>NC_143439.1:51697221-52307846 GCF_987193195.1 Phasianus colchicus | reverse complement strand
AGTAAAGACTTCAGCAAACCTGCAAATTATCTTCTAAGTCAAAAGAACGAATAAATTGCATTCACTCATTGGTTTCCCTTTCATGCAACATTACTTCAAGATGGTATGACGACACTATAATATGTTCCTATCTTACCAATTTATATCCCAGCTTTTTAGTTAACAGAATAAAGAATAAAATTGTCTCAGTGAATTCATTTCTAATAAAGTTTTCTAGCAAATTATCTTTGAAAATATTAGCTTATTATTTTAGAGCAGACAGGTTCAGAATAGTAAATTTTGTAATTAGATCTACTTATCTTTTCCAGATCAAACTCATATCTTCTTTCATGATTTGAAAGTATTTTGGAATTATGGGAAAAACAGAAATTGCTCTCAGATACCAGGGACTAATACTATTGAATTATAATACACCAAAACTGTAACAGAGACTTGGAAAGGTAGTACACAGACCTCTCTTTCATGAGTTTAAAGACGAAATTAACTTTGGCTGAGCCATTTGTATGTATTGTTCCTTTGATAACAAAAAGAATGGAAATTTTCCAGGACTTGTTTACAGTGATACTAAAGAAAGCCAATAATTGCAGACAAATCTCCTTCGTCACCCCCTACTCCCCTGTCACAAATATTTTCCCTTCTACTTTCAGAAACAGATTTTTCACATTAGCACTTTTTTTTTTTAACTGAAGAGCAGACTGAGTGACTTCAAACAGATTTAAGCACAGGAAAAATCTAGAGAAGTAGTAATAATCACTCTTCGAGCACTGAGAAGACAAAGAACAATTCACATAAGTCAGCAATTCAAAATAGGCTACATGTTTCGGTCCGTATTCGGTCTGTAATACAAATACTGTTTAATAAGTTGTCAGACTTTCACCATCCCCCTTTTCCTGCTTATGAATGTTTAGCAAAAATAAAGTCACTAAAAGTATTTGGATGAAGCAGGTTTATAATAAGGCTGGCTGTATGTAAGCAATTCAAAATTTAACATGCAGAAAACACCCTTTTATAAGAACGCACTGCACAGTAATTCAGACTTGTTCACAACGAAGCTGTTCGCTGCATTTTTACACTGCAGTCTTTCTTCATGCATTCTTAACTGATGTGGTTGGTGAATACTGTTAATAATTCCCACTTTGATATAAGACTCTACGTGTGGAAAGGAATCTATGTTCCACTCAATCGAGTACTGCAGAAAGCTTTGTGATATTTAAATTCATATTTTTTCAAAACTAACTGGCTAGTGCAAAGCATTTTAATTTTGAATAAATTAAATTTATTTCATTTTAAATAGTTTTAGGTTCATGGACTGCTACTACCTTATTAGTATATTGTCAGAGGAATACATTGACATTAGTCAAGTCAACATGAGCTGGAAAATGCAAATTAAGTGCTTGTTTATATATATACATGACAAGAAAAAATAGAATGAAGGAATCAAAGCCAGGGAACAAAATGAAAAACAACAAGATCTATCATCTAGTGGAACTATATCCTCATTCTCACATTCTTAAGAGCATGTGGATACTTATTTTACTCAGTTGAGAGACCATTAAACTCTTCTGCAGTGGGTGAGGAGCTTACTGTACTTTTTGGAAAACTGTTCCCTATATCGTTCTAATTTGTATTTGTAAATCATAAACATAGCACTAGTTAGAAACAACCAAAATGTCTAAGACAAATATTTTATGAATAAAGTAATTCCTATTCCTGAGTTTTCATAATCAATTTTCAATGAACACAAAACTTTTACGAAAGAAAAAAAAAAAAGAGAGAGAGAACATGGAAAATTTTTAATAGGATAAAGTAAATATTGTTTGCCATTTCTTTTCAGAAAGCTGCCTAACTACCAGAAATACCGATACTAGTTTAGCAGTAAGCGGTTAGCTGTTTAGGAAAGTCAGTTTTGGAGGTCAAGTGGAAACTGGCATACAACATACCAAAAGATAATTTAGAAGAAAAATAAAATCATACTTTGAAACTTCAGCAACTGAGAGAATCCACAACCTCTCTGCATAACAGGTTCTATTGCTCAATCACTCTAACAGTATAGAAACAACTGGCTTTCTTGTGCTCAGCTGGAATTAACTGTTTTTAAAGTAGTGCCTCTTGTTTCATTTCCTGTTTGTATGCTACTGAGAAGAATTTGGCTCCCTATTCTTCACTCCCTTCTGTCAGATAATATTCACTGAAATCATTATGTTTATCAATACATGTCATCAATATACTAACATACTGATGGAATCATCCCAGAGCCTACTCTTCTGCAAGCTGAAGAGTTTTCACTCTCTCAGCTTCTCTTCACTTGGAAGATGCCACACTTCCTTAACTACCTTCATGGCCGGACAATGGTTCGCTCTAGTAAGACCATGAAATTCCTATACTGGGGAGCACAGAACTAGACACAGAATCCTAGCTTTGCAGAGAAAAGCAGAGCTAAATACATATAGAAATACACTAGCATTCAATAGTCTACCCAGTGAATAAACATTACATAAGAAATTTCCAAGTTTAACTGTATGTTTTATTTTGTGAGTTGAAAGTTCCTAGTCCTTTCACTCTCACCAGCTTCTTGCATATCTCACAGCAGTGCCCTTTGCACATCTTTTTGAAAGTCTGCTTTATCAAGAAAAATCACTGCAGTAATATAATTTAAAAATAACTCTCCATTAAGGGTGGAGAGAGACAGTACTCACGTAATATGAAATATCACCATGTGGCTTTGCAAGTAGTTCAGCATACAGCGCAAAAAGGGAGTCAAATCCTCATGCCAAGTTCAGAATGTTTACAGAAGCTGACAGCAGCCTCATCTTTGATGCTCTCTGTGCCTTGGAACAATGCTCTAAGGAATTTTTTCTTTGGAGAAGGACTATGCCTATAGGCATAGCTTTCCTATTTGTGTTCCAATTCTAACAAAATAAAAAATATTTCCTTTCAACTGCTTGCCTTAAACAGATCATATTATCCTACTTGCCTGTGTTTGTACTTTTAAATCTAGCGAACAGGTTCTTAACAGCACCTTACTATGTAAAATTGTTCTGCAATTTTTCCTGATGCAATGTTTGGTAGTAAGGACCTTGTGAGGTAAGCTAATATGTATTTGTGAGGAACATTAGATTAGCCGACTGGAAAAATCTCTAAGGATTTTTCAAACTCAGTCTCAAAAGTCACTTTGCCACTAAGCTGGCAGCCATGAGAACTACTTTGGCCCTTGACAGATGTTAGAAAGAAGTTCTCTGACAGAGCATGAGAGGCATCCTAAACTCACAATTTCATCTAACCTGAAGGTTGCATGTACTCTAGCAAAGGATAAGAATGCTAAAAATGTTAGTAGGAACCAGAAACTCTCCTCAAAAGAAACTTCACTTCTCTCAGTGGAAAACAGAAGCCTAAACTAGTGTTTTCCAGGAGTGTAAAGCAAAATCAGAATTCAGGATCTAGAATGTAGTAGTGTCTATAGCTTTACAGTTACCGAATCAGTAAAATTGCTTAGGCAAGGTAGAAGAAAAAAAGGAAAGATTCATTCAAGAGCTAATGTAAAAATTATCTTGTTTTAAAAACAGATGGGATCAAATAAAACAAGAAGGAAACCTTCCCAGATAAATAAAATAACGTTAAAATGTATACCATTTTATCTGTGATAAAAATATTGCGTCTCAGATTATCCTAATGTATCAAATTAACATTTGCTAATTAGGGCACCCTCTCCTACCTCGGGGAACTATCACTGAACTGACACTTATATCAGATATATTTGATCATTTTGAAGTGGGACTAACAGAAATCAGCATGGCTCTAATCACTTCTGTGGGATATAGATTTTAAATACATGACAAAATTTCAGGTAAATTCACAGTAAGCATTTTCTTATGTGTTATAACTCACTCCATGGTATTAGTCAGAAAATACTAGTAGCTAAATTAAATTCATTAGCTATTAAGATTGCTTTTTATGCAACAACTGTTGTAAATATCAACCTTTTTAACAATACTTTATAGCCTATGTAGAACTTGCAACCATGGCTACATAAGCATCACAAGGTATATAATTTTTGAAGGCAATACATACCAATTTCTAACTCATCTGCTTTATCAAGTCCTCTGACTGATTATATGGTAAAGTCCTTATCTCTTTTACTTCAATTTTAAATAAATTGAAAGTTCTGGAAAAAATTATGAGAATTGTCTCACATAGAATTACAAATGATATGAAAAGTCCTTAACACAGGATCAAACAGTGTGCTCAAGTACTGTTACTACAATTATCATAACCTTTGTAACTGGAGGAGGAAGATTCCTCTGTAGGGAAGGTTAGAAAGGACCTACACGATCATCCAGTCCAACCATCCTCCCATTGCCATTGCTACCACAAGCCACTAAACCATATCTCACAGCTCCTCATCCAGACGTCTTTCGAACCACTGCTAGGAACAGTAACTCTACAACCTCCCTGGGCAGGCCATTCCAGTACCTGACCACTCTCAGAGAGAAAAAGGTTTCTCTTACACCTAACCCAAATCTCTCTTGGCACAACTTCTGCCATCTCCTCAGGTCCTATTTGTTGCCTGGGAAAAGAGGCCAACTCCCTCATCACAACCTCCCTTCAGGAAGTTGTAGAGATCAATGAGGTCTCCCCTGAACCTCTTCTCCAGAATTAACAATCCCAGCTTGCTAGCCAGAATGCTTCACTATATTCAGTGGAGATTTTCTTTCAAGTTGAGTGGAATTATAGAATTAGTATTTCTCATATAATCAATTCAGTAATATTACTAACTTTTAGTATTGTGAAAGTAAAAAAGGTCTTTAATCTAGTGTTTCAAGTATGTAAAACAAATGTAAAGTTCTTGACACGTTCTGCTCAGTTGATCCAGTGAGTAAGAACAAAGAATCAAGTGACTGTGCCAAGTCCAGGAGTTGTGGGAAAGGTCTGAGACAACGTATTTTCAAACACTTCTTATCACAAACTACAGTCTAACAACTTGTGTTCTGTTCTAGACATTAATTGGCTTCTCAGTCATTAATTTTTGCCAATCTTCACAAAATTTGTAGATTTTCAATTTATTATCTCAAAGCTGCTTCAAATTCAGAAGATTCATCAGCAACAAATTAGTCTACAATGTAAATATAACAGCATTAATTGATGGTCCAAGTACATCAATTTTCTACTCTTCATGTAGTCTATGCATTGTTTCTGGCCTTCACTGAGAAACAATTTCTTCTTTCTTCCAAAGTATGTATAAAGCACTATCTTGCAAAAACAAATCTTGCTTACTATTACAGTCACATTGCAAGTATCTATGTCCATATATATTAGTATGCAAAAGTATGCCGTTAGGTAAACAGCAAACAAGGGCCTATTGAATCCTACACTACAGTACACAGAAGTAGCTAGAATAAAGTTTTTTTTGTTTGTTTGTTTGTTTTTGTAGAGTGAAATAAATTCAAAATTAGAAAACAAAAAATTAATAATTAATATAATTAATCAAATATGTTAATTATATATATATAATTAATGATTAATATTCATAAGTCCACCAGTGTTCCATTACCAGTATGCTAGATTTAGACCTAAATAATGTTCTAAAGATGTTTTTATTGACCTTGATGTCAATAATAATTAGTAAACTGTTACATATCTAACGTTTGTTAGACAGACAATTTTCTCTTGATTAGGTCAGAAGTTGCAATCACAACTTACCACATAGATTATCTGAAAAATGAGCAGTTCAGAGTTCTTTTAGAAGTTTAATTCTAGGTACATAAAATGATTTAACAATTTTCTTTCGAGTGGGAAAAAAAAAAAAAAATCAGTGTGACACCCGTTCATACAGCCCTTTTTTCAAACTCAAAGTTGAAATAAAATCACATTTGTAATTTATAGGTGCTAATATATATACCAGATAGATAAATTAACATCTGTTTTACTATACACCGTGTAGAAAGTTGTTGTAAGTAGTATCTAGGAGCTTTTGTTGCTATTTGGCATGTCTCATATTTTGAGTGAGATAAGTGCTTGGAATACTTAGCTGTTTCTGCATTTCCTAAGCATTTTTCTTCTTTTTTCCATGAACTTTAAACAATTCTGGCTGCTTCACTTGTGGTGAATAACAGCTAGGTCCCTCCCCTATTCCAAATCTAGTCTCCAAGTTCTATTTCACTGATAGAATTTGTAATCTTCTTTCAGAAGTTTCTCAGTTTACTCCAGGTTGTCTTAGAGCTCCCCTTGCTGTTAGACGCTGTTATGAGGCAGCGAAGCTTGCACTAAAGCTAATACATGTTATTAAGCAGCATTCACAAAACCATTTATAGTACTCTGATGTAACAGTGTTATGTAAACCAGAATTCCATACTTAATTGGGCAAAATTTATAACATGCAGTAACAGCTACAGTAATGCAATGTTTGTTTTTTCCAAGGATTTGCAGATTACATAAATAACTGTTTACAATGTAGAATTATTATTTCTATCAAAATATCATAAATGGTGAGAAATATTACTTTTAATTTTTAAATAACTATATACATACCATGGAAAAATATTCACGTTACCTATATGGAATTAAACTACTGGAATAAAAAGGTGTTAGTTAATAAACAATAAAATATAAAAACATTTGTGGAATAATACATCTGTAAATAGAATTTTATTCTAGACTTTTAATAAGTTCTTCTCAGTTCTTAAAGATAAAAGTTATTTTTCAAACAGTGAATTGCATTTTTGTTTTTTATCATTTAAGTGCCATTCTTAATCAAAAGGTTACTAAGATATAAGATTTTAGCTCTTACAGTACTTTTTAAAACTGAAAAACAATTTTATTCCACAAAGGCTATTATTTGGCTTTATAAAGCCACTACAAAAGTCAATCTTTTTTTTTTTTTTTTTTTTTTTTTTTTTTTAAATTATTATTATTTAAACAATAGGTATCTAAAAATATCATAATCATCATTGTGGCTGGATGCCATTTATTGTTAGTGCTGGTAATTGTAACTATCAAGTCAAGAATATCTCTTAAAAAGACAGAATACATTTCAAATATATTACTTAGTCATATCTGACATTACTGAAACTCAAATTTTGGATCTGCCTATTGCTTATGTAACTACTGCCACATACTGTTTTTTGAGACTACCAAAGGAGGTATATGATTTTACTAACTACTGTTACAGTAGTTACAGGAGGAATTTAAACTTGCGCCTCCTCGTAATCAAGAATTTACATTCACATTTAGAGTACAAGATACTGAGACTGAATATTTTAATGGAAACACAGAAGTTTATTATGATTTGATGGAGAATATTGTGAAAAAAAAAGCTTTCAATTTGGTTATCTTTGAATATAGAGCCATTTAAAACCATGGCTTTTCACATAAAACAGAAATTGAGTTCTCTAGCAAAGATGGGGGAAATTAAACCCAATTCCTAAAATTCTGACCACAGAACATACAAAAATAATCCTTATCTGAAGATCTGGGGCACAGAGGCAGAATATAGTATATAGTACAGGTAATATAATATATAGCCAGTAGATCAGTTTATGGCTGTGATTACGTTTAAGGAACTGAACTTACATTTAAGGCAGTGCTTTCAATCTGCTTGATCTTTTCTAATTCTCCACTACTGCACTGATACTAAATAAAAAATAACACAAAAAAAGACCTCCGCTTGTATCCATAGAAGTATCTAACCCCAAGAAGAACCACCAAAAGAAAACATAAGGAAGAGCACTTGTCATATTTCATTCAGATGTCACAATATAAGAGTATTTTAATTTTTTATGACATACAGTCACTTTCAAAAGATGTTTTGCTCCTTCTTGGTGTCCAGCACAACAGTAAAGAAGCATAAGTAGAAAGGCACAGTGGTATGAAATGACCTGACCTTTCTAGAAAGGAGATTAAAAAAAGCCCCACAAAACTAATGCATCTTCATTAGAGGCTGAGGAAAAAAAAAAAAAAAAAAAAAAAAAAAAAAAAAACCTCACTGAGACAAACAAGAATTTCCAAACAGTTCTGTATTACTCAGATAAGTCCCAAGTTTAATGTACTTGGAAAACAAAAAGTCTTAGGACTGTAATGACAAATAACCTCTGACTCAAAGAATCTACACAGTCACGCAATTGTATGATGACTACACTTACGATACTTGTTTCAACAGTAAGAAGTTTACCTTCCTTTGTAAAGGTCTTTTCTTCTCTTCATTCTACTGATATTTGGCTTTACTTTCCTTTATTATTTTCAGCTGAGTTTCTAGCTAGTCCGAAGATAAACATTTTGAAATACATAATATTTACAGATCTTTTTAGGGAACATGAGTTTCAAACAGTTTCCTGGGGCAGCATTGCCATTATTAGTTTGCTTTGTTGCTCTTGTTAAATCATTTGTGTTTTCTCACTGGTTGTCTTTTACTCCTAGTTATTTATTTGAGCGAGTTCTCTGTGGTTCAGGACTTCATAACAATGGACAAAATTACAAGCTGTTCTCAGAAATTCCAGTTTCATTCATGCAAGTGAACAAAGAGATCAGCTAACTCAATCCTTCAGTTGGTTTAAATAATAACTGTTTAAATCATCAGCACAAATTAATAAGTACTCTTACAGACAGGTAAAGAGACTTTTTTAAGAGTTTAATTCCTATTATTCAATCATTATTTATGCCTCTTAGCTTACTTAATGTACTTGCCCTGATTCAGAACACATTCTTGCAAGACCAAAAGAGTAACTAGGACTAACAGTGAAGTGAAAAACGTATTCACGGTATTTATAATAACGTTACTTACTAAGAAATACAGAAGGCCAAAGACAAGAAGCAATATAAGCATGCCCTGGGCCATTCTAACAGCAGGAGGACAGGATGAGTTCCCTGACCTAATCCTTTGCAGAAAACTAGGTAATGCTGAAATACTGAGTTGACTGCATAGTTCCTACTTCAGAGTCTTATTTTATGCTTGGGATTCCTTGCTCTACTGAAACAAGACAAAAAGGGAGAACAAAAGACCCTGTTCAAAAGTCTAGGGGGCACAGAGACATTTTCTACCTTTACACACAAGGTGGGGGAAAGAAAAAAAAAAGACAGAAGAATCAATTTAATTAATGGGTAATGAATTACCCCCCTGTCTAACAAGATAGATTAGGAAATAATAGTAGTACAACCATATAACCTCTTATTCATGTTTTCAGAAGCTGATCAGAATGAATAAAGGATTTCCTCAACAGTACTTTTTCATTTTGAACAATTTTAATATCAAACTAATGAAGTTCCACTTTTTTGTGTTGAAGATCAATTTATCTACAGAAAATTAACAAAATGGTCAAGAAGAAATCATAATAATTCTTTTTTTTTTCCCATCTACTTTGTCTCCCACAGTTATTTCAACATATGATCTCTAATATATAAATCTTCTGGAAAGTTAGCCATTGCAAAAAGGATCAAGTTTAAAAAGACTTAGATTACATGTATATTATATATCTACTATAAAGGCATATCACATTATTGCAACATTGCTGCTTGATTTTAACTCATCAAACGTCTATCCTTTCCATAACTAACTTTCATTATCTAATTACTGCTTCACACACACAAAAAATATCTTTTTTGATAGTAGCACATATGATGGATTCATTGCATGTGCTGTCTCAACTGTGTAAGAATTCATCACTCAGCATAGGATGATTCAAAATACAAGAAGGAAGATTCTTGTGTAGGCTTTGTTTAGACAAGAGCATTGGATGTGTACTGGAAACACCAATGTACTCACATATCTGCTCTTAGTATTGCATTTTAACACAGAGGAAATACATCAGTGGTATCATGTTAGGATAACTTTACAGTTAAGTGAGTGTACAATGTTGGCAAATACAATGTAGAATGATCAGCGACTTAAAACTAGACCTTCAAAAAATCTAAATTCTCAGACACAACTTATCCCAGAGTCACACAGCTATACTTCATCATTCCTATTTACTTCAATAGAAAATGGAACAATATTAATCTACTTGAGCTATCTGAAGAACATAATATATATATATATATATATTTTAAATCTCACATAAGAAACTTAGTATAATCCCTATACTGAGAACTCTATTGAAACTCTTTTGATTAATTTAATTTTAAAAATCCATCTACCTGTGGTAGACCAAAATAATATTGTTGTCTACACAGACATAAACCCAACTCCATTTAGAAAAAAAGTGTTTTTGTTTGGAGACAGTTTCTGAACACTCATATGAAAAAATAATCTAAATGATCACTGTAAACAACCTTTATTTACTGTCAAATGCACACGAGTATGCATTGCATTTACTTTTTGACCTTCCAGTCCAAATTCATTAATAACTAGAAAAGAAAAAAAGAAATAGCTTTTAGTGCTTTAAACTCCTCATATTGATTTGTTATGAGAACACAATAAGAGTTTGCCAAAATACATATACATTCTTTTTGTTGCAGGTGGTGGATTTTGCTCCCTCCCTCCCATTCAAAAAAAAAAAAAAAAAAAAAAAGACAATCCTGAAAGACAGTCCTTAAAAACTCCTTTGAATTTTTATTATTATTTTTTAATGCAGGCAATTTCATATAGGAGAGGCCAAAATTAACAAGTCATGCATTCTGTGTAATACACCTAATGAGATCATTAACAGTTTGGAACCACGTAACCAGAGAGGGAGCACAGGTTTCCCCAGTGCTGTCTTATAAGTCCCCAGGGCATCAGTCACACGTGCCAGACATTGAAACTGATGAACCTTTTGCTCCTCTAACACATGCACCAAGTAATAGCCGAAGATGCCATGTGAGAAACAGGATTTCATCTGCCAAGATGATCTAAGTTGAGATATTAATTATTCCTTTGGGAACCAGCTACAGTGAAACACACTCTTTAAATGCTACCACGAATATATCAACTTGAATTTTTAACATCCAAAGCTAGCAGAATCCATAGAGCTTGCATAAGTAATCACAAAGCTATAGGCAAATTAACTTCAATATATATTTTTAGCTCTCTAGCTATATTAAATTCGTAAGATCAGACAGTAATCATTAAAATAGTAGTTAACTTCACAACACTGATATCTCTAGTTGCTTCTTAAGTGCACCATGAATGGAAAAAATAAAAATAATAAATTAAGTGAAAAAAGTTGTAAATACAACATTCTTCTAAAAAAATCTTCAAATTTGCTTGTTATCATGAATCAAGCTGGCTACTAAAAGATTGTGTAAGGTCATAAAGAGAAGCATAACTGTACACTTGTGCTTCATCTAGTAAAATTATTTTGTTTTAGATAAAGGAAACTGATCTGTGAAACAGTCAGTCTTGGGATATTAATCCTTCACAGGAAATACTTAAAAAAAAAAAACAAAAACAAACAAACAAACAAACAAAAAACACAGGGCATCTCCAAATATTTAAAAATAATAAGCCTAGTGAACATATTGTTTTCACCTCTGCTTCATGCCACATATTTTTGCAGACTTTGATGATATGTGTTCTAATATATGCAGAATCAAGTAGAAAATAGAGTATTTATTATACTCTGAAAGACAAACTTGCAAATGGAATAATTAACAAAGTTTTGGGTTTTTTTTTTGTTTTTTTGTTTTATTTTTTTTTTTTAAAGAAAAGCTTCATATTTATATATTAATGTAAATTAATATTACAAATGCTAGCAGAGAGGTGAAAAGATTTAGAGAAAAAAATATGGAACTATGGAGAGATTTTTTTAAATGGTAGTTTACATTGTAACAAATTCTATGATTTGATATTTTTCTTAAGAACAAAAAACAGCGTTGAAATACCTGAACAGTGTGTCCCTCTTGTTTAAATATGCTTTTGGAACATCCAAACTACCCATTTCAAATATATTAAGGAAACACAAACACACAGCCGCAGTGAGTATGTAGGAAGAGTGTATTCAGTTTATGCTGACAGATATGGTCAGTACTGTAAAGACAAGAGAAACGCTAAGTATTTTAATATCTTAAGTCAAAGGCAACCATATAAGTTGGCCATTTTCAGAAAATATAAATGTGTAAAGGGAAAACAGTCAATGAGAAAAAAGTATAGGCATAACTTAAGCTGATGAACATGCCTCCTTCACTTTGAAACCAGACCAAGGAAGTTAATAGTTATTACGATATATTAACTATTATTATACAACTATATATTAAATAGTTAATAATTTAAATATTTATTTTAATTCTACAGTCATGAATTTTGTTGTGGTAAACTATTAGCCACATTCTGATTGATGTGTAGTTTCTTCTTTGAAGAACTACTAGCGAATTCTTGTATTATCTCTAAGCAATATTTAAGGCCTCCCCCTCATTTTGTTTCACTTGCAGAAACTATATACAACTACAAGTACTCTCATTTGTTATAACAAAATCTGCTGTTTATTATTGATTTTATTCATAGCTTCTGCATGCAACAGCAACCTTACTTCAAGAAGAATATACATTTTTAATGGCTTCAAAAAGAAGATTCACAGATCCAATGCTTAAATCTATTTCAAGACACTTCTGCTCATCTTTTAATATTTAAAGGTCAAGCAACAAATATAATTCAGAACAGTCTGTATAGACAGAATACTCTCCATTTCTTTAAAGTCTCAGAAAAAGTAATTAAATTAAAGTGAGATGAGTCAATACAAAATATTGAATAGCCTGAGGAGATGCAACTTCAAAGAAAAACAAGCAGCTGCAAAGAAAAGAAGCAGGCTTAATAAAGTATTCCTAAAAATGAAGTAATAGGAGGAATATTCGACCTTTTTTTTTTTTTTTTTAAATATATGATGTACTACAGCAGAACAACTGAAAACAAAAACAGAATTAGAAAGAGAAACTCTAATGATCATTTGTTTTTATTGTAAGAAACTTTACTAATATTAAAGGCTTTCTAAACATACATTACAGTTTATTCTTGTCAATTGTTAAGTAAACACTCTAAATTTACATCTAATCATTTATTATAGCAATGATGAGAATAAAGTTGAGTGCAGTCTGAGCTTTACAAGTAATGGAGTTTATTCTTTTTACTTAAATCTGATAAACAATACATGCTAGATATCATTCCTGAGGAGATTTTTCCTTAGATCTTACATGAAGAGGGTGCCCCAGGAGCTCTCAGTTATTCAACTTCATTGATAATAATGCAAGGAGGGTAATGTCAATAGATCACATATCCAAAAAGCCTTTCATAAATTCCTTTGCCTTAGGTTCACACATTTATTCACTACTTTCCAATACTCATTGTTTACTGTAAAGTTTTTCTGCTTCTTTTAAGCAGACCACTCAGCTCTGTTGAAACAAATCCTATGGAGAATGTGCTAAGAACTCAGAGCTCTAGGTAATACACTGCAGCACTCATGTTTTGTATCTATTACACTGTTACATTACTAATACCTTGAGATTTACCAGTTGCTACACACCGTCCTTGACTTAAACCAGCAGCAGATCAAATAAATGTAAAAATTTATTACTCATAAAACAAACAGCAACATCAGAAAGAAATATGTAAAAGGAAAGGAAATTATGCCAAGGTAAATATTCTTCCCCAAAATCTGATGATTTCCTCTGTATTCTTTTTTTAGTCACATTAATCTATGATTCTATCTTAGTGAAGATAATGTTTTATATCATCACACAATTCAAAGACAACTTCCTGGTTTAACACACAATCTTGTAATCAGCATCATTCACCTATGATCTAGATCCTGTTTTCTAATCCAAATCTCCTCCTCCCTCCCAGAAAGGAATATTTATCTTCAGTTTATTTAGGATAGTCCCGATAAAACCAAACTAAAAGAAAGAATTTATTTAAAGTCAACAAGGATCGCTTTGTCAGATGTCACCTTACCATAGAATCATTTGAATCACAGAATCATAGAATTGCCCAGGTTGGAAAAGACCTTCAAGATCATCAAGTCTAACTGCAACCTAACTGTACTACCCTAACTCTAACAACCCACCCCCAAATCTTGTCCCTGAGCATCTGAGTTGGAAAGGAGCCTTAAAGGTGACCTAGTCTAACTACCCAGCAACAAACCAGGACATCCACAGCTAGAACAGGTTGCTCATGTTCTCTTTCCACAGCTCCTGCTAAAGAGCCTGTCCCCTTCTTTCTTAACACCCCCCCCCCCCCACCTCCAGGTGTCAGCTGAAAGTTCTGAAACTGTAACGCTATAAGAGTAAAGGAATAATTCTATAGATTTACAACATCCCCCCAAAAAAGCAATGAAGTAGTATTTCAAAAGCTTGCAACTGGATCACTTCAGAAATCTCTTATTCCTCCTTCTTGTTTCCACAAGCTCAAATACTTTGCAAATCAAAGATGTCTGGTAAAAAAGGAAACATGATAGGAAGCACTTTGACAGAATGAGTTCCTAAGAAGCAGATGTGCTAGTGAATTAGCATAGAAGTTGACTTAAATTAACTTCTTCTGCTTAATTACTTGTAGTATAGGTCCTCATGATATGCTATTAATATTCGGAAGTAATTACATACAGGCTAATCAGTTTTGATAAGTCTACAGATTCCTTATCAGAAAACTTCGGAAAAGTTGTAATTTTGCTCTTTGACAGTGTTTGGGCAATTCATCCATACATTAGCTCTGTATATTAATGGACAAGTAACAAATATGAAGTAGGAACAAAACAGAAGACGTAAACAGATTTAAATCAAAATTGTAATTCTCACAATTTCTTTTCTAAGTATTTAAGAGTGAAGCTCTTGCAGTGACTGAGACAAAGGTAACAGGCTTCATTCTGAAGAACAAACCTGATGGTTTTTAAAACACCTGGATTAACCTTTTCTTTCTGACATTTATCCTTACCATTAAAAATACAAAACTGTCTACAAAAAGAAAGTAAGAAATCATGACATTAAGAAGGGTAAAACATTCCATGGAAGTGTTCTACAGTTTAAAAAAAAAAAAAAAAAAAAGAAGGATTAAAAAAAAAGGATTAAACTATCAGCAAGTATAACCTTCCTCAGTAAAGGCGGAGATAGGCACCACTTCTGACAAAGCTCTGCATGCCTATGTCTCACTCCAATTTATAGGAGGTTCTTTTAATATCTGTATACCCGGTGTGAGATTAAGAAACAACAGA
Source organism: Phasianus colchicus (assembly GCF_987193195.1). Taxonomy (NCBI): domain Eukaryota; kingdom Metazoa; phylum Chordata; class Aves; order Galliformes; family Phasianidae; genus Phasianus; species Phasianus colchicus. The sequence goes on along the minus strand of NC_143439.1, from coordinate 52,292,748 downwards.
TCAAATGTTGGTCCAACCAGTTTATTATAAATCCTAATCAGAGAGACAGGGAAGGGAAGGAGAGTGATAGAGAAGATAGGAAAGAAGCAAGAATCGTGTGAAGTGGGGATAGTCACCACCAGGATCCAGCAGCGGTCCATTGCATGCTGTTTTGAAGGTCCAAGGCAAAAGCAGCAGGGGGGAGAGCAGCAGCAGCATAGCTGGCCTTGGGCAGCAAGGAGGTAGCAGGAAGAAGTCTCAGAGCCAATCCGGGAGGAAGCCTTAGGACTCAGGTAGCAGGCCCAGGAGAGTCCGTCAGCATGCAGGAATTCCATAGTGAGGAATCTGATGGCAGACACCTTTGTCCTTCTTCAGCATGCTGGTAGAGTGCAGAGCAAGTCCAGGAGGGAGAGTGCGCAGGTTATGAGGCTTCTCATGGCAGAAATCTCTTCTTCTTCATGAGGAATCTGTTGCCAGAAAAACTTCACCTCATGGTTGTAGGTCCCCTTTTTATCCTTCTTCTTCTGCCATTGTGACATTCCTGGGCACTTGGGTAAGAGTCATGTGGAGCACCTCTTGAGATGGCCATCTTCCTCAAGATAAGCGTACACAAAAGACTGTTTCCTGGCCATTAATCTGAGGCTTATCTCTCTCTCGTCCCTGGCCTTGTTCATCTGTGTACCTCTGACAAAGGAGGTCACAACCCTTGCCCAGGACTTGTCCATCAGTGTTCTACAGACAAAGTATTTCTCAACCCTTGCCCAGGACTTGCTTGGACTTGTTTATCTGTGTCCCCAGCAAGCTTTGAGACAATGATGTAAAAGAATAATCTCTTACAGTCTATCACTCCTATTTAATTGAACTTTTTTTTCCTCCCTATTTCTGTAATGTACTTACACAATAATTATTTTAACACAGCCTCAAAAGTTTACCCTCATTTCTCAACAAAATGCCCTACCCATATAGTTTGATGAAACCCCCACAGAAAGGATCTGTGTTACTATGTGTCTCGCTTCAATTTATAGGAGGGAGAGGAGGTACTTTGATATCTGTATACCTGGTATGAGATTAAGAAGCAACGGTTCAAATGTTGATCCAACTAGTTTATTACAAATATTAATCAGGGAGATAGGGAAGAAAAGGACGGACACTACTATGAACTGGGTGATGGGGAAGGGAAGAAGGGCAATAGAAGAGATAGGAAAGAAGCAAGGAGTCTTTATAGGAAGCAAGAGGGAGACAGTCACTACCATGGATCCAGCGTGGTTTGTAGCTCAATCTTCAGTAGTGATGGGTCATCAGGCATTATTGTTCCACTGACTACGACAACTTTTCAATGGTAGTACCAACTTATAAATAAGTCCAAAGTGATTGAGTCAGCTCTCCTTGGAGTGTTAACTTGTCACTCAGGAATCTCAGCAGAAACTCCTTTGTTCCCATCTGCTGGCAAGGCCTGGAAGATGAAGAGAGAGCAGAGATGCCCACCTGCATCCTGTTTTTCACAGGACACAATGTATCATTCCCCAGTTTTCCCATACCAAGCTGGAGCTATTTAGTCACAGGCCAGATCTTCTGCCAGTAAACACTCCTGAGTGCAGCTCTGGAGGAAAGTGCTTTCAAACGTCCACAAAGTGATGTTGACTGTCACACCCATCACTTGCTTCCTCAATAAATCAGTCTTATCACAAAAATACCTCAGGAAGCAAGCTTTGAGCCAGAAAACAAAGAAGGATTCTCACACTACGGAAGAGGGATGAAAAACTTAGCAGTGACATCTGGAAAGACTTTTTTAACCTAGCAGTCATAGGGAAAGCTTTTCCTAATCCAAGCAATTGTTGCTATCTTGAGTAATTTTGTTTTGCTTCTTTCATCTTATTGAAGAAAGCGTCAACGAACATTAATATTAAAATATTCTAATGATGTGGCCCTCTGGTGACAAAACAAAACTAGTCTATTTTACTTATTTGAATGTCACATTTATTGAACTAAATTTCAATTTTGACCTCTGATTACTGTAGTGTTCCATCTGTAATCTACATAAAGAAAGGTAGCATATTGCCTGAACAGATGCCTGCTAAAGGAAATATTTGCTCACTTGCAATTTGTTATTATATATATATATTTTTTCAGTGCTACCTTCTTTGTAATATTGCAATATGGGTCATTAGTTCTGATACAGTAGATAATTTGGAAGTTCTTTTCAGAAAGAAAGGCTTAATAGAGTAAGCATTTCATAAAAAGAAAACACTTTAAATTTCCTAAAACTATTTTAATCTACCAGCGCGCAAAGTAAGCTACATATGTACTTATAATTTCAAGCCACTGACAGTTCAGTACTTTTTCAGATGTAAAAAGGAAAAGAAAAAAAAAAAATTGCTCAAGTTTGTTCAGTAATGGCTATGTGAAGCCTCTGGATTAAACTGAATCCATAGAGGAAATAACCTGAAGTCATGCTTTCCAAATATAAAACAAAAACCTTGAAGGCCATCACTTCTTATCTGTCTGAATAACGCAGATCTTAAAGCATGGTCTGTAACCCAAGACTATTCCTTTCCAGGAAAGTTCTCTAACTACTAATAAACAGAGTAATACTTTCATGCTTTCTCTATAGAAAAAAAAGTCCTAATTCTTGCATGAAAAACTGAACTTATTCAATAAAACCATTTGTCCAACACCAGAATAACCCCTAATACACTAATTGCTTTAACGCAGGAAATTTGTTTGTAGCAAAGTCCACAGAAAACATAGTATCACATTTGTTAAGACTATATTTGTATGACATTTATTGATTTTGATATTTCAAAAAAAGTGAATTAGAAACATGAGTATCAATGATTTTAAAAAGAAAAGGGTTATTTTCTAAAAATATATTTTCCTTGAAAGCACAGAAACTTAAATCCACAGAGACTGCAGGAATCTTTCCTTTTCACGATGATGAGAGTAATTTACAGAGCTGAAAAAGCAACACGTGCTTCATTTCCATTACTTTCTCTCTCACTTTGATGTTGCTTCCACTTTCCTCCTCTAATATATTCACGTTCACAGGAAGAGTGCAGCACTATAAAAAGCTACTGCTGTTATTTATGTTCTTACCTTATAAGCAACATTTTGCCATTGGTCACTCCTGAAATAAGTTATTAGACTTCTTTCTATTTAAAAAAAAAATTTCCCCCGCAGTTTGCATCTCCTCTCCCCCAAAACCCAGTTAAACAACTTCATATGAAATACTATAGTATAAAATTATGATAAATGATGGCTGTAAATAAGAGTATTTCTTCAATTATCAATGCCTGCATTCCAAAGTACTAATATCTAATTTTCCCTGTGCAATAGATTCAATATAGTGCTGTCAAAGACTTTTCCCTGTCAAGTATTAGCCAGTCGAGTTTCTTCAAAGAGCCTCACTACTAAATATTATATAAAACAGTAAAATGATTTAGGAGTTAAAACAAACAAACAACCAAACAAAAGAACTCAAAATGGAACTAATCTTATTAGAAAACAACCAATTTACATACTACCAGAACTATTTTTAAATCAGCACAGAAAAAATATAAAATTGTAGCATGCAGAAGGCAGACTAGGCTTCACTTAGCTCATCCTATACATGTCCTCATAATTGCATGCTAGACTGTTTGGTCACACAAGCATAGAGTAAGTTTACAGTAAATGAGCTGGAACCTTCTGATTCAGGTAACATTTACCTATGTAATTTTCCTATTAGAGCACAATAATGTTTTTCATTTCTGAAAGAACAGTGGAACAGTTCTTACTGTATGGGTGTTTGTTCAGTTCTCAGATTTTAATTCATTATTTCATCTTAGCTTAAAGTAAGTGTCACATAAACTGCACTGACGTATGGATTCAGTTACATGATGACTATACACACACAAACACAGCCGGGGTGGGAAGGACAGTAGCCCAGAGAGGGAAAAAAAAAAAAAAACCAAAAAAAAAAAACCAAAGTTTCTTATTTAAGTTAGTGATAATCTTTTTTTTTTTTTTTTTTTTTTTTTTTTTTTTTTTTTTAAAGGACAGAAAGAACAATTAGACAGAAATGCATGGCATGATGTAAAAGCGTTTGTCCACAAAAAATACATAAGCATTTGCTTTGTCTTTGGCTGCTGGTATCCCAAAGCAGGTCATGCAAGAGTGTCTCCAATCTGCTACAGATTTCTGCTGATTTCAGTCTGCCACAGTGCAAGCAGAAGTTTCTGCTAGCATGCATTACAATGTCAAGATTGGGAATGCAATTTAGATACATACACTTCTGGGAAGGCCTCCAGAAGACACAAACAAAATAATGAAGACGCAAACCAAACTAATGAACACTAGAAGAAAATGATGACTGTTTTGTCCCAGCAGACCCAGGTTTTATAATCAAGTTCATGTTAGACTTCGAAGTTAGAGAAATCGTACTTCAGGTCTGTCTCAGACACTCAAAATAATAGTGCTGCCTGGATGCTGCCAGGCTATTTCTGCATCAATTAACTACTTTCATTAAATTAAAACACCAAAGGGGACAACTCAGCTGATATAAAAATCTAAGAATCAGAGTAGCTTTTTCCCACTGTGATTTATCTATTACAACTAATGTAAGCTGTTTCTGTTATAGCAAGCTCAAGAAAACAGCCATTACAAAAATTACAGCTCTGAAGTCTTCTTCTACTTGCCTAGCAGGCTCACTGTAAAATGAGAAACCTTCCCCTCCTCTCTCCCAAACAAACCAACTCCACACTATTTGAGTGTCATAGGAAAAGAAAAAGAGACATGTATAAGTATGAAATCCATAAAGAAATGAGAGTACTGAGAAGAAAATGTTACACATAACTATGAGAAGAAAATAACATCACAGAACAGGCTTCTGAAGATTATTGTAGGTAAAATGTAACGGAAACGATACTTAATTCTCTCAGAGGCAGCATGTTAAGTACATTGATAAAACGGAAAAACAGTACAAATCAGCATAGAAATACACTAAATGTATTTGAATCTCATTTGAAGGTTTACATTTTTAGCTTTTAATATGACATCAGAACTTGATGTTGAAACTTTCAGCTTTGGCACTGAAAAAACATTTGATGAGTTAAATAAAAACAAGAACACCTCTGGCTTTTACATGTCTACATTTTAAAAATACTGAACATTAAGTCAGTTAATATAAATAATGCTAAAAATCCACGAGATGCCTGAAATTCTTAGGTGCAAATATGTAGTGTTTATGTTGTCCAAGCAGCTAGCTAGAGCAGCTTCACTATATCTACAAGATGAGTTAATGTCATTCTGAGCTCCTGTCTTCTACTGCCATCATGTATTTCTTCACAGTCCAAGACACATACCACTTCCTATGGAATTGACGCACATGAACATGAAAAGCTTTTTGTACACCTTAATAATTATAGCGTTGTGGAAACAGAGGCCTTTCTGCTTCAGTTAGCCTTCTAATTAATATTTATCATATTTCTTCAATGAAGCAAGATCAGGTATATTTCAATAGAACAGATGATTAAGTGATCTAAGTATGGATAGAATGATGTTTGTACTCTTTTTGCTCTTCCTTCCTGTTCTTTCCTCTTTCAAGAAGTTCTTACCCTTCAGTAAACACAAAACTGAACACTGTATCGCATTTTGGGTTTGATTTGTTTGCCCAAAGATAAGTATTTGCTACTAGTTTGCATTTACCAATAATAGCTACTATTTTACCCAACTCCATTTGCTGATCTGCAGTCACGTGCTATTTGCCAATTGCATGTTTCAGCCACCCTTTACTATATCAACTGATATTAGACAGGTGTACAGAGAGCTGGATAGTTTATTGATGAGAAAGGAGATTATAAAACCGTCAACACAGCAAAAAGCACTAAGTGGTTTACAATTCCTGGGCAGTCACTATTTCTACAGCAAAGCTGTTCCTAGTGGTTCATGGCTTAGATATGCAAGAACTTTAAAATGCATTATAGTATATATGCAGTAAGTACAATATTATGAGATACTAGTTTGGCAGTTCATATTAAGAAATTAAAAGAAAAAACTGCATAAGGCAGTAAGCCAAGAACAGTTTCTGAAGTAACAACTTTCCAGCAAATACGGTGGATCTGAAGTAGTCTTTATAAAACAGAGAACATCACCACATATAATGGTTTTATCTGCTTTTTCTTGCAAATAACATGGGTAAGGCAGCTGATAAAGCTAGAGTTTGACTCATAAGTTTAAGCTTATGTTTTTAAAGGAAAAAAAAAAAATTGTATTGTGTACTCTATCACTCTAGAGCACATAAAATGATGGAGGGTTACAGTGGCAGATTGTTTTTTATAAGTCTTATCAGCTTATGTTGGTAGTTATTCTGATAAAAATAAACATTAAGGTCATGCAAAAAAAAAATATATATATATATATATGTATATATATATATATGACTGTAATACCTGCAAAATATATATTCAGTAAGTAAGTTAACTACTTACTTTTTCTTAATTAGATAGTCAACTAAATTATTTATTAAATTGTCCTCCAGGGAAAAAAAAAAAATTATAAGGAGCGGATGGAATTTCTGTTTTAAAATTAAATCCTCCTTAGAGAAGTAACAGTCATGTAGGTTGTTGCTACAATATAAGTAATGCACTACTGTAAGAAAAACAAACAACAACAAAAAAAACCCACGTCTTCTCCATCATGTTAATGTCCACTTGTTTTCATACCAGATTTCTAAGTCACCCAAAGATGCCGAACCCCTAATTCTAGTCTCGCTTCAATATAGCGAGAAGAAAATTAAATAAATTCTACTTTACTGACTTAAAAGAGATAAAGTCAAAAGGATTACTTTCAAACTTCAATTTCATCAGGTCAGGCCAAAAACAGCTGACATGTAATGTAGCACAGGCATTCAGCTAAGGCACTTTTCCATGTTAGAAACAATAGGAACTTCATTAAATTTAAGTACAACAAATAAACTTCATGGCTTTTTGTCCTGTATTAAGTGATTCACATGGGTACATACTATATATAAAAGGAAACTTCATCGCCTTTTCCCAGTACTTGAAGGCTTAACAACATAGGTGTCCCCTGAGATTATTTACTGGATCATACACTGTATAGAAATAAGTCCACAGTTTTCATGTACTTAAATGTATGCTTAGCAATGCACAGTAGTGTACTGAGAATACATTATAGAGTGCTGAAAGCAAAGAGGACTATTACAGTGGCCTCTGTGAAAAGGAGCCACATTTCAGACAAAAACCATTCCAGCCAGTTTCAGAAAAGACTACAGATAGTACTCTGCAGAACTGAGGCAATCATCCAAGCAATACCTCTGCAGAAAAAAAGTACTTTTATAAAAAATAAAACACACCAGACAGAAAGGGGAGAATGGAAAAAAAAGAATGAGAAACAGAGGGAACAGCAAGGACAGTAGATGTTCCTGACACCATAGTAGATATTCACACTTAGAGATGAAAAGCAATATATTTATTGATACAATCTAGTTATTTAACAAAGCTTAATCATAAGACAGCACCTTACGATTCAAGACAGCAAAATATACTTTATCATTTACTACAGAGTTAAACACACTCATACCGTACACTGATTCACAATGTACAAAGTAGACCCCCTTGCTTCCTAAACTCCTTCAACCATAGAAACAAGGAGCATAGAAACAAATTAATTTACTTATAATCCCAGACTCAGTCAATAACTTACACATAAAGTGTGTATGTTAGGACTATATGAGTACAACCAAACTAAGAAACAACCTTTGCAAAACTTAACAAAGCTTCAACAAACTATTGATGACTTACCAAGGACTAACGAATCTCCTGACATTAGGATGTAAGGGATCTCAGCAGCATAGCCTCAACAGGCAACCTACTTGAAAGGAGCTCCATCTCACATTCAGCCTCACTGCAAATGAAGAAGTAAACAAGCTTTTTGTGCTGCTCAGTCTTTGTGATGTGACATGGCTGACTCACAGTCCTGGTTTTTGTGCATGCTCAATTGGCTTTCAGCTGTTGGACCAGGTGTCTGCCATCAGCTCTCTGAGCATGCAGTTTGAGAGAGATCTGTGGCCATTATCTGCCTTAGCGAGGCAGTAAATGTTATGTACTGTTATCATTTTCTGCATGTAAATGTACTGTTATCATTCTCTGCCTCAGCAAGGCTTTGGATATAAAGGCCACATTGAAAGAGGAACTGTAGAAAAGTGTCTAGAGACCCTACACTAATGTAGAGGAAAGGTGAAAAGAGGAAAGAGTGGCAAACTGAAACCACTGTATACTGATCAACTTCATCCATCCAGTCTTCCATTCTCCGTACTGCTTGAGGAAGGAGAGGAGGGAAGATGTTGTTTTAGTGCTTGCTGTTGTGTTTCTCTCTAAATGAGCCAATAATTCAATATCTATTTTAATTGACAATGAGTTAATTTTCCCCACGTTAAGTCTGTTTTACCCACAATGGTAAATGAGGATTGATCTTCTGGTCTTTTCCACAACCGTGTGCTTTTTGTTCCCACTGTTTCTTTCTATTTTCTCCCTGATTCTGCTGAGATTGAGCAGTGTGCAAAAGGCTGGATGATAACCCACCACAAATAAAAATTAGCAAGCTTGAGGCACATCAAGACTATGGATATGCAGTAAACAATCTCCAGGAAAAACTGGAAAGTAGAGGCCTCATTATATTTGTGGAAATTCAAAACTTGTTTGGCTCTGTGGTACAGTATAAAAACAGCTGTACTTTATATGAAATGTAGGTAAACATAAAGTATCTAGATCTTCCATAAGCATGAATTTTTTAAAATATGTATTGAGAGACATGGCAACATTGCACACAAGCACTTTAGTATCATCTAGATGGAGGAAGAAATTCATTAGAATATAGTCTAGATTCTAAGGAACATGCGTTACTACAAATACAGCTATTTTAATATATAGGAGAACAAATACATTGTTTTTATCATATTGACAATTGCTTGAATTCACACGATATATTCTTAAAAATTGATTTTGTATTTTATGTGTCTTTTAATAAATCTGCATCCAGAGGAAAAAAAATTACAGTTTTAATTGAACTGATTACGATATAAACTTAAGACAATGTCAGTGCTATCAAGGCTTGCCATTGAAACTTTCAGTTGATTTAGTCTTGCTGTAAATTATACCTAACTTTTCAGAAGTGCTGTTTTGCTGTCTGCATGCTCACACTTTGAGCTGCCATAACAGTCAAGGTCAAGACTATATTACATAATACCCTAAGGTCACTTACTCTTGGGAAATTGTACAAGCTGCAACAGAGGAAAATGAGCAGAATGTCACATAATTCATTCTGCTACAACATCACAATTAGGTATCTGCATCAATGCCAAATGGATCATATTTTGATTACATTTATAGGTGTTCTATCACATGTCAACGATACAAATATCCTTGCTTCCAGACTGTGTTGCTATTCCTTAAGTTACGCTCCTATGCCTTCAACTACAAGGGTAGCACATCAGTGGCAGATAAACTTGTTTATGTAACATATTAATTAAACTTTTCATCTGAATTGCCATTAATTCTGAATCACATCATAGCCCATTCCTCCTTATTCATTTGCCTTTACATTGCTGGCAAGAGAAAGCAATCTTAAATCAAAACCTAACAGCAATTACATGAAATGTATAGTACAGTTTCCTAGATTACTTAAAGTCATATGGCATTTTCTGATTCTGCCTCAGCTTCATAGGAGACAGCACTGTTATAAAATATTTTATTTCTTTCAAGAATGCTTAAATTGAATCATTTGAACTGAGATGTACATGTTAAGAAACTGATAAAAAGTTCGATCTCGAAAGCAAACAAAGTTTAAGGAATCCATCTATATAATAAAATATATATTATGAAAGTATTGATCTTGTGATAGATTAACTAGACATTGCAAATTTATATTAACTGTCAATAAGTTACCGGAATTCAATTCTTAATGTCTTGACCAGGGAACTAATCTATTAAAAAAAAAAAAAAAAAAAAAAAAAGTGATTCTTCATTTACTTTGAAAAGTTATTTTATAAAGATCACCAAGAACATGTAGGTCTCACTTCAGCTGAGGTAGAACAGCAGTGATTTTTAAAAGGATGAGAGGATTTTACTACTGCCATGGAACTATGGAAGGGGTTAAACTTAACATTCCTCCAACATTTTATATATTCCTTTGCTGTACGTTGGAAGTGCAGATTTCTATAACAAGAAAATTGTTGAGCTTAAATGCTAAGAAATATTTTTAAATGCTTTGATTATTCAAAAGCTTATATTATATTTTGTTGTCTGTCAGCAAACAAAACCTTTCTGCAAGTCTTAGATCATTCTGTCTAACAAGGAATTTATAATCACCTTTGGCACTAATGGCCAAGTCACAAAGATGAAAAAGATCTTGATCTCAGCCATAATTGTTTGATATTTCATATCTGGCTCTGCAAGAATACATTTTAATTCTGAAGACCTTCCTTTAATAGAAAATCTTTATATTTGACTCAACAACAGCTATTCTTCTTCTTTCCACCTTCACAAAAATGTGCTATTTACATTCCTCTTTGCAAGGATACCAGACAATACTGCTGTTCACATGAGAGAAGATTTCATTTTCCATACTGGCTTTTGTCAACTGAAACTTCTCTTCCTCTTTTGTTCTCTTGCTCCATGATACTGATTATTTTGCATCACAACCCTTTTAAAATAATTCAGTGAACCACAAGTATATATAACTTCAACTTATTATTAAATGCTGAATATAACTGTCCAAAGTCAGCAACAAATACTAAATTTGTTCAAGTGTTCAGAATCTTAGCTGAAGCATCCTGTTTGCACTTGTATTAATAACATATTCAAGTAAATACATGGAAGCATACATCTGGATAACATTATAACTATTTGTTCAAGGGAAGAACTTAAGAAATGCATTTAATTTCCAACATTTTAATTTTATCCTCACCTGAATACTCTATTTAGTTCTATAACAGTACTTAAAAGGAATCCTTTTCCTATGTGTCTAATAGTCCAGACATTACTTAAAAACCAAAATATAAATGAAAATACATAAGTAATAACTCCTAGACAAGTTTTGTTTAACCAGAAGGCTGCCACTTTCGGCACAAGCCTCATTTTGCACATTTGTTTATATTGTAGCATTGTAGTGTTGAGGGAGTAGTATTCAAAAGCAGTATTCCCATATTTCAAGATCACGCTATTTATGGGAGGCAGCTCAAAAGGTCTGTTCGGTAACTTTGTTCTTGTGGGTATGACCTTTTTACAAACCTCTGCATTCAAGAACACCATATTAACCTTTCCATAGAAAAAAGCACATTATCAGTTCCTCATCATAGTAGTGATATCTCCACTTCCACAAACTGATTACTTACATCAAACCTTTTAAAATGAAACTTACTTTTGCCAGGTATGTTTAAATATTCTTTTTGATTCAGGCAACATCACCTTCAGAAGCAATTGAATCATTCATGTTCTCACCATTTCTAATTTGCAAGCTCTAACTAATTTCACTGTAAGGAATGTTTAGATTTTATGTCCTATTTAGTAACATGGAAAATCAGATGCAGTGTGGAAACAGACAGGATTGTTTCCAAACATTTGATACAAATCCAAAACCCCTCAAGCCCAGATTTATTTGGCAGGACAGACAATAGAAGAATAACATTGCCAAGACTCTGCTGTGTATTCCCTTGTGTGGTTAATTATTTTTGGTAGTTGATTGCTGTTGGGATTTTTTGTTTGGTCTGTTTGTGGGTGTTTTTTTTTTTGTGTTTGTTTGGTGTTTTTTTTCAAGGGCAAATTCACCAAAACAACTGCTTGTCAGTTCACAGAAAGCTATGGATTTCTAATACTCAAATCATATTAGGTAGAAGTCAATAGTAATGTGCCATTTGGCAATTTCAGGTGTTATTTTCATATTTCACATAAAAACTTCATTAAGAAAATAAAGAGATCATTTTTCTCTTGCAGTCTTTCAATGTAGAAGAGTGGAGAACTTGATTCTCAGATTTCTATGTATTCTGTTCAGCTGGGCAGCAGCTTACAATTCCTTTCAGAATCCATTGTTAGGTGGACTAATAGAAATGGCAATGGAAGAAAATCTTTGATTATGAAGTGACAAGAACTCAATACTTAAGAAAAACAATTCAGGTTAGACTATAATGAACAGCACATACCTTCGTAGTTATTCTGAGTCTTTGTAACGGAAACGCTAGACTCTGAAACATCACCATCTGAAAAGAAAGACATCATTAATTTTAGTGAGACACTCAGTTTTTTGTGAATACAAAACCACTTTCAACACTGCCTATAAGCTGCATCTGTTTTGTCATACTCTGAACAGTCTAAACAAGAGCTGACCCTTCCTAATGTAGCTGCCTCTGCTAGTATTATGGCCTTTCATAAATGCTAATTTTACATGGGAAGAAATGACATTGACACTTAGCATAGGATTTACCTTCAGAAATTAGGAGATCAGAATATAGACACTTTTTTTTTTTTTTTTTTTTTTCTGTGACAGTTGTCTTGATATATTGATACCTACACTGTCAGGAGTTGAAAAGAAGAAAAGGCACAAAGGCAATGTAATTAAATCTGCAGAGTGATATAACAGCAGTAAGATTGACAAGTGGCTAGGGAAACAGAAAGGCAGATGCGATTCTCAAAATGCTTTCTGGTCTGGAAAACTTTAGATGGACTTAGAGAGCACTTCCTGAATGTCTGGGAACTCACATATTATCAGAAGTTCTAGAACTGTTTTTAGCCATTCCAAATGTGAATTGTGAGTAAGACGCATCTGTTAGTTTGTCTAATTAGTTTGTCTGACTTCCTTCATATTAAATGAGGAGAAAGACTGCTGCAGGTGCTGCTGTGGCGAGTAATGGGAGGTGCATGATGAAGGATGAATTGTTCTGGTAGGACTGAAATACTATAATATTGAAATTGCTCTGTGGTCATGGTTAGCATGACCTGAAGCCAACTAGAGGCAGATTATCATTATTTTTTTAAAGAAAAAAAGAGCCTTTGGATAGTGCTTTTAAATGAAGTGTATTTCTGTTACGATGTAGCATGGACTGTAAGATCCAGTTATTTTCCAATTGTTTTCAAAAGATTCGTCTCTTAGTGGGACACATAAATCTCTTGCTGTTTTAGAAAGAAAAAAGTAAAAGCTCACACATTCTATCTAAAACATCACATAAAATTTTTCCATGTGGAAAAAAAATGGCATCCATAGACATTTATTAACACTTGCTGAATGTTTATGGAGACCAGCAGTGGATGTCAGCAAAGTGAGGTGGTGGGTGGCTTGTTTCAGCAGTGGCAACAGCTAAGTGAAAGACAAACTGTCACAACGCGAAATGAAGAGCATCTCAATCATCTGATTCAAACAAACTGGCCAATGGTGGTGACTGTTGAAAAATAGTCTTCTGTAGTTAAGACTTCACCCTATCAAATAGTGTTATTGTGCTCTTTGTATCTGTCGTAGTTTTCATGGAAATAAAGAAGCAGCATTACTTTCAGACTTACATAGTTTTCTATAACAAGATTCACAGGTAACATTGCAATATTCTATTTTTAGAAATTTATATTTTATATATACACATTATATAATTAGAAAGTACATGAATTTGACATTAAAAGATTTTATCTAATACAAAATCTTTTAAGTCTATGAGTTGTTTCTCATATTTTTTTCAGGTATTATTTTTTTTAGGCATTACCTATAACAGCTCTGTGTATGTATGTGAATGCGTAGAAAAATAGCAGTTTGTGGAATGGTTTAATCTGAGAGGAAATAATGACAGATACTGAAAAAAATATTACATAAAAGTTATATTTCTGTTAAGTCGTTTGATAATTTATGTATTTATATTAATTCTATCAAGTGGTACAAATAGGAAGCTGATAGGAAATAGTTGAAAAATAATCTGCCTTATTTAAATGATTATCTCTTCATGCTGATTTTTAACATTTTAATTTCTAGATTGCACAGACAGTCTGTTCAAAAAGTGCTGAAACAAAGCTGAGTTACCCAAACCAATACTGTTGTAGCTATTACAAATTTACTAATTTATAAAATTTTAGATACAGAAATGTACAAAGACATAGAAACAATCTGAATAAAGCATTTATATGAAAGCCGTTCTAATTATGAATAAACTTCTATCACCTCTATTTTTCTCTTTCCATATGTGAGCAGCCCATAGAATGCTTGTTTCCATTTGATGGAGGATTACCCCCTGTATACACTGTTCTTTCTGAAAAGCAGAGGTATTTTTGAGAAATAAATGTGAATGAGCAGAACAACAGGGATGCAATCTACAGTTATGTAGACATTCTCCATAGAATACCAGATTTATAATCCCTTGGACTGCTTTATCTTCAGCAGACTGCCCTAAATGACTCTGAAATCTTGAAAACATCTATATTTAATGCTAGCTGTGATCCTCCCTCCTCTGCAGCAGCATTTTTATCTTATTTCAGAACGATTCTTTCAGCAGATGTCAATCTATTGCAAGGGTCAGTGAACAATATGTTCTAATTTTGTACCTACAGCATGGCTGTATTTTAGTCCTTGCAATTTCCTGCCTCAGATAGGTATTTAGCTGCAGATTACATAAAATAACCTAACCTGTTAAAGTATTAACAAATGATTTTAAAGTAGCTTTTAGACTGTTTTTAAGTGGTCATTAACCTAATTCCACAACTATATAAAACAAAATATTAATTTCCTTTCACTTTCACCCTAGGAATTTTACAGAGAGACATGTATAACTACCAAAATTTGATTTCAGAGCTTGAAGAAATTTTCTGTCTACATTAAAACCTGTCAGTCTTTGAAGGATGGTCCAGATTAAGTTCCTACTTACTGAAACTGAAATTTGAGTGATCTTTGAAGCAAAGTATAAACCAAGTATTCTATTGATCTTACCAGTCTTACTTCAGAAAGTTCAGTGCAAATACTTAGAACATCAGAATTTTAGTGCTTTGCACAACTAGTAAGTTTAAAGGCAATAGAACTTCCTGGAGCTACTCTTTCAACAATGATTTTTCATTAGTTACTGTCCTTCAGTAACAGAGGCATATTTTATGATTTTTTTTTTTTTTTGTAGGTTTTGTCCTATTTTTCACCACTTACATTTCAATTGACTTGCCTGAAAGAAAAATCAATCAATAAATAGTGGAATCATAGATTGGCTTGGGGTGGAAAGGACCTTATATCATTCCAACCAGCCTGCTGTGGACTTGGCCTTGAATGCCTCCAGTGATTAGGCATCCAGAGCTTCTCTGGACAACCTGTTCCTGCTGTTCCAGCCTACGATTAAAAACTTTCCTCCTAATATTTAATTTAAATCTCCTTTTACTTTAAAACCATTCTCCCTTATACTAATGCTATCAGATCACACAAAAAGTGGTCTCTCTCCTGTTTATAAGCTACGTCTAAGTTCTAAAAGGCTGCAAAGAGGTCTCCCTGGAGCCTTCTCTAGGCTAAATAAGCTCCCTCAACCTTTCTTCAAAGGAGAGGTGCTCCAGCCTCTGACCATCTTTGTAGCCCTTCTCTGGACCCATTGTAACAGCTCCACATCCTTCCTGTAATGTGCAACTCAAGTCTGGACACAGCACTCCAGATGGAGCCTTATAAGGGAAAAGCAGAGAGGGGTAATCACCTCCCTTGTCCTGCTCACCAGACTTCTTAATTTCTTATAGTGCCTGCAGTAGCTGAATGAAGATTTAAACAGTAAAATGGTTATGATATTTTAGCCTTTCACATGTATTTGATTAAGATTGCAGTGTTTTATATTCAATTTTCCATTGCCAGAGGTAATATAAATTACTTATCCTTCTTTATCACTGATTACTTGCAGACAAACAGAATAGTTTCCTCTAAACATTCTCTTAAACTATGAATCAGAAGGGCCTTTTACTTGCTGTAGATTTTTAGATGAGTATGTCAATTGACAGATATATTTAAATTTTAGGTACAGAGCTTACCATGCCATTTACAGAAACAGCTACTTGAAAAGATACAGAATTTAGCTGGGAGTGGAAGGCTGAAAGAAGCATGTTATTGAACTCAGAGAAAACTGTGAGCAATAATTATTTGTCTAGAAATGACTGTGTGTTATTTTCAAAAATTATATATACTGTAGAAAGAAGTTAGTCCAATATGCAAATATGCCTATAATACTTCTAAAGTCTTAGACAGGGCTATCAGAAACAAAATATAATTTTCATCATCTCTTTCAAATTTTGAAGCCAAAATCTGAAAAATTCAAGGAAGTAAGGACAACTGATTTTAGAAAAATTAATGAATGTTGCATAGTAAATATAAGTAAGTTTTTACCGGAATTTTTTGAATTAGCATGCTGTCTTAATACATCACGTTAATACAAACTGACTTAGTATTTGCCTTAAAATATATAAGTTAAATATGATCTGAATATTTCAGTACTTTTGCGTATTATAGATGAGAATGAGTGCCAACCTCCACCATTTTAAGCATGTGTATTCAGACTTCTTATTTATGGGCCACAGCTTAACTGTGAACTTTAAACCAATGAGAAAGAATAAGATACATGAATATACTCTCCAAAAATATAGAATATTTCACAGAAATTTCTAAATATAAATTATGACCATGTGCTTACCAAGAATAAAATGGAAAATATACATGCTAATTAGTTGAGTTTATACTCATGAATTCATCAGAATAAGTCAGAAAGTCAGAAAAAATGTGTGACAAACCAGTGTTCTATGAGATTATTGGCAAAGAACACTTTTTTCCCCCATCTTTGCTTGTGTATTCACTAAATTTCCTAATGTATCTCATATGACTTCATCATCTATGTGTCAAGTTTTACATGTAACAGAATAAACTGTGAAAGAAATGTTGAAATTCTATGCACACAAAATACTTTTTCTGTAATCTTTTCAGTCTGACATACTATTTGTGGGAAGAAGAGAGTATTTACCAAGTGTAGGGCAAGAATTCAAATATTTACAGTCAATGAAACTAAGAAATGTTTTTCACTTCATTTGTCAAACGTGGGTATTCAGTGAAGTTCTCATGAAACATTATAGGAAAAAAACAAACAAACAAACAACAACAAAAACCCAGAACAATAACAACAAAAAAAAAGAGCTCACACTCAGCATATGCAGTAAAATAAATAGAACTTTTTAACTCCCCCTCACCTTCCTGTCAGACAGTGGACAAAATTTTAACCAGATGCTTCCACCAGCACCTTATACTCTGATAGGATGAAGAAGCTGTTTGACCAATAGTCTTTGTGATGTTCTCTTGTTAAATATCTTCAATTAATGTGCTATGTTATTTTCTCCAGTGTAATTCAGAATATAACTTTTTAGATTGTTTCCAATTATTTAGCAAGTAATAATAATAACAAACAAAAAAAGTATTTATAAGTGACATGGAAATGTGCAGTAGTAATCTCTGCAAAGTACTTACAGAGAGTGGGTATGAAAGGCTTTGTGGAAATAAAGGTACTAATTGATCTTAATGGATTCTCACAGAACAGAGAGACAGCATGTACTGTAATTCAAAAAAATATCTGCTGTTTTGCAATCTGTGTTGCATCGGAGTGGATGGATAAGCCTTTAGTAAAAACCAAGTTAAATATAGTTACTTGATTAACTATCAGGAGACAGTACAATTATTTTATTTCAGAGAAATATTCTTCAGTGGCAATAATACAGGCTTTCTGATCTTCATAAAAATTATTGTCAAATTAGAGCAGTAGTAACTGCCCTATTTGAGTATACTCAATTTGAGAATATCACAGGAAAAGCTATAGCTATGAAGAGAGGGAGGGAAGATACTTGTCCAATAAACATGCTAAAAACTGTTCAACCGAAAAACTTTTCTGAAGTTTTTTATTATCTTGGCTGATACATAATTTCTCATGTGCCACCCTCCTTGGACAGAATGTTTGAAAACATTACAGAAAGCTTCTTATCCTTCTCTTGTTGCTACTGTATCCCAGATGGCCATTTCAGGTATTCTCTTTTTTTTTTTTTTTTTTTTTTTTTTAATTTCCACATATTTCACACAGGCTTTAAATAATCATGGAATCATATAATGGCTTGGAAGATAGCTTAAATATTATCTAGTTCAAACCCTCCTGCCAAAGGCAGGGTTGCCAACCACTAGGATCAGGCTGCTCAAGCCCCACCCAGCCTCACCTTGAACACCTCCAGGGATGGCTCATCCACACCTTCTAGGCAACTTTTTTCAACTTTTTCCCTGTGAGCAAAGAATTTCCTTCTACCATCTAATCTAAATCTTTCTTTTTGTTTAAAAACATTCCCCTTTGTCCTGTCAGTATCAGACCATGCAAAGTGTCATCTCCCTGTGTTTTATAAGCACTCTTTAAATACTGAGAGACAGATTTGGTAATCATTAGTCTCACTGGGCAGTAAGAAAGTATAAGCACTTTTCCTCCTTGTAGTAATCCAGAGGTCCTGTAATTTCTAAGATCTTATAACACGTGTAGGACTAGCTTTAAAAGGCAGAAAACTTAAAACATTTAGTTATCTCAAGTGAGATAATTTGGATTTAGAAAGGCTATTTTATAAAGAAAGATGTGTTGATTTTCTGAAGAGAGGATCTGTGCACTTGAGAAATGTATTCCATACTGATTTACGTTTATTTGTATTTGGAAGAGTTAAAGTTTTCTGTACCCTATATGCAACGCAATTTCATTCAGCAAAAAATTATGACAAAACAATATAGTACTCCTCCCTATTTCTTTACAATCCATTAGAGTAACAGTAATAATACTCTTTGTGCATTTTGTCTTTTATTTCACTTGTGCTACCTATCCTTATTCAACCTTTTAGACAAAGAACTATATATGCCTGTAAGGAATCTCAGGCACTAACTTTACTCACCACTTAGTTCTCTCCTTAACATGTTTCATTTTCTGCCCTCTTTTCCTTTGCCTTCTACCCTTACCATTGCTAAGTAAACATTAATATAGATTTGGTAAAATGTATTTTTCCTTGCATGTTACAGGAAATATAGAAGATTTAATATTTGTGTATGTTTGTCACCACTCCATAGAGAAGGAAGGATACATAGAGTATCTTCTGCATATGTCACTAAGAAGTTCAGTCCATAGGAACTGCAAGCAAATGTGGAAATCAGGGAAAAATTAGGTAAAAATAATCATCTGTTCTTGATGGGGCTGCCAGGAGTACTATTCTGAAGTGCAGGTTAACCTTCATCTTTAGTAAAAAGAATTCTTGGAGTATAGGGAGTTTCTGATAGAATTGTCCGTTTCCAACTGAGAATGAAAATTTCAGAGCTAAAATTAAGATGATAACTACTGAATAACCACATAAAATGTAAAGTCTCTTTAACACACTTTACTAACTATCCACTCATAAAATCCAGCTTTAATGAAGCAAAGTATATCACCTTTCTCTGAGAGGTAGAGTTTATTAGATGTAATAAGCGAATGTAAAATTATTATGTTGGTTTTCAGCATTCCTGTTGGGCGTAAGAGTCCAATATTAGGATAGAATATTAGCACAGATATACTTATATTATAAAGGTAACCAGAAGGCAATGCCCTGTGCAAAAATATCTTGCTTTTTTTAATAGTGGATCTATGTTGTAACTGTTTCTCTTAGAGTAACAAATAATTAATCGATTAAATAAACAAATAAATAGAGATTTGTCACTTAAGTCAAAAGTATCCCAAACAAAAGAATAAAGAAAAAGTGTTAAGTTCATTAATTTTGCAGAAGAAACAGTAGCTTTTCATTCTCCTGGCTTTTGCACATTGAATCACTGTCGTATTTATCTTAGAAATTTAATTGAGTACTTGTATTTCTCCAGGCAACACTGCAATAGAAAATTAGTATCTCTTTCTTTTTTTCACGTCAGAAAAGCCTTTTACATTTTTAAGTCAGTTGTTTGCATTTCAAATACAAGAATATGGATATTCTTTCCATTTATATTTTCCTATTAGAAATAAAAAAAAAACAATAGAGCTAATTATAAAATCACATAAACTGACATTTCTTCTTGAGAAATATGCACCCTAAAAATTGAATGTGAATCGAATATATTAGTCAGTCCTGTAAGTACTTTGGAACATTCAAATCAAACATATTCTTCCTATCACTTTCAGTCTCTGATTTCTACATATATGTTCTGTTCTTTTCTCCACATCCCTCCACTTTTAGAATCTTCAACCATCAAAAGTTACAGTAAGAGAGAGAAGAAACACCTTGTACTGTACGTTTTTCTCTAATATGTGAACTATAGTCAATCCACTTTCATTTTCAAAAGGGATGTATATATGCAAAACATCTCTAGCATAAATTTGAATAAAAAATTGGAGCTCCAGGCCATGGAGACAGGTGTTTATTCCTACTGCCTAATTATTAGCTAGATGAGATAGCTCCTGGTACACCCAAAAATATATGGATGTAATGCTGTTCTAAATAATACAGATTAAAAAAATATATATATACTGTAATACACATATATATATTTATCTTCATATAATAGCATAACTAAAAAATTGTACACAATTAATATTTTTTTCATGTACTAGTTTAAATTATACAAACTGAGATGCACACAATATGACACTGATGAATAAAATTTCTAAAGATATTTTTAACAACTGAGCCAGCCTCAAGTGATAAAATCTGAGCAAAATGTTAATACAGAACAGAAACATGAACAGTGAATACAGATAATAAGAGAATCCATTCAACATCAGAGCAGTATACCTAGAGTTCTGCTTTGTTATTTTAGAAGAACAAAGAGGAAGGAAACTGTATTAAAAAGTGAAGGCTACCATTTCTCTAGATAATATGATTACAGGTAGAAGAGCCAATAAAATAAATCATGTTAAATGTCTGTGAATGTATCAAGCAGAAAGATTTTAGAAACTCTCAATAAAACTAGCAGCATAACATTTAAGTGCGTGAATGTGTATCTCTACTGTAGAACTGGTCCTGAACAGCTATAACTTATCTCAAAACACATAATTTTGGACTTCGTTCCTCATGAAAAAGGCAGTTCAGTTTCTTCACTCAGATATTTCACCTTGATCCCAAAAGTACTGAAGTTTATCTTCTTTTCCTGCAATAGGAGATAATTGGTGTTGCTGAAGAATAACTAAAAATTCTGCTAATCAAGGATTTAAGCAGCATGCTGTAAGCTGAAGTGCACAGATGATGGAAACAGGGACAGGCTACAAGAGAGGAATGTAAAGACGTTGCCCACTCATGTAGGAATGGAATGAGGAAAACGAACGTTCAGCTGGAGCTGATGACAGCAAAGAAAGTGAACATGAGAGTGACTGTGTAGGAAGCAGTTCTGCAAAAATGCACCCAGTTGTCCTGATGGAGAACAAATTAAACATAAATGCCTGGATCTCACCCAGTATCCTGGAAGCAAGTATGCCAGGAAACAACACTGTGCAAAAATGCTATCAAATGCACAATTAAATAAGTAACACATCCTGCATGTTTATCAGTATATGCCTAAACTTTGCTTATCCAGAAGTACGTAGAAAATATGAAATCTGAACTTCAGTTCAAGTACATAGCACTGGTGATTCAAATATGGCTCAAGCAGATGTTCCCTTTTCTACAGTACTTTTAAGATTCAATAGCATGTGCAAGCTGGGTAAATTTCACAAGCATTTTCCTCAATTAGCGAATTAAATCATATTAAAAACACTGGCAAACCGCCTTTATAATATTTTTGCTATCTTGGCTTTTTTCCCTTTTCTCTGTAAATGTTTTCAGTGTGAAGCTATGTTGTTATGTGCCAGCACAGTAGTTCCTCAAAAAGTATGCACATGCTGGCACCTATCCATCTGTACGTTAGTCAGAGTGCTTATTTTCTCTTACAGTATTCCAGTGTTCTTCCTGGCACAGATCTTTGCCAGCAACTGACAAAATAGCAAACAAACAAAACAAACAAACAAACAATTCCACAACAAACAAACAAAAAAATGGAAAGAAAAAAAATCTACTTTCAGGGGCAATCCCTGTGAAGCAGCATTACTTGACTGCGATCTTTGCCAGAGTTGGCTTCTGCTGCCTACATAAGCACGGGAAAGCTGTTTCTTCTGTTTGTTGCTGCCATTTATTTCAGGGTCCTATTCACCCTCTAAAGAATCTCTGCCAGAGCCAGTTGTATTAAACTATTTTAAGAAAGCAGTACTGCAATAAAAATGGTTTTTACTTCATTTTCAACGTTTTGTGCAGATATGTGAACTGATATTTTATATGTAGTAGAAAAGTTTGAAAAATATATTATAATTACAATAAAAGTTATGAAGTATCCATCCATCTATCCAGGCCATGAGAAATAGGGTTCACATTCTATTCTATTCTACTATCAAATGCAAAACTACCAGGATGTCCGATGAGTTGACTGTACATAATGATGTTCTGCTCTCACAAGATTTTTCCAGTTTTCATTTGAAACAGATGTATTTTAACTATTCAGACAGTATTTATGTCAATTTTATGCTTAATCATTCTTACGAGTTGGAGTTGGCTTATACTTTTAAGCTAACATTTTAAGAAATAGAAATTAAAGTACATTAAAGGGTTTAATTTTCAGCAGCAAAATACAATAATTTATTCTGGTCTCTTAACTGAGGTTGAATAATATGTCACATCGTTTGGAGAGCAAATAAATGGTCCTGAACTTGGGGAAACAGTCTTATATTCAACAATCTGAAAGACTCCGAATTACAAAGGCCTTTTTATATATATTTTATTATTAAAAGTTTTTACCTACACTGGCATTAGTCATTGTTACCTATGATTTCCCTTAATTTAAAATGCAAATGAAGCAAAAAATAGAATAGAATTGAAGCAGTAGACAATAGTTAAAATATCTTCCTTTTAGCCTAAATGATATAAGATATGCTGCCTAAATACAAGGCATTCATTTTTAATATAAAATCTCTCACTATGACTTCAACTGTCAAATAACACAATACAAAATAATTAAATAGAACCAAGTTAATCTTATGAAATTCTAATAATCTGCACTTTTATTTTGGCAGCTAGAAAGTTTTATCTCTCATGATCTTATATTATGAAGCAAATCATTTATATGAGCTGGTGATACATACATAAAATCCAGAAAAGTTGTGTGATGCTTATACGCAAATTCATAGTACGTTTTCTCTTTCTAAACATTTCCCTATTTGTATCTAGGCAGTCAAATAATATTTTAAGTATATGTCTTACCTGCATAAACAGTAATAACTATATAAGCATATTTTAAATGTCCATCCACAAACACCTTTAAAGAATAAAATCTGTTTATCAATATCAATAGCCACTATCTGCTTCTACCTTTCAGAGAACCATAGCATGGTTGAGGTTGGTTTTGAGTAAGAGAAAAATATACATGTGTTTATACTTAAAATAAAATCTGAGTTATAATTTGCATAATAGCATCAGAATAAATAACACTCTGTTTTTCAATTGCATTCAGTCAAGGATTAAAAAAGAACAAGTATGAGAGCACTATGAGACACATGATGTCATATTCTCATAACTCAACAAAAGTAGCAATTTTGCATGCCAGTGCTCTTACCCATAAGTAGCCCTTATTTTCAAGTTGTCTATTCAGGCTTAATCATTTTGAAAACTTTAAGAAGACTTCAACTTTCTTTTTGATATTCAAACTTAGTCAGAACATAGCATAGATTATGAGTTAAATAGTACACAGACTTTCAATTTCTTCTTTGATGACACTGTTTTTCAGTTGGGCATCTTGGTCATTACATTCTCATCAGATACAAAAAACTTAAAATAGTAGGCATGTTCAGAACCGCTGAAGACATCATATGTAGCAAATATCTCCAAAATGATCTAATTTGTAATGTTCCCAAATAGAACGCTCTCTATGGGTGTTTTATTAATTTCACATTTATTTTATAATATAATATAATAATATATAATACAGATGTTCAGTACTTTTCATGGTATTCTGATTTTTTTTTTAATTTTGCTAATCCAAAACAAAAATCAAGAGTTTGGATTTTCTTTTAAGATTAATATCACATCTGCCCTATATACACTAATTGAAAAAAGTTTTATATTGTTTGTGTGATTTGAAATCACTGCAATTCTTACATACTTCTAGAAGTATTATTTCAATTTAATCTTCTTTTACATACGGTACTTTGAGATTGCTAATTCTTAAGCTTTCTTCAAAAATAATTCATAAAAGATCTATTTTTTCCCATTTGATATTTGTAATACATCTCCTCTTTAAGTAATTGAACTTTCTCAGAAGAAGAGCAGATTGTGTCCAAATGCAGTGTTATTTTAGAGCCATCTGTGCTCTTTTGATTTCATTTAAAATACCAAAATAGTATTCCAAAATAATCAGAATTTACACTGCAGTTAAGTCACCACCTAGCCCCTAAAAGCAGAATTAGCTAAGCATAAAACATTATTGCTAAAAGATTAGCTTAAATGAATGTTGCATAGTCACTTTTTTTCATGTTTAAATCACTTTGATATAGGTTAATCTTTTCCTCACAAACTTTTAAGCCTATTTCTTTTTCCTTTTTCATGAACAAAATGTCAGAAGTAATGCACCGTCTCTCCTTGTATAAACAGTGAAATGAACCTTTTAAAGAACTTATCTAATGAAAATTCTAGTTTTCTATTCCAAATAGATGATGAAGCTCACTCTTTCTCTTCCACAACAATCTAATGAATAAAGTATAATCTCTCAAAAGAGTATGTTATAAAAACTCAAAATACTTTTTTTCTGTCTCCAGAATATGAAAAATACTAATTTTTGGTGATCACTGCACTTCATCTGTTTCTACAGATGAACTCAAGTAGCAGTTTCAAGTAGCAGTTACAGGATCTAAAGAAGCTTCCTGCTAATATACTTAATTTCCAATAATGGAAATAAACCCTAAAGACAATCCAGATCCCAAAAGCAAAAGAAAGCAAAATCTTTTCTCAGTGGAGGGAATATCATTGCAACAGCAAGAAAACAGACTGAATTCGAAGTGAAAAACACTAAAATGAGATTAAGCTAGCTCTCTTATGGATGGACCAGACAACCTCATGTTTATCATCTCTATAATGAAGTTAGGAAAATGATGATGTAGAAGAGTAAGCAATTTGGATTCAAATCACTACAAAGGAGTAATAGAAATAAATGGCAGTACTCATCATTCATTTCTAACAGAGTGTCCCCTACAACATCTTCTGTCTAATATATATAAAAGTTCTATGTATATCAGTTAGGGACCATGGTATAGTAAAATAAGAATTGGGGGGGGGAGGGAGGGAGGGAAAGTGAAACTTTAGATCTTCACTTTTCTCTCAAAGCCCAAAGTCTTCACCTGTTAAAGACTTCTTCAAGCAAACTTCAAAATTTGTCTGCCCACTACATCATATTTTCTACTCAAAAAAATTTCCTGACATGCTGGACATGTTCACAATAGTAATATCTGCACCACAGACATTAAATTCCTCCAGTTCTTTCATCTTTGCTCTTATTTGAGCTTGGAAAATACTTATGCTTTTATCCATGTAGCAGCAGCTAGTCTCAGTTGATTTTTAGTTCTAGGCAGAAATTACTGAATCTCATGAACTGAAGAAGCACCAAAACCATTTCTTGCTTGCTCTTCTAGCCTATTGAATGCTCTCCTAGATTATCCAGAAATCATTCTTCCAAGGAAAAAAAAACTGCATGAATGCATGAATGTCACTTGACAAGATATTATTAGACCCTTGTGAATATAGAAAATGTATGCATCATACACTGTCTGTATAGAAATACATTAGAAATATGCATACAGTATAGCTCTCCTTTGTCTGGGACTGTAGTGCCTACCAGAACGACTATCAGTCTGTTTGGCGTCCAAGGGACATGTAGGTGTAGTAATTTTTGTTGATGAATAGGTGTCCCTATGTATTTTTTTGTAAAGAAGGTGTGATTATTTGACTTTGTGCATTAACAATTTAACTTCAGGTATTTTGTTTGTTTGTTTTTGTTTTTGTTGTTTCTTCCTGGAATTGTTGGGTAGCTTGCCTGTTTTAACTGCAGCTATCTGAACACTGCAGTAGATGGTATTTGTATTTACTTTTATTCTCTACAAATTAACAGGAATGAAGGAGCATTTTTCCCCTTTAAAAAAAAAAAATGTATTATTTGTGCATGAATCCTATTTGTTTCATTTGAATATTTCACTGTCAAAAGATTTATTTGGATTTATTAAATAACAGATGATCATAACATTTGCATATGCAGCAAAAAAAAAATATGTATCCTTGGAAACTGTAATAAGCATAAATTAAACACAGCTGAATGCAAAAGACAACTACTTTATATAATTCCTGTAGTACTTTAAAATGATAGTCCAGTTAATCAATGCTGAGTTACAGTGCAAATCTTATTTTAATCCTTTTCATGTACATTAATAGCTAATTGGAAAATTGTGATGAATGTTACTAGAATAAGTACCATGAATTAATGAATTGGACATTACTTTTTTTGACCAAATGATGGATTCTATTGATTAAATAATCTATCAGTCTTTCAGTGTCATGGACTATCATGCAGAGTTAACGCCTGTTTCCAAAGTGTAATGTTTATCCGTGGTTTTGGCAAAATTGCTTTTAGTCAATAAATGTTTTCTTGTTTCAACTGTTATTTCTCACATATGGAAAGAGCAAGTAACAAAGGGAAAAGAAAAGAGAAAAGAAAACAGAGGAAAAGGAGAAAGGGAAACAAAAGGTAAGAAAGGAAAAGGAGAAAAGAGAAAAGGAAAAGGAGAAAAGGAAAATGAGAGAGGAGCAAGGAAAAAGTAAGAAAGACAAAGGAGCAAGGAAAAGAGCTTTGCTCCATATTTTTTTCCTAACAACTTCAAGGGAACTTTACTAAAGAATTCAGTTTAAAACTCAGGATTTTATTTCCTAAAGAAAATAAATCTAAGCTTATACAAACTTCACTTTCTTCTGATATGAATATATTACAACAACAATTTTAGTCTCTAATTTACACATTCATCTCAGAATGACAGATTGGAAATCTTGTAAGCAGTACAATCTGAAACTGTTTCTACATGACAAGGTGGCAGACAGCATCCTAATAATAAACGGTGGAAAATGTAAGGCATGGTCTTGAATGAAGGAGCATATTCCTGGCCCTGTCTTCTAAAAAGAAATGTAAGATATTGCTAGTATTGCTGAGACTTTACTTAATTTTGTGAGTTACTGCATGGAATTGAAATTTGCAGGGTTACATGCTATAAAAGTGAGAATATCTCCTTTACCTCCAGTATGTAAAGATATGCCAATTAGTACTGGACATGTAGGCCTATCTCTATAGGCTAACGTTTAGATTTTTGCAAAGTTATGAAACATAACAAAAGTAAAAACTCTATAATTTAAACAAATTACTCTGAACTTGTTTAAGAAAATACTAAAGGTTTTTTTGTTTCTGTTTTTTGGGTTTTTTTTTGCTTTTTATTTATTTATTTTTATTTGTTGTTAAGGTTATATGTAAATTGAAATTTAAAAAAATGTAAAATTAAAAAAAAAAAGAGTATTATAAATGAAATATTAGGATACTGAAACATTTTAAAATATCTAATAAAGAAATACAGGCATTTCATCAGATTTATCTTTCATCCACAACTCTTAAGTTAAAACTGACTGGTTAGGCAACATAGGTGAACACAGAAGTTAAAAGTCATTACCAGTGACAAAAATCCTGAGTGTATAACATTAGCCTTTATTTAGGCTTGCGCCATGGAAAAATAATCTGAAACTGAGGTTTCCATCCCTGAGATATCATAATATCCTTATTTATGAGCATATCAACTTCACGAATTCATTTATAGGTTTTGATTTTACATATTTAGTATTTTTGTGTACAAAATGTCTGTTTGCTTCTAAAATGCAACATATTGGTTTTTTAGACAACTATCACATTGCCTAATTGGGATCTTTACATGTGCTTATGTTTATTTTTTACCTAATTTTCTAACAAGGTAAAAGATAGGAAGCAATCTTTTTTTTTCTGAGGAAAGGTTAACTTATATTAAAAAAAAAACAAAAACAAAACAAAAAAAAAACCAAAAAAAAAAACCCACGAGAACAGAATAGAACTGAATAGAATGGAATGGAACAGTGCAGCTGGAAGCACATTAATCAATGGATTGTCTAAATCCCACTTGATAGGCATGGGACCTACCAACCACCACACTAGGAAGCCTCTTCCAGTGTTTGAACACACTCACAGTAAAAAAAAAATTCCCTAACGTTCAGTCTGAACCTTTCCCAGCATAGCTTTCTGCCATTAGTGTGCATTCTGTCATCAGTCACAAGGGAGAAGAGCCCAGCACTTCCCACTCCACCTCTCCCTGTGAGGAAGTTGTAGAAAGCAAAGAGGTTGCCTCTTAGCCTCCTTTTCTCCAGACTAGACAAATCAAGTATCCTCATTAAAAAAAAAAAAAAAAAAGAAAAGAAAATAAAAAATGATGCTTCTAATACATAAGACCATATAAAATGATTAGTATGTGGAATATCTTAAATACATACAAGAATAACTGGTCTAGAAAGCTGGGCTAATGATCTCTCTACACTAAATATTAACCTTTTGGAGTGTCTCTCAAAGGGACTTCTTAGTAACAGCTATTAGAGAATTATATACTGAGTCCTTGAAATGCTAAAGATGAATTATACATATTAATTAGTTAATGTTTGTAAAGTGCTTTGAAAGGGAAAATAATAATGTATCAGTTAAGTGCTAACTATATTATGCCACGGCTGTTCTTAAATAGGTCTTTGATGCAGTTATGGCTTGTTAGTGATCACTGCTATTTTGAATTCAAGTGCTGTACAATTCAGGTTCTGCAAATGACTGAGTTAAGCACTGACAGATTAAGGAATAGACTTAGAACCATTCCTGCTTCATGGGACATATTTGTGTCATACCCTTGGCTATGTAAAGAAGTGCATGGGTCCATTTTTATACTAAACACACGAGATCTGAACAATAATTGCTGTTCAAAATATTGAAACGGCCACTCATTTCAGGATGTTTTTTGAAAATAAATCATTTTCATACTCACGCAAAAGATGCATGAGATGTAGAAACTGTTGAACAGAGAAGTCAATGACATTTTTCTCTGATTTGTTTGTGGAAACCAAGTTCTTTGCCAAGTTCACCGATTCACTACAGCAGCAGTCAGTAATGCGTGATGGCCAGATAGCCACTTGAATTGTTCCTTGCTGCATTGTTCCATGCAATGTTTCTGCACTGAACAACTGATTTTATTAGGGAGGTTTTGCTGTAGTCTGTAGTGGATGATGTAAGAACAGTAATGAAATCTTCATTAGTTACTTCCTGCCACATTTGTACATATTTTAAAGGCTGTTATTTCCCTTTTTAGTAACAGAACTGCATACGTAAAAGATATATAAACACTATTTTACTCTTCTAAGCTCCAGATTTCACTGATTTGTTTAACATTTATTACTTGGCGATCAACATGCAGTTTTTCACAGAATAACAGAATGGCCAGGGTTGGAAGGGACCTCAAGGATCATGAATCCCAAATCCCCCTGCCACATGCAGGGCCACCAACCTCCACATTTAATACTAGACCAGGCTGTCCAGGGCCCCATCCAATCTGGCCTTGAACACCAACAGGGACGGGGCATCCACAACCTCTCCAGGCAGCCTGTTCCAGTACCTCACCACTCTTTCTGTAAAGAATTTCCCCCTGACATCCAACCTAAATCTTTCCTCCCTCAACTTAAAACCCTTGTCCTGCAGTTATCAACCTTTCAAAGAGTTGATTCCCCTCCTGTTTGTAGGCTCCCTTTCGGTACTGAAAGGCTGCAATGAAGTCACCCCACAGCCTTCTTTTCTCCAGGCTGAACAAGCCCAGTTCCCTCAGTCTGTCTTCAAAGGGGAGGTGCTCCAGTCCCTTGATCATCTTTGTGGCCCTCCTCTGGACCCTCTCCAACAGCTCCCTGTCTTTCTTGTACTGGGGGCTCCAGACCTGGGCGCAGTACTCCAGATGACTTTCAGGTCTGGTTCAGTTTTTCCATCTCAGAGATGGAAAAAAAGACTATAATCACTAGCATAATGTGTTGAAATCTTAAGAGTGTAAGATCATCTTAGAAACAGTTTTTCTCAACTATTTTTCCTCCAGAATACATTTATTAAATAATGTTTTTCTCTTTGCTTCCATAGACTGATATCTTATCACATACCTGAGTACAGACTATTTGGATAGAAATTTCTAGGCAAGCAGAAACCTGATGTAAACAGAAATAAAATGAAAAAACTTTTGGTTTATTTAGTGCAAACAGTTGTTAAGCAAAACCAGCTTATGCTAATAAAAGAGCAAAAATAAAATGTACCAACAGAAAAATATGATTATAATGACCCATAATAAAGCACTACAGCACAGCTGTCAGTTTTTACTGACCTGTTACAGAATTCGAAGGGCACATTATGTAACTAAACACTATGTTCCCCAAAATTGTGTAGATTTAGGACAATTATTTATGAAAAAGATTACAGAAAGAATTAAATTTCACAAAAGCTTCAAATTTCAATATCGCCTCTTTACTTTTGTAACTTGCTTCTAATTTTTACCCTTCACTTTCTGCACTCGTACAAAAACTACATGCTGAGCTATCATAATAACTACATTTATGTAATAGTATAAGATGCAAATTGCTTTTCAAATAGAGAGTAATAATGGAACTAGACATGGTAACAATATATTGCAGATTGTGAAAAATAGGAGAAATTTATAAATTCTTTTTCTAAGGAAGCCCTTGCCTATTACTGCTTTTGATTTAAGGAGATCTCTTACAGTACTCACATGCAAATTCATGTAAAACTATTTACTGCACATATGACCAAACAAAAGATTACTCTTACAAAGTTCCTTGAAATTCTTGCACCCTGCACTAGCAAAAATCAATATGGAAATGAAGTTAAACAGACATTATTATCTGCAGCTTGATTTTTGCATATAAGAGCTCTGCAGTTTCCACTACTAGCAAGGTTTCATAAAACACTATTGGTAAACGTTTGTTTTAATATGGAATTTTTCAGAGTAAATACATAATACTTGTTTGTTTTTTTTACTGGAGTATTTCTACGTTTGAAGTTTTATTTATCAGTATGTTAATCACTGTACACACGAGATCTGGCCTGCAAGAATAAAAAATTTGAGTGATACCTCACTCCATTAAAAAGGATCTCTACACAAATATTCACCATTTTGATTGAAGAATAATAAAAATCAAAAAACAGCAGAAGTGAGATATTTGAAAAACTTCTACTGTCGGTTGTTTGGTTACTCAACGATCAGAAGGTAAGAAATCCCAAACATACCTGAAAATTTTAACCAAATGGATACACACAGAGCAGAAACAAAGTAGGTGTCTGCCAAAAGACTCCTTAGCCTGGAAACGTAATAGGGAAGTTCACTCATTCTTAGCCACTAAGATAAACAGCATCTTTGAGAAAAAAGTCTCATCCTTATTTCAGAGATTCACAGAATCACAGAATTGCTGGGGTGGAAGGGAATGGAAGGGACCTCATGAGATCATTGAGTCCAACCCCTTTGCCAAAAAAGGTACTCTACAATAGTTTGCACAGCTCAGCGTCCACACAGGTCACAGAATCACAGGTGCAAGTGTCTACACTTGTTTTTGTTAAACCTCATCAGGTTCCTCCCTGCCCAGTTCTCCAGTCTGTCCAGGTCTTGTTGAATGGTAACACAGCATTAGTACTTGTAGGCTTACACTCTCAATTGAATGTAACCTTTCAAAAAAGAAAGTCAATTTTAGGATTCACCAAGAGATTTTTTAATAGGAAAGCACAAGTACACATGACAGCTGGTCGCTTTAATGCTGTTACTAAATCTGGCTCTAATGTGTGTCTTATGTTCTTCCACTGCACATTATCATAAGCCCTATTGCAAACAGTTACCTGTTCACCTGCACTATAATTCATTTCCTTGCACAGAAGAAATAGATTTTAATGATGGGCCATATCTGGTAGGATTAATTTAAGCTCATCTTGAAATGCAAAGTTAACAACAACCAAAAGAGCATCAGTGAAGAAAATAGGCTTGTTAGCTTTATGTTACACTTCCCTTAACTTTTAATACATTCCTTAAAAAAATAAAAAAAAAGTTACTGAAAGATGAATGCTATAACAAATTAGGCTGATCTGTATGCATGACTATTTTGTGTGCATGTCATTTTGTACTGCATAATTCGTTGTCCAAACAACACTGTTTTATCCTGATCTTTGTAAGAATGATTCAATCTCTTAGGAGAGGAGACTCATTTATTGTAATTCGTTCCTCACAGGACTTTTGAATTACTTGTGGCTTGCTCAGAATGCACTAGCAGAGTTGCCACTGGTTGGAACAGGCATTTTGCTTGCTGTGCATTCTTTACATTGCTACCTACAGTCTGATGGATTGATTTGAAAACGCCACAGGCAGTTTTAAAATCCCTTACTGAGATTGGCCTGGGACTGGTCTCAGCAAGATCTGAGGCTTACTGACTGAAACTTGTGCTGATGCCTATCAGCACTTAAATATAACTATTTAGTGTTCCAGTTGCATGCCCAAAGTCAGCAGGCAATCACACTTTTGCTGCATTGGACCATATGCTACAGAAGACAGTGCCCTCTAAAAATCCATTTAATTTGTCCTTCTTCCCTTTCTACAGGAATCTAAAGTATTTTCCTCTATTCAAATTCCATCCTTCCCCTTTTCCCCAGCATGGATCAGCCTCTTAAAACCACCCTGCTAAGTCTGCTGCTATCTCTAGTTTTGAATTTTTTCACTGAGCCCATTTCTGCCAGTACTGGTTTTGTGAACCTTAGCTAGCACGTCTCCTTCTCTTTTTGTGTCTGTTATTTTTGGAAGCGTGAGAAGTTTTATATTTTACTATATGTAAAGAAAATCAAGAGAGTACAGCTGTTAATAGTGAAATCTGGTTTAGCATGATCTGGTGACCTCATACATTCTCACCCCTGTTTACTTAAATAGTTGATGCTTGGGAATGTTATATGTTGTTACAATTTTATCATTCTGCATGTCGGTAGACATACACACTTGTAATAATGCCATTTCTAAGCCAAAACAAAAACAAAAACAAACAAAAAAAAAAAACACCCACAGCACTAAAATAATTATTAACCAGAGTTAGTAATAAGGACATAACAGTATCTTAAATTGTCATTCCTGTATTAATGGCATTTTTACTATTCAGTGTTATTGACAGGTATCTTAAGTCCAGCAGAATAAACTCATGTTAAGTTTTAGGCATCTTTCTTATAGGGAGTACTTTTACAGGGTTTTTTGAAATGAAGCAAGATTTCTGCAAATACTTGGTTTGATCTGAGCTAATGGATTTGCTTCTAAGCCTTGCTAAGGACATAGGATTGTACTAGACCTCTTTTATAAAAAAAGCTGAAGCCAGCTGGTAAAGGATCATTCCATCTCCATTTTGTCAGCTGCCACCATATGCTACAAGGTTTTTCTCTTTCACTCAGTGTGAGTTACTAGAAGGGCTCCAGCAAAGGAAGGTGTTCATCTAGTTTTCACCTTCAGAGTGTTGCAAGGCATTACTACTAGGGAAAAAGAACTTCTATTCTAGAAAGCCTAACCTACTTAGAATAACTAGATCTTCTTTCAGATTAAGGATATACGAGATCAAACAATCAAACAAGGAACTACTGCTCATTTTCAGCTACTGTCTTGGTTTTAAGAATAAACAAGGACACTGAGATCAGTTTTATAAACACAACACTCTAAAATATTAGCTTGCCCACTCAATACATTACAACAGGTTTCATAAATCTGAATTCTTGGCAGCTTCATTTCATGGTGTTGCAACATTCAAGTCCCCAGAGGATGCTGAAGGTAAAACTTAGTAATTTCGACATGTTCTAAGGTCAAAACACCTACCCACTCCCAGAAGGCAACAGAATAGTAAATGCAACCACAAGTAATCATATGGTGCAAATAGCACCAAGAGAAATGTGTTACACAACAGGGAATATGCATCAAGCTCTCCTATGTTCTTTTCACACAAAGAACAGCTGATACAGTGCCAACAGTGTGTTTTATGTTTTAACATGCACATTTCTCACAAGTAATGAGGATTACAGGATTCAGTTTAGGTTCTTCATGGTTTTTTTTGGTTTTTTTTTTTTCCTTATTTTGAAGTTTCAGCAGTCACAGTGAAAACAGTTGTTAGATTCTTAATAGTGTTTGCTTAGACTCTTCAGTGTTTGTCTAACTTTGACTACAAAGCAATGACACCACATAAGGAGAACAAAAGCTTCCTCTAATCTGTTTTGTTGGGTGCTTTTTTTTCTGATAATCAGCCAATGCATTATAGGAAAAATAAGCAGACAATGTGAAGGCATCTAAGATCATCCTGAAATACAACCAAGAAAAAGAAAAGTGGTGATGTCATGAATATTAGATGCTAGATCCCCATCCAGATAAAACAGACAACTCTTGAGAATAATTGCTCTTTTCCTATAGGGGTCTAAGCCCATGGCCCACACAATTTCCTCCAATGACTATAGATTAAGCTGTCTTCCTGAAGATAAAATTATTTCAGCCTGTGGAATCTAGATAGTTTAGATATATATGAAAAGGGTCAGTGTAAAATTAAATTCCTTAAAAATTAAGTCACCAACAAAAATTAGGTGCATAATGATGATGCTATAGCTCAACTTAGTAAAGTTGAGTGTGTAAGTATCACAAAATTATACTGTTTCATAGTATTAACTTGAATATGAAGAATAATACTATGAAATGTAAAATAATGTTCAATGATCTATTCCTAAACAAACAAACAAAACCTGCAAAAATTCATTATCTGTAATATTATTAATTATACCAAAGAAAAAAATAATCTTATTCAGCAAATAACAGAGAAAGTGCTTGAAGATAATGTAGGGAAACCAAAATGATTCAAAGATTCTTATAAAAATCAGAAAAAAAATGTAATCCAAAGGCAGGAAAAGTTGCTCTGTACTACTCATCAAGAAAATAATTTCATACAATTTCTAAGTTTAACTACTATTTTTTAATTTAAACCTGTATAAAGTATGGAAATAACTGGAGACAGAGCCCAGAATTTTAGAAGAAAAATCTGAATAATGAACCTCTGTGGAAGATGATGATTTTTTTCCTCTAGCTATTCATATAGAGCATTAATGTTAAAAGTGTGAAACATAATAACAATCTGCTAGAAAATTTCTATAAATAACTCAGAAATAAGAGAAGCACATATACGTCTTAAATGTTTATTCTGTGTATTTATCTTTTTAATATTTAATTTGCTGGAAGTCCAGCTACCACTCTCAAGAGTCCTTTCTATGAGATAAAAATTAAATTTGCAAGATATTTAAAATTGCAAGATATGTAAAATTTTCTATTTCTTCATACCTCCTTCAACTATGGAGACATATTTGAATAATCAGACTAAAGGTCCGAGCTAAAAAGTTTTTAATTTGAATTTCTATCACTACACTGCTAAAACCAAGTGGCCTATATTCAATTTATGCAATTTATTATTGAGTACTACCATTAGGAGTGAGTTTTTCAGGAATGGCTTTTGGCCAGCTAACATATTGCATATGAATATAAAAGCATTTGAAATTCAACCCTTTGGCCCTGATTCAGGCATATAGTGCAGCTACAGCTATTGTAATATATTGTTGCATATAAAAATACAAGAAAAAAAGCCAGAAAACTACCTTCCAGGGCATCAAAGTCGATCTCTTGAATAAATTTTACAATATTTTCAGAAGTTATGTGTATTGTCTCACATTGTGATCTAAAATATTGTTTCTACTCATACTAATATTCCCATATGTCTACTGGAGATAGGTATACTATAAGACTACGTCTGTTCTTGCCACAGCTTTATAACATCATTATAACATGGGTTATAATCACTTTAATGACTGAATGTCAACAAGATACCATTTCCATTACACAACTCTGAAGGCTCTGTAATCACATCAACAATTTATCAGCACTTCTATATTGTCAAGACTGAAAAATTTATCTTTAGGGATAAAAGTTCTAAGTTCAAATTAAGGAACTAAAATGTCCCAGTAAACCTGAATCAGTAACTTTTAACAGCAACATTTTTTCTTCACTCAGTTTATAATTCTCATTTTTTATTCCTCATCAAAGCTCCACAACTAATAGTCACATCTCCAAAAACACGTTATCATCTCTTATCTAAGGATATTTTAGAAGAATCATGTTAAAAGGCATTTTCCCATTAAGGATCTACATTGATCTTCATTAGGATTCTCATTGGAAAATACCAGCCCAATATCCGAAGATACTTTCATCGATACAGTGAAAGTACATAGAAATGGTCCTTTTGAGCGTAATTATTATTAATAATGAGTTGCAAACCAGTTTTTCTATTTTAAAAATAACGTATAACACTTTCAAGCCTTTCTGATTGCAAGGGAAACATTATCCTGCTAGCCTAGAGTTTGTGTATGTCAACATGAAAACTTGCTTTTACTCCTTAGGCTTACAAAGTTATAATTAATGAAATTCTAATGTTCAGATTAGAAACAACTTCCTTCTTGAATTAGACTGCTTATGAAAATGTCCTGTCTGTGCACAAATTTGTTTGGGAAATGCAGGAAATCTATATGATTTTTAGCCCTTAAAGTCACATGCTACAATATTCTCTTCATGTACAAAAAGACTGCAGGAAGATCAAAAGTAAAACCCTGGTCCTATGAAGCCAACTACAGAGAAGCCAAATGAGCAATTCCAGTGATGCTACAGCTCATTAAAGATGTAAATTAAAAGTACTAACAACATAGAGATTTGCTCAACCTTTTACCAGTATGCAAATCCCTAATCTGATCCTTATACAAGGTACAAGGTTGGTTGATTTATTACAAAGTTCAATAAAGAAGTCTCTTGAGGCATTAAAACTGAAACTTCACTGTCAGATACATTACTTCAGTACCATAGATTAGGACTAGTTTCAGTCCTGGTTGTCAAAAAAAAAAAAAATCTATTTTCAGAACAAATATATTGATTATGTTCTTAGATGGTTCTGCACAATATTCATAAGTATTTATTTGTAGAATTTAATCTTGAGTAAAAAGTCTCTTTTAGGATAAAAAGTAGATTCTCTGTCAGGGACTCTATTACAACTTCATCACAGTATTTTCCAAAGGGCCTGTTTTGAAAGTCAACTCACATTTTGGATGCATCTCTTTCCTGTTTCTCATACAAGATTTAGGAAGACACCAAATTTTCAAAAGAAATTTCCAAAAAAAAAAGGATGTGTTTCTAGTTCTAGTGATTCCACTCGAGGTCTTACAGCATTTAGACCACTGTGTAAATATTT
This sequence comes from Phasianus colchicus, assembly GCF_987193195.1. Classification (NCBI taxonomy): domain Eukaryota; kingdom Metazoa; phylum Chordata; class Aves; order Galliformes; family Phasianidae; genus Phasianus; species Phasianus colchicus. The sequence goes on along the minus strand of NC_143439.1, from coordinate 52,255,300 downwards.
TTATTTCTTCACAGAGCTGTCTGCTGTAACTGAAAGTATGAATAAAATCTTCAGATGACATTCATTCTATCATGCACATTTTTGATACCTTCATCCTTTAAAAAAAAAAGTCTGTTCTTCATGGCTACTGAAAAAAAAAAACCTACCAACATCTCAACATTTAACTTGAACGTACCGACAAGGAAAATGCTGTACTATGCACCTTCCTCAAATACTTAAAATAAATAAATAAATAAATAAATAAAGATTTTAAAGATTAAGAGAACAAGCCAGGGTTGTACAACACAAAATGGGCTACATAATCAGTCTGAGGTAGTGTACTGGCTGAAAGACTTCATTACATAATTACGTAATTAACAGAGAAGCTGAGGTTTAGTATTTAGTTTATAGAAGCTCTCTCAATATTTGTTTATTAGCATAATGGAAAAAGCTGAACATATGGCTGGGAATAGGAATCTCTCTCATATCTTACACTAACATTCTGTTCCAATCTCAACTTCAAAACCTGTGAGTAACAATTGTTCATCCTTCCATTTTTTATTTTTTTTTTTACCAGAATCTGTCTATATTATAACATATTCCTGATAGCCTGTGATAAGGTACACAAAATCATATGTTGCAAGGTAAATATGAACGTTAGTTTAAAAAAAAAAAAAAAAGAAAAAAGAAAAAAAAAAAAAAGTGTATTACATTCAATTTACTAGGATTTTTATTTATTTATTTATTTATTTACTTATTTATTTATTTTCAGATACACCCAGTATGGCAACACAATCATATACATAGCTGAACAAAGATCACTCTGTACTTCTCTGGATTTATATTTATAGCTTCCATTGAAATTCAACTAACACAACACTGTAATTACTCCAGCCTTGCTGCAGTTGAACTAAGTCAGAGAGTACAGTTTGGAATCGCTCTGTCATATGCCAAACAGCAGGCAGTAAATCTCTAACAACATAAATTAGTCACTTACTGAAAATAAAGAGTAATAATTAATCACCTCAGAGAATACCTGGCAGAACTGCTAGCCCCTGAGACTACTATTACTTACTGACAAACACCGTACCATAATTCCAGCAGATGCTGTATCACCTCACATAGCTGAAGACGTAACCCATATGTAATGAAGAAAGGTCAATTCTCCATAAACTTCACCTTGATTATACCATGAGAGATAAAATACCTCAAAAAGTATAATTCTCAGTATTTTTCTTATTTTTTCCCACACAAATTTTGTTACATTTTATGGTCACTATTTTCTTTAATTAAATTTCTGATTCCTTATACATAAATCTTTACTATTTCCTTTACCTATGTATCTGCAGAGCATTTTATAATACACAGTGGTAAAATATCCCACTGTGAAGAATATGACATGTACTGATGCACATTAGAATGTCAGGAATCTCAGCTGTAAATCTGTTGCACTGGGAAGAGCACAATTTCATAAGTATTCATCCAGTATAAAAAAAACATTTTTTACCTTGTTACTTTGCAGGAAAAAAAGGAATGTAAACCTATTATTTTGTGTATTTTAAATTTTGCTCCTTACACCAAACCTAAAACTGTATGTCCAGAAGTTGAAGTGATTAAAAAAAATAAACAAATAAACTTAAAAGAGTAACTGATCTGTAATCTAACTCAGATCTTGGAACAAACTCAACCTTCATACAGGATGTGGATGTGCCCAGTGCTGCCTTGACCCTATGTGCGGAACGTGAACACAACTGCAGTCTCTCAAGCACAGTTCTACTCTTCCCAGTGTTTTCATCCCATTGATCTTCATCCATGAAACCCACCTTTTTTCCAAGTTGTGAATGCCATCATTTCCTCACTGTCTAAAGATACTCCTTACTGACAATCTGCATGCTTTGTTCCAATTTCAGGCTCAATTGTGTACATTTTAATCAGTTTTTTTGTTGTTGTTGTTTTTGTTTGTTTGTTTGTTTTTAATGGAATTTTTCCACCAGAGTATTATACATTAGAGTACATTAGAGTATTATAATGAAATACTTAATTTTTTGCAATTAAATGCTCGTGATAGTGTAACAGTTTCTGATTTGCTTGTTGAAGGGAAAAAAGGTACTCGTGTACCTTACAGTGAGCTTACTGGAAAAATTCTCAGTTAAACTGATATGTAAATTCTGTGTCTAGTACGTATGCAAACTTCATTTTCAATCAAAATATACGTTATGAAATTTGTATAATATTTAATAAAAATAATTCTACAATTCCATTACCAATCTGAATTCCAAATTGATTCCCATATTAATAGAGGTTTCATCTGTTCTGTTCTACAGCTACATCTGAAAGCACATTTCTTAGTTTTTTTTCTGTAACAGCTAATTTTTACAGACCTTAGTCACCTTTTGTCACTTTTTCCTTATTTCTGTCACTTAACTTGAACACACAGAATTATTGTTTTCATTTTAAAAACAGAAAAAAAAACAACCAGGAGATAACAGCATTGAATATGGGATTGAGAAGTATGCATTTTACAAGTCTCTTGAATAAATGCTTTGTCCAAAGGCTCACATAATGCAGATCAGTCTGAACTCATACAGCTGTTCAAAAATATTGCCAATTTCCAATTTCCCTTTATACCTGAAACAAATCTACACCTCTGTATCTACACCTCTTTCTAATGACTAACTAATAATGAAATTCCCACTGGTTTAGCTTAGTCATACAGATCTCCATCAAACGTGACAGTGAAACCTTAATTTGTTTAGCAATTTTATCTTCATCTCCGTGCTTCCATGACACTTCTTGACACTAAAAAAACCAGACTGATTCTTCACAAGTGAGTTACAAGATATGAATTAAATGTATACAAATGCTTAAAAAAAAAAAAAAAAAAAAAAAAAAACAAAAAAAAACCCTAAAAGGATTTAGAATGGAGAGTCCAGTCAAAAGCTGCTACCTCCTTAAACATACTAGAGAAGTCCACCTATTAAAATACTGTTTCCCTTATCAACCAGATAATAAAAAATACAAACACAAAAAAAATACAATTTGGGCTTTGTCACTTTTCATTACAGCAGAAGAGAATGAATGATAAACATTGATAGACTATTGTTTTTTTATTTTGTGCCTTTGGAGATTTTTTCATGCAAAATATTGAGCCTCTCTCCCCACTCCTGTGCAATAAAAACACAGCCAATTTTTCCTCTGATTTTCAAAAATGTAATTCCATAGTAGGTCCATTAATTTTAACTGAAATACATCAAAATAAGTACCACTAAGTATAAAACTGGATTTTATGAATTCATCATTGCAAAATATCCATACTGGTTGTTGACTATATCCAGACTGGGTGTTGTGGGTGAGTGGTACCTGAGAAAACAGTAAATAAACTGTTGAAATGCATCAGATGCATTTAGTTTCATTAAACCTATCGAGTTACTGTTAATACATATACTGTTATAGAAACTCAGTTATCAGTTCACCAGTAAAAAGTTAAAAGTTAGAAAAAAATGCTGTCTAAAAATAGTTATTATCAAAGAAGATCACTACACAATGCACTGCATGCCCTTATTGGCAATTAAGACTGTGGGAAGCAAAAATATTAAGCATTTTGCAGATTTAAGGTTGTGCTTCGTCAGTTGACAGAACATCTTTAGCCATTTTTTTTCATGTATTGCAATTGCAACAGTGACATAGTTCTCCACTGTAATTCAGCATAAATTACCTGAACCACTGTAGTAACATGTTACTTGTTTTCCACCTCATCAGTGATAATCTGGTAGCCAGAATTAGTAAGTAAATATTTGGCCAGCCTGGTAAGCAATACTTTTTTATTACCAAAATTTATAATTATAGCTCTTTTCCTATTCAATAATTGAATATATCCAATTGCTCCTCCTTTTAACATTAATGCTAGGTTTCAAACTGGTGAATGGACAGGAAAGCAACATTAGAGACATTATTCTACTGTTGCTTTCCCTCCTCTACAATGATTTCAACTCAAGCAATAAAGTTAAATGGAAAAGGCACTATACTAGATTTTCAATTACAACAGAGGCAGGGAGCCACAATTATCCCTTTCATTACTGAAATACTTCTCATAGCTACACAGGCAGCATCCCTGCTGCTGCTACTTCTGCTGTTCCTGTTGCTGTTACTGCTGCTCTTAAATTGAAGTGCCCTTGAAAAAAGATGGGGTTACAGGTCACCAAGTAGAATTTAAAATTGTGAAAAAATGTATATTTAAAGGAAAATGGAAAAAAAATAATGGAGCTGGAACACAGAGATGTTCAGATATTTTCCCCTTTATCTCTGCTGCAAAGATATGATGTTTCTACAGATCTGTAATAAATTACACTAGTAGTAACTGCACCATTGGGTTGTTCACGCGCAATAAATATGAGCACGAACCCTATTTTTTAAAAGTGTTTCAATTCAGAGATATTTTGTACCAAGTATTCACAGCCGGTGAACAAGTGAGTGCGCTCCATCTTAAGCTAATCCATTTTTAATGTATTACAAATTACCAAGAAGAAATTATTATATTTTAAATTGTCTTGAGCATCTTTGTATGGAGGATGCCATTTCTCAGGTGCAATTTTTTTATTTTCCTTGTCCACTTCTCTTTGGAAGTGGATAATCTTTCCACCCAGTACACAGAACTAACCAAGGCTCTGGAGCTGCAAATCACAAATATTTGCATACCCTTGAAAGTGGTTTACCTTATTCATTCGTGAGGTGGACAAGAATTTACACCCTGTCTATCATCTTCCTGTGTGATTCACAATTGACTCCTCAGCAGATTGTAAGAAACAATGAGATAAAAAATACCAAGAAAGGATCCTATGTCATCTTTTCACAAGAAAAGTAGAAAATTATGACTTATCCTATTAATATTGATGAAGATAGCAAGAATAGTATTAAAACTGAAATTCAGTAAAGCTCCTGCTTCAGATTAGACAAAATATGAGTCAGGAAGCCTACAAAGTGTATGTGGAAGAAGAAAAACTGTCTATGCAAGACTTTCTAAAACAAAATATTCATCCCTGTGTTTCAGAATTAAAATAGCAGAAAACTTTTATAACAACGGTCCCTGACAAATAACAAAATAAAACACCTTCATCACCAAGCAAGAGACTCAGAAATCGTCAGTTAACATACATGCTAAAAGTATGTTGCATGGAATATGTTGCATGTCAATGCATCATAACAGAGTTGCTATCATGCATAAGTCTCAGTGAAAATTCCAGTCACTAAGAAATAGCTGGCCATTTATGAAGATATATATGTATTAAAGGTGAGGGAGGGCGAAATGCAGAAGATAGAAGGCTGGAGTGTCAAAGTCCTTCTTATGATGGTACCATAATGGCAACCATTATTGTATGATTGTATTTTCTGACTTTCTGACTATCAGGTATAGATATTGCAGCTCAGAATTGCAGGCCTTTGTCTCTGAGGTGAATCATCTTTCTTAACTCTAAAAATCTTTCTTGATATCTTGGCAATTTACACTCTTGCCGAACTATTACTCTGCAGTACAGTGCAAGTCACTCTTTCAGTCACTGCGTTACCCAGAATTTTCCGTGGCAAAATAATTGCCTGTTATTCCAGAAGTAGAATGAAAACGTATTCAGATCTACCACAAGGTCTGCATCTTCCTGTGCAAGTAATCATATGTTGCCAACCTAGGGAAAAGAATTATGTACAGTTTTAATAACTACATAATCACACTTTGTACAGGTTTTATAGAAAATTAAGAACTCAATTTCTATTCTTTTGTTTTCTGTTCCTCAAATCTCATTCAGCTTCATCAAATTGAATATTAAATGCAATGAGTATTAAGTATCATTTATTCAGTATAACAAGAACCATTAGTACCTTTGTTAGGAAAGATCTGTTCTTTTGTTTTTGTAGTTGTGTACGTAATAGTGCTCTCTGTATCTCACAGACGCTATCTTGGAAACAAAATAAGCACAAAGAGGGCAGCTAACGTGGTGAAGGACATCTTGTCATCTTCAGTTCTCAAAGGAGAAGAATGATGGAAGGAGATGGCTTTAAGTTTACTAATGGAGTAGCTAAGGAACATGGGGAACGTTAGTAACCTAATTCCCTAGCCCTATACTCTACACACTATTTTTTTTTAAATGGTGGCCAGAAAAACTGTAATTAGATGAATTCATAAACAATAGACTTGCAAACTAAATGCTGAAGTGAACAGTTAGGATAATTAATCACAAGACTGTGGATAAGTATGATGAAAATGAATATCAGATATTAGCCTGATTTGTGTGCCTTCTCCAAATATTATTTATCGCTGTCACTGAACTTGATAGACCATTTGATTTGATCAGAAGAGCATCTCTTATATTTTTCACACTATTTCAACATGCTAAGCATAAGAATTATTCTTAATCATACCAAATGGATTAATTTCAGCATTTGCTTTAAATACTTTTCTACCCTCCTACCCTTAATACATACAAAAGGATTCAAAGCTAAGGACAATGTAAAAATGTTTGTAACACATACAATGATTTGTTAAGTACATTCATATAGAAATTTATAGAAAAATATTTCAGTCCAGGTATTTGGTAGTCAAGTCTTCCTGTGAATCATCCAGAAAAAAAGACCTTAAGAAACATATATATGATTGCATGTTATTCATTATTCAAATATTCCCTTCTATAATCAAGGCTACTTAGTAGATTCCACACATTTCAGAGCTGAAATAATATCCCTGGATTCATTTCTCTGAAGTATACCCTAAGGGATAAATGATACATCCAAAGGCAAGAAAAAAAAAAAGAAATTAAATATGCTTACATTAAAGCCAAAGAAAAATAAAAGAAACATACTAGACTACTTATTTGAAAACAGTACAAATTGCTGACATGCTAAGATACTCCCTTCTCTTCCCATTTAGGAGATTCACTGAGTAGATTTGCTGTTTGTATGCTAAATATAAACGTAAACTGAAACAAGAAAGTATCATCATTGCATTCATGGGTGTTAATTAAAGAAGATAATAAATATAAGAAAACAACACCTAAGAATCCTTTTCAAGTAAATCCATTCTTCTTATGGAAGTCGTGGTGAAGGAGATCTTTACAGAGAGGAATTCTCTTCCTCTGAAGGTATCAAGCAGTGCTTGTATCTCCTGGGATTTAAGAAACATCAATCTCTTTAGCACACTCTCTTCGGTTTCTACCTATCTAATTACTACTTGCTCTCTCCTTCTTTGCTCTTTCTCCAGCATCTTAGGTTATCCCAACTTTTCCCTGTATGTAACTGTTGCCTACCACATTGAGTTACTAGAGAAAGATGCAAATATGTCTTTGAGCCAGCTGCCTTTCATCAACTCAGCCAAAGTAAGGCTGAATGCTAGGAAAACAAGAAACAGGAGGTGGTAGGATAAAAGACTGGAAGTATGGACAGAATGCCTAATATCTGCAGCCAGGAATGAGGAGAGAAACTATTACTGCCCATGTTACCTTCACTTTTCCTATACAATTTTGTCACAACTATCGTGATGAATTTTTTTCCTAATTTTTATTTCTACTCAATGAAAGGTGATAAGCCAAGAATTGATCTTGAAAAAAAATTCTTGTTCTGTAAGACTGCAGGCTTCAAGAGATAAACTGCTTTACTTTTTCTTTTTTTTTTTTCTTTTTTCATTCTTCTATTACCCATGGGTCAGAAAAGAAAATATTAGAATCTGTCATGAAGGGCAAAAAGAAACTTAACTATACCACTTAGGAACAAAACCAATAGCCCACAGTTTAAGGACAGAGGATCTAAAACCTTTGTCTAAAAGTGTGCTATATAAGTTCTTCCATCTTACTGCCTCTTCAGAGTTGCACTGCACAACTTAAAGAATCTGTGGATAGAACGTGATCTTAATTTTGAACAAACTTAATCCAGCTTGAATTAATGCTGAAATGAAACTCAGTGTTCTCTAGCTCCTGACATCAACTGTTAGTTATTCAGAAAAATAGAGCTATCTGTCAGTAGGAGCAATGATCCACAACATATGGTCACACTGCAAGGATTCATTCCTAAAGTTAATTCTGACCTTTGCTGCATTAGACAGCAGAACACAACACGCTGTATTCAGCTATTGATGTGAAACTCAACAGTAAAAAAAAAAAAATACTTCAGGCTTATAGTTAGGCTTGTCCTAAGGTACTTAAGGAACATATGTCAATTTGCCATTTAGATACCTAGAAAATGGCAGACTATGTTCAGTTTTATTTGTCATAAAAATTACCTAACGTATCACTTACTAAATATGAAGTATGCCTACACACTTCTAAATATCAACCACACATTTTACCAAAAAAAGGAAATGTAGTGATGTTTTTCCCTGAGTGTTTCCTTTGCTATTATAGTAAACAACACTTTAAGGACTAATAAATGTAACTTTTGAAGGACTTCGCTGTCCATAATTTAATTTTCATTTAAGTATGGCACCCAGAAATACAGAAAACTGAAGAAAAAATTATTTGTCATATAAGTTGTCACACTATTTTCTGAATGAGTAGGTTTCATTCTCTTCAAAAATAACGAACATGCATTTTATATATATTTACATAGTTGTTTATAGTTGTTTATCAAATGAAAAGCATGCGTATGAAAATTTAATTGAGCGACCATCATTTTTTCCCAACTTAGTAATGATTTGCCATCAGGATCTAATAGATCTCTGATCTCCCCCAGAAGAATTCCAGGTCTTCAGTTATTAGCATTCTGAAATTCTGAGTTACAACAGTGTGCTGGATGTGTTTACAAATAAAGAGAGACATCAAAAGTGTGAATTTGGGGTATCGCAGAGTTAACACATCACTTTCACAAGACGCAATAAAAAGTTTCAAGAATAGAATTAAGACAAAGGGAAGTCATTTATCAGGAATTATTAATTTCTCATAGCTTACTGTCACACTCATCTGGCTATTCCTCTTACGTGTGCTCTATATTACTCCTTCTAATGGTTTTAGAGTGAAATACTCTATAACATTACCATATACATTGCCTTGCCAACAGCTGTTGTCCATTTTTCAGACTCTTCAATATTACATGGCATTTTAAATAAATGAAAATCTCTTGGTGCCTCGAACAACCTTGTTGTTGACTCTCATGAATCAAAATACAAAAATGCAAAGAAAAAAAAAATCACTAGCTCAATTTCAAAGGTCCATCTCTCAAATGTTTGCAAGTTTCTGCATAGCTATCAGCCCCTTTGTTTTATTTGACACAGAAGAAGTTTTCAGATGCAAATGTTTGTGATAGAGGTAACATTGCAGTGACACTTAGCTATCCATTTTTCCTATTGCTGACAAAAGACAGAGAGCACTTTTTTTTTCCCCTAAAACCTAGGCTTGAGCCCTTCAAAGTATTTCTCACCTGATCTCTGAAAATAGAAAGAGACTTTCCCCACAGCTGATGTTCAAGGTAACATAAATAGCCTAGTGCTCGCATTAGTATTATCTTCAATTAATTCTTTACATTGGTCTTGTTTGAATCTTCAGGTCACGTTACTATCACTGAATACCCATAAGTATTCCTTCTAATGATTTTTCACTATTTCTTTTCACGTATATTTCTATTAAAAAAGTAGTTTTAAGGAATAAAATACTTTATTACAGATTCACAACACTGTCAATTAGTAATTTTCCTAGCCTATAATGAGTAACACAGGGACTTTGTGCCCACACTCTGGGTAACTAGTCTCAGTCTTTCAGCTCTTAATGGTGTACTTTCTTCCTCCCTCTTTGTTCAATTTCATTTTTTTCATTTGTCTCCATAACAGAATATCAGTATTTTACAGACAGAGAAGAAGAAAAACATCAAAATCTTGCAAATTTTACTGGCAAAAGAAAAGCATTCCCTGCCAACTCAAACACTTAAAAAGCTGTTAATATTTACTCCCTTACTACAACCATACATCAATTTAGCTTTGAAAGAATCATTTAGATCTAGAACAAAAACAAGCTAGAAGAAGTCAAGTAGTTTCAAATAAATATTCACACTGTATGTTTACATAAATCAAACCTCCAAAGTCTTTCAAATTTGTTCACTCCAAACTGTAAAGCCTCCTTAACAGATCTTTAAGATCTCCTCAGATCATTTTGGTAATTCAAGACATATTGTGCAATAAATAAAATATCATATAAGGAGACTGAAGACTGACACACACAGAAACTGACTTATTTATTCAGTAACTCCTATTCCAGTCAGTCATAGTCACAGTAATTCACACTGTCAAAACCTATAATTTCTGGCACATTTTATCAACTTATATATTTTGTCATTTGATTTCTCAACTTAGATACATTTATGCACTATTCCAGTCTTCCATAAGCTGACTTCAGAGCAATAGCTAGCTTTATAGAACATGCAATTTTCTGAGTTTTTACTAAGGTAAGTCACTTTTTCATCTGTATTCATTGCCAGTTACAAGAGTCATCCTTAATTTTAGCCCTACATTTTAGGATATAGAGCAACATTTGGAGCATTCATAATGCTTTTCCTCAGCTCTCTCCCTTGGGACATAGACACCCTCTGAAAAAGTGAAATATTTATTTTGTTATCTTAAAATTCATGGAATCCCATCTGTAGCACTACATTTAGCTCTGGATCTCTAACTTAAGAATGGACCTATTGGAGCAAGTACATGGAGGGCCACGAGGATGATCAGAGGCTGGAGAACTTCTTCCATAAAAGCTGAGAGCTGCAATTGTTCAGCCTGCAGAAGGTACTCATAGCAGCCTTCAGGTAACTAACAGGGCTTCTACAGGAAAACTGGAGAGGGACTCTTTATCAGGGACTACACTGACAGGAAAAGGGGAAAGGACTTTAAACCATAAGAGGATAGATTTAGATTAGATATTAGGAAGAATTAATTCACCACGGTTCCAGTGGTGAGACACTGGAACAGGTTGCCCAGATAAGTTGCTGATGCCCTATCCCTGGAAGCGTTTAAGGTGAGACTGGATGGGTCTACGAGCAATCTGGTCCAGTGAAAGATGTCCTGGCAGGGGAATTGGAACACATGACATCTAAGGACCCTTCCAAACTATTATATGATTGTATGATTTTATGGCTGTCTGAAGATGTCCTCTGGAAATCCCTTAAAACCTCAACCATTCTGTTATGTTATGATTACGGACTCACAAATGTCATACAGCAAATACTTCAAGGAGAGAGAACGAAGATGAAGATACTCTTCCATGTGGGCAAAAGCATCATACTCTTCCCTATCTTTCCTGTTTATTACTTGAGGCAGCTTTTGTTAATGAGCTTTCAGTGAATTTCATTGTTGAAGTCCTAACTGGCTCCCTACATTATATCAAGGCTATTGAATCTGTCAAGAGATATACATTATATCTTTTTGAGATCTGCTCTGTTTTTTCATACTGTTTGTTTTCATTTCTTTCTCCTCTTTCAGTTTCAATATCTTTTATGAATTCAGCACTTTGCCTTGAAATAAAGCAATAATGTTTGCAGTAATTTCCTTTCTAGCCTGAGTAAAACAGGAACTAAATGATTTGCCCTTTTGCTAAAATTAACAATTTAAAATGAGAATGAGTGACATACCTATATGCCACTAATTTTATTAATTTGCATGTGTGTATTGTCTCTGACGATACAGTAATTGTTTCTGAAATCTAAATTTTAAGTTTATTTTCCATGAGTAACAACTGTCAGGAAAAAATTCCCTCCATCATTTGGAGTTATTAAATTATATTTTTAGGTAAGTAATCACTTTATGCATTAATATTTTCAAGCTCCCATTTATCCTATTTCTTTGGAAAATAATTGCAGAACTATGGTTCTTTAAAGAAATCACAAGAAAAGTGGTGCTAACTAATTTACTTATAGCAGCTTCTGCTTAGAAATAAGAAAATAAGCAATGAGAATGCAAAAGCTTTTTTAAAAATAGATTTTGTTTCAGGTATAGCTGATTTTGCATTTTTTTCCTCCTTAGGGTGTTAAAAATCAGAAGGCTAAATTTTCTCAGAATGGTTGATTGTGTAGCAAAGGATGCAGACAAAAGGACACTACAATCTACGGGCATCTCTAGATACAGAAGAACAACTCTGAGTCACTGATTCAAGCCATTAATCTGACTAAAAAAAGTTCTACCAATTTTTACAGTAAGAATCATCTTCCTTGTCACCTCCTCAAGCTTCACCTTTATCCAGATGCTCAGTGGTATAACAGCAAAGTGAAAATATAACCTTAGGAGTGAAAGACAAATTTTAGTGGTTCTATAACCACTGCAAGTAAATAGCTCAAGGCCACTTTTCAAAAGAGATAGTTAATTATATTGAGTTTAAGCTTACTTAATTAGATTATATTTCTTTGTTCAACAGTTTCATTATTTCCTTATGAAAGGAAAAAATGATTTAAATATAGAAAGATAACTTCTTGTTCCTCTTCATAATAATAAAAGTCATAGCAAAATAACAGAAGACATATTCACATAGGCGGAGGAAAAAATGCAAGAATGTTAGCTATCTTAGTTTGGTACTTAGGGAATTACATCTGTTTTCCCCTGCTACTCCTTCCAGTTATAATATTTTCACTCACAATTATGATGCCTGTCATTATCAAAATAACATTAGCAGAGGTAATAAAAGCAAAATAAAGATATAGAAAGAATTTATGAGGACTGCTCCAAAAGCAATTCCTCCTATTTTATTATGTTGGATAACAATGTCAGAGGCAGATGGTGGTGGTATGGCAGCAGAGGCTGAATCTCCAAACAATACTCTGCTACATTTTGTTGCCATGCAATAGATGGCAGCAAATGGAAGTCTGACAAAACGATGTATGACATGGAAGTGTGTATGAAGCAAAGGTGGGATCTGCTGACATTCATCAGTGCTTGCTGAATGTTTATGGAAACCAAAAAGTGGATGTCAATACAGTGAGGCTGTGGGTGGTGTTTTGCAGCAGTAGTGACAGTGGGTCACCTCCACTGCTGCAGATTTTTACAAGCATGCCATACAGTCTCTTCTTCATTACTGGTGAAAATGTATAGCTAATGGTGGTGACTGTGTTGAAAAACAGAGTTTTGTAGATGAGAAATTGCACTACCAAATAGTGTGACTGTGCTCTTTGTTGTTATTTCCATGGAAATAAATAGGATACATTACTTTCAGAGAGACCTCTGTATTATTATCATGACCTCTGTTCTAAGATCAACAATAGTAGGGGAGAAATCATTCAGAACTTCCTTTCAATAAAAACTTAAACAGTAGAGAAGATTTAGTAATTGATTTTTTTTTATTATTTTTTTTTTTCCCCAGTATGGTCAAATGCATTATTTCAATTAATGTTTAAAAACTAAACATTTTTATTTGTGATGTGAGACAGCTTGTTGAAATCTCTTTCACTTTATTTGCTTTTAAATGCTATAAACATAAGCAGCACTGAAAAAGAATTGTTTCCTAAGCAATGCCAGAGTTTCTGAGCAGACAGGAGAGAATCTTTGACAAAACTTCATTATCTCTATAGTGACAGCCCTACATATAGCAGATGTCCTTTTCCACAATTTTTTTCCTGCTTTCGTTGTTAAAGTGGAGGCCCACTTCTAGAAACTTGATTGTTTCTATTTGCAAAAACTTGGTAGAGCAATCAATGAGAAAAAATCATCAAAAAAGAAAAAAGGTAAGTACTTGGGGAACTAAGGTTACCTCACAGGCTCCTTCCATAACCTACCAGAAATCAGTTGCATATGTATGGTGCACAGACAAATACAGACATAAAGACGTTCTGCTCAACCTTCTTATCATTTCTGTTGTCACAAAATAACCACTTGCCTGTTCACCTCTGCAGCAGGAATTCATGTGTATCTGAGAACGTAATGTGGTTGTCAACATGACAACAATCTTGCGTTTGGCACTTCAACATCTAAACAAACAGCTAGCAGAAAATGTGTGAAATATGTTTAAAAAAAGTTCTTAGGATGTTAAAGTAAAATTCCCTCTGGACTTTAAAGAACAGCAGGAGGTCAGTCAGGAAAGAATATTGGTGTTGCAATGCTTCTGAATAAATATCAGTAACATCTGATGCAATCTGTTGACTTGAATTTGATATTACAGCCTACATGCCAGACAAATCAGTTCTATTTGAACTAAAATTAAATGAGGCACTTGCTACAAAACATCAGTGCATACTGCAAAGAGTTTTCTTATCAGTGATACTAGTCCAAATCCTCACCAGGCATAAATTGAAACAGCTAAAATGTAATTTAGTCAGCAAAAATCTGCCAATAACATGAACTTTGCTTGCCCGCCATCTTCATTTTATCATCCTCACTCTACAGTTTATAGTAAGCCAGGATTTTTTTTAAAGTTTTTATTTTCTTTCCAATCTTTTTACAAAAAGATTTATAGAAGTTTCTGCTTAACACCCCCAGTGGTAATGTAGTTCCGAGAGACAGAATACATTCCCAGGACAACTCTGAATTGCTTAAACAAACATCAACTGCAAAAATACCTAACTTAGAGGCAAGGCATCCAGGTGAAGAAAATCTGTGAAGTAGGGAATATGGGACAACAGTTTTCTTATTGATACAACATGACTACACTGATGATAGCTTGTTAGAAGTCTCAATCCACCTGCTATAGGTCTTTTGCCAACTATGAACTGTAATGGCAGGAAGAGTCATTATAACCTGATTAGCTAAAATGATGATTGCTCTTTTGGGCCAATACAATAACAACTAACACCAATTTTTGGCAAGTATCACTTTGTCACCCACTAAGCCTGTGTATGATACTGAGAACTGAAGGGAAATGCATTTAGAATAATTTTGGCTCAGTAACTTTTCTCGTTTCTGGGTAAGATACGAAAACAGTGGATGCTTATAACTTTAATGTTAATAATCCAATTCATTAAGCACTTCCTACCATACAATAATAGGAAGTCTGTTGTTAAATAATGACTTCCATTTTCCCTCTTCTGAAGTGTCTGCATTTAAATAGTTAGGGAAGTGCTCCCTTGTCCTGGGCCAAATGATTCTCTTGTGGAACTACACTGATAACTTATAAAATCTCCTTTGCAGAGCAGTGGGAATGTCATCCAAGTAATTAAATGCAGCAGTTATGAAAGGATAATAAAATGTAATCTACAACAGTTCCCTTAGTATTGCAGCAGGCTGCATTACTTTTGTCTATTACCATAATGGCAGGAACTGCAGTCATTTTTATACATCTGTTTCTGTGGTCAAAGCGAACCATAACATAAGAGACTTGCTGTTAAAGGATTTCCATTCAGCCACAAGATTAGGCTATTCCACTTCGATTATACAGCACTACAATGTAAGGAAAGGGAAATAAACCAATTGTAAAGCATAAGGTGAAAAGCACTGAAGGGTACTGATAAAATAAATTCCAATGCTTTGGGTTTATTTTTAGTTTTTTGCTTGGATGGCATGCAAAAACAGGTAACATTAGCATTCTTTGCTTCAGACATTACCGTATGTGTTACTAGCACTTCCACTATATCCACATTTAGGGAGTTTTGTTCCATGCAGCTTATAGAGAACCAAGCAAACCAAATTCTTTCCATACTTTTAGTCATTTTTACCATGAAAATGCTTTAGTTTGTGAATCTGATTGAAGTGTAGCCCTTTCTCATCATTATTTGAAAGCTCCCAGCCTATAAAGGGCACTAACATAAACATGCTGATAATAGAAAAAAGAACAAGAAATAAAAGAAGACCCTGAAAGCTGTTATCAGAAGACAAAGCACTGATAGCCTTTCTTTGGTGAGTTTTGTCAATGCATTTTCTACATGTCAAACTTTTTGTTATCTTATCACTTCAGCTTACATATTTATATTCTGTAGAACATTCTGATGAATATGAAATTGAGTGATTCTTCTTACTAACTGTTCCAATTACAACTATTCAGCTGTTAGCACAAGCCTACTAGCAGATACAAAGGAATCCAGAGCTTCCTACATCATGAATTCAGGTATGCCATTTTCCTCTGCTGCTCTTGGACTCAGAGCTAGTATGACAGCCACTACTTAATCCAGAAGCACAGTGTCTAAACCTAGTCTCTACACACTTGGTAGAATTACTTGAACAACTGAATTCAACTTGCCAGTAATATGAATTCATTGTCATGCTCTTTTTATATCTTTTTTTTTTCCCTCTTAGACTTTGCTGCATATGTTTTCAATTATTCCTGTATGTATTGCCTCCAACACATATGTGTAACTTTCCAAGTACAGATATATTTTTCTTTCTGATTCTTCTAAGGCACATATCCATCCTTTTTCTCACATTGCTGTAGAAATACAAGACAGCTACCGTGCTGCTACTTCAACTATACCTTTTATTTGGATGAACAGAAATGACTCTGGTCTCTAGGGTCCTAGTCAGACCAGAATATTTCATAAGCAATATATTCATTCAGGGATTTTGTTTGTTTTTAATAAATTCCACCTTCTGAAGAATTTTTCAAGGCTTTGATCTACTCAGTGTTAGCTCACCAGGACTTAGAGAACTCTGTTCATTACACAGAACTTCAACGGACTCTCGTGGGTTGATAGTCTAATTTTAAATTTCTTCTCATCCCAAAGAAGTCTGTTTATTTAAGTACATAAGAAAGGTATCACAAAGAAATGACTTGATATTTTGAGAGCTGAACTGATTAAAATGTACATTTTTCCCTTAATGAAAGCTGCAGCTGTTTCCATGTCCTAAAATTACACAAAATCTGTTTAAAATAGGAAAGAAAGCTTCTGAGTTCCTTTTCAATCTACACACAACAGTTAAATGACTGACCTTCAGGCAGGTGGCCAGCTCAGCTTAGAATGTTACTGCACCTCAACTGTTACAGTACAACAGATTAATAAGATAAAAAGGAAAAGAAATGGGGAGTGAAAGGAAATATTTATTTCGAGTTCTGGCTTAGAACATCATTGGATAGATGTATCATGAAACGGAAATGCATTTTGAAAGTGTAGTGACAGAAGAATTTTAAAGCAAAACTTATCTGTAAAGTCTTTCTAATTTCTTTGATAGGTAATACAGTATAGGAAATGGAAAGTCTATATATGTTTTGTTGTTTGTCAACACATGTCCAGGAAAAGCATTTTTTGAAAACCAGACAGATGGTATGAAAACTGCAAAATAAAATATTGCAATGGAAATAATCAGATGAAGTCTAAATTTTCAAATTGACAACATGTTGAAATTCAATTTTAAGTAACTACTACTTATCTCAGACATAATGAGGATATCTGAATTTTGGATGCTCCATCAGTTGCCTATCTAGTAACAGTAACTTTTCCATGAGGCATCTGGTCATCCTGTTTGTCGAAAATCTGGAGTGGAAACTTGACTTAAAATCAATACTCTCAAAAGAAATTTGGGAAGGAATCTGTAATCCTTTGCTTTGTGATATGGGGAAAACAAAATAACAGCAACAACAACAACAACAAAAAAAAAAAAAAAAAAAAGACTTTCAGGAAAAAGGAATTCAGCAGCAGAATTTCATATTCTCTGTGAACTATCCCGTCCATCAGGTTGGAATTATTAAGAAAGGAATCATGAACTTCACTAAATATGAGATTACTGCAAGTTGTTCCCACAAGAATTATCTTAATATAGCTGCTGCCTAATTAGATAGAATTTCTTGCATCCTTTCCCCCCCCCCCAGGAGCTGGTAAGAAATATTACTCGTATATAGGAGATATATTTTTATTTTTTTGCACCTGGTATTTATTTCCATTGAATGCACACACATAAAACTTTTACTCCGACTATTATTCCCTGAGATGAGTTATGCTGAATCTCTTTATCCCTTGATCTGTGGAAAAGTCTGTCTAAAGTGTATTTTTCTTGAGAACAGTATGTCTGTTACATGTTGTTTGGTTTTGCTGACTGGTTAAGAACATGCATCTACTCATGTGATACCATTTATAAAAAAAAAAAAGTACTGATATATTTTAAATGTGCTGATTCCACAAAGAAACCAGGAGCTAAAATCTTACGTACTTTTCCACAGAATATAAAGCAAGGGAAGTATCCTAATTTTTGATACATATATACTAAATCAAAACTAAATTGAAAATAAAGTAGGAATAATGAAAATTCAACTTAGTTTTTCAACTGAACTATTTGTGACCAAATAATTTCTATCCAAGTGAACTTATTTAAAATCAACTTTAAATTTTATATTTTCCATGTTTCATTAAATTATTACCATAGTCTAGTTTTCTGATACTGTGAGCAATCATTATATTTTTCCTGCAGTCATTAGCATGACATGAAAATGACACGGAGAAATTTAGAGTGCATCACTGATCTGAGAATTGCTTGGCTAATATTGTATTAATATTGTTGTTTCAGCAATAGGAAATTCTAAAGCTCAGTGACCTGATATCCCCAAGATGTTTTAGAAAGCATCATTGTATTGTTTTTATCACTAAGTTATTCATTCTAAAATTATTTACAGCTACTGTTGTATATAAAACAATGGATTTGTTGACTCTTCACTACAATTCAGCTACTCCTAAATTATGATTTCTCATAGATACATAGCCATATCTATAGTTCAAAGGTAAACCACATCTTTACAAAATATAAAAACATATATTCTTAATAGCTTATTAACTCTCTAGATATATTTTAAAATGAGATTAAAATTTATTTTAAGAATATTTAATTTATGCAGGACGAAACATAAGCTAGTGGACTAACATGTAAAACAGCTATCATAAAAGCTCTTCAAAGAACCTGACTTTTATTCTAAGTTACTAATAGACAATACAACAATTCAGAGATTCAGGTCTGATTTTCAAACATTGTTTTTCTACGATATTTCCCTCTCCTATAGGCTCCAGATCGTCTCAAACAAAAGCTGCACCATCTTCTTTTAACATATTGCCTATATTTGCTAATTTTTCAGAGACTGGTAGCATAGGCACTTTGTTAAAGCAGAGACGGAAAAGAAAACACAGCCAGCACTGCTTAAAAATAAAATAAAAATAAACAGGCAAAAAAAGAAAAACAACCCAACAAAAACATTTGATAATGACCAGCAGCTTAGACCTTATATAATTAAGTCAGAAAAGATAAGTGTTATAACAACTGGGGAATAATGCATTGTAGGATATTCTTATCCACTACCACAGTCTGTGACTTTGCACTACGGACAAGAGTAGCTTGTACATCATACAGCCACCCTGCGTGCTCTTCACCTCTGCCATGAAAACTCTCTTTTTAAAGTTGACTCCTGTTGTTATGATTAAGATAAAAGCAGTATCTTATACACAAGTACAGTCATGTATTGTAATTGAAATATGGTCTAATGCCTCCACCTACAGATCTGTCTCCCTAAAAAAAGTATTCCATGTAAGTGTCCATTTTTTTCTTCTTTGGAAAAAGAACACTTCTCAATTAACATAGTCACATCTATCACAAACTGAGGATAAATCATAGAATATTCACACTTAAGACTTGCCTAATAGCATGTTGTAAATTTGGATTTTCATTATGAGCAAAAAAAGCAGTACAGGCCACTGACTCTTTTAAATTGCATCTTACAAGAGGAGAAATCAAAAAGTGTTGCAATAATTAGCAACTGTCTCCTGGCAGACTTTGTAGCAAATGACTATGTATTAACCATATTTCATACATGATAAATTGCACTATTTTAAGTGTGAGTGACATGCAGAAACATTAAAAAAAAAAAAAAAAATAGGGAAGTGGAATGTAACATTTTGTGGCCTGTCAAGATTTCTTGTGCTTAACTTTGCTTAACTTCATACTTGAATTACATGTGTAAACTTAACAGCAGTCATTTTATGTGAGATTAAGTTACTGTTCCAATTTTTGAAAATAAAGAAAGCACATACAATCCCATTTTCTTTAAAAATACTTAAATTTTTACTAAGTAACTGATGATTCTATCCCTGACTATTTTGGGGTACAGAGTTCAGCTCCATCACTGCCTGTGATTGTGCTTGATTCAACTAGAAATCCACACAAATGGGCAGAGTGCAAGGAGAGTACCTCCCTTGATATGCTTGCCATGTTCTTTTTAATACACCCCATGATATCATCAGTCTTCTTTGTCACAAGGACACACTACTGACTCCTGGTCAACCTGCCCTCCACCAGGACACCCAGATCCTTCTCAGTAGAGCTTTTTTCCAATCAGGACAACTCCTAACCTATACTGATGCATGCAATTATTCCTACCCAGGCAGAGGACTCTTCACTTGCCCTTGTTAAATCTCATAAGGTTCCTCTCCACCCAACTCTCCAGCCTGATGACAGCTCTGAAGCTGATATTCGAGAAATGAGGTGAAACACAACGCAGAAAGCATTTCTCTTCCACATATCACCAGAGATATGCTCGGGATTTGATCACTTAGCTAAGAAAGGAACAAGTTGTTCATTTGCCTCCTTAACATTTGCCTTCCTGTTCCTTGGGGCAGAGGTGCCTACTTTCTCATATTTTCCTATAAAATCAAGTCTTAGAATGTTCTTGGTTTAAGCTCTCATGAAATTTATTTCAGTTAAATCTATAGTTGTCATAAAAACTTGCAGAATAAAAGTTATAGCTTCAAATCATATGATCCATGGACAAAAAGCAATGGAAGTAAATTGTAGCAAGTAGAGCCAATGCAGTTTTAAGTTATCAGCTATCAAACCCTATTTTTTTTTTTCAGCCAGTTAAATAAAATCATGTCCTTTATATAATGTTCACCATGCTATTTCTGTCACTTAAAGGCACAGTTTCCAGTGTTATACATAAATTGGATAAGAACTACAAAATATAAAATATAAATGCTATAGACAAAATGAGCTTTCCATAAAGCCATTCAAAATATACATGTAAAAACAATTGTTGGATACTCTTTCAGTCTTCAACTACATGGGATACTGAAGCATCTTTTTGGCTAAACATAAAAACAACACTAAACTAATAATTTAGGAGCTAAATCAGAAAAAAAATGACAGCTGGAAATTTCATTGTCTTGCTTCTTCGGCCAACATTTGAAGCATCCTAGAAAACTAAAGCTTTCTTTTAAGATATATAATTGATACATATTTTCTGTTATCGCGTGGAAGCTAGGAATAATGTCAGGGAGAATTCTTTTTTCCAAACCTAACAGTCAGATCAGTCAGATTTATTCTATAATGTCATAGACCTACTTGGGGTTAACACGAAGCAGACAAGTTATTTTATGCACATCTCAATAGCTTTAATTGAAACATTTATCATTCAAAAGCTGAAGCTGGCAGGAGAGTATTGACATTAAGAGAATATATGCAGATTCCCATAGGGATTTTATTATCCAACATCACGGAACACCTGCTATACAGTGGTCACTGTCACTACAAGCATCTCTCAATGACATAATAACATGTATGCAAGGGGCAAAGAGAGAAATTTCTGTGTATTATGTGCACATTTGCTGTAGAGCACAAGTGCTGCACTAAACTTTTATGAAAGCTTTCCAGAATAAAAGCTATTGTGAATCATAATGAGGCCTCAAATCATAGTTATTACTTTAAGTAAGAATGCTTTTAAGAGAATATATTAAAGAGAGCAAGAGAAATAGGGGAAAAAGAACAGTGGTATTCCATACACACTGTAAATAACTTGAAACTTGGTAACCTTCAGGTGTTAATGTAGTATTGTATTTTTGCTTCACTGTTTTTGACCTCAGATTTTTGCAAGAGGAGACAGTGAGGAATGTGGGTCATACAAAATCTGTACTGTAGTTTAAAAAAACCTAGAATGAAACTCAATGCTACAACCATTGTGTTTGGCAGATGAATGGCTTTGCCTGAAGAACAGGGTTACACCTTAGAGATAGTACATAAATCTAGGCCTTACAGATCTGAAACTCAGAAGCAGAAAATAACGCAAATCATTCAAAAAGGAAAATAAAAATAAATCATGACTAAGGAAAAATTCAAATATGATTTCTTGCATCTATTGTTTATCTGTAAGTAAATGAGGGGAAAATTATGGAGTTCTTTATGCAAAAAAGTATTTCATTATCAAAAAAAGACCTAAAATAACAAAAAGCCAAAGAAACAGATTATTTTTTTTTTCTGCTACATAGCTTTTGATGATTACAATTTTAAAAATAGTTGTTTATCTTAATCTTACAGAAATACTGAAGCTACACTGTGCAAATATGTGCCACTTTTAATGCAGATTTCAAGAGTAACACTTAGAATAATGAAAGGATTTATATATACTACTCACGGGAGAACAGGTCAGAAAGGAGATATACATGTGTGGTCCTCCATTCAGACTCTGTATGGCTTACAAATGACCATGAGATGACTGCAGCATTTCAGCCTGCAGTGTGATGCTGCCCCTTAGAGTATGTGATATTGAGCAACCAGAAAGAAGCCAAGGCAGCTTGTCTGCCCACAGGATTCCTACATGATTGCTGCAGACTGCTGCAGGAAATCAAACTGTGATACAGTTGACTCAGCAGACATAAGTACATTTATCTCTATCCCGTGCATACTGCAGAATACAGTGCTTTTGGTTCTAACTGAAAATCAAATTTTTTCTCCCATTCTGTGCTTCACAGCTTTCACAGAATCTACTGAGTATAAGACTAAGTTCACATAGATTGAATGTTATGCGAGTTTGATACACTTACAGTAATTTATCTATGTTTATTGTAAAATAGCAATTTAATTCATATTTCTTAAAATATATTTTTATATTTTATATTTATATTTTAATGTGCATTCATGTTTTATTAAAATATATTTTATTAAAATAATTATTGACAGCTATTCTAAAACTAACATTTCCATTGATATCAGATTTCTGTTTTTATTTTAACAAAGAAATCAAATCTATGTTCTAACACCTATGGCATATCATAAGTTTTGTTAATTCAAATCAGTATTGTGAGCATCCAAAGATGTTCAGGACTTTTCCAGTCCCAACATCTCAGAGAACTACAAGAGCTCCTTGTGTTCAGTGAAATTTGCTGTGGAACATATCTTTGTTAATATTGGTACACTTCAGAGAGCAAAAATTAAGGATAATTGAGCAAAATATGAACATGATCGTTTGGTTTAGCAACTCATAAAACATCACTTCAACTGATGTCATTTTTTCTGTTCATCACATGAACTGTATCTTTAACATTTTTAAATACTACTTTGGGATTTTTATCAGATTCAGTGTCTATATATTGCAATCTGAGAAGACATTATTACTTGTACCAGAATTATACTTTTGTGTATAAAAAAAAGAAAAAAGCGTAGAATGAAACAAAATCTTACTTATGATAAATGAAAACTAGGTTAAAAAAAAAAAAAATCCTAAAGTTCAGGCAAAAAAAAAAAAAAAAGTATGCTGCGAAAGGAGCAGTCTTCATACAAGTACCTTCTCAGCAAAAGCTGGAACCTCTTACATTTCTAGCAACACCAGTGTTCCAACTCCAAAAATCTTACATTCTGATATCTGATTTAGTAAATTAGTTTGCTTTTCCTCATATCGTTGTTGCTGCTTTGTTTTTAGGCCCATCTCCTTAACCTTTCCCCTTTCCCAGGCTGTGGGTCCTCCTCCATCCCACTAGTCATGGAACCGGGCTGAACCAGCCCGTAAACCATTGACAATGTTAGATCTAGAAAGCTTTAAACTTTATTTGTACATTTTGCCTATATAAATAAAAATACCAACTGCCATGAGATAATGCCATATTAAAAATATATCCATTAATTCCAAGCTTTCTTGTTTATTTTTCAAAAAATCTATTCTTTCTGAATGACAAAAAAATTGATCAAACTGTTGTATTCAGGATGTGACATAGAATAGATAAGTGAAAAGCCATTTTGTTTATCCATTAACAAGTGGAGACAAGGGTCTTTCTGACTGCAGCAAGCTTTGGTATGATTTGGGAAGATGATTAGCTTGCAGTACAAAAATATAAACTGTATTTCTGTGCATGCTACTGACAAACATAATTTAAACATTAAAGTAAACAAATAAAAGACTGGATTTTCTGACTCCAGGAAATATTTGCATATGTCACAATTACAGTCTGAGTATTCCAAGAATATTGTTCATCAGTTTCGATGCAGCTATTTAATTATGTACTGTGAGTATTTAGTTGTCTAGCCGATTTGTAGATATTTTTTTTAATAGTGCTCAAAAATATGCGTTATAGAAATGGAAACTGAAAACACTTGCAAATCTACACTTAAAACTTGCACAGTTCTTCAAAGCATAACACTTTAAAAATGCTGAGTTACCAAAAAAAAAAAAAAGAGGTGTTTAATCCAATTATTGTTACTGAGATTATAGCATGTGCCTCTCTCCCTTCCACATGATTTAGCACATAGAGAAAAGAATTGCATAGCAAATGAAAAAGTGACAGCACAGTGCTTCTGAAGATTATTTGATCAATTCATTTCCAGTGTTTGTAAAAGTCACTGAGCTCAAGACTCTCAAAAGCATTCCACAGAAAAGAGATGGAATAACTTTTTTTAATTATGCAGATAGTGACAGAGTCACACATTACTCTATAAGCCTACAAATCCTTATGACAGTGTATAATGCATATCCTTAAAACTCTTTATCCAAAACTAGATGTACTATTTTTTCCTGAGAAAATCTGAATTCATGCTAATTTTATTCTATTCAGGTTTTCCAGTACACAGATCTACCTCAGAGAATAAAATATAGGCTCCTCCAGCTGCATGGAAGCACCAGGTTTTTCAAGTATCTTAATGCTTTCTGTGTGGCATTTTTATTGCTGAAAATTAAGCTCCATTTGTATTCACAAATGAATGTTGATTATCTTAGACTGCCTTCCAGTGATTTTTACACATCCAAATTTGCAAATCTGTATTTAAACATACACAAAAACTGCAGTAAATTTGCAAAAGATTTTCCTTTGTTTCCTTGTGCTATCAGTCTGCACAGACACCACTGTGTAATATTTTAATGGGACAAAATTGTTTCATACTACTTTTAATTATTTGTCCATTCATAACCAACAAATTACAAGTAGTTTGTTACACCTTTATAAAGAGTGACACTATCTTTGACACTCTGCCTCTTTTCAATTACCCTTTCTTAGATTTCTAGGTCTCTCGTAGTTCTAAGAATTCAACTTCATCAGGCTTTTCTAGGACAAAACCTAGGGATGGAGTAAAAACTCCCTATTCTTGCTGTACACAGAAAAACTGTATCGTCCTATTAAAACACTCCAAGATGAATCTTACCTTACATTTCTGCAGTATACAGAACAGTCCTATGCAGATTCACCAGTGTCCTGACAGCCTGCTCCAGCAGCTTTATACTTGTTTATGTATAATTAGAGTAATTTTTCATCCCTGGTAAAAATAAAAGCAGAAGGCATACATAAATGAAAGCCCATAAATGGGAGATATGTCCAGTCTCATAAAGTTGAGGAATGATTTTCACTCAGAAGCTTTTGATGAGTGACTAACATTTCATTGTGTAAAGAATTAATACACGTAGATCATGAAATTATATTCAGTTCTACTCCCTTTCCTGCTTATATATACATGGGGATTTGTCAGTAAAGAAGCAAAACATGTCGTATGAAAGTCTGATATAGACTCATACTTTTTGCAGCATCTCTCTTTCTTGATATATTAATTTTCTGTAATTGAGAAGTTACAGTATTTAGGAAAAAAAAACAACTAATTCAAAATAAGAAAAGTGACTTCTCTTCAATTCTTCTTTTTAAGTAGAATACCCTCGGTATTCCAATATCCCTAGTGACCTTTGCTTTCTACCATTCAGTACAATAATACAAAATTAAATTAAATTTAAAAATTGTTATAAGAAAATCCTTTAATAGCAAACAACCAAGAAGGTGCTTTTGTAAGCTGATTTATTTTTGGTGCTAACTGTTGATTAAAGCCATCATTTATCTTTCTGTTTAGAAAAATAAGTGGGCTATCACTCTAATTTTAGAGCACTTTTGATATAAAATTGTTGCTTTGAAGGAAAGCAGTTTGAATTTTTCATTCCTGTGCTGATTACAAAGCACACACCTTACAGGTCATTTCTGTACTAATTCTCTTCCTGAAGCTCACTTTAAGAGAAAATTGCTTTAAAAATCTCTTTGAGTTATAAATACTGAGGTTGATATCCCTTAGTGGTACTGCTTATCAGTACAAAAGAAAAATAATAATTTCTTAAATAGGCAAGCATTATTCTGAAAATATTTACACCATAACCTTATTGAAAAGAGAGAAAGAAGACAGGAAAGAAGAAAAACTGCTGTTGTGCGATTCTCCATCAACCTTCAGAGACTCACAGACCACTATCTTTCCAAAGCCTATAGTCTATTTAATTCAAATTAAATAAATGAATATCATTCAGATACCTAGAGAATCTCAATTGTTAAAGACAAAAATACAGGCAATCGGGACTACTTTGAAGCTGGCACTTCAAATTCCAGTCTTCTGAGCATGAAATCAGACATCTTGCAAAATCACTTATTTTTTCTTTTAGAAAGAAGGCTAACAATCTATGTCACTGTAAATAAAAATACATAAACAAGAGTGTACTCTGCTGGACTGAAAACATTACATGTATATTCCACTGTAAATGATCTTCTGAATGATTAGAATAACTCCGTCAGTCTCTATTTTGAGCATTCTTGATAAGGTAAACAAATAATTTCTATGCTACAGAAACAAACAGCCAATTAGTGATCAAAGAACTTTTTTTTCTATGTATCTAAAGCAAATAGTATCTTCTCTCATCATACCTTGATAAAAACACATATCATAAGACTTATTCCATTTTAGAGTCCATGAGGCAGAATATGAAATTATATTTGTGTGCAAACTATCATATTTTTCTGGTTCATTTTCAAGATCTGTGGTATTTACATATGACCTTTCCATTTTTATTAACAGTTTATTGGATTTTTGCATTCCAGCCAGCAGAAGAGAAAGGTAATTTACACAGAGATTTGACAGTTATACACACAGCTATAAACTTCAGTCCATTAACTTATTTCTCATGTAACCTTTACCTCATTCTACCCAAACACCCAAATAAGCAGTATATCTTGCTTTTCTTTATGTTAAAAAGCCCTCATTGTAACTTCCTATTTATAGAACATCAAGTGGAAAGAAAAGCACTGCACAAGCTTTTATTAGGGCTTTCCTTGGCTCTTAATATCTCTATATCTCAATGTAAATGATACAACAATTCAACATCAAAGATGTTTGTAACTGCTGTTGTTGTCTTGCCTTAGTACAGCATGGTAAAATATTACCCCCAACTTTTTTTTTTTTTTTTTTTTTTTTTTTAATCCAGGTGAGGATGTTAAAAGTGCTATCTGTTGTAGGGATATTTAATTTTTTGTAATTTAACAGATTTGTATTTTCCATGCACACTGTCAGATATTACATAAGTAATGCATAAACAATATGCAGACAGAAAGAGGATTGGTTCCCTGGAATATTCTAGAGTCATATACAAAGGCTTTCTGCAAGATTTTCTGAATTGATCTCCATGATACCGTTGTCTTTCAGTAAAGCAGTCCTATGGCTTAATTACCTCTAATACAGGATGAGTTCTTGTGGAAGAAATCTACAAAGAATTAAGAATTTAGGGCTGCCAGTGTAATTACAAGGTAGTTCAACTGAAATAAACCATCAATTATTTTCTCATTTAGTCTTTACATTTTTAGTATTTGTATTAAGCTTCCTCATAGCGTACTTAAAAATGTAAAGATGGAAATCTTTCACAGAATTGCTTCTATCATAAAATGAAAGGTGTTCTAAGCACTCTATGGCTTCAAAGATAACCATACATATAATTATATACCAATCAATAGGTAAGTTCTCATTAGACTTCAGTTGGCAGGATTTTTCCCTAATTTTTAATGTCAAAGTTATCTCTTAGAATTTGTAAATTCATAGCTTGTAAGAAGAATTCAGACTATTGCATCATTTTCTCCGATTCCTCGATATGCCAATAATTTGGCATGAGCATAACCAGCAGTTAAACTGTGGTTGACATTTCTTTTAAACAAAATATCCAATTCAATTACAAATACACCAAGACATCAAAAATACTACATTTCCCAAGAAAAAAAAAAAGTAAATTGTTATTTACCTTTTACAAAATTAGCACCAATTTCTAACCAACAGTCACTTTAATTTGGTTTTATCAGACAAAAATCAAAGTAACTATTCCAGCTGAAATAGTTTTAAATGATAACTAACCTGCCCTTCACTGAATCTACTAAACAGGCAAATTTATGAAACAAAACAAGGCAAAAAATTTAATTGGAGTTACTCATTACTGAATTTGTTTTAATTTTATTCAACACATTCTGTGGAAAAAAAAAAGAAAAAAAAGAGAGAAGGCTGATTCAGGGATGATTTTGAGCACAGCTTAGCTAAGAAAAGAGATGCAGTGAAGTCCAATACAATTCCTCAATTTGCAATTACTTTCACTTGTTCACTTATTTTTGCAAGCAACTGAGAATTAGTGTTTTACTGTTACCATAAGACCACTGTTTTTGTCCTCTCTTCCAACCTTAATTTAGTCTTACCAGTTAGTTTCAGATTTGACATTTTACATAATTTAATGAAGACACTCCAATCTTGATCAAGTACAAATAATTTTATGATAATTCTTAAAAGAATCACTATGGAAATGTTGCTAACAATTCGTCTCTCTCTGTTTAGGTCCTGAAACCCAGAGACTGAGGTTTCTGTTACATTATTAGCTAGAATTAAATTTTAATATATTTTAAAATAGATTTTCATTTAATAAAAAAGTTGATATATATGGTAAACTATAACATCTGATTTTATATACTACTGTTAGTATAATCAGTATATAATTTTTGCATATAATAGTTAATATGTGATAACTGTTTTAGTCTGCTTCATATTCATCCATTGAGGAAACAGAGATGTTAGACAAATTCATCATCAGAAAAAAAAAAAAAAAAAAAAAGTGAATTTTAGGATATTTCTAAAATATAACAATCAAACTGAATACAAATTAATAACTTTTTGCTGTTGCCTACATCAAAAAAATATTTAAACACAGGAAGTATTCCAAAGCTGACTGAGATTCAAATCTTTTCATGATCAAGAGAAACACTGCATGTACTTCCTTCTTGATTTGACAGATAAAGGTGACAAGTAAGAGTTCTTTAATCCTTAGAGAGTGTGGTAAGTACAAGAGGGATAGAGTGGAGGCAGAACAAATGTCCTAATCCAGTTCAAAACTTTAAAGGAAACGCACTCTTCTACAACTGCTCCTCGTCCAGAGAGTGCATAATGAAATTACATATACCGATAGGCATTATACTTCTCTAACTTTTAGCTCATTCTTTGTGATGTCA
Organism: Phasianus colchicus; assembly: GCF_987193195.1. NCBI lineage: Eukaryota > Metazoa > Chordata > Aves > Galliformes > Phasianidae > Phasianus > Phasianus colchicus. The sequence goes on along the minus strand of NC_143439.1, from coordinate 52,225,957 downwards.
GATTCATTATCCTCATTAAGTTAAGTAACAAAGTCAAAGAGTGTTTTAATTGAATGTATGCAAGACATTACTCAATAAAATTATATGTATCAGAAGAAACTACTTGAAGAAGAACAGTAATTGTAAGCAGGAATTAAGTAATATAAATATTATGAGGCCACCTTTCAGGTGACATAATCAGTCACTGAACGGAGAAGAAAATTACAGTTAAGACTAAAAATTCTGAGTTTTCACACTCAGAATTTCACACTCTGTGAAGGCAGAAACTGAACAGACTGGCTTGTATGCTCTGCTTTATCTAAACCTCAATAAATATGTCTTGTCTTTGTAATAACTATGTTAAATTCATCCTTAGTAAAGAAAAATGAAGAATGAAAAGATATATATTTTAGAGGGAAGGTCCAAGAAAGCATACTTGATTTCTGGAAAGTTCTAAGATTAATATTCAAAGATGCAAATTAAATTGCTCCAAAGGAGAAATCAGGATTCAGAATACTTTACTTCAAACTATAAGTCTCAAAAGTAGATGGAGGAGGAGACTATCCTATCATTATTGTCATCTGATAATTAAAATTCTAGTTTATGCTACTTCGGATGCATTTGTCAACAACTGATCAATGATTCTAAAACAGCAAATGAATCATGTGAAAAGGAAGATAAATATAACTAGTTTATTAAATATAACTAATTCTTAGAAAAGAATGCAATCAAACTCCTAAGCTGACTCTTGCTAAATGAGATAGCATATTTGTGCAGAAGCACTGATTGATGCCTTGTGAAACAAGACAAATAAATTGTACCTGGAATTGTTAATCCAAAGCCTTCCAAATCAAAAATAAATTAAATGAATGTTTTGGATCCACAAGATAGTACAAATTGCTACAGTAAATTACTTGTAAAATGTAATTTGTTGGAAAAAAAAAAATAATAATTAAACATTAAAATAAAAAAAAAAAAAAGTCTTTCAGGGAAGTGGATGGTCATTCCATTCTCGTACGAGCTGGTCTAGCATCACAGCAAAATGCATTGCCAGAAGGGATACTAAATCCAGCTTTGGAAACACTTTAACCATAGTAGTTACTCTATCTCTCTTGACAGCTTATTAAGAACATTGCATTGGACATTTCTGTAAAGCGCCAAACTGAACAAGAGAGACCTATATGAAAGTTCACATATTAATTGTTGAGCTACAGTCACAGGTGCATTAGCGGAGAACTCAGGCTCTCCTATTGCATTCAGTACTGCTTAGTCACTATGGCTTACTGTTTGGACAGAATGTTTTCAGATCAATAAGAAACGAGAAGGATTCCTAACATGTTAAGAATGATCTCATCCCTACTTCTGAAGGATCAAACCAATTCTGTATCTTATTTTTCGACACATTTCTGCTTATTTCTGAATTTTTTCCTATTCACACATTTGTTCCAGAAAGAAAGAAAAAAAAAAAAAGAAGAATCAGAATGAGCATGAACTCTGATTTATACTCCCCTATAAATAGGTAGTTCCTGGGATTGCATACATCTATGTTCTTCTACGACAAATACATTAGAGGTGAGCACTATGGATTCATTGCGGGAATGCAGGTGCTGAAAACCAAGCTGAGGAAGTTCTAGTTTGTCCCTCAGCAAGGGAAAAACAAAACTGTATCCTTACAAGCTTTGAAAAAAGAAGATGGAAATCAGTTTTTTTACATGGTCTGATAGTGATAGAAAAAGAGGTAGTTTTAAACTAAAAGAAGGGAGAATTAGATTAGATAATGGGAGGGAATAAATGTAATAAACCTTTTCCTTACATCTAATCTTGTTTTATTGGAAACCATTTCCTTTTGTCCTGTCACAGCAGATCCTGGTAAAGAGTCTGTCCCCTTCTTCCCTAAAGCTCCCTTTTAGATACTAAAAGCCTGCTATCAGGTCTTCCCTGAGCCTTTTCCATGCCAGAGTGCCAGCACTCTCAGCTTGTCCTCACAGGGGAGGTGTTCCATGCCTTGGATCATTTTTGTGGCCTTCCTCTGGATGCTGCTCAACAGGTCCTGTACTGAGGACTCTATATCTGGACATAGTACTCCAGGTGAGGAGTACTCTACCAGTGCAGAGCAGAAAAGGAGGATCACCTGCACTTTTGGTACAGACCAGTTGGTTTTCTGGGCTGGCTCATATTCAGCTTGCCATCCACCAGTACCCCAGGTCCTTTTTGACAGGACTATGCTGTCAAAAAAGTCTCTTTCTCTCTACAATTTCACTCTAAAACCATACTTCCCCTCAGACTCCCAAAGGAACTATTCTGGAAATATGATGGCAAATACCTTTTTCACTGTCTTCCACCACTAAAAGTTATCAGGAAAGTCCCAAACTTAATGGATTTATACTGCTGGGCTTTCATAGGTAGTAGAAAGTGAGGACTAAAGGAACAGGAGTAACCAAACCTACACTCAAAATAGCAATCTTCTTCCCATTCCCACTCTTTTGCAGCATTCCTTATAACAAGTATGCCTTTCTTTACTGTATATCCATGCATTTTTGTCAAGAAAATAGAGAAAAAATATCCCAAAACGTAGTAAGTTGAAAACTTAGATAGAAATTACTAACTTCAGAAATTGTTACCACATGTGAATAGGACACTCAACTCCCCTCACCTCCCAGCTGGATGGGAGAAAGAGCTGCAAACAAAATAGAACTCATGGGTTGAGATAAAGACTGCTTACTTAGACAGAAAAGAGGAGAAAAAAAATAGAAAGAAAATTGCAATGGTAACTATTGTAACTCCGGGCACAATCCCCAAGCAGTGGCCAGATTCCCACCCACCTCCCCACAACTTTATAGCCTTCTGCATGATGTCATGTGGTATGGAATAATCCCTTGGCCACCTTTGTCATAGACCTGCCCTGGGTGCACGCCCATCATTCAACAGCTACCAACAGTGCACTATCAACACTGTTTTTCTCCTCAAAGCCAAAATGTAGCATCATACTAGACACTATGAAAAAAAACACCATTCTGTCTCAACTGAAACCAGAACACAGAGTTATGAATGAGGGGTGTAATTTTGGAGTATAAAATGTAGGCAAGATAGACAAGAGTAAACAGAATTGAAAGCATCATAAGGACTCATTAAGGCTCTAAATATGTGATGGAAACAATATCTTTCCATCCTTAGAAGCAAGTAGGCATTATCAATGATTTCAAATAAGAAATCTATCCCATTTCCTTAATGAGATATTTAAAGAGAATCACAAAATAGAGCATTCCTGCAGTAAGAGAAGGCACAGTGAGAAATGGAAGAGGGAGTGATTGCTGAAGATGTTTGAAGGTATTAAGGAAACAGTACATATTACGGCCATCAAAATCATCAAAATTTCACCAGATCTGTGAAATTTCCACTAAATATAAATAATATGGAAAGTTCTTGTAGGAACGAAACTTGTGTAGTAAAGAATGAGTATTCACTCAGGCTTTATAATCTTTAGGAAGGCTACAGACTGATCTTCAGCTAAACTGAAGCTTAAACTGAAGTTTTGAACATCAATTTTGTCTTGCATTTTTCTATTGGTTCAGGAATTTGATATTTATAAATAACTCTGCTACCTAAAATGAGCTTAAGAAATCAAGTCCATTAATAAAATAAGACAAATAGTTAACATTATTAACTTGGCAAAAAAATAAGACACCTTCAGAGACATTTTTATGTCCATGAGCATTTAAGGTAACAGAGCAGAGTTTAGTAAGCTTGAATTACACAATAAAACTTTGTATGCTATTGTAGTATCACCTGAAAATCAGCCAACTGGTAATGCTTGCCTAAGATGAACATTATTAAGTAAACAGAAAACAAGTTTGAAAATATTTAGCAGAGGTAACTGAAGACATTGGATGTCAGGTCAAAGACATTTCACATAGATTCATGGTAATATAAGTATTTCATAGGGCACATTACACAACATGACTAGAATGACTGACTGCCTTGGGAAAGCACAAAATAGTACACAAAAACAGGAGAATAATCAGAATTAATGCAGGAAAGATAATACGCAACAAGAAACAAGGAAGTACATCCCAAAGATTATATGCTGATACTTTGAGAAGAATCAAGAAAAATAGAAAAATATTAGCATCTGAAAGGCAAAGGTTCACTAGTATATATTTAAAACAAAGTATACTTAAAAGAAAAATGAAACTAAAAAAAAAAAAAAAAGAAAAAAAGCAGCTTAAAATTAAAAAAAAAAAAAAACTGAATTCAAAATAAAGCTTTCTACTGCAAGACAACTGCTGAGCAGTATTTTTCAAATTCGAGGTAGTTCTTTACAAGGACTAGTAAATGGAGATGATTCCATAAATTCTCTGCAAAATGAAAAATAGTCCTGAGACTGATATTACTTCAAAGCCTCATTTCATTTTATGTTAGCTCAAGATCTTTTCCTGCACTATATGAATGATCCAGACTGCCAAGCTAAACAGCTATCTTAAAGGCACCAAGCAAAACACACGTAACTGCTTCTGAAGTCTAGTATGGAATATAAAGAAACTTAAAAATATAAAAATAATCAAAGATCAAACATAAGTGAAGCAAAATTAATACAGACAGCTTGTTAAGCAGCATATGGAAAAGGACTCTGGGATTAACAATTTAGTAAAATAAGTATATTTGCCTTGTGATTAATAAATTATGTCCAACCTGTGCCAACTCATAGAGAACAGGGAATTTGGGACTAATAAGCAGCAAGAGTAAAAAAAAAAAAAAAAAAAAAAAAAGGCAGGAAAGACTTAGGCTATAGGAGTTCTCTGGTGGAGCTGTAATCTAGGAAGAACTGTGGCATTTACACTAAAAAGGCTGAGCATGCAAATAGCAGAAGACAATTTTCTGTAAATTTCTTAGTGTGCTCCAGGTAAGCATAAATGCTGCTATTTTTAGTGGAAGGCCAAATACTGAACTAGCATGACAGCACAGGATCCTGGGCTTGCCTTGGCTTGTGTTGGCTTTAGCTTTTGAACAACAAGCTCTTCTTGGCTAACTACCTTAACAGCTTCAGCTGTAGATCTGTGAATTCATCCTGACCATAAAGTCAGATAAAAACTTTTATAAAGCATTACTCATGGTAGCACAAAATACTTAACTAAGACCGATAAGCTGAAATTAAACAAGGGAAACTTTAAATTAAACTTCAGGATAGATTATTACTGCCATATGTGTTAGTATTTGGTTTGCAGAATAATAACCTAATTGGTTGTTTTCTCTTCCTGCCATATTCTGCTTCTTTAATCTTCATTCTTTGATCTTCTAGTCAAGTCAATATCTTTTTGTCAATATGTCTTTTTTCATATAGATAACTAAGCTAACTACCTAATACTGCAGTGATGAGAAATCAAATAAAAAGAACAGTTCTATTCCTAAACACTTTATAGTTCTTCAGAAGAGATCACATTAAAATTGCTAACCCCCTCACAAAACTAACATCCATTTGTGTAACATCAGCAATACTTTTTACCAGATTTGTTTTCCACAGCTTCAATTTCATTTTACTGAGGAGAAACTATAGTCATTTTACATGATTAATTAGATATATCTTAAAGAATTTGGAAATAGGCCTTTAAAAATCATTTCTCAGATATTTGCATTTTTATACTACAAAAGAAAATCAGTTAGCACTGAAAATAGTCTTCAAAGGATTTAATTCTTTCAGCCTTTGTTTCTACCTTTTTCGTTCCTAATGAAAAAAAAGAATTCTTAATGTACTAATTGAATAGAGAGCAGTTAATTAATCCATTCTGCAGCTGAGAATGAAACGCTACGATGGAGACATTTCTTGAAACACAGAAGCCAGTTTTCCATCTCAGTATTCTAAACACTGGTGCTATCTGTTTGACAATAAATGTGTACAGTAAACTTTAAAAGCTAGAAGCTAGATCTTTCATTTCTATCAGGTTCATGCACATCCTAAACTTTGTTCTGGTCTCCAGTCAGGGAAGTGTGGTAGAGAAGGAGATTTTTTGTCATCATTTCTCTATCATTGATTCTTTCAACATGATTTATCTACCGTTCTCCATCATATGACTTCCATACTAAAAGATATGACCAAAACTAATGAACTACGTCATATTAAGACTCATACTAGCCTTAGCCATAATCAATCTCCTTTTCATTTAACCAATTTTTAATTTGCTCTCTGATTTGCTTTAAATATTTCTTATGCTTACTTTTTCATATATATTCTCTAGAATCTCAGTGTCATAGAACATCATCCTTCACTGGAAAGGATGCATGCAATAATTCCCTTGAAGAAAAGCACCGATTATGGTAACATATAGCATTTTTTCAAGTCTATTAAGTAAACCTATAAAAATAGTAGACAACAGCTTATTTTGCATGTTCCAGTCCATCCTCCATATTTAATTTATTTCTACGCCTGCTTAAACTGGATGTGACTAAAGAATGTATCTATTTCTTTCTATGAAGTTGTCAGATATATCATAAGCAAGCTAACTCATTTGAGATGTGATGAAGTACAAACGACCGGGAAGGAATCCAGCTACACGATAGGAATAGATCCAGAAAAACTCCAGCTGTTTATGCAAATGCTGATCCTGAGTGGCTGGCACCTAATCAAGGACCAGATGATCAGTGGCATATTTGTGTATTCTTTTAATGTATAATGTATGTTTACCACATCAAACAGGAACCACCAACAAAATTTCCCCGCAACATTTAAAGGATTTGTTAAACTGGGGCATGCAATAGTATCTTATCTACTCATACTCAATTAATCTTGCCAGACTGAGGTCATATCTCAAAATTTCTGTCCTGTCCTGACCTCTTCAAACTTTAAGCACTATCTTTCTCTTAAAGCAACTTGTGAAAAAAACAGCCACTTATGAGATACACACTGCCAACAAATCTCTCATTTTAGTTTTTCTTCAGTTAAAATACTTATTAAATATTTTTAAAATATTTTTCTGTGTGTCTCTCAATCTCTTTACTGAGCTTTACTGAGAAGTGAAGAATAAATGAAATTCAGTATATAAAGACACCAAATATGTAAGCATTAACTTTTGCATTACCAGTTCAAATGCTACAAACATTGACCTGCCTTGAAATATACAGTACATGGTCCAAGTGGAAGCAATATTGCGTACATAACTGGAATCACGGTTTTCTGTTTTCTAGCGTTGTATTTTCAATCCCATTTCTCTTTTTTAAAGAATTTTGGGTGTAACTTGCAGTAATGACTATATATAACATTATATATATGAGTGAATGAGTGGAGTATACTCCACTTACATGAATGAGTGGAGTAATAGCTAAAGTTATCTATCCCTATATTTATTAAAAGAAAACTTGTAAAACAGAGTGTTCTTCATAAAAAATGAATATTTAAAAAATATACATTTTTATAACAAAAATGTTTCATCCATTCTTAATTTCTATTGGTTTGTATTACATGTATTTATCATATATTTACAATATTTCAATACCAGTTTACATAACATAGGTACTACAATTTTATTTTACACATTTGCTATTAGTAGTATAAATATTCTAATATGCTTCTAAATTATTACACATTTGCTATTAGTAGTATAAATATTCTAATATGCTTCTAAATTATTTATATATTAGTTATCTTGACATCTTTATCTATCTACTGCATATTGATATGTAGAAGGCAAATTGCTGAAATTTTTTCCTCCACTCAGAGCACTTAAACACTGAGCATGGGCTGTCAGAAACGTTCACGCTATCTTAAATGATTGAATTATTTTCAAAATATTTACAGGTGCATATACAGTTGATACTTGCATAGTAGATCATCCCACAAAGCATACTTTCTTGTAATCGCAAAATGTTAACATGTGAAAAAGCTGCCAATTTTATTTTTAAATGATTATCAAGTGAGATTACAGTTCTAAATATAAAAACAATCGAGAGATCAATTCTTAAGTCAAATTTTAAAAGAAATATCTTACATTTCATTGTAACTTAAAAGCCAATAAAGAATATTCATATACTTCTTTAATAAATATATTCTGGGTTAATCAGGTTAATCATGCTCTCAGAAAATTCAAAATAAAGACATATATGCTGAGCACTAAAACATAAGAATATCCCATTGCTGTGAAACCAGTTTCATTACAATTTTGGAAAAAACTGAATTTCTATACTGATAAAGCCTTTTCAACTTACAGTGAATTTCTCTCTCAGCACAGTTTTTTGCTGTAGTCTTCCTATATTTTGTAATTTTGTAACGTCAGCTTTACTCAAAGCATTTTTCACACAGCTGCTACTGGTCCCATATCATACAGTGCAGCTATGTTCTACTGACAACACTGCTCAACATCCAGTGAAAAATCTAGAAGCAGAAAAATTTCTGCTCTTAGAAAGAAAAAATTCTGATCTGCTGCTTATGAACTGTAGCAACTAAAGGGGAAGCAAAATTAATTTCTTCATGAAATTGGAAGAATTTTACTAAAATACTTTTATTTCTTTGTAAAGAATATATTAATTTTCTGAAATTAATCGGACCCAGCTAGATCAAATACAACTACATTATTGCTTTCATCCAAAACAATGCATCTTCCTTTCTCTGTTTGTTTTGAAAGTCCTATGATCTTACAATTAATATAGTAATGTATTAATTTGTATTAGCTGTGGAAGACAAAAGTAAATAGCCTATTTGTTGCTTTTTAGCAACAATTTCTTTTTTTTTTTCCTCCAGTAAGTCTGAACCATAAGTTGCTTTTACATTTTGAAAATATTGGAAGTAGTACCTACAGTCACAATGCACAGCATATGCAACGCCGTACCCTGATAAGAAAACTTAAGTTTTACATTATCATAGCTACTTGAATTGGAAATTTCATCTCAAAAGCGTGTACTTCTCAGCCCAAAGGTTTTTAATGCTAATTTCAGTTCAGTGCAGAACAGCTATGTCTTGTTGGCTTAGTTTTACAGAGGAAATCATTGCTAAGGTGTGAGGGGAAGTACAGAAGGTAAAGTCATGCAAGGCAGAAAAAAAAAAAAAAAAAGGATATGCAATTGTTGAAAGAACAGCAGAGAGGGTTGAGGGTAGGATGCAGAATGCTCGGAAGACATAATATAAAACAAATATGAACATGTTACACATGTACAGAGCATTCAGAGAAATTGAGTCCAAGCAACACTCCAGCCTGATCTTCCAGCAGCTGACTAGAGAATGCCTGGCCAGCAAATACTCATCTGTTGACTCCTGGGATGTGATGAGCACACTGATTAATAGTCTAGTAGCTTGCTAGTGCTAGATATCTACTGGCTGTATTAGCCAATATATAACTGATCTGTATTCATAATCTGTGTGAATCCTTGCAAAGTCTCTTCATGCAAGGCAAAAAGTATCTAAATGAAAGTCTGGATAGGGAAAGCTGCAGGCGTGGCAGAGGAAGGCATATATAAAATCTCTGTTGAAAACTTCTTGTGATAAATCATCATGCATTCTAACAAGGATAAAAAATATTATGTTCAAGCAACTGAAAACTAATTAACATTGATTCTGTAATATTATCCTTCTTATTTGTAAGAACAGAAAAAGACCTCAAAAATAAGCATGTGAAACAACCACCACCTGAATATGAAATGTTTATAGCACAAAAAGTAGCTCATAAAGCACGCATTAATTGGCAAAGTATTTAGTGCTTACCCAAAGGCATCAAAACCAAGACAGTAACACCTGTAGAATGACAATGTTCTTTCTAGGTACCTCAGATGTGTATTGTTACAGATATTTCTCAGCAGCAAACAATATCAACTGAGTTCCAAATAAGAAACTACAAAGAATGCTGCTTTCATTTTGAGCCATATTGCAAAATGAGAAGTGTTCAAGCAGATATCATCCTTTTCTGAAGAGATAAAATTATATGAGGGGTTTCATTTGCTGTAGAAATGAGGATCTGATTTCCTTCCAAATGTTCCTGCTCATGCCGGTGATATATACCAAGATAAACACTCAGATAACTTTCACAACATGTAATTTCATCACAGCCTTTTGGGCACTTATTTACATTAAACGTGACTTACCAATGTTGGGTATCTAAAAACTCATGAATCTAAAATGGTCTCGGTATTTTTTAAAAATCTGACTACTAAAATAATAATCTATTTTTTTAAATCAATTTGCAAATAAAATAAAAATTGCGGGATTCAAACTACCCATCAGCAGTTGATTGCTCGTCTATTATATTTAGACCTCAGAACATCACAAAGATTAACATGCATTCTTTCATCAGGTAGGAAAACAAGGAAGAGAACAGAAACATTTCTTTTTCATGTCAGTTTAAGACATTCTTGAGTTGGCCTTGTATGTGATCAAAATCAAACTTGTAATGTGTTTTTCATCTTCCAGAAGAAACTGACAGGTTTTGCTTTCAAAGACTCATTTTCCAAGAGGAAAATACAGTTCTCATGTTCAGTTTTGTTGTTTAGTTTTTGCTTTGTGGATGCTGTTTTATTTGGGTTGATTTTTCAAAGTTTCTTTGTTTTATACAGCTTTCAGTATGTTTCCTGGCACACAGATGGGTCAGAAAATGACTGAGACATGGAAATCATCAGTAGTTTCTGTTTAATGTTCTTAAAAGTTGCCAGGCCTTCACTGTGTCTTAAGGGATGGGCACAAGAAAACAGTAATGGAAAGAACCAAATTGGGTGACAAAGGAGAACAGTTACCAGATTTCACTCACACAGCACACAGCTCTCATAATTTCCCTAAGGAAAAAAAGTATTTTTCAGTAGTGTGCTTAGCACAATAAAGTCTTTGATTATTAAGTGAGCTATGTATAAATATTGCTATAAAGGAATAAAAATTAGTATTTGCCTTGAGACACTCCTATAATACAAAGAAAAAAAAACATCAGTTGCTACAGTAATTACTACAATAATGTTCTCAAAAAGAGAAAAATATATCAATATGTGAAAGAATGAATGAAAAGAATTTGCGTACTTCTGAAACATTTTTCCTTTTTATTCTTTCTTGCTACTATATAATCACCGTATGAGGGTCAAACTTGTAGAGTATAGAACTTGTATTCATATAATACGTACATGAACACTTTTAGCTATGTATAATTATGTAAAAAAAAAAAACGTATATCTATGTGTTCTAAGTTCTACCTGATTTCCCCTCAAGAAATGAGTACTTTTTTTAGTCTTAGTAAATTGCTTTTGCTCTTGCAAGGCCTTCAGGAAGATCTTGGCTTATCTTTCTGACTTTTTGATTTCATGGGTGACTAGCTATGAATTCAAGTTTAATATGTACAAAAAATGAATCTCAGCGTTTTCACCTCTTGAGCCCACTCTATTCCCTCATCCTCTGATTACTGTGTAAATCAGAAATCTCTCAGACCTGTAATCAGGCTATCATGCTCCAGTCAGACTTTTCACCCATATCAAAGACCCAAGGTATGCCATTTTCATTATATTCCTATAATACCTTCCCTATTGGCTCAATGGCAAAAACTGTGGTCTAAGTTTTTATTTTCCTAGATCTCACTTATGCAGTCAATATTCTTTACATCACTGAGAAATACATTTTCCCCTTTTACATGTCTGTTCAAATTTATTAACAGATATCTCCCTAATAGTGATTCTTAAACAAATTATCTCCCTCCGAGGCAACTACAAATGGTTCCATAGTTTTCTATTAAATGAAATATAAATTGCTTATCTGTAGTATGAAAGCTTTTCCCCGTCTTAATTATCATATGATATTTATTATCTTGACTCAGGTCTTTTTGCAATTTGGCATCTTAAGCCAATCAACTCCAAAATAAATAAGAAATAAATAAAAATCCTTTCATGTTTCCAGGCTCAGAAAGAGCATGATAAGCATCTGTAAAGCTGCATCATTACCCTTCTCCCAATCCATTCTTAACAGCCTATTAAAACTCTCTACTTTGTCCAAGAAAAACTTCAAAATAGCAACACTACCTATCTGCTATGACTACTGCTTGTGAGGCAGGTCATCACTGACATCTCCCTTCCGCTATGTTTGGTATCTATCCATTCTGATTTCCCTTCATAGTAAGTTATTTTGAAGCATTAGCTCTACCTTTCTTTTGTATTTACCAGCAGCAATTCATCTATTACTAAAAGAGTTACTATTAAATCATCAGATGAATATATATATGAAAAAAAATCTTAATTTGTTTGCTCTAAATCACTGCTGTGAATATCCTTTAAAAATCTGTATCTATTAGGGAAGGGCATGGGCTCCTTACTTGTGATTTTTTACTAGAATATCAAAAACTCGCATTAAAAACTATTTGGCTTCTTCATTGCAGCATTGTGCTATCTATGCAATAAGATTCAATAGTCATGTTGGGTATGTCTTCAGCTGTCACCTTATTTTAAACCTGAAATCAAGCAAGTAGAAATAACAGACATGAATGCAGTAATGATTTATCTACAAAGCTTAGCTGCTAGTTCTCATGATTTAGGACCACAAATGCCATTTTCAATAGTCTATAACAGAAAACTAGTTCTTTGAGTATTGAATAGATAAATGAAAATAAAAACAATGAAGAATCAAGTCTTGACCTAAGAACTTTCTCTATTTCTTCTCCTAGTGTAATACTTGAATTTCATAACTGTGCAGTTGACCACCACTACCTTTTCACTACAGGGCATCAGTTTAACAATCAGCCACACCTAGCCTTTAAGTTCCCAAACTGGGAGAAAAGCCCCAGCACCAACATGGAAGTAGGTCTCCATGCCCATTAGAGATAAACATCCAAAGCGCAATTTCTGAGTGAGAGCTCTGCTCTGCACAACACACCAAATATACCAGCTGGCTGACAACTTGTCAGCCAAAGGACATACCAGTGAAACAGTGAGGTATATGATGTCTGGGGAAAAGAAAAAAAAAAAAGAAAAAAAAAAACGTGATCAGAAGATACAATACTATTTCAGAGAATCCCAAGTTGTATTTGCATTTACTTAAATTGCTAAGTAAATCCATTGATTTTAAGTCAGAAAAAAGCACACTATTCCTCTTACCCCAATTCTCAACCCCCCCCCCCCCCCCCCAAAAAAAAAATATAGCAAGCAAAAATCCTAAACAAGCAGAATTTTATAGTCTTTTTTTTTTTGCATGATTTTTCACACAACTCAGCAGTACCTCCCCATAATTTCTGTTTTTTTGTGTGTGATTCTTTTCCCCCACTTTGACCTATATTCATTTCAGAAGCCTAACTGGAAAGAAATCATACGTATATGCTCTGAAGTACAGAAATTAAGGAATATATCGTAATGACCAACAAAAAGTGTGGAAAATGTAATGAATAATACTAAATGGTTAAATTCCACATGACGAGAATTCATTCATGGCTATACCCCGAGCTCTATTTTTAATGGATTATTCCAAAAAATATGAATAAAATAGAATGCTAATAGTACATCTTTGCCCAAAATTAGTGAGGATAAATGTAGAAATAATTTAAAAAAAGATTATGATCATAATCTATCCGCTCCCAGAACAAGGTTCAAACCAAGCGTTTTAGAAAAATTTCTCATAAAAATCATTATATCCATACAGGAAAGGGAGAAGCAGAATAATGCCTTTGTTTATAAATCTTCCCAAACTTTCTCTGTGATGACTTCATTCTAAGCTTAATGATCAAAAAAGAATCATAGGTTATTGCTCAAAACCAAACAACAACAAGAAAAAGATGTATTATTTATTTATATATGTGTTAAGGGTTGTTTGGGGGTAAAGAAGGGACAATATTTCTTGTTTCCTTTATACAGTTGTTCAGAAGAATACAGGCATCTAATTTCGGATAAAACTGATATCGCATAGAAGATCACCACAACATATAACACACTCTCAAGGCTGAATTTGAAAGGCTTAACAGAACAGGAGTACTTATGTTCTAACGCCCTTAGATATTTGTGATATTTCTGTCTTATTTTTTCCATTTTTGAATACTCACAACTACTGGATCAGTTCAAACTATATTTCTAAGGCTCAAACTTTGCTGCAAGTATCATATTTTGGTATTAGAAACTGAAATCTATTACTGACTCAAATAAATATTTAAAGGTTAACCATGGCTAGGAATTTCAAATCATGATTATATTAAGCTGGTTAAACTTCTGGCACATTGCTGAATGACACAATCCTATTTAGTAGTTTGTATTGAAGCAACAGAATAGCTTGACCTTTCAGTAGGTAAGATATCGACCTGCCACTGGGCTCCACACAAGTCTTGTGAACTGCCTAATTTCTATTTAAGTCTTTGACAAAGATTTCTGTCTGTCTCAAGAGATAAATTTCATTCTTACTGAATACATAGAAAGCTTTTCCTTAGTCCTCTGGTAGTGAAGGACATGACAAAAGACAACTTTCTGTACAAAGATGAGAGTCCCTAACATAATTCTCTTTGATTGTTTGATTTCTTTAGAACAAGATGCTCTTTCTTCAGTGAGTATAAGTGAGAGCAATTAAAGTAAATGGTATTTCTTTCTCTCCCTTCCTAAACACCTTAATTATTCTAATGTGTATTATTTGGTTTATCTATTCCTATTGGGAAACAGCTCAATAAAGTTGATGGAGATACTGAACTTTGAAACCTGCAAAATAGAAATGAAAAGCTTGCAAAAACAGACTTATAGTGTTTTCCTGGCCACACCACTTAGAAACAAACAACAATAACAAAATAGAATTTTGTTTCCATGTGCCAGCAGTTTTGATTCAAAGAAATCATAGCTTTAAAATGAAAGCCAGCAAAAGGGTATTTTGCAAGCAAACCAAATACATAAATGTATTCCAATTTAATGTTCAAATTCCTTTAATAATCAAGCAAATGCCTAAGAATCTTTCCTAAGAAGAATGTTGCTAAATTATCTCACCTGTTTTGTTTTGTTTTCACAAAGATATAACCCGTTTCCACAGTGTATATTTTGCATGAATTCATTTGAATTAGCTTGCTTTTTACAAGGGCTATTTTCAAGAAAAATGCATGTGTATGTGCATGCGTTAGAAGCCAAAAATACATTTAATGCAGCCATGGACCTTAGGAACATGTTTTCAACTGTAAGTATTGCAGAAAGGCTACTGAGTTTACCAAATACACATCAGGACACAAAATGCATTCCAGGAATTAACATACTGTAGTACAGAAGGAAAGAAGGAAACTAATTGCTTCAGTGATATCCACAGCAGCAGGCAACAACAACAATGGTGGTATCAGCAGAAAAAAAAAACCACTTTTTTTTTCCCTACTGTTTATAAATGAGATGCAGCATATGGATAATTAAGGCCATTTCACTAGATCAGACTACAGCTCTCCAAGCAATCACAAAAAAGGTTTTCTGTGCATTATGGCTTATTTTAAGATTCTTAAAACAGCCATTAACACATCAAAAAGCATAGACTCATCTTGAAAGAACAGTTTTACACCTGCAGGTTTTGCATGATTTTTTTAATATATATATATATATGATCAGAATTACTTTCATCATTTAATATACATTATTTAATGTATATTGTTGTTCTGTCTTATTCTCTTCCATTATTAATTTTGAACTTCCATTCTTCTCAGTTTCTGAACAATCAACTGCTTACCACCTTTTAACTGTTGACTGAGAGGGCATGATTTCCTTTCAGCTCTTTCTCAGTCAAGAGTCTCCAACCAATTCAACTCTCATGAAGGTGCCTAACTTCTATCACTTGTAGCCTCAGAATTACATTAGACTCTCATGTATGTCACTAGAGACAATCACACTTCAAAAATAAAATTTCATGAGTGAAACATAGGAATCTTCTTAAGAAATGGTGTCCCATGAAATTTAAATCCCAAAACATAAAACAAGTTTGCTATCTAACGGACTTATTTCATAAGGTTTTTAATAGCTTGTATCTTGTTACTGATATCTGAAGAACAATATTAATTGTGGAAGACTATGAGCTACCACGTGTAGAAAGCATCTTTTAATTTCAATTATCTCACATACTGAAGGTCATCCACAAGAAGTTGTATATTCTATGCTCTGTTACATTTCCCAGATACATGGTTACATTATTTCTAAAGAAAACAATGTATATGTAATAGGATAAATGCAACACTTTTAAAGAATCTCAATTTTGAGTATTATTCAAAAAAACACATTTATCTCTGTAATATGGGCTTTTTGAAATCACAGAAAATGAATTAATCATATCAATTAGCAATAAGGACTGAATAAGCAATGAGAATACCACAACTGAATGAGCAATGAGAATACCACAAGATGCTAATATAAGAGAAAATACATTTAGTAGAAAAAAAGACCGGAAGCAAAAGTGGTAACACTGGTTTTAATATCACTTAATTGGTAAAATATAACTATATATATATGCGCACTATCCTCTAAAACTCCAGTAAATTATAAAGGAGTACTGAGTTATTAAATCAATCATTGCATCATTCTCCCTACTACCTAGTATTAATTTTTATACTGACAGCTTTCTGTTCAGCTCTGTACAGGAGCTAGGGGGGAAATGTAGTGAAAATAAAAGTTTGAAATTATAGGCAGACTTCTGTTTAAAATTGAGTTTGTACTTCAATTGGGAATTCACTAAGTTTTGTTCTTTGAAGGACCATGCTGAAGTTCATGCTGAGTTCATGAGCATACCCATTTTCCAGAACTATCCAGACTTCTGAAGAAACATTAATGAGCAAGTTGATTATTTCCTCCAATGATATTTCCTCCAATGATATTGCAGTAGAATCAGTAACTTTGGAGTGGCAGAAAATGGTCTTTGTTGTTGTATTACTTCCCTTCATGATGCAGTTACATCTTCGCTAAAATAAAGCATCACCTACTGTCAAATAAACATGAATTTTGACCTGAAGAGTCTCGCACTTCTTCATGCTCAAAAGAAATGAATGAGTGGCTCCACTGTTCTGGTCACTCTGGGAATGCATATTCCCACAACTGAGCATATTCGCAAATAAAAAAAAGAAAATTCTGACATGTATCTCAAGTCTAACTTGAAAAAGACTGAAAAGAAAGAAAAAAAATTAAAATAAAAATAAAATAAAAAAATCTCAAACTCATAGATTTCTAAAAGTTTCTCTCATTCATAAAACATAAATGAAGTTTTGGCTTCGTGTCTCCAAAATTTCAAAGGCTGTTTTGTCTTTAGCCTGGTTTATTCAAGGTAATCAGGTACTGAAATAAGCTGATACTAGAATCTTATTCCTTTACTGGTAAAACAAGACAATTAACACATTTTTTCTTCTTTTATGCCTGAAAAATGAAAAGGAAAAACAAGCTGATTCTCCTCAAGCTCCATAGAGAAGTACATTAATAAATCAAATACACTGTTATTTTAGTTTTACTTCTTCTTTAACTACAGTTCATCAACCACTGAAGAAGCTAAGAACCTTACAAGGCTGCTCTCTTCATCTACTGCTGAATGAGAATCAAAGAATCATTTGAGTTGGAAGGGGAAGCAGATGACCTTTAAAGTCACCCACTCTAACTACCCTGCAATGAACAGGAACATCTACAGCTGGATTGTCCTGCTCAGAGCCCTATGCAGCCTAACCTTGAAAGTCACCAAGGAAGGGGCACCACCTCTCTAGGTAGCCTGTTCCACTGTGCCACCATCCTTATCATAAAACACTTTTTCAATATTCAGCCTAAATCTCTCCTAATGTAGTTTGAAACCATTTCCCCTTGTCCTGTCACCACAGATTATACTAAAGGCTAAAGCACTTTTCTTACATACAGATGGGTAGCTATCAGGTCACTTCACAGCCTTCTCTTTTCCAGGCTCAACAGACCCAGCTCTTTTAGCCTGTCCTCATAGGAGAGGTGTTCCATCCCTCGTATAATTTTTGTGGCCCTCCTCTAGATGCACTCTAACAGGTCCATGTCTCTCCTGTACTGAGGAATGCATATCTGGACACAGTATGTGACGCCTCACCAGTGCAGACCAGAGGGGCAGGATCAGAACCCTCAACCTGCTGGCCATACTTTTGATGCAGCCCAGGAAATGATTGGCTTTCTGAGCTATGAGGACACACTGCTGGCTCATATCCAGCTTTATATCCAAGAGTACCCTCAGGTCCTTTATGGCAGAGCTGTGCTCAGTCCTTTTGTCTCTCAAACTGTATTATTCATGAGGGTTGCTGTGACCAAGGTTCAAGAGGTTGAACCTTATGAGGTTCATCTGTGCTCACTGCCGAAGCTGAGTAAGTCTCTAGGTCTGTCTAGAATGGCACCCCATCCCTCAACCACAACTAGGCATCTCAACCACACCACACAGTGAATTAGTGAAAGTACAACCTGTGGCTGCAACTAAAAAAGGAAAGATATTTGGAATCAAATGAAATCTTGATCTTCCCAGTTCCTGCTCCCTATTCTGTTTTTACTCCGTCATTTCTAAATGGACTGCTAGTCTTGAAAATGTGATCATTCATTTCACCACAAAAGATTACATACACATTTGCTGCATAAATTCTGGGCAACATAAAGATTTCACTTTAGTAACTTCTTTTAGTGACTGTTTCCTTAGTATAGGTAAAGAATTACATATAGAAAGATTCTTTATATCAACACCAGATGACATGTCAGAGTCTCACAAGAATTAGAGAACATCTCTGCCTCTGAGGTTGCAGACATTTAATCATTTCTTCACTAGTCTGGGCAGCTGCACACTGACCTCCTCACCATCACCTGCTTCTGGGCTGTCAGCCCCAGCACTCTGTAATATAAGGGCTGCTTTGCATGCAGCTTTACTAAGAAGAAATGCCACTAACTGTGACAACAATCCTAATTAGATGTTGAAATACTATTGTAAAGATCTGTCACCAATGATTACTCATCTCTTTAATGGTTCCTTCACACAGAGCACTGTTTCAGCTATTTAGAAAATGGCCAATATTATTATCATTCCCTCAGGGGCTTATCTAAGCACTCTGAAGGATTACTGTCCAATTTTACTTATAAGCAAGGTTGCAAAAGTCATGAAATAGACACTTTTCAAGGGGAAAATAAAATGTCTTTACAGCAAGAATTTCAGCCGCAGGAAGCTGGGAGCATTCACATACCTCTAGGCAATCTCTAACACAGCAATTATAAGGAAAACATCCTCTTGAGAGGGAACAAGATTTTAAGAGAATGAGACCAATAAGGGATAAGAAGTAAGAAAAGGATTAGATTCAAGACTGGAAATAACACTTTTGAATCCCCAACCTTCCTATTAGTATCACAAGACGAAACTACATCGCTAGACAAAAATGGCATGACCTAATTTCCACCAACAGGATAACTGCATGCTGTTATAGACAAACCAACAGAACAGACATTTGTATTCACAAAGAATTGTTACTAAATGTAACATTAACAACTTGGTCAAAAATAGAATAATTGGGATTAGTTTTCCAACACATCTTTTTTTGAATCTTCTGTCATTCCCTTCCAACGCCTAAAAAATCTGTTCCATTCTGCTTACAGAAATGACTATTTAGCTCCAGCCAAACAGATACCCTAAAACTCCTAAGCCCAGACAGACCTTGATTCTAGCCAGTACTGTAATGCTTAGAGGATGAACAAGGTACTAATTTATCACTTATTCTCCTTACTAACAATTTAACTTGAACACCTGCAGAGCTTCTATTCAAATCATAAGAAAACTTGTTGAAGCATATCATCCAAATAATAAGCCAAATTTTATCTTACAGTTCCTGTCTGGAAGCCAATTATTCTGCACCATCAACAAGAGAATCTAGGAGCACTGCCCATTTGAAACAAATATACATTTTTTTTCCCCCCCTTGGGTCCCTAACTTCAGCTTGCTCTTGAACTGCAAGCTATGGATTTTTGCTTTTAGTCTATTTGTGTATTATTTCTTCCTGCAGAAGTTGCCATTAATACAGATAAGCACTGCCTGAGGGTGACTGTTTTAGAATTTAGCATTGTCATCTAGCAGGCACTAGCATCTAACTGAACAAGCACTCCTTTTGAAATTAGTGACAGAAGAAATTATTCAACGTGATCAAGTTAGTAAGAGACAAATCTATGAGATCTTATTCCCTGTGGATAATGGAATAACTTCAAGATTACTTTTCTATGTAATTGTGTTAGCAATAATAAATAAAATACTGCTAAAGTATTTAATCAGAAATTCTTGGAAGAAAGTAGGAAGGAAAACAGGAGAAAAAAAAAAAAAAAGAAAGGAGAAATAAATTTAGATTTAAAAAAAGTCTGTTGTAGAAACATCTATATTTTCTTTGATTCTATGACTGACAAACATGTAGCAACGTTAACAGTGATCTGCAGTGATTAGTAGCAAATGTTTTAGACAATGTCATTAACATACACAGATTAATAAACAAATAAAATCCTGACCAAATTATGGCTAATGCAGTCAGAGAACAGTGTTTCTGATATAAGAGTGTTTTACAGAGTTACTAGTTCTCTAAAACCTTAAAATTGAAGCTTTATGTTCAAGGAGTACAATGAACACACTGACCTTTGAATTCCTTTGCTCAATTCTTTTTACTAAAATTATTTACTTGTATAAAATACTTTGCTATCAGTAAAGGAACTTCTACGAAGAATAATATTAAAGAAATTTTGTTCTGATTCTGAAACATTTTGAATTATATTTAGCATCAGCAGTTGTAAGAGGAACGTAATGTATCAGGAATGTTAAGCATGAGCAGGATCAGAGCTATTTCAAAGAAAGTAACAGCTATATTCAAGAAAGTCCAAGTATTTATTCATTTAGAAGTCAAATATATTGTAGATATATGAAAATGCCTTTTAAAGCCTTTTAAATTGTATTTAATTTCTTAGAATTCTTTCACTCACTTTAGATTACAAAAGCATGTATAAATCAGCCTCCATTACGTATATTGTTGAATTTTGACATTTACTTCTATGTATTTATCACTTGTAGTTTCAAATTTTTGTTATTTTAAAGTTGTCATCCACTGTACAGAACAAGCACGTCCACAGGTACTTTTTTGCTAGGCTGTGACTAACATTACCTCAAAATTAGACTAATAATTGCATACTTGAGTAGAATTCATTTGGGGAAGAAAAAAATCAGGAATAAAAAAAGACAGGAGACTGCAGAAGAATCTGATATAAAAGCTCAGATTTCATGTTACATACACATTCTCCATTAGCATCCCTGACTCATACAACAAAATAGGAAAACTAACTCCTAAAGCTATGTCATTCTTTGTGCTCAGCCGGTTCTCCTATGAACTACACACAGCAAAATTACTGTTGCTCTGAGCAGAATTCAAACCTCCTGATTCCTTTTGCAAAAACAATTTTTTTGTAGTTTGCAATTATATGTATTTGAAAAGCATATTAAGTGGTTCCTCTTATTCTCTTCAGCTATTAGAGGTAGATTTCCACACTAAATATTATTTTCCCAACTCTGTTTACTTCACCAGACTTCTCAATCAGTCCTGTTCTTTGTTTCTCTGACTCACTTTTATAACTTCCAAATCCTTACCACTTGTTACCAGTTCTTGTCTTTGCTTGTGTTCTCTCTCATCTAGGTTTCCCCTTGCCTATGTCATTCTCTCTCCTAGGCCACACTTCGAGTTCAAAGTAACCTTCTGACCTCCCCCAGTCAGCCTCTCTCCTACTGTCTTTAATTGGCCAACATTAGTTCTTCACAATTTCTCTTCCTCTTCACCTCCATGGTGGGTCTCAGCCCTAAGTAGTCTTTGTCTCTTTTGCACACAGCTTCCAGCTCCCCTATACTGAAGGATTGTTCTGGTTTCTCCTTCCTCAAAACACTCTTCCACAAGGTACCTCTTTGTCCACTCTCCAGTTCTTACTCCTTCTAAAATCACAGCTGGAGTTTTCCAAGTCAAAAGGTACAGTTACAAGAAAAAAAGATCATAGAAGACATGAGATATCTAATCTAGTTTCGGTGTGGCCTGTAGCACACAGGTGTTGGAGTTGTAACTCCAGTGTCACCGTCAGCATTCATCCCTGCACTAGCAAATGTGCAATGCCACCGAATTCTGTAGTACAGTCAAGCAAAACAGACAACCATAAGTTTGGCCAGATCTGGAAAAGTAAAACTGTGACAAAGATTGTTCCTTGTAAGAATTTCAGATCCTTTCTCAAAGCAGGGAAGTTGCACAGCTCACTCACCTGCACTAAATAACACATTTTCTCCATAGGCCAACTTTTAGAAGCTGTACTGTTCTGATTAAATATTTTTGTGTAAGTTCTCTACAACTGTTAGAATGTATTACCACATATCTTAATAGACTGAGGATAGAAAACATAGAAATGGGCTGCTTCACATTCCCATTTTACTGCTAGTCTTCATTTCTGAAAGCTAATAGGCAAAAAAATAGTTACATAAATAATAGTGATATTTAATCAGGAAATAAATAAACAAGCGAACCTGTTAAAACAAATCAACAGGTTAACTGTAGCTGCTTTCCCTGACTCATTTGAAGAGCAAGAAATTCAAAGACAACCTATCCGAACATCAATATCTGATATCAGCAAAAAGCTCTCTAGGTCCAAGCATGCAGGAAGTAAAAAAAAAATAGTGGCATAGCAGAAGGTAGCAACTCAGAAATTGAGGACTGTAATTATGTAAGCCTAGTGGCAATAGAGATTGAAGTGTTATTTTCTAACCAGCTAGCCCCCACAAACTTAATACGTCCAGCAGTAGTTCATGTCTTTCTTAGAACAACATTCCAGTGTTACTGGTTTAAAGATGATGATTTGGTTTTGGTTTTGTTTTGTTTTTAAACAACAATATTTATTATGCTTTCCTGGTTTACCCTGAAGTGACTTATGGCTCCTTAGTACAACAACCAAGCAGCACAATGATCAGTACACATACAGTATTCAGCCAATACTGATGCATGGTAGGTTCCAAGGGATTGCTAGGATTGAGCATGATGAGAAAATATTTTTCTGCATGGTACCAAAAAAAATTAACCAAACCATCATACAAACCTCAAGCCATAGAACTTGACCTGAAGTAAAATAACTCAACTTATTTTTTTCATTACACAAACAACTCCCTCGCTTCTTAAGAAGGAAAATCCAAATAATCATACTTTCAGAGCCCTTGCTACCTATAGCTTTTTTTTTTTTTTTTTTGGTCTGATATTTGTCAGGTTTGATCTCTTCGTGGGCTCATGCCTTCAAATCCACGCCTTTACATAGTCCAAAAGGAATATTTTGACTAATGTGCTAGAATATCTTTTTCTGCAGTGTTCTCCACTTCTTCATTAATTACAGACAACTCATTTAGCTGCCTTCTGGCAAACAACACATAGTATTAATTTAGTCATTATTAAATATCACTCTTTTTTAAAGGAAAACAGAAAAAAAATATCTGATATAAATTCTTTCATTATTAATGTATGTTCTGTGGATATTTTTCTGTGAAAAAGCTCAAAGCAATCATGAAGGGAAAAAATACCTTTACTTTTGAAAGCAAGTTGTGAAGGATAAGAAAACATAAAATGAAAACACCTACTCTTACCCAGAAATCTCAATCAGAAACCCCTTAGGGTTGCGATAACAAATAGGGGGTTCTGATCAGAGTGGCATAGACTCAAATATCTGAGGAGTGTATCAGAGACTTAAATCTAAATGAAAAGAGGCAGGCAGCAGGTTTATTTGTAAGTAGTTGCTTGCCTCCCATTCCAAGATATTCTACTCATGCAATTTGTAAATCCAGTTGTTAGAGCATAAAAAATGTTGAGACTTCTGAAGCAGAAGTTACTTAGCCATATGGCAGGCAGGAATGAATGCTGAAGAATCAAGCTTCTCCATTTCATTTCAATAATATGTTATATAAAACAAGTGAGTAGGGACACCTTGGCATGTAAAGCAATGAGTTTAGAAAAAAATCATATAATTTAGTAAATGTATGAGGAGCAGCTCATCTCATCCAATGACAGCTACAACAAAAGAATAATCCTGTAATGGTTCTTTGACAGTTTATTTTCCAGGCATATGCTTAGGCAGTACATACTGTTTATTTTCTAAGCAGCTTAGCAGATGGGAGGTAAGTAGGATGACGATTATAATTCAATATAAAATACATTTAAATAAAGTTGGGGGTCTGACTTAACTTACATATTTTGACTTCTAAGGGCTTAAGTCTTCAGCAACATCCTTTGCTCAGCTGCTATTCTTATTTCCTGAATGTGGAGCAGTCTCTTATCACAGGCTGCCACACTGCTGGACAATGTAGAATTGGTATAAGGGAAGAATTAGTTCCAGTAGCTCCAAAAGAACAAGATTCTACACTACAGGCAATTTGACACAACCTTCACCATGCTGCTTACTTTTTTATTTTTTGTAGTTGAAACTGAAGTTGGTATTTTCACTTCTTTTTCTAATATCTATTCTTTAATAACTACCTGATCTAACTTACTACTGGTTTTGGTGAGTTTTTATCTCAACAAAATACTCTTATCTCTAGTTTTAGATAGGTGAGGAACAGAAGCATTATGTAGATTGTTTAATTTTGCCCAAAAAAAACTCACTGAGATAATATAGTCCTTGAATCCAAGATAAAACCACCTAAACACTTCATGTCATGTTTTTTGATGTTACGAAAAAAAAATAAAATTGATTCAAGGAATACCTCTCATTGGTGAACTTAAAGGAAAGGTAAAAGACTAATGCTAAAGATGAAGCTGGAAGATGTTTCTCAGTGTCATTGACAAATTATTATACTGGATTGAATATCTGCCACTGCAAATATTAATTTATAGATGAAATATCTCAGTCAGACATCTAAGACACCTGGAGATTACTGTTTATTACCCACTGCTACAAAAGGAAAAAATGTAGGCAAGTTTAATGCAGCACATTAATGTTTGTGGGTTTTTTTTAATAGATTTTTAATTGCTTAGTTAATTAAGGGCAAAAATGCCTTTAAGTATGCACCTCAGAGATAAAAGGATTGGGGAAGGCTTAAAAGTGGGATACAGGTATGGAGAAGACTGGATTTTGTGAGGTTTATGTATGGTGTGTAGAATAAATGATCATTTCCAAGAACGTGGACTACAAATAACAATGTCTGGGAAAAAAAAAAAAAAAGTATCACATCTTCTGCCTGTCTATAGGAAGAACATTCATGGAACACTAATTTAGATAAGTTAATGGGAGATTTGATAAATGCAGGGAAGAAAATTCCATCTTAATCATAGGAAACTCAGGCTAAGGGAGCATTTGAGTTGCATATTCTGTGTGTACTGGTGAAATATCAGCAGGTTTGCAAAGCTCTTGTCATGCAAGTTTCTGAATGGATGGCTAGTGAGCCTACTGTTTCAATTGATTGCTAATACATTGTTTTTCTCTAATACACTGTAACTTGATGTTTCACAACAAAAATTAGAAAAAAAAGACATGGCATCACAAAATTACAAAAAAGACTAATGCCTGCATTTCTCTTCCAAAGACCTTAAGTTCAATAAGTCTATATGACATGGACTTCTAAGTTTCTTCCAAAGAATTCAAGTTAATTGAACATTTTGGTCTTCCTGCCACTTTTTTTTTTTTTTTTTTTTTCCCCCAGCAGTATGTTGATTTGTTAAAATCTGTCTTATTATAAACTCAAGATTAAGGCCACCATGTCACAATGACATCCATATATGATAATGAAATACAAACTGTATGATACAAACTTAGTAAAAGACAATACTATTCAGCACAAATAAATAAGGAATAAAATAAAAAATAATAAAATAAAGGAAGTATAGATACCAGTGAGGTACTGTATTTTCTTATTGTCCTTGTAAAATCTACTCACACTGATGGACTTACCTCTGAGTATATTTCTCAAACAATACAATGAAAAACATCAAAAAATCTTCTTAAGCCCAACCAAGGATCTCCTCATTCTGACCAACATATTTTATCTGGTGAGCTTGAAATAAAAACATACAATTTCTCCTCTTTCCAAAATTACATTATAATTTCCAAAGTCTTGCAAACTCCATTCCAATAGTTAAATTTATGTTAAACTGAAACTGATTTCCCCTGTTACTTTATTATTGCTGCAAGCACAGATGTAAATTTCACCTTTAAAATTAATTTTTGCAAGTGAATATTTTTACAATTCTTTCACAAGAGCATGTGTTTCTGGAAAAGCTGGTTTCCTACCATACCATCTAGATTATGATTATCTGTGATGATCATGGTAAAATACCAATGTTCAAGGTGGTATATTCACTTATCAATCTATTTTCAGAAGAAAAGCCTGATGTAAATACCTACTCACTAAAGAGAACACCAAGTGCTGTAACAAAATGATAGCACAGCATAATAGCCTCTTTCTTATGCTGCTAAATTGAATGGATTTTAGTAACTTTCAGTACTAATAAAAGAGTAAAACCAACAGCAGTTACTGACTTGTGCACAGTCACTGGGAGTCACACTGCAAAGTAAAAAGATATAGAAAAAAAAAAGGAAAAATAAAATGCTGTAACAAAATAGCCAGTGATTATTAACTCTTTATTGAGAGTGTCCAAGGACGGCCACAAGGATGATCCAAGGGCTGGAGCACCTCTCCTATGAAAGCAGGATGAAGGAGCTGGGCTTGTTCAGTCTGGAAAACAGAAGACAGTGGAGAAACCTCAGTACAGCCTTCCTAACTTAAAGGGAGATTATAAACAGAAGATAAATCAGCTTTTTTCATGAGTAGGTAGTGATAGGACAAGGAGGAAAGGTTTCAAACTAAAGGAAGGGACATTTAGATTGGACGTCAGGGGGAAATTTTTAACTGAGAGGGTGATAAGGCACTGGCACAGGCTTCCCAGAGAGGTTGTGGATGCCCCATCCCTGGAAGCATTCAAGGCCAGGTTGGATGGAGCCCTTAGCAGTCTGATGTAGTGGTTGGCAGTCCTGCTCACAGCAGGGGGATGGAACCTGATGATCTTTGAGGCCCCTTCAAATCCAAGCCATTCTATGATTCTATGATTGATAAAGGCACTGGTTATTGAATGGATTATTTCATGCCATTAAACAACAATATACTTTTAACATTTATGAATCAGGAAAAATTGTTATATCCTGAGAGCAAAAAGTTCAATTCTTATTACTTATGTCAGACTAGCATTTTCATCCAGCCTACGGCACACAGTTCCACTCTTAATACTTTAGGATCAGCATCAAAATTTTCCTGTGCAGCTGAACTGTTTTTAGAAAGACAGTGACTCTGAATATATGCCTAGAGTATGTACAGATACCAGCTTCTGACTAAAGCAGACCCACTTAACTGAAACTTTAATGTATCAGTATCTCTTTAAGATAAAACTTAAATTTGAAACACCTGTATCTTATTATTGGAAGGGCTGAAAAAAAATCAGATTAAAGAAGAAAATTGAAGGAATCAATTTAAGTTGATTCAAATCAACAGAACTGAGCCACGACTTACCAATACAAAAGAATACGCCAATTTAACCTGATGGACATCTCGATACATTTGTGTTAAATATATACATATATAAAAAAGAAGATCAAGAGGAACTATGAAATTCCATTAGCCATTCAACATAAATGATAACTACTACAAAAACGTTACAAAGAGTTTCACAGGGAACAGTTACAAACAAGTCACATAAGAGAGAGACAGTGACTTATAATTTCCTTTCATTCTCAAATTATTTCGTATCATCTACCCCAGTAGATCACCAGCTAGATCTTTCAATTACAGAAATGTAAACTGAGGCTATCTGGAAATACAAGAAGTGGAACAGTCATAACTCACATCAGCAAACATGGATTAAAATCTCAACACTTTCCTTAAGACACTTGAAATTAAATTTGGTCAGGCATACTCACTCAGAGTGAAATGATTAGTCACAGATAACTCAGCACAGAGAAGCTTCCCAACAGCACCCAGTTCTACAGTTCTTGTCTCTCCTCCTCACAAAATCATAGATATATGAAACGCAGCTACACCATGGTGCTCACTCCCTGGAACCAGAACCTACAAAGGCATACTGCAGCATCAGTCAAGCTGGCTGAACATCTGCTAAAAGAGCTCTTGGATGAAAACTAGCCATCTTGACTGAGGAATGCACCTGATACACAAATCTGCTCACTCCTTAAGCCATTCAAGGTGATAATGTGACACAGCTATCCTTTTCTGGGCCACAGCAAAAACGCTGCTGTGTTTTGTTGGTAAGTCTAACCAGAATTCTCCTTCCACAGACATGTTCATGCCCTATTTCACATGTTGGTTTGTCAGCACTGAATCAGCTTGTTTTTTGAATGAATTTTTACTCACAGTTTAGATGTTATTTATGATGACTTACAATTATTGATTGCCACTTCACACATATTGTAAACTATAAACTCAAACTACACGTGTTGAGCTAAATATAAGCATGGTTTAATGTATTTTGTATATATTATACACATATGGCTACACTCATACTCTAACATGAATATATTTCACTTAATGAAATATAACATTTCTTAAGACCCGAAAAAAGTCAAATATTTCATTCTGCTATATAATTCAGCCAAAAGTATCGCACTGACTAGACTCAACGAACCAACCAAGCTACTCTGAGGATCTAAAACACAGTGGAAAAACAGATAACAATTTCCAACAAGATACAACTAAACCGTGTAGAAAATATAAGGAAAGCATTCAACAAAGTTTGTAGGTTGCTCTTAATCTGATACTAAAGAACATTGCACTTTTGGGGTAAACTTGACAAGCAGAATTCCTGGAGAAATAGAAAGTCTCTGAAATAATAATTAGGCTGGTCTATCATAAGTAAGTCCATTGTATAAACTTAGCTAAGGTTCAGACTGAAAAATGTTTTCTGTGAAGAAAATTACTGAATAATGCCCTGTAATGCCACCTTGCATGTTAGCAAGAAAGTGGAATAATGGTTGTTCCTTCTGACCCTATCTGTCTTGCTGCACCTGATGCAGACTGACAGCACTGCAATCCGTACCATACTGCTTTTGGCATACATTCCTCACTTCCCTTTCACAGAAGTGTATCAGGATTGAAGTTCCCTTCACTAGACAATACCCAGACAGACCCCCGCTCAAGTTCAATGTGGATCTAATA
Source organism: Phasianus colchicus (assembly GCF_987193195.1). Lineage (NCBI taxonomy): Eukaryota > Metazoa > Chordata > Aves > Galliformes > Phasianidae > Phasianus > Phasianus colchicus. Next base: position 52,196,901 of record NC_143439.1, on the reverse strand, counting down.
CCATCCTAGGAAAAAAATGGAAAGGATTTTCCTCAGAAATGACACTCTTTCAGTGTCCTCAAGCACAGAAGTAATATAGACCATATAAAATACTTCAAAAAGGATGAAAACTATTTCCTTTGGTATAATTCTTTAGTTACATCTGTTTTCTTTTTCTTCCTGAAATCCTTTCACACTTTTTGAAGTGATTTTCATCTTAACAGTCCTAAGACCAACACAATACAAAACGTCAAGTATTCATACATTTTTTGTTTTCTCTAAAAGCTTTTTAGTAGGTATACATGTGCTTAAGAAAGTAAATTCTCCTTCGTGATTTGATACCAATTCAATGAAGAAATAAGATTTTATCTAAAGATACTCCAACGGCAAGGCTCTAAAAATCCCAGGTAAGCGTGGGTCACCTAAATCCTCTTTCATTTCTGAAAGTCTGTCCCTAATAATTTGTAGATCTTTATACAGCGGACAGCTTGTAGTTCCAATGCAATTTTCCCTATATTAAACTTTTCTCTGTTCATCAGCTTTTGTATTTTTTAGGAATTATGATAGATTCAGCTTGATTTAAGTGAATGCAGCTCCACCAACTGACAGATTTCACCACGGGTGATTATGACTGTTGGGATTTTACTAAGCTGACTGCTTTAGGGCTTTTTTTGTTTGTTTATTCATTAATATAAAATCATATAGCTTTTTTCACCTAAAAAACTGTTATGAGGTAGGTAGACAAATTCTTAGACGTCCGAAGAGATAACATAGCTCGATAAGGAAAGAGTCCATTTTAACTACTCGTAATCTATTCAAAACAACTGAACAATTATGGTTCAATGAAAGGATTGACAATGAAGTTATTGACAATAAAGCACAATTTACACATTTTAAGAAGCACCACAATAAGCTGCAGATGTCTGGAAAAATTAGAACTATATAACTTGAAGCATCATTATTAGATTTTCCTGCTGTGGAAAACCCACTTTTCATACTGTTCTTGATGGCTTCTGTTTGACTAAGTACGCTTAGCATACGGTCATTTTAAATGCAAATATTAGGGAGATGAAAAGGCATAGTATCTTGATGAATTTTGGATGCCTCCCAGGAACTAAAGTGGCTTGATAATATGACAAAATCATGTTAGTTGCCCAAGCATAAATTTGCCTTGTCCATCCAAATATCAATATGCATTTGGTCAAATAATCTGAAATACAGAGACCCGTGAATGAAACTGTTCTCACTTCCCTAGAGGAGGAAAGAGAATGAAGTATAGTGGACAAGATATAAATGATAAATGGAACAACACAAAAAAAACCTAGTAATAGCATGTTCCACCAATCATTTTTGAAAGAAAAAATTATTAGAAATTATCCAGAAAGTTTCTCAGGTTATGAATAATGAAATCTGATTTGGCTAAGTAGGAAAAAAAAAAATTACAATTCAACAGAACTGAAGGGAAAAACATATATATGCCAGAGATTTTCTGTTGCATCTGATGAAACCAAAAAGACAAGACTAATTGAATAACAGAAAGGAGGATGACAATAAAAAGGATGAATACAGTAACTGTACACTGAGATGTGAACTTTAAAAAAGAGAGATAAAGACAAAAAACGCTAAGAGTTAAGGTAAGGAAAAATACATTTTGTATGATTTTGGTGGGGTTTTTTTGTTTGTTTTTGAGGAGCCCAGAGAAAGCACATCATAAAAGACTGTTCGAGAAAACTGTGTCAGATCTGAAAACAAAGACATCATCTAATGAATCTCTAGAATAGTCAAACTCCCTGTCCACCTCAAGTTGCCCTCAGGCTGAGAGAGAGAATTACCTAGCTATACCTAAATTGCTCCCAAGCTCCTGGACCTGTGACTATTTCCCATCTGCACACACAATTCATCCTGAAGTTCTTGGAAATGCACAAAGGCTCACATCTCAAGCTCCTCTCTGTGCAAAAGTTTCCATGTGAAGAGAAAAAAGAATCCCTTTCAGCCTGATAGCAGGAAAAAGGAATAGGAAGGGAGGAGGTAAGAAGTTGACAGGTTTGTTTTTGAAGGGGAATATTCAGTTTTGTTCCAAATAGTCTTTCTTAATGTAGCATTACAAACACAACTCAGAGTTACATTGATCCTGTACTTCATATAATTATTATAAAGGCAGATGTTTTCCTTTTCTTTTTTTTTTGGCCTCCTCATAAAAATCGTCCCATTAAATTTTAAGTTTTGCAGTACTGGAATTACACACAGATGCAAAAAAATGCTAATTTATGCATTTCATTCAGCACAGCTTTGTTATGCTGGTGGTTTTTGTTGTTGTTGTTTTTTTTTGCCTTTTTCCTCCCCTCTAATTGTTTGTGGCTTTGTCCTTAAAAAGTGTTTTTTCTTTCTAATAAGAATTGTAATTAGTATACTTGAAAATTCTATTTCTGTAAATACAAAATGACTATCAACTGTAAAAGGAAAAATAAAAGGTTAGTCCAAATTTTATAAAAACCTCACGAAGTTATCTAAGCTTTGACTTTCTTATTTAGTCTTTGTCGAAAATATGTTACACAATGGTGCGTCAGGACATAATTACATTTTTCTACCCTGTTTTAAGATTCCAAACTTCACACGTATGCTATAAAACAAGATTAGATTTCTATATACTAGATTTCTGAGCTTTTCATTTGAAGTTTTTTAAATATCAATTTTTAAACACAGACTTATTGTCCACAGAAAATCATTTCTTGATGGCATGAAGGTTGTCACAATCCAAAATATTTTAAAATCAAATGGATATTTCAAAACATACATATATGCATGTGTGTATGTGCATGAATACACTAACAAAATATATGTGGATTAATGAGAAATTTCTTTTGGATTTTACAAACATACATGTATATAATAACATGACTTTCACGTTTTCTGTGTCTTGAGCTTTTATGATACATTTAAATCATGTTTTCATTATTTCATGATTTCATGATTTTCTGCATACATAAGCATTCTATCCTTACATAAGCGTTCTATCCTTTATTAATTAAGGAGCTTTCAGATTCAGTTATCTCAGACACATGAAAAGCTTTAATACTGCCAAAATTTTTCTAGAATCTGAGGAATTATAATATTTGCACAAAGACTGAGAGCAAATTTGTGTAGGGGAAGAAGATAAATCTTACAAAAATCTTCAGGAGCACTTACATACTGCATGTTACAGAACTTAGAGACTGGGTGTAGGTTATGATGTAGCATATGCAGATGTTCCACAACTAAAGTTCTCTAACCATTTCTATTGTCCACTTCATTTCAGGCTGAAAGAGCTGGGCTTGTTCAGTCTGGAGAAAAGAAGGCTGTGGGGTGACCTCATTGCAGCCTTTCAGTACCTAAAGGGAGCCTACAAACAGGAGGGGAATCAACTCTTTGAAAGGGTGAGTGACAGCAGGACAAGGGGAAATGGTTTTAAGCTGAGGAAAGGGAGATTTAGGTTGGACGTCAGGGGGAAATTCTTTACGGAGAGAGTGGTGAGGTACTGGAACAGGCTGCCCAGGGAGGTTGTGGATGCCCCGTCCCTGGAGGTGTTCAAGGCCAGATTGGATGGGGCCCTGGACAGTCTGGTCTAGCATTAGGTGGAATGGTTGGTGGCCCTGCGTGTGGCAGGGGGGTTGGAGATTCATGATCCTTGAGGTCCCTTCCAACCCTGGCAATTCTGTGATTCTGACCCCCAAAAATGCCTGTCAGGCTGGTTTTACTTTCTTTCTTTGTCTGTCTTTGATATAATAGAATGATATGATGTAGGCTAATTTGAATTGATTTAGTTTTGAATGATTTGAATTGAAATAGTATTGTATTGATCTGTCTTTAAAGATATCCTTTTCCTCTGCCTGTCAATGTTAGGATGTTTAGCATGATCAACACATAAGGGTGCACCTGATAGTTCTAAATTTATACTTTATTTACTAAATTCATTTTATTACTTTGTAATACACAGTATATGTTGTTCAATTGGATATGCCTTATTTGCTAGTAGAAAATTTAAAGCCTCTGAATTGTTTTTCCTACTAGCACATCACTAAAGCTATGGGGTTTCATTTTGTTTTTTTTTTAATAGGAGCCAACTGGGAGGGATGAAGGAACAAAGAGAGAATGTTAATAAATCATAGGGTGGCCTGAGTTGGAAGGGACCTCACCAAATATTCCAAATATACCAAAATTCATGATGTGGGCAGGGTTACCACCCACTAGATAAGGTTTCTGAAATTTTAAGATGAACAGTAGAGGTAAAGGGCCACACCAAAGAGAACAACTGAAAGCTAACAACGCAGGTGCATCAATGCAAAAGACAGAAATATGTGAAGTATTAAAAAATTTAACTGAAAACAGAATTAACTCATATTTGTATATTTCAAATAAGAATCAAGTCCAAAATATTCAATGCTAGGAGGCAATTAAGGCTTTAATTAGGAATAAAACAGTAAAAAAAAATATGGGAGTCACACATTACTGATGTTTTTAAAGCTCAAAGTTAGATTTTTCAGGGAGGTCTTTGTTCTACATTAGAAAAAAAAAAAGAACTATGTAGAAACATTCCTCTCGCGGTAGGAGCTTTTTGTCAATTTAATGAAGAAATTATGCTAAAAAATACACAAAGACAAGTTTTTCTTACTTTTCCACTTGTCTGAAAACCAGAACTAGACAGAATTAGATAAAAATGAAAGGAAACTTTCACCTGAGAAAATCACTGCCTTCCATTAAGGATTTCATCAATGCACATTTTAGCAGATTAAAAAAAATTCTGTTAGCCAGGGGGACAAAGACTACATACTAATTATTCCTTTTGATCTTCACTTGCAGGAAGACATCTGACAACTGTCAGAGATAAAGCTTACAATTAGGCAGCTTTTTTAAATAATTAAGTACAGGAACTGAAGCTTTCCCTAGACTTGCCTTCTTTCTTCTATCTCCAGCTGTACTATTGCCTAGCCAGCTGAGAAGTCACATCCAGTCACTTTCCTCCATTGTCAATAAATAGTAAATAAAAGTCAGCTCTAGTCCACCCAAATCACTAAGGTGAATAAGTTACCACCATGCTATGTAGTTATTTAGGAGAAATTAGTAATCAGTGACTTTTCTAATTATGCACTAAAGGAAAGTCGCTTGATTTTTTTTTTTTTTCAGAAAAATTCATCATCAACTAAAACAAAAAAAAAAATATAACCATCATGAGCAAAAGATGAAATGGAAAAACCAAAGATGAAAATACCCAAGGACTATGATGACCTTGAGGAAGTATTTCATTACTTGGTAAACCTCAGTTCTCAGAAGGACAGTTCTATCTGCATTTGTTCTGTTTTGTATACTCTACAATTAATAAATACTTAGCTTTTATCTTGGTCATAGAAAAAAGTTAATAAGCACTAGAACTTAAGTAATATCAATTTCAAGAGCTGTCTTAATGAAAAAAGAGGATTTATAGAGGAAAGTCAGGAGAGTTCTCTCTCAGCAACTTGCTATGCTGAAGAGCACTTCTAGCACTGACCTTGGCTTCTGCTCTCCAGACTGATGTCAACAGAAATCAAGAACGATTGGATATTACAAAACCTAATTATCTTTCAAGATTTTTTTTTACTGACTAGTACAATATTCCTGTTTAAAGATGTAGATTTTTTTTTTTTTAATCTAACTTCTAGAAACAGATATATCACTATACTTGCTTTTTTTTCTTATTTTGCAAAATATTCACTGTGCTCTCATACAGAAGCCCACTTCAGTGAGATATCCAGATGCATCCAGACACTCATGTTAATCACAAAAACAAATAAATAAGCAAATAGCGAACCTCTTAAAAGCTGCCTGTTGCATACTCTTGAAAGTAAAAACATGATATACTGAATGGGAGGTTCCTTGCGAGTTACTGAAACAGACTGTCAGAATAGGGAGGGTCAAGAATCATTAGTGATACGCAGCATTTTAAACTAGCATGTTAAAAAGGGACACTACTTCCTCAACCAGTTTAACATTGTAAACCCACGACACTAATCAAGTCATTAAAATATTGTGAAAAATGAATCTGATAGAAAACTAATAGAAATACTTGAACATTTCTGCCTATTTCAATAGTATTAGACCAGCTTAGTTCGATGGTGTTGTGATATAACATAAGAAATAATATTAAAAGGTTTAAAATTGAGAGTTAGGCTTAAGGAGGAATAAATCTGTATGAAATTATTCCTTCCCTACCCCCTCTTTTTTTTTTTTTTTTTTTTAAGGATGAATATAGACAGATAACAGTAAACTGGCAGTAAATCTGATTTTAATAGTGTACACTACATACCCTGTGCTTTTATTTGCTTTAGGGATAAAGTGTTGTTTCTTTGAATGTCTACTTTTTTGCAAAGGTTCTCCAAATCTTGACGTTTGAAGTTGAAGTTACTTTGGCTCAAATAACTTATAAGTCATGCCATTTAAGCACTGCTTCTTCACCATGTTTCATTGTTGCAACAATAAAAGACACAGTAAGTTGTTTCCAGGTAACCAAACTTTTTGTGCTGTAATAATAAATGAATATGGTACAAGTTCTTCATTTCTGTATTGTGGGGAGGGGTTTTATAGATTTACAAAATAATATTAAAATTGTTAATTCCAAGGCAACAAATACAAATGTCCACTACAGAGATCCCTACTTTTCACTTGCAGATATTAGTCCTATTTGGATTATTGCAACAAAATTATGAGACAAACTTGTATGAGAAAAAGCCACAGCTGATTTTTTGAAGCTTGATTTCACACAGAACACTCTGAAGTACTGCTGATGTTTTGTATTACCAGACATTAAAAAAAAAGTTGTATTACATTTTCCAATGATTTCCTCATGCACTGGCACAAATGATACCAAACTCATCATGCCTCTGCTTTCCTCTCAGAATAGGGCAGCCTAATCTGATCTGATTAATGTTCATAAATATCTAAAGGGACAACTGGATGAGGTCAGGATCTTAATGGTGTGCAGTAATAGGATAAGGAGCAATGGCCTAAAACATGAACATAAGTAGTTCCATACAAAAAAATAAGTTTTCGTTCCTTATGCTTAGAGTGATGGAGCACTGGAACACATTGCCTAGAGGTTGTGGAGTCTCCTTCTATGGAGATATTCAAGACCAATCTGGACGCCTACCCACATGACATATTGTAGGGAACCTGATTTAGCAGAGGGGCTGGACTCTGTGATTTCTTGGGATCCCTTCCTACCCCCACGATTTGGTGATTCTATTATCTATACCAGCACCTAGGAACAACTTTTTGCTCACAGTATATCAACTGAGAGAATACAGATTGTTATGGGCTTAAACCATGCCAGAAACACTCACATGATGCTTTTTATGCCTGTGCCATAGTCTTCTTCTAGTTCATTAACATAGCAGATCTGTTATGTTTCAAAAACTGCATTTTAACAATTAATTACAATACAGTACTCAAAGGACTGTTCCAGATTTACTTTTTTTCCTGGCTTGTCCTGGTGATTTATAATTTTCAGGGTTCTCTAAAAAAATCTCAGGCATCTTTTAAGGTTATTTTCTCCCCAGAAGCACCGCTGAGGGAAACGAATCACATGAATTGTTGTGTCTTCCCCATCGTGCCCTGTGCACTCTCCCTCGAGGATATTTTGCAAAGTCAAAATTAACTTCAGCACTATTATGGTACACACTGTTCTTTGATTTATGCAAAAAAAAAAAAAAAAAAAAAAAAAAAAAAAAAACCACCAAGTATATTATCACTATACACTTTCATGTGCCTGGGAGGTGGAAATTAAAAAAAAAAGATGTCAATCAGAGGCTTCTGTGCTTAAGTATCTCACAGGCTTTAGTTCAATGACTTTAATCACTTGACATTTTTGAAGAAATTCCTCAGCTTTTTGTCACTGACTTTAAAGCAAAGACATGTAGTCTCCTTCCAGCTAGAACAAAAAATAGTTTCCCTTAATAAGCTTAGCTTTATTAGCTTCATCATCTCTACAAAATTACCAGATTCTGCGCCACAGATAAAAAAATAATTTAACAGTTGAAGAAAAAATTATTTGATATTTTGCTGCTTTCAGTGAGTTTGTGCTTTCTCCCAAGCACATCTTTAATTGCTTAAGAAGGATTATTAATTGCTGTTCCAAGCTGCTCAGCAATTCTAACAACTTATTGATGAAATGTTATCTTCCTGAGGCTCTAGACCTTGCTTTCATTTACTGAGCTATCACTAAGGTTCATTCATTATATTCAATATCAATATTACGCCAACCTAATCAAATAATTACTGCCTTTTTCAAATTACTCTCTTCTATACAAACTAAACATATTACTCCCTTCCTAAGTACTTTAAAAACTACAGCAGCAATTTGGTCCTATGACATTAACATGCCACATTACTTCTTTCAATCTTATTTATTTTGCTTTCTACTTTGTGTCAGGGAAGGCTGTCTGTCCACTTCACTATCTGCCTGTGTGTCTTCACAACTTCCCATAGCTGGGGCCTGAGCACCACCAGCATGGATCCAAAGACACTTTTCTGAAGGGGAATCTGTGCCTCAATTCCTAAGCACAGACACAGTACAAGGAGTCTTTGCTGACTCTTCCTTACTTCTGGTTTTGTTCTATTCTTCAGTCTTCACTGGACTTTTTTTTCTAAACATTTTCTCTGTACAAAGTAAAGCTTTGATTCCATAAAACACACCTCCTGTAGCAAAGTACACATCCAATAGATTCCACCTAAAACCTACAAAGAATCGCTTCCACTATCTTCAGCGCTCAGACTTTAAAATATTTTAATTGCATGTAGGATATATGAAGTTCAGCTTAAATTAGGCAAAATACCATAAAAGAAGGACAAAACAACAGAAATATATAAAAACAGCACAGAAAATAATCAGATAAGCGGTGCTTGAAGAAAAATAAATTTGTCCTTAACACACAGAAAGCTAGAATATGGAGATGTACTTTATGAAAAGCAAATTCTGAATAATTAGCATTTTCACATCTCAGTGGAATAGTGTGAGATTTTTATGATATACATAATATACAGGTTTCAGTAATAAAAGGATGAAGAAACAGCAATACAATTAAAAGAATAGAAATCCACTAGATCAGATATTCAAGACAAGAATAGAATTTTGTCTGACTGTTTACATTACGTACATTAGCAACAACAACAACAGGGTTCTTGTTTAATTCTGAGATAAGTGTCCTGGAGCACTGTAATACAGCAACTGAGGGAGAACAGGGCTGATAGCATGGAATTAATCTACTGAATCGTAAAAAGAATGGCTTCAGAATTGTCACGCAAACTACTTGTTTTTTTAAAAAGAATCTGAACATTTAAAAGCCGAGATTGGGGATTAAAAAAAAAAAGTAGGATTTAAGTCATAATGATGATTTCTGAACATCTGATACCCTGTAGCAGCACTTTTGATCATCAGAAATTGCTACAAATATTTAACTGACTGAATTAATGGAACAACTTACTTCCACAAGAAATTATACACACTCACCAGTTCCTCAGTCATTGTCTGTACAGTTCCTTTACAGATAAGTTTTCTAAAAATAAAGAAAAAATAGCCACGGTACTTTAAAATTTGTTAAATATATGTTAAAAAAAAGACACTGTTGATACAGGTTTGTTCAGATACCAAAAAAAAAAAATACTCGGCAAAAAAGATGTACAAACCAAATTAAAACTTCAACAACACAGAAAGTAAATTTGTTGTGGAAATGGAAGAGCTAAGCTGTGGGGCCTTTTAACCTTTCCATCCTTCCCTTTTCACCTCTTCAACGACCCAAGCAACAGTGGGAGTGACAACAAAAGATAAAACTGAATGAACGATCCCTGTTTTACCTTGAAGTTGCCAAACTTCATGGAGATTCAGAAGAAATAATGCATCTAGAAAGAATATCCTTTTTTTTCCTTCTAAAATGAATGCTCTTACATCAGAGAGGTATTCATCCCTCATGTATTAAAAAGATAAGCATTATTATCTGGTTAATAAAAAGCGAAGTTGACAACATCAGCAGCTTTCAAAATAATTGTACGTGAATTTGATCAGCAGAATGTTATTAACGCTGCAAGATGAAAAACAAACAGGATGGAAATTTTCAGCATTTGGAGACGTCATTATATTCTGTTTTTGAGAAACAGAAGCAAACAAACCCTTGCTTAAGATGCTAATCATGCTCAGCTCACACTATTATACTAGAGCATTTTTAATTCTCTGCAAATATACAAGATGACGGAAGTCTCCTAGAGGAATATAAGGTTACAGAGCTCATCACACTTCAATCACATAATTCATTTGGATTTGCTGGAATTTCATATACAGGATTCTCCCCCAATATAGGAAACTTCGCTAATTGTCAAGAACTACAGAAAAAAATGTTGATACTGTTGTCCATGTGCATTTCACTTAGTATCTGTCTCTTTCTAAAATAACACAGGAAAATTTAAATTCCTTCAGGTACATATTGTTTGAAAATGTTCAAAGATATTTCGTCTGAAGGCTTACACTGAACATTTACTAGATGATATTCTAGTAGTGGTCAGTAATGGCTTTTATAACAATTTTCTATTTTCTTGATCAGCATTCAAGAAAAATAAAAGGCAGAAAGAGAGACATCATGAAAATATGCTTCTGTTGAAATTTCCTGAAACTGAATGTTGTGTGTATGCGTGTGTTTGTGCACACATAACAGAGAAGTAATATGCTTAATTTCCTTCCCAACCTCCCCCCAACCCTGACCTGACTTAAACTCCCTTTTCAAGGTTTTCATTATGCCGACTTCTCCCATGCCAAAAGCCATAACACCACCCCAGTGCTTAGAGTTCAGCTATTTCTGAAACCTCTTCCAATTCAGTAGTAGACTAACACTATAGAAAAAGAATATTAAGATTTGAGAAAATTAAAGACGCAAATAGCCTCAAAACTTCAATACAGATTCTTCAACTTTTATGGGAGAGCTTTCTTCAGTACCCAATGATTCACTTGTAAATGGGATTCATAAAATGATCAACTAACAAACCATTTCAGGACTGATATCCAATAACGTACAGCATTTGAAAAAGATTAGAAAACAGAAGAATATATTTTTGTTATTTTGCTGGTCAACTTCAAAAGGAAAAATCATAGAAAGTGGTCCAGAAATCTAAAATTATACTTGTTTAAATTAAAAAAAAAAAAAAAAAAAAAAAGAATAGCGAGCAGTTCAAAGCTGAAAAATTTTTCCATCATGGGCTGAAAGCATCACATTTAAATGGTAATCTGAAAACATATTGTAAGTAATAAATATTTCAGCAGACAAAACATATACATAGATTCAAATTTTTATATATATATATATACACACACACACATATACACATACATATTCAACTTTCTTATATAAGCACGAACACCTTCTTATTTCATGCATATGCCTCTTAGGATAGTTTCCCACAGAATCTCAAGATCTGTGCCAAAGGGAAGCTGCAGACTTGCCAGAGTTCAGTATTCAAACAAGGAAAAAATTCCAAGTTTATTTGTAATATTTCCTTTTGCATCTGTGTGCCTGTCATTTACTGTCAAGATATATTGTAAGGGTATGTATAAGGAGAGAGCAATTTCTCCTTTAAGGTTATCTGGTCACACACAGCAAGCGAACGTTAAACAATATCAAGAACAGAATATATCACTATGCCACTGATCAATTCCAAAGTGCATTCACCTTCACTGCTGTTCCATATGAAACAAAACAGACTTCAAACTCATGAGATTCAGATGTCTCAAAAATAGAATACATATTCACTTCAAATACCCGAAGTATCTGATGTTTGCACTAGGCTGGCAGACATGAAGAGACCTATACCCTCTTGGAGAGCTGACTGACAATCAGATGACTATCCTGGCATCTAGAGCAGCACCAGATGCCTACATTTATTCTGAATACCATTCATCATGTCTATAAAGCCATGAAAACAGCAGGTAGGGAATGATTATTCACAATTTCTCAGATACAAGATATGGACATTAGCAGGTAGCAGATTTAAAAGCAAATATTAACCACATTTTCACACCTGTGTTTGCATGTGGAACATAGGGCTGCTGACCAAGATGTCTCCAAGTACACATCAGCTGTGCATATCTCTCATCATCTTCACTGTACATTCACTCTAAAAATGCAAATGGCACCATTAAGAAGCTGTAACACTGCTACCTCTACTTAGTTGGAAGAAGACTAGAGGGTGCTTATAAGAAGGAAAAGAGTTTGAGCTTAGAATATTGATAATACTAAACTTGCATTTCTTATTGGTATGCTTGGATTGAAAAACTGAAGTGAGAACTTAAAGAATAGATGATCTTCTCTAAATTAGCAAAAAAAAAAAAAAAAAAAACAGTTGAAATTCAACTCCATTAACAGAAATACACACAGGTTATTCTGAAAGTAATCCCTCCTGTTTTGTTCTGTTAGACAACATCAGAGGCAGATGTTAGTGGTATGGTAATAGAGGTTGAACCTTCCCACCAACATTCCATTACACTTTGTTGCTGTGTGACAGAAGACAACAGAGGGGCACTCCGACAAAATGGCACCATGGAATTGCATATGAAGCAAAGGCGTGTCACTGAATTCCTCTGTGAGGAAAAAATGACACCCATTGACATTCATTGACACTTGCAGAATGTTTTTGGAGACTTAATAGATGAGGTCAGCACAGTGAGGTGGCAGGTGGTATGTTTCAGCAGCAACGACATTAACTGTGGGTCACCTTTGCTGGTGCAGATATTTATGAGCACAGCATGCAGGCTTTTGCTGATGGCTAACAAAAATGCTAATGGTGGCAACTCCATTGAAAAATACTGTTTTGAAGCTGAGAATTTGCACTATCAATCAGCGTTACCGTGCTCTTTTATCTGTTGTAGTTTCCATAGAAATAAATAGGGGGCATTTCTTTTGGAGCAACCTACATAAACAACAAACTTTTACCATTTTCTGCCAGTGCATTAATGAACCAATAAAAAGGCACTGCAAGTGTCCAAGGATGAGCAGCACAATTCCCAAGGGTAACAGATAATTTTGATGTGAAGTATCATTTTTTCAAATGCAGCTCAGAAATGTAACTGGATAAATCAATAAGAGAACAACTTAAAAGTGAACTTCCTATCTTTAGAAATGGGACATGGGATATTTTTGAAGCATCTGTTGACTTAAGAATTTTGAAACTGAAAATACCGATACCCAAATAACACCACATCAATGGTAGGGAAAGAAAAGTAATCAGATCTATCATTTGAAAGTATTTCCAGGAAGTCTTGTGCTGCAAGCTGATTCTGATGATGTCATTCACTGCACTGAGTCTAATTCTTTATCCACTATCCTGAAATAAAACTTTGGATTTTGCTGATGAAACTTTTCAACGTGAAAACACTGGATATCATCTGAAACATTTACCCTATGGGAAAGTTCCTGGTCTTCAGCAGTAGAACAGGTCAGATTAACTGCAACAATAGCCTTGCAAATTAACTGATTTATATGTAGAATATTTTGTAACTTTGATCTATACCCCAAGATGCATGAACTTTATTTTTCTATTACAAATGGATCACTTTGGGATCACATTAAGGTTACATCACTATACAGAAAACAACTACACTACTAAATTATTAATGATCAGAATCTAAACAAGTGTGATGAACTGCAACACAGACTTTGACTTCCAGTTAGATTTCATTTTATACTAATTCACTGGAAGCAGTATATTTACTTATCTTTATGTACATAATCTGTTTGTTCTGTTCTAATAAAGCTTGCTTTTTCCTGAAACTAAAAAGCACATAAAGAACAATACAGCAATACAAATGTAACAAAGTCAGTAAAAATAACCGTAGATCACATGCATTAAGAGGAAACACTGCCATTGAATTCTGATATTTTTTTTTCCAAAACTTCATAGATGTGAGTTATCATCTTCCATTCCCTTCTGAAGTATACTCAGCCACAGAAGTCAATGGTGTTTACAAATTGAATTTTCTGAAACGCTTCAGGTTGTTTTGGTGGAGAAGGATTTTTCAGAGTGTGACTGATTCCGGCTGATTCTCTATTATTAGCAAGTACCAGACACAATGAACGATACAAGGACCTGAGTTTTCCCTATTGTACAATTTAAGGTGCTTTTCATGAGCACCTTATATGTTCCACATATAACCGATTTGCTTATTTTGAAGTACTGCAGTCTTAGCCACATTCAAACTCAAAGCTGGAAACCAAGAGGAGTGGTTGACACACCAGAGGGTCAGACACACAGCCATCCAGAGGGACATAGGCTGGGGAGGTAGCTGACAGGAACCTCAAGGTGTTCAGCAGGGAGAAGTGCAGGATGCTGCACCTGGGGAGGAACAGCCTCAGCACCAGGACATGTTGGTGGCATCAAGCTGGAAAGCAGCTCTGCAGAAAAGGACATGGAAGTCCTGATGGGCAAACTGAGTAGAAGTTAGCAGTGTATCCTTGCTGCTAAGGCAGCTAACGGGATTATTGACTGCATTAGGCAAAGTATCATCAGTAGGTCTAGAGATGCGATCCTTCCTCTCTACCCAACATTGGTGCAGTAGCACCCGCAATTATGGATCCAGATCTGGGCTCCCCATTGCAAGAGAAAGCTGGACATATTAGAGTCCAGAGCATGGCTACCACGATTATCAATTCAGACGAATGATGCTAAAAAAGGCATAGGATCATAGGCAACAGAAGTTATTTTCAAATCCATGGATGATTTACTGTCACAGCTCTATTTCTAAATTACATTTATATACTGTAATTATTAAATAATGCTGTTTCTGTTTCTCCCCTTGGTTTTTGACACTGGAAGAAATCTACTATGCTTTTATTTTCACTACATTCTTATCAAGGTAGGTAGTAGCACAGATGTTTGAATTTATTATCGTAAAAGTACAGATTGATTATATCAAGTTAAAAAGATTTTTTTATTAGCTCACAGAATGCCAAAGAGTAAAATTTGTGAAGAAATAAACATTACAGCAGCATCACACAACAAACACAATTTGACACCAGTGAGAAAATACCGAGTATCTTTCAAATGGGATACAGGATTTAACTTAACCATTTTTGCATTCATTTTTTAAAATGAATAATTTTTTTTTTTTTTTTAAATCAATTCTCATTTATACTAAATGGCACCTTGAATGAGAGGTAGCCCAAAAGATAATCATCTTTTCAATTAACCTGAAAAGGGTGGTTGAATTAATAGCAATAGATGGAAATATAATTTCAGCACAATAAAGGTGCATTAGCTTAAATGAAAAGCATCACCTTTGTTTTCCTTAATAGGACTGGAGCATCAAGGGAGAAAAAGTCATAATTAAAATTCACCATTTGATAATGAAGTGCAAAGCTTGAGGAAGTTAATGTGTGAAGATCCAAGTTGCTGTTGTGCTTCCACAGTGTATTTTCTAGGACTTGTGAGTATGGCTGGAGTCCCTATCCCTGCAGGTATTCAAAAGACCTACACATGTGGCACTGAGAGACATGGAGAGTGAAAGGACATCATGCTAACAGTTGGAATTGATTGCCTCAAAGACTTTTCTAACCTAGATTATTCCATTATTTTTTAGATATAGTAAACCAATAAGCTTATAATCATATCCACAAAAATTTTCATTAATTTGTCAACACAGGACAATCATTATTTCCATATTTAAAGTATTTCTTTGCTCTCTCTGACAACTATCACTCACAACATTTCAGATGTATAAATGAGAAGAAGCTTCCACAATAGCACAATCCATCTCTAGAAGAAACAGAAAATGAATTTTAAAATGTAAGCTAGTCTTAAAGAAAAATTATTAGCCAGTTTATTCAAAGTAAATGGTTGTACTGGTAGCAACAGATGAACACGAACTCCCACGTAACCTAAAAACATTTCTCTCAGCTTCATCTCCCACATTTAGTTTTGAACAGAGCTGTCATAAACAAGTAGTCAATTTAAAAGAATTAATAGTGAGATAATTTCCAGAAAACATTTTAAGAAAATAAATTTTCAAAACATAGGATGGCAACTGTATATTTATCAAAATTTTCATAAATCAAAGATTTATGAAAAATTATTCCCAAGTAATTCTCCAAGTTTAAATCTTTGAGACTGCATTTTATAACCCCATCTGTCTCAGTAATGCTGACCTCTGAGGTGATCCGTTATCCATGCAGAACAAATACTCCCAGCCACCCTGTCACCATAATTTAAATTTCTTACTTGATTTATTGGCTTTTTATATAATTTCTATTTTAAAAAATCTTGAAAATAACATAGCAAAGCAGTGTAAAACAAGACTTGGGTGTAAGAATTTAGCAAGTATCTGTCCTGAGATTATTTAAGATAGAGGGTTCCACTTCCTACAAAGAAAGAAGTGTGTGTAGGAGGACAAACATAGGTCCACAGGAAAAGCCTGCAAGCCAAATACAGCAGAACATTCACAAGGAAACTGTGGACATTTGTACTGACGGAGGAAAGAAAAAGCAGCAGGATGTAATTTTGAGAAGGAATAGAGAAAAATTTGATTTGAAAATTGAATCAGTACTAGTTATCTGACTGAACTATGTTGGAACACCCTACCTGCTGGGAATTGCCACTGGCAGAAACAGAGGCTGCAGATACATGGGCAGTGAGGGAGAAAATTTCCTGGCAAGATTAAAACTACCTGCATCTCATTTCACCCAGACATTGGAAACTTGCAGAGACAGATGTCTGGCTAGGCTCCTGGCAGGATTCTGTAACCCAAATAATTTGTAACAAGTAGTAGGGGTACAATACAATATACAAATACAATACATATGAATACAAATACAAGAGTCTGGCCAGTGTAATGCAAATTTACATATCTTTTATTTCCACCTCATAAGTATGGATTAAGAGATTGCGGAATTATACTGCTAGTTCTCCCCTTAGATTTGAGTACTGTTAGATAAGCAACTTAAGTTTTTAATGACTTATAAAAGCTTTAATAAAAACACATCAATACCAAGATAAACTTGCAAACATACCTTGTTAATAATCCATAGAAGTATGCAAGATACTACGACTGAAGTATAAACAGAACTCTGGGTATGGGAGGGGCCAAGATGGAGAAAGAAAAAGCATTAGAAAAAAAAATAGAAAGGATTTGAAGGAATGGTCTCCATTAATAACCAGGAACACTACAGCTATGAAACGTTAATGAATGCATTGTTTGCAAGAATACCAGAAAATCATTGTACTAATAAGACTATCAGGAGAAATGATCATCAGAAGACAACCCTATTCCTTGGTAATAGAAAGATAATGTTACAGAACACTGTATTTATTCCTTTCCCTTTCAGCCCTGAGATATCTAAAAAGAGAAAGTGTAAAAAATTCAGTTAGTAATGCAGACTTCATAAAATTTATGGATACTGAAGTAAATAAAATTTTGATGCAAAAGCCATCCATAAAAATTGTTAAGTTTTAGAGGCTACTTTCCCCTTCCATAATATCTTGCACTGAGATTAGTGATTTTCCTCAAAACAAAACTAATGTTGTTCTTCTTGGCTCAGTTTAGAAGAACATTAGTTTTCAATCAATTTGGAATAGGCCTGAATGGATGCAGAATTAAATAAACTAATCAAACTCTCCAGTTGAGCAACCTGTACAGATAGATGTAGTTCAACAAAGAATCACAGAATTCCAGAATACTATCAAGTTGGATGGGACCCACATGAATCACTGAGTCCAACTCCTAGCTCCATACAGAATCACACAATTCGAAGTCTATGTTTGAGAGCATTGTCAAAACACTTTCTGAACTCCGGCAGCTTAAGACTGTGACCACTGCCCTGGGGGAGCCTCTTCCAGTGCCCAACCAACCTCTGGTGAAGGACTTCTTCCTAATCACCAACGTGACCCTCCCCTGAAACAGCTCCATACCATTACCTCAGGTCCTAATATATAATACACATACACACATATATGCACACACACTATATATAAAAAATATACACACACAGAAGGAAACTGTAACAGAAACAGTTTTAAGGTTACCTTAGGGGAAGAGAGCTCTAATTAACATATTAAGAACAGAACTGGAAACATTCCAAAGAGGTAACAGCATGATTAAATCCAAAATAAGGCTATGCTTTGAAACCAATACAGGGTTATTTCATCTTCCTGCATGGATATTGTTTTAACAAATGTCTTCATTCATACTTCTTCTTAATAGGATTACTCTAACTATGGTGTGTTTGCTGTTGCAGTGCAATCCTTCTAACTCAAAAATCATTCTGCTATACAATTACTTCTTACTGGCATTATATCATTTATTGTGTCAGTGAAAGAAGACAGAGCTGTTTTATTAATTTTCAGCACTGAAGGTTCAAAAGTTCATTTCTAATTTTAACATGATCGAGTATTTTTCTCCGTTATTAAAGGACTGAGGGTCATAGAAAGGACAAGAAAAGAATAATGGAAATATATCTGTTAATTGTAATAGTTCAATGTCATATGTATTGTTCTGTGTTTTTTTCTTCCCTTCCCCTCCCCCCCCCCCAGTCCAAAAGATAACTTGTTAGTTGCAAAAAAAGAAAAAAAAAGTTTCTCTTAAATATACTCTGCCTAGGAAATTGACTTCTAAGTGCAAAGAAATAAATTTCATTGTTAAGGGCAAAGAATTAATAACCTCAAAATATAGCACAAGAGTGTCACAAAATCCAGATTTAAAGCTTTCTTAATCCATGTTTCAACATAGAACAAATTGCCTATCATAAAGTCACGCAGTTTAAGTTAGCTGATTGGCATGATAAAGATTGAATCCTGAGCTGCACTGAAGAACCACAAAACATGCCGTCTCCACCAGGTAACTACTCCAGGTGTGACTTTTGCTGAAGTCTTGCATGGAATATTTACTTTCCTGTGCTATTGCCATATGGAGTGCTCATTCATACTCTCATTCTGAAGATGTCCTGCTGTCATGCATACATGTGCTAGAGACCTAAAAAAGCTGAACATCACAGCAGGTACCTGATACCTCTTCTCAGCTGCATATTCATTTTCCCCTCTCCCTCTGACTCCCCAGATGCTCTGATGATTCCTGCTGCTTCAGCTGTGCTAAATTAGCTTAGGCCACCCTCTGAGCAGGTAGGAATCCTTACTATGGTTGGGAATAAACAAACTACAAAAATAAAATTCTCAAACAAATGGTAATAGTACATCTAGGAACTTTCCCAATATTGCATACTTAGACAAAGATGTTTTTGAAGAAGTACAGAAGAAGATACACTGGCTCACTTCCCATAATTTCAGAAGTTTTAAATGCTATTCAACTTTGGTATAAAAAATAAGTTGAAATAAGCATAGTAAGTTGTCCCCCGTTCTCATTAAAATCTATGCCCAATGGATTTCTCACGTAGGCCTTCATGAATATTATCTTTTTCCTAAACACAGATAAATCACAAAACTTCTTTAGCTATCACCTGCCATTCAGTACAGGTGATGCTTATTTAGCTTCATGATTATTTCCTAAATTCCTTTCCCCCTTGCTGCTCTGCTGTCAAAATATTCTAGCAGCTCTTTAACTGCTGTTTCATAACTAAAGCAGCATCACATAATTTAAAGAACATTGCTTTGCCTCCTTAAAGATTTAGCACAATAAGTAACCATTACTAAAGGTAATGAATATCATCAGAAGTACTGCAGAAGGCTGCATTTCTCCAGTCCTCCCCGCTCCTGAGGCTCTCATAAGGTAATCTGGAGTTGTACTGCAAAAAACAGGAACACTGACTTCTATATTTCTAACTTCTATATTTCGTAACACAGATAAGTACTCTTGCTATGAAAAGTCACACAGCAAGTTTTAATATATCCAACATGGCCTCAAAACTCTTTCAGATAAAAGAATAAATCATTACAAGAGCCCCAATAATTTTATATTCACTTCAGTGTTGCCTGTTGCCTTTTTAATTTGGATCATCTCAAAGTACAATTATAGAATGCCATAACCGGGGATTTCTTGGAGAACAAAAGCAACAACTCTGTCCTTGCATGGAAAAAATGAAGTTCTTTAAGAATGAGAGAAAAAGGTCTTTGTCATACACTTCAAAAATAATGGCAGTGTAGAGCCTCTTATAATCCTTTATGTAGCATTTTCTCTAAGTCAATGCATTCCCTTAGCTGCAACCTCTCAACTAAAAGCCCCAGTCTTTATCCTTTCAGCAATAAGAAGTATTTTACATTTCAATTAGAGAGCTGAAAAAATTCTATACAACTGACTTTCCTTTCTCTTTAAGAAAGGTGACAAGAGTCACAGCCTATGAGCTAGTGAGACATCATAGAACTCCGAGAACCCTCCATGGTACAATTACATTACCAGAGTCAAATGTAGATTTCAGCTAAGCAAAAAATGCTTACTATTTTGTCCTTTGTGTTAAAAACAGAACAGCATAACTGTTCATTTTGAATCCACTAAAAATAAATTGAGAAAATGACATTACAGAATATTCAAAGAAACATCACACTATATGTTGTGAGAAATACGTTATCCCATCTAATTGCTATGAAATTAAAAGGTAATTATTTCTGATGCTCTCTCCATGCTTCATTTGTGTTGAAGAGATCAGGAAGCATTGAATTATATACACTTTCTGAGAATCAGGAAATAGAGTAAACATCTCAGGCATAGTTTGTAGTTTATTTTGTTGTTTTTTTATGTTGTTGTATTGTGTGTGTGTATGTATATATTTTATTTCTGCAAATGATTGGAGCCATGAACTTTGCAGGCACTGGTGAATATCAGGAAATTATCCCGAATCCGTGATGCAACAGTGGTTCTTGAGCATTTCATGGCTGAATGGTACTTATTCACAGTGTATTACTAGTGCTGTACATGCATTCAGGAAGTGGACTCAATTCTTCTGGGTTCCCTTCCAACATAAGGCATTCTGTGCTCTTATAATTTTTTTTTTTTTTTTTTTTAGTTATCTTAAAAAACATTGCTGATTGTAGAAATAGGAGTCATTAGGAGATTTCTGGTTGATGAAACGCATCCAAAACTTCAATGAACTTTTTAGGATCAGCAGTGATCCTTTATCTTCTTTCTAATTCACAAGTTTTTTGGTTGTTGTTCTCGAGAAATTTAAAAAAAAAATTATAAACAGTGCTTTCTCATGCTTTGGAAAAGCTTTTCAAAATATAGGAAGAAAAAATAGGGACTCTTCCATTTATGCACAATTGTGCTTTTCAAAAGTACAAATACAACTGGGAGAGTATATTAATCTTCAATTAAGCACAGCTTGTTTGTAAATTAAATAGAAAAAGTCATTATACGCAATTGTGGAACACACAGCATTTAAAATGGTAAATATGCACAGTAAGGATTATTTTTCATAAGATATATTGACATTTGGGGGAATACCCCTTAGGATTACTTGTTTCATACCCCAAAGCCTATCAGTATGAGATCACGTACATACACAAAAGAACAAGGGAAATTAAGCATCATCTGAAGGTGTTCCTTGTGCACGTATGATAGGTTGCTCCAAAAGCAATACTTCCTATTTTATTATGTTGGACCACAGTGTCAGAGGTGGTATGACATTGAAGGTCAAACCTTTCCATCAATATTTTGTTATATTTGTCGTCATAAGACAGATGGCAGCAGAGGCGTAGACTCACAAAATTGTGCCTGACATGAAATTGGATATGAAGAAATATCACTGTACCATTGAAATATCAGTGAAATCAGAAATATCAGTGCATCATCAAATTCCTTCATGAGAAAAAATTACACCCACTGACATTCATCAACACATGCTGAATGTTTCTGGAGACGAAACAGTGAACGTCAGCACAGGGACATGGTGGGTGGTTCATTTCAGCAGTGGCAACAGCAACATGAAAGACATGCCCTGTTCTTCACAGCCATGCACAGCTGTCACACAACAAAATGAAGTACATCTCGTTTAGCCCAACTGAACAAACTGGCTAACAGTAGTGACTCTGTTGGAAAAAAAATTATATATATAGTGTTTAGGAAAGCTTTTGGACCTATTAAAGTCACTTATTCCAGCTACATATTCTAGCATACAGAATATTCCACTTCACTTTGAAATATCTGTCCATTGTCAGGAAACACAAATTTTTATTTTGCAAGGAGAGTTCAAACTCATATAACATAAAACATGAAATACTCATATAACATAAATCACCACCAAATCCTTTATGTGTTGGTACGCAGTCTTCAAATAGTAGGCCTACTCCACTTTTATTATCTTAATTTATGTTCTCTGAACCTTTGGGCTGGATGCCCATCATCTCCTCTCTATCACTAGCAATCTGTCTATACCACAGAAGATTTTGCGACTTCACGATCCTTGCCATGGAGAAATATTCCTCTGAAAACTTGCATTAATGAATCACTGGTTTCTTTGCTCCTTTAAAAAATAGCTGCACTAGCAAAGCTTCTTCAGCCCAGAGCACTTTGGAATCTGTTGGTAACTTTTATGATGACATTTTTACTGAGCTAGTGAAGATGCACTTTACTCAGCTAGTCCTGACACTTGCTACAGAACACCTAATGAGGATGAACAAAATTTACAAAATATTCTATTTCATAATGGATCACCACAAAACACATTGACAGCTACACTTCTTACTAACAGAAAATGTATAGTAACATTTCAACAGATATTTCTGCAGGACTCAACAAAAGCAAAGCAAAACTCCACCCTCAGAACTCACTTCAGAGCACAGGAGATTCTACTTCAATGATCAACAGTTCTCTGTGTTTGCAGACACGTGTGCAGTTGCACTGGAATTACAACATAACTATACAGTTACCTAGGGAACTCTTAGTACAGTGACTGTTAAAAATTATAGAAATGTTGACCATCCCATCTGTGTTAACACAGGGCTTACACAGATCACATTGGCAACGGTCTGTTCAGAAAATAGAATGCTTAAATATAAGCCAGTAAATGTGATGTATTTATTTTTAACCACTACTAGTAGAAGTACGAAGGCTTTGAACTGGTTTGACTGTTACGGGCTCAGAATTTTTCTGACTCATTTTACGTTGCTTAGTCAAGATAGAAAGTACCAAGAAATCAGGTTACTATTGCTTTTTTTTTTTTTTCTTAGCTACAGTTTATAGTGAGAACAAGTAGCTACTCAGTGTAGCTAGACTTGACCACAACTCTAGAATAAAATAAAGTGAGATAAAGAACGCATATGATGGAACCAGACACTCTACACTGTGAACAATAACACAGTGCTCAGTCACTACAGGGATTCCATAACTCAATTAAAATCAGTTTTACAGGAAAAAAAAAGAGAACAGAAAAACTGAGCAATTGGACTAGCAATGCACTACTGACCACATTTTAGCCGTGTTCCTTTGTTCCTCTTTTTGGATATTAAAAAGGTTTTAAGTATACTCTGGGTCCTTTCCCAGCAGTTCTACACAAAACCCTTTCCCGTTTAACCTACCACACTGTGATCATAACCTTTGAGAAGGCATATAACATTTTCACATTGTGTCACTGAGGTGGAGTTGGGGGGGATATTTTCTTAAAACAAAGGCCATTCAGTTAGAGAATGAGAAATACCTTTGTAACTTCAGTAATCTCAAACAGCTGCCTCCCTTACAACACAAATACATAATATACACCTATATACTTGCATTTATAGGTAAATATTTCCATATTGGTATCTCCCATGTGAATATGCAGTAGAAAAAAAAAAAAACACTGCGTAACTTCTTCCTAATATAAATATTCACATCGCTACACAACAATAAAATAAAGAAAAAAAGCTCTTCACAGTAACTTACATATCACTTTGAAAACTGATAACATGCTTAGACTGCAGCTCACAGACTGCATTTGTAACAGTTTGAAAAATTATATTTTATGTGATACACCTATGGAAATGAAGCAACTCCTATAGACTTTCCAACTTAATTTGGGGAAAAAAGATAACTAAAAGTATCTCAGCTGAACAAGACATAAACAAGGCTTATTCAAATACATATACATGTATCCAAACAGAAGGGGCAGCATAAGGAGCACAGGTGTTTCAGGCCTTTTAAGCAGTACTACAGCCTTTGAATGCTGTGCCCAAAAGGAAATCTCCCTGACTTACAACACAGCTGCTATGAACAAATTCACATGGTTTCAGTCAGGTTAGAAACATCTGACCTTTGTTCAGTTGCCTGATCCAGGAGTGGCCAGAGAGACAGTGGTCAATGCCACCCCCAAAATACTAAGGAACTGTCATTTTGTGGAACCCAGAAATATCCCAGCCTGATAAAATTTCACAGAAATTTTGATAACCATACATTCAATATTAGCAAAGAATTTCCTAACTCTCAACCTGCTCTAAAATTATTTTATCGCACAATGAATATTGCTGTTTACTTCAAATATTACCAGTCTACCAGCCTTACAGGAGAGGAGAGATACAGTTACAGCAAATATTCTTGAGCAAGTCTCTTTCAATACTTTCAGTTGGTAGTATTTCATACAGCATTAACAGTTTTACTGGAATACAGGTTGAGTACATCAAAACCTCTCAGCTACGCAAAACTATGTTTTGCCTAAAGTAGGGACTAAAACGCCTTCTACAGTAAGAACGTTTAAAACAAGGAAAACATTTTGCTGAGCCTTCTCTGCCTAAGATCTCAGAACTGTTTAATATGCATACCAGGAGACGACAACACAGACCATAATACTGCGGGCATAGGTGTGGTGGTTTTCTCTGACGTGTAGTTAAACACCATATCTGTTTTTTAACTCCTCCTCAAGAGAAAAGGGGGAGAATGATGATGAAAAAGAGTTCAGAGACTGAGATAAGGACAGGGGAATCGCTGATTACCAACACGGACATAGCACAGGGAGATTAACGTTCCTGATAGCCTGTTTACTCGTAGAGTAGAACACCGAGAAACTCGAAGCAAAGAAAAAACAGCTTCCCCCCTCCACTCTCTCCTGCCTCCTGCCCCCGAGTAGTGCAGAAGAACACAACTCCATGATCCCTCCCATTGCCTGCCATCCTTCCCAAACTGACCCGTGTCGGCTTCCCAAGGGCGCAGCTCACCAAGCGCGTCTTCAACGTGGCCCCCTTTCACGAAGCCCAACTTCAGGACCGCACTGCTCCACAGGCAGCAGTTCCTCCTGCCCTACTCCACCCCAGGGGGTGCAGCTCCGGCCCGAGGCTGACTCCTGCGGGGGCTCTTCATAGGCTGCTTCAGGCCACATCCGCTGCTGCACCACGTGCACGGTTGCACTAACAGATCTGCTACACGTGGCGTGGGTGCGCTGCAGGCGACAGTGTGCTCCACCTGGCAAGCCTCTCCTGGGCTGTAGAGAGCTTCCGCTGCTTGCCCAGAGCACCTCCTGCAGGGCACTTTTGTGCTGGCAGGGCTGTTCCTCTCATTCTCAACCTCTCTCCCAGCTGCTGTTCGGCAGTACTTCGTCCGTTTCCTAAGACTGCTTTCCCGGAGGAGCCCAGTGTGCTCATGGCTCAGCTCTGGCAACGGTGGGTCTCCTTTGGGGCATCTGGAGCTGGCTGTGTTCACAGAGACCACACCTTTAGTCCCTTGCAACCAAAACCTTGTTATTAAAACTCTGTACAGCAGGAAGTAATTTTGTTTTGTTTTGTTTTGTTTCAAATGCATTTTGCAGTAAGAGAATGCAGTATTGGCTACCCTGTTTGTTTCTTTGCATTTTCTTCACCATCAAAGCGATACTGAAACAGACTGGGTACCTGAGCTAACTCCCCAGTGCAAATTTCTGTAGAGCCTCAAGCAAATCCAAGAATTCTCTGTGTTGGAAAGCCCAAACAATTGGTTGTCATCTCTTTCAGTCAAAGTCAGGGTTGAATAAAGAGCTTCAGAGGCTGAAGGTAGAAAACAAAATTATGTCAGTGAGGCTGAATGCAAGGTTTAGGCTGAAAAATGCCAGGGAATATATAACATTGCTCTTTTTGTATTGAAAAAGTTGTTCATCCTCACTATTCCTAAGTTTACATTCTCATGAAAACTACAGAAAATACATAATTAAATTTATTTTGGATACTTTTTTGGAAGGGGAACAGAAAGAAGGAGAATTGCTTCCTTAGAATTTTCATCTTTGTACTTTTTCAGTCTTCGCCCTTTGGATGCACTCAGAGAAGAGATTTTGGAAATAAACAATTTCAGCATGATACTGTGTCAAGAATCAGGTGAGACAGTAAATAAGCTGTCAGAAAAAGCCTTCCTCATGTGGAAAATATTTTATTTTAGTCAGACATGCAGCACCTGCACAAGAATGAGAGATGCCTTGAAAAAATTGTGTGTAGTATGAGCATGCAAAGGAAGACGGAGTATAGCTCATCATGCTGCTTCTCCATTTCAACTGCTTCATAAAGTTAATGCGATTACTCAGGAGAATACAGGCTGCAGGAACAGGTTGCATAATGAAAAATATGACATTTTTGTCACAGGGGAATGGGAAGGCAAAATATCCATCAATACTTATAACTGAACAACAAATGTGGAAAAAATAAGAAAGAAGAAAATATACAATTTCTGAAGAAGAAAGCTGTCATATTAAATAATTTACTGACTTACTAATTTAGTTCACAAATTATCCTATCCCAAGAAGTGAGGTTTATTTGTAAAAAAATAATAAGAAATTAAGTGATTAAATTTGTTAAAATGTGACTTGAAATTTAAATACACATTTTATGTAAGTCTAAAACTGACTTGTTCCTATCCATATCATTTTCTGACCAGGCTTTCTGTATTTTTGAATTTTGCAGTATATTACGAAGCTCTCCTTTCTGCTCTCTCATCAAAACCACTCTTCATTTGGGATGGAGGGAAATACTTGTTTATCTGACAGAAAGCAGTAAAGTAGCAATTAGTGCCTAAGTATCCTGTGATTTTAGCTATACGTCTTCCACGTAAGCATATTATTTAGTGTACAAAGACAAGTTATTTATGTTATGTAACTACCAAAACTGTTACAAAGAAAAATGCAAACAAAATAGCATTGTCACAGAATGTTTAATATTTTATAATGGTTTTGCATATTGCTAAATTGGTTGCACATATAGTTGATCTCTGTTCAGGCCTCAGGAAATTTCTGTAGTAAAAATAAGAATGCTGCACTTACAAATAGCACGCGTCTGTTCTCACTCCTTTCCCAATGTATTTTTCTACAATATACGCACAAAAGATTCTTCCATTTATTATTTATCACTCTTAAGAGCTACTCTACTTTTAGAAAATTACACTGTTAGCAATTACACTATATTGTACTATTAGTAATATTATTGAATCTCTGTAATGAAATAATGTAATAATGCTAGATGAGAGATTCATTTGCAAATGAATTATCAGATATTGCCTAGCAGACATACATCTAGCTCTATCTTCAATTAATGCATATTTACATAACTGCTGTTTTCTTATATTTGGTGTCAAATTTCTTTGTTGTAGAAGTCTTGAACAAGCAGTTGTGTTCAAGATGGTCTTTTTCTGCACATCTGAATAATTTATGTATGCTACCTGTATGCTATACCCGTTAAGGTAAAAATAAGATTAGACACATCTACCTGTCAGAAAGATATGTACTGTGGAAAAAAAATAGTAACTGAACTTTATTTTATAACAAGTTTTCAGCT
Source organism: Phasianus colchicus (assembly GCF_987193195.1). Classification (NCBI taxonomy): domain Eukaryota; kingdom Metazoa; phylum Chordata; class Aves; order Galliformes; family Phasianidae; genus Phasianus; species Phasianus colchicus. Next base: position 52,169,250 of record NC_143439.1, on the reverse strand, counting down.
CAATGGATTAACAGCTGCTACTTAATACCTTTTTGCCAGCCATATGGTACAGTATACTTCTGGAATTGTAGCTGTAAAGTAATGACTTAATAAAACTTTTTTTTTTTTTTTTTCTAAATTTTAATTTCAAGTCTATTATGCAGACATTCTGTCTCTAGCCAAAACTTGCTTGTAAAATTAAAACAACTATATTTGTATTAGTACGATTTTTTTAGAAATGATATTTCAGTTGTGATTCCAACTACCAAGACAACATCAGTTAAGAATTTCTTGCTACAATTTTACTCTAAAATTTGCAGACAACAACTAGGAAAAATTAAATCAATGCATATAAATGACTTACTAAAAAGCTTAATGTAATATTGTAACAAGGCATTAATGAAAATAGGGGTGGGAGGAAAGAGGAGTGCAAAACATATGATTTAACACAAAGAAGTTGGGTGTCATTAACTGTATAAGAGATTTAGAATAAAAATAAATTTACTGTTAAAAATGCAAGTGGGCCCAAATTCATTCAGATATTTAGAAATAAGGATTCAAACATGTACAATTTAATAAATTTTAGTGGTTATCAAATTTGCATATACATGCACACACAGATACTTCTATTGTCCTTTTCTTCTTTTTTTTTTTTTTTTTTTTTTTTTTTTTTTTAAATCTAAAACTATTGCCCAAGAAACCTGCAAAATCACATACAGAACTAAATAACTGCTGGGAAAGGAGCATCATTTAACTTTAATCTCCTGTCAAGTGCTTATCCATCTATCACAGATAGGTGGAATGCAAATTTAATTAAAATGACTGCAGCTGTGGGAATTATTATCTTTTTTTTTTTTTTTTTGTCTTGTAAATGTGCTTCAGATCATAATAAAATCCAAATGCAGACAGAATTCGGATGTAAAAATTCACTGTTTTCAAATTCATATAAAATTCTTTTCCTATATGGCATACATTTTTATTTCTACTCTCATATTTGTTACTGAATTATTTTTCCTTGAAACTAAGAGCTCTATAAACACATTGCTTGACTCAATAAATTTTAGACAGATTGAGTTTTAATCTCAATTTTGATATAACTTTATCTTCAGAAGCTATTATTATTATTCTTATTATTGTAGTTCCTAGGACAACATTTTCAGTTAAGTGTTCCTATGGGGAATTTTTTCATTTATTCAGTGTGTCTAGAATCCATTCATTAATCACTTTTAAAGACAGATGAATCAAGTTAAAATTAATGGATGGAAATGTAAATGGGATATTAAAATCTTTACTACATCTTTAAGACTCACACCAATGTTTTGAATAATGCAGTAATTTCCCATACTTAAAAAAAATAACCTGCTTAATATAGCATGTCTTTGTATTTTTAATCCCAATCCCCAAATTAAATTAAACTGAAGACATAGTACATAGTAGATTCAATTCTGTCATCTTCCATTAAACTTGTATACTCATTAAATAATTTTAAATTCTTTTTTTTAATATATATATTTTTGCAAAGACCTGCAGCTCTCTGAGGTACTATATGCTAAAATAACCTTGCCCAAGCCATAGGTAGGGGTAAATTTATTTTTGCCTTTATCTACAATAAAAGATTTTGTAATTTCTACTGTGCAACTACATGAATATGGCTACGTGTTATCATTGCATGTTGAAAAATAAAATATTTACTGTTTTCTAGTTGCATAAACTTCATATACTATGAAGATTAAATACATTTTATTTGTGCTGAAGATTATTTGCTTTGTAGTTACAGGAAGTTTAACTGATCTTTAGTTCAGCAGTATTTACTGAAAAGAGCAAAGAGATTTATTTAATCTTTCTTTAAAAAGATATTAAATTTTATCTATTTTACTGATACAATAAACATAAAATCTTTGATAAAGAGTGACTGCAAATAAATCCACGCAACCTCCTTTTCCATAGTTCTAGCTGCATAGTCCTGTATATAGCTTTACAGTGTTTGTGTAACCTTTATTCAACTGTTACTGCAATTACCATTCAGCACTGAGCAGAGCAGAAACTTTTACTGTCCTTATTCGATGTGTCACAGCAGCCCTTTAACATCACTCTTCTATTTTCTCTGACATCTCCTTGTGGTTTATTCTCTTTTTATCTCTCCTTTCTATTGCTCTTGCAATTCTAATATGACACAGAAAGTTGATAACATGCTTCCTCTTACCTGTTTATACTGCTAGATGTTTTCAGTATATAAACTATGTTTGAAAGTATATTTTATCACATTTTTATTATTATATACTTCATATAACTGTATAACTATATTTTTTTTACTACACACACACACACACATATATATATAAAACCTATTTTTTTTTTATTTATTTTGAGTGGAAGAAGGACATATGTGCACCTGTGTATTCTAGTTTATCTAGAAACATTTATCTGTTACAAGATCTAAACTATTATCTAGTTTATTTTGTAACATTTATCTGAAGTTAGACATTGCTGAATATCAAAACCTTGAGAACAAAATTATTGTGAAAAAGAAACATGTTTCTGGAATAGTTTGTGGTTTTCTTTGTTCATTTTTTTTCGTTTCAGTTTTTCATATTCACTCAGTTGTTCTGAACGGCATTTGCAGTAATATGCAAGCATAAGTAACATTTCTGGAATTTTCTGAAGTTAAAAATATTAATCAAATAGCAAGCTAAATCTTTTCAGTTGTCTTTTTTCTGTGTCTTATTATTATTTTTTTTTTTAAATCTTCTTTTCTAGGTTTGACTTCAGGGAGATGCAACAACTGCAAAGCAAATCTTCTGTCACTTTTGCTGTGACTCTGTTTTTTAAGTAGGTACATAAAGTGAAAGCCTGTGGTATGAGTAGGCTAGGCATTATCTTCAGATGTGCTGAAACTTATTACATCTGACAAGTATCTGGGTTTGGGTATTAAGTTTCCTAAAAGAAAACATTCAGAATATTTTTTTAAAGTCCTTTTTTGTTTGGTTGGTTTATTTTGAGGGACAGAGAAAACAAAGTGTATGGTTCTTAAAGTACAACTTTTATTCTCCCATGGCAATGCTAGAAGAGGCCTTAATAGCATGAATCTAGACTATTTCTGAAAGAGTTTATACTAAATGTAAGAACAATGTTTGAAAGGAAGAAGAGATCATATTAAAATCCTTGAGAATGCCTGATACATCCTATTCAGAAGACAAAACTTGCAGAACATACAGAAGAAGTCAAGCAAAAAAAAGAGTGCATGTTATCTCAAGAACAATGGTAAAAAGTACCACAGGAAGCAATTCAAAGAAGAAACAAAAATAAATATTAATTGAGGTAAAAACAAAAATGACAACATTTTAAAAAGTGATTGAAAGAATGTTTCATTCTTTTATTGCCTTAGTTAAGCTCAATACTTTTTCGACCTGAAAGTCTTTTTCTTCAAAATAATAGAAACTATATAAAACTATGAAACCTAAAGATGCAGAGACTTAATAGAAAGAACAAATACCAAATAATGGAACCCTTTTTATTTTGTTTTGTGTGAGTGGTTGTTGTTTTGTGGGTTTTTTGTTGTTTGGTTTTCTTTTGTTGTTATTTTAAGCCAACACTGCTTTAAATCACTTTTTAATATTCCCGATTTACATTGGTGTGAGTGCAGCATAACCACACAGAGTCTGTGCATTCCAAATAGCATAAGATGAGAAGAGTAAGGAAAATCTAAAATGAAAGACAAAGGCATTTTTTTAGTATGATAGTGCTTAAAATTTTGCTTGATGTAGCATTGGCTTTCATTACTAAAGTGCCAATTTTTCCGTACTATTTAAAAAATGGAAATATTCTGCCAAGTTGTACAATAATTATTGCAGGGGACTTGTTGAGATGTACCCCTCTTACAAGAAAGTACAACATTGAGGAAACTGTGAAGGCAGGGTACAGTGAATGTGTAATGAATCTTCTTGATGACAGTTCCCTAGGCAACATGAACTACAGCCTTGAGACTAGTGACACCTGGGGAGCTTGGTATGTTGACTCTAAGAGAAGCAGCACGGAAGGTGTAGTGAACTGTAAAACTGCATTGTCAGGCTCTATGAAAACATTGCAGGAATGGGAACTTGATGGTACTATGGAACTGATAAACTGTGCTGCATTACTGTAGGGTAACAATAGTTTTGCCTTTTTTATTTTTTTGTCAAAAACACATCCTTGGGTGAACTTTGCTCATAATAACCTCATAATATAAAAAGCATATCTTCACCCAAAGGATACTTGTCTCTAAGGTGTGACTACCTCTCACTGAGCACATCTTCTCAATTTTTTAGCCTATACCTTTAAAAGCAAAGCAAGAAGATTTTATACCAATCACAACACAAAAAGTATGTATGACTAAAGTCACTCAAGCGCTACCTTGAAAGTTAGAAAGTAGTATAAAAATGGCTTAAAAGATATGGAATTTTAGGGAATATACTGTCTCAGACAAGTCAGGAGGACATCACTGATTTCTGGGATCAGTTGATGAGTTGAGCCTTTCTTTCCCCTGCCCTGTGAGAAAACCTGCTGGTTGAAATTCCCACACTTGCCTATAGCAGAAGTGCTCTCAGAGGAAACTCAGAAATCTCTATTGAGTTATTCCATGATTTAATGCATTTGCAGTCAGCTGTAGAATTCATATTCTTGATACCCCAAACAACTGGAAGTTGCATCTATTCAGAATGTCGGGTTTTTTTAGAATAAACATGTAAGCGCAAATGAATTCTCCCTCCAAAGTATTTTTCTAGAGTTAAAGAGTTAGTCAGTGCAAACACCACCTCTTTCACAAAAAAAATCTGAAGCTTTAGTGGCAAGGGCTTTTTACAACCTCAAAGAGCAGTGAATTTAAAGAACCAGTATTTTGATTCACAATTACTTTTGTGAATTGTTTCAAATGTTAGGGTCCTCATTTTTAGCATGACCCTTACCATTCAGAGGCTTTATTTAAGTGTATCAAATGAGTAACTTGTCTGGGCTTTCTGGTTCAGAGAGGGCATCTACAAAGAGTTATTTTTCTGAATGAGTTTTTCAGAGAAATTGTGCCAGACCTATCAGATATCTTTGTTAACTATACTCATCTGGACCGATACAAAATAAAAGAAATGCAGCATTCAAGTAATCATATCTGGTATATTTAGCAAGAATGATATCAAGTCTAAATGTAATTATGTGGACAAATTTTATTTTGTGTTTTGATATTAAATGGAGCAGAAATCTATACTGATATTTACTGCTATTTATTTTGTTCTTTCTTAACTTAAGTTTAGAAGTGTTGCACTTTTTTGCCAAAATATTTATATAAATATTGAAATGAATATCAATATGTAAACTTCATGCATGAAGCAGTTTTATACCTAGAGAAGGCATTCATTCAAATTAGCTCAAAAGCACATGAAATCACTGTGGATTCTAATGGGTCCCAGTTTGGCAAGACACTAAATTTAAGCACTATTAGACTACATGAAATGATCCGAGACAGACAAATTTCATGATTATTCAGCGAGAGCAATTCAGTAGTTGTTAATTGCTATCTGGGGACATAGACACCATGCCTCTCTGACGGGCAAGCTCTCCCAGGGCGAAATACTGCTAGCATAAGGCCTTTTCTGCACATACACTGATTAAATGAACCAATTAATTAAGTGCTCACGTGTGAATTACAATGTGCTTGAGTTTGGGGGAGCATTCAGCTTGAGTAGCAAACTAAGGAGACAGTTGCAAGTTGGGGAAAGAACTATGGCAGGTGTTAGAGCCTTCCGCCATGAGGAGAGTTAATTTCTGCCTTCATACACTTTTGCTCTTCTGACCAAAGGCAAAGATAATAAGCCTGCTGTTCTTTATATTACATACAAGTAAGTAGTGAATAGATATGCCTGTTTGAGTGGATTCATGGTAATAATCAAAATGTAATAGATAATTATTCAATTATAAATTCAGAAATAAACTCCTGAGACTGTTTTTGAATAGTTTTGCATTTCTGGAAAACTTTTCATTCACCCTACCTTTTTTCATTTCCACTCACTTATGAAAGTTTCTTAAAAATACAGTGTCCATAGTCTATCTACCCACCAAAATTGCTCTCTGAATCATTTCTCTTTAAATGTCATTCCATTTCTACTTTCTCCTCCACCACAGACATGTTCATGGCTGTTTATGAATATAAAAATATTAATTTCATATTTTTGATCGGTAAAGATCATACAGAAGTCAAGGCCAAATCCTTGGTTGATTTCATATTCCACACATTAATCAGGAATTAGAAGAGTCACAAAGCTAACTAGAAAAAGGTTTTTCCTGTACAACCTGTAGTGTTCTGGATAGCTAGATCATTTAAAATTGATAAAGCCACATTTTACTTAGGTCATTTATTTTTACTAGTACTAGTACCAGTATTCAATTTCCAAAACTACTTCTGTGGAACAAGTCATACCACTTCTCAGCTTTTATTTAACAGGTTAAAAAGTCAAGAAACTTCGGTAGTATATTCGTGCACCAATAAATGAATTATAAATCTACTTCAGAAACAAGATGTCCAAAATTATACAAAATATTACAAGTAAGGTCTCTATATTATTTTGTGGATTTCCTCATTTCTCCTAGAAATATACTATCATACCCTTGGATTGTACTTTATCAGAAACTTACAACTATCCTGTGATTGACTGCTGCACCTCAACTGATCAGTTCCTAGCTCACTGCAGAAAGTCTCAGTTTTAGTCCTCCAGTGTATGACCTTCCATGCTGTGCTATTGAATTTCATCCCATTTCTATTACATGAGTCCTCAGGGTCATCCAATATACCTCTGGGCTATTTCACTCAACTAATGATTCCTGCCAAATACATCCTTCAAGTCTTTTTCTTATTCCCATTTCTGCGACTTTCTTCTTCCTGCCCAGCAATTCTTAAAGACTTAATTTCCAAGTCAGTTCTTATGCTGTAAGATCCCCAGAAGATAGACTGAAACTCTCAAGCATTTTGATCTAAATATTCTAATTTATTCTTATTCTGGAAAAAATATCTTTTAAAAAATATTCCTATATTTCTAATAAATTATGAAGAAATTAGCTTGTTTTCTACTTTCAGATAAACAGAATTTGAGAAATAGAAGACAAGCTATCAGAAAGTGGCAATCCATTTGTCAATATTAATTTAAAAATAATCCCAGATTATAACTAATATTTTTTAAAAGCTACAATATTTCATAGTGTTTTTACATTGTGAAATCAAGAGCATAAACACAAGACGTGCACAGATGGCATCCTATGTTTATTTATCTGTCAGGAAACAGACAATAAAAAAATTATGATTTTTGTGTTTCTGTGCCCAACTTGATGCCAGGTGTTTATGTATATTTATGTATAGAATTTTCCTAATTCAAAAAAAATTCATTTTCTTAATTTCTTAATTACAGAATACCAATGCAGTTAGACACTTCATAATAATCTATGCAATTCTACTCAAAAAGCTTCACAATCTGTGATAACCAACTTCTCTTTCAACTAAGGATATTGTTACTTTTTTTTCTTCTGAAGATACGGTCTTCCAAAATTTAGAAAACACTACAAACCATTTTCACCAGCAGATAGAGTAAATGTTCAAATTTATTTAGAAAAATAAATAATAATAATAAATTTAGAATGATTTCACAGCTATCAAAAATATTCCAGCTAATGTAAGAAAATGACAAATGTCTAGCATACAAATACTGATTTCCTGAAATGCTCAGTAAAACATTACTATACTTAATGGGCAATCAGCTTAAGTGAAGTTAATGGCATGGATTGCAGCAAAACTGTAATGATTAAAGCTCAGTTAAAGACAGATAAGACATAGAAGCATCAATTCAGCCCTGTGTCAAAACAATCACTATTTAACATTAAATCCTTCCCACTATTAAATAAACAGCAACAGTGCCTAGCAGTCCTGATCTTGTGTCAAAGCTTATTGTTCCCTGAATAAATATAATGAGAAAGAAGTTGCTCATCTAGAAATCTTTAAGTTTCTCTTGGGAGAAAAGAGATAGCTTCTTATTTTTGCATTGCCCCTTTCAGGATTCATCCTAACATCACTGCATTTGAAACATTGTAGAAGGAAGGAATGTCTCTGTTTAGTAAGAGCATACAGAAGCCCTAACAATCTCATATCTACTTAAGATTTTGTGTGTTTCAGTTCAGATTCAGTTTGTTTTCCAAAACAACTTTGTTTCACCTAAGCCTTGCTTCATACCGCATGCATAAACATACTATAATCCAGTAAATGCATCCTAAATTTTTGAAGTTCAACACAGAATTTTATGGGAACTCCACATAAATCTTGGAGAGGATACAGGGGCTTGCACCTGGGTCAAAGCAACCTCCATTACCAATACAAGCTGGGACATGAAAGGACTGATTACAGCCCTGCCAACTACACTATCTAGCATGAAACAGACTATTATTTTACTGAAGTTTCACCTTTCAAACAAAAGCAAGCACATAAATCGCACTGTCAGATAATTCGCAAATTACCCCCTCCCCAATCCTAGAAAAAATAAGAATAAATTTATATTGTTAATATAGGAGACTGATAAGTCTCCTTTCTTTTTTCATTGAAGAAATTGACTGATCCCAGAAGAATTCCATATATGGCATTTAGTACTACAAGGTATCTATCCAAAATCTAATCTGCCTATGACAGTAATAGGTGGGTGATCTCCCTGTCTGTATCTCAACCCATAAGGTTTTTCATCGTATGTTTTCCCTGTGTTCTCTTGAAGAGAAAAAGTTATAGAGAGGACATGTGGTTGCTTGATAACTACTGATGTTAAACAGCAGCAATCTGGCATCTGAATTTATATGCAAGATTATTAACTCAAGGAAAATACAAATTTTGGCCATTCCTGAAATAACACTACGTATCTCTTAAATGCAGCTTTTACACAAACAAGTTAAATAAAGTCACTAATTCAACAAAAAGACTTATTAAATGCATCCTTTTCAAAATAGCAATACTAGTGAGTTCTTTTGATTTAATGACAAAACTAAAGCTGCCATTACTGCTATAGCACATTTATTACGGCATGTAGTTGTCTATTACATATTCAGTAATAGCCTGTGATGAATCAGATGTTCACTGAGATAAGACAGAAGGTTAATTTTTTTGTTGTTGATGATGTTAAGATTAGTAAAAACTTGCAACTCGTACAAGTCAAAACCTGCAAAAGATGTATATTAGAACATCCTTTTTTTTTTTTTTTCATAAGCTATTCCCACATCTCTCCTGTAGAAATTCTATTTAAACAACATAACAACTCCTTATCTTCTGCATTTTCTTGCTTTTCATCCTAGCCAACTTGTTTATTTCCCTCTCACAAAATAAAAATAAAATAAAAATAAATTGTTGAAATACTACTGTATTAGTGCAAAGGAAAATAAAAAGGACTATAACCTTAAAAATATTATAATTACTTAAGCATAAAAAGGCTAGACACAGACGGGTGATACTGCTATCCCAGAACCAGTGAACTGAAATGAAATCCCTCCAGGTGCTTTGGAAGATGTCACAATCTCTTCAACATGATGAAGCTAACAGGCTTACAGAGATCAGGGTAAAAGTCAGTTAACAGGGTTAAAAGGTACAGTCATCACAGTTTGAACTTTTAACCTTGAAGAAGTTATGATTTTCTTTACTAATGGCTACCATAGGGACGTCTGAATGCAGGTTTCACATTATTCAAGTTAAACTAGTGATAGTGTCACTTGATAACAATAGGAGCCATTTTGCAAACTGAGCAAGTTTAGGCATTCAGTGCCTTCTGATGCTGGTATCTGAGATCTGGAGTTTCAGCGAGCTACATATACCAGGCGAAAGCTCTCCATCACAAAGAGAAGGGAATTCTCATTCTTCTGGATCTAATGAGAATACAACATTACAATACTACTATACCCAATGTCAGGTACATACAAGGCATTTATCTAAGATGTCAGTGTGAAACTCCACCTGCACATCATGGCAGAGATAAAATCACGTGTGAAATTCAGTCTCATTTAATGGGTCCTTTTAAATTCCTTCCTGATCAGTTTTTCCTCTAGGTAGGGATGGAGAGAATCGCTTTACTCATAAAGCATCCACCCTCTGCTCTATTTTAGCTTAAAAAAAATAAATAAATAAACAAACAAATGAATAATAAAAGGACATCTGCAAAAATCTACAAACAATAAAAACATACTGCTACTCTTACAGCTAGCACTCGCTACTAGTTCTTGGAAAACTGTTTACAAGAACATTTCCTGACACCATTCTTCCAATAGATAGCAATCAGTTTTGCCATTAACGGATGTTCCAGACCTCTCATTTCCTAATGTGTTCTATGTTGCTACTGGGGCTTGCAATTATTACTCCAAGTCATAGTTACCACAGATGCAAGTAGCTATAGAACCCTTGCTGTTTAACATCCTGACACTTAGCCCTCCAGTGGGCTGTGTCGTCTTCTCTTCTCCTCCTTCTATTCAAATCATAAGGAGACACCTAAATCAATTTACCTTTGTGTCCACATAGACACAGTCAATCACCTATGCCTTGCAGAACAATAGCATGTAAGGTTAGTCTCTCTCTGAAAGAAACACATGTCAAAGTGACAGCCCTGGGAAGCCAAATCTTTTTGAGCCTTTTCTTGTTGCCATGAATGTTAATTCAAATATCAGAAAGCGATCAGGCATCACTGACATTGTTCTGTAATTGAATGATACTAATCATGATCACATTCTGACAAAGTAATGTTTTTTCCAGGTCAACTGTTTTGACAGTTTCTCACTATACTACATGGAGCAAGCCAGAACAGAAAATGAACAAAAGACAGAATCCTATTCAATATATTCATGCTCTTTTACCACACCTTTAACCTTCAATATGAAGCTAAAGGGCATCTTTAGATAAGGTCATCATAATTTATATTATGAAAGGTTTACCAAAAGGTTCATATTCATGCAACATAGAGTGACATCCAGTTTATGTAAAACACAGCAGAAGCCTGGCTGTGTAGTGTCTGGAAAAAGATGAATATACCTTGTGTAAATCAAGAGTCTCACATTGGTGATAAATCAGCTGTTTGGAAGATAAAGGTAGTTACAAGTGAGTGAAAGAGTAGCAGTGAGTGAATTTAGCTGCTGGAAGAGTAATAACCTAGGAAAAAAGCTGAAGAAATACACATACATAAGGTCAGACAACTGTGTGGACATCTAACATCATACTTGCGAGCTGAGATAGGCATCAAAGTTGACATTCTGAAGTTGACACTAGTTTACCAGAGTATAGCCTTGTGAAAAGAGTTAAACACTGTTATTACTCCAAAAGGACGGAGAATACATGTCAAGCAATGACCCAGAATAGCACACTGCCTTGACTGTGACTCTGCTTTTCAAAGTCAGGCTGAATATGCAAATCATCATAAACAACGGCCAGAAAAACACTTTTCATTCTACAAGGAAGTTATGCATATTCTGTATAAGGATCTGTCCACTGAGATGTGGACAGATGCTAATCATTTCTAAATTAGATCACTGTTATTCCTGAATCTGAAACAGAACTGTATCTGACTTCTTTCATGTACTGGTGGTACTGCTCTGGTTTCCTTCACTCACTAGCTTACAGCAAACTTGCAGCTGTAGGGGCTAAGGTAACTCTCACTTTTCCTTCCCAGGTCTATGTGGTAGATAAAATTTCCCAGAAAATTAAGGATTAAGAAACCCTGAAATAGGCTTCCAAGATCAAGAAATAGTACAAGAATACCATACAAGACTGCATTCAAAGTTTGAGATATATAAAGAGATGCTTTGGATTCCTCCTCTAAATAATGGGGTCAGCATAGCTTTCATGAAGTATCTAGAAAACCTAACTTTTCAAAAGTCCTGAAGTCACACTTTCAGAAAGGCATCCTTAAAGAGTAGCAAATTCTAGTACTGTTCATGAAAAATATCTAATTATTTTATGTAGTATTTGAATCATTTTATACCAATCACATTTGTAAATTTTGTCAGAAATCCTATGATAAATAGTATTGATAGCATTTTAGCATAAACAACAGGATAAAATCACGTGCTAGGCTGGAATCTCTAAAGCCTTTGAAAATTAACATATTTTTATGGCCCTACTACTTCTTCCTGTGCATATTGTACGAAGACTAATGCAGGTAAAAGAATCGGCTTCTTAGTAGTTACCTGATCCACTTCAGTCCATTAACTGTTAAAATAACATTCTTCTATACAGAGGCTGTTTATCCTAGAGAAGACTCAAGGGAGATCTTATATCAGCTTTCCTGTACTTAAAGGGGGCCTACAAAAAAATGAGAGATTCTTTGCCACTGTGTGTATTGATAGGACAAAGAGTAACGACTTTAAACTTAAAAAGAGGAGATTTAAATTGGACATGAGGAAGAAGTTCTTAACCAGGTGGCTGGTGAGGCACTGGACCAGGCTGCCCAGAGAATTTGTGGATGCCCCATCCCTGGCTGTGCTCGAGGCTAGGATGGATGGAGCTTTGGTCAGCCTGGTATAGTGGAAGGTGTCCTTGCCCATGGTAGTGAGTTCAAACTGATAATTTTTAAGTTTACTTCCAATTCAAGACATTTTCTGATTAACACCAATGTCCAACACAGATTTTTCCCAACCAGCTTTCCATGTCTTCTTTGCTATTTGGTACCTCTGCATGTCAGGCAGTGTCCCAAGGTCTTCCAGTTCCCCAACTCCATGCTTGTACATCTCAAATTCCTGGCTGAAACACAGTGCTGACTGTAATGCTCAGAAGTACACTTATTTTCGAAATCTACTGATTCCAACAAGAGTTTTATTTCAAACTTTGATTTTAACTCTCAAATCTTGATCACACAGCTTAAGTAAATCAAATAGTAGTCAACAGTCCTATGTGACAAATGTAATTGAAAGTGAAATAAAAAACGTGTTTAAGTGGTTTGTTGGGTTGTGGCCTAAATGTATTCCCACTGAATCCAATAACTTAAAATAAGACTAGTGGAGGGAAAAGAAAAATATTAAATTTGAGTTATTTGACTTTTATACTTTACTGATACCATTTGTATATTATGTCTTAGATAGCTCAATTTATATGAATGAAGTTTTGTGACATTTTGAAGTAGGGGCACAGAAAAATTTGACAAGTCAATCCATTTTAGAGTAATATTTTTAATGATTTGAACTCAGGCATAGTTTAGCTAGTTTTCCTTAAACTTTGATGAACCATGTTTCCTGTAGCTTCAGGGTATATCTGTGAATTTGTAAACCAACACAAATTAATTTTCCCACCAGAAGCTGGAAAGAATCTAAAAATATGGTTTATAGTCGAATTTTCTCTGCTTCAACATAGTGATTATGTATATCTCAAATAAAATAGGAATATAGTCATATATATTTGATGAGTATAGCTTATATTTTGTCTGCATATCTGCACATACATTCACACATTAAAAAGTAGTTGTAAAGTATTGTGGTTTTTTTAAAGATACTTAAAATTTTCTTTCTTTCTTTCTCTACTCCCAGTCACAGAATAAAAGGAGAAGGAAAAAAAAAGCTCACAATGAAGCCTACATAAAGACTTTTACACGAGACATATAACAAAATCTATGCATTTAAAAAAAAAAAAAAAGTTTTTTAAGGTTGTGAGAGGCATGTTCATGTTTAAACATAAAAAGAGCAACTGCAGAGGAAAACATGACGAGAAATTTCTTTATCAGTACCCATTCAACTGAATGTATGAGGGCTTCTCTGAAAGTAATGCCTCCTTGTGGGAGAAGATGTAACTGTGAGTGAGTCACCAAGGAGTTTATCAGACTCTTTGGTAGACCCTATCATTGTAAAACCTTGGGAGACTGGAGTGTAAGATAGAGAGCAAAAGATGTCTGTTTGTGCCTAATGATAAATGGGAGTTCTTCTGTATGCTTCATAATCTCGTCACAATTGAGAAACCTTTCATTCTTTATCACAGTTGTTTGGGAGAAGCTAGGGCCAATTAACTAGTGGAACCTAGAGGGACAGGAACTTCTTGTTTGTAAGTGAATGGTACATAAGATGCATGTTGAACACAATAAGGTAGAACTATTCTGATGCTACAAGAAACTAAGAGAGTTCTCTAACTTGACTGAGCGCTGACACCTTCTATTTTATTATGTTGGCCCACAGTGTCAAGCATGGATGTTGGTATCATGGCAGTTGAAGTTGAGCCTTCCCACCAATATTCCATTATATTTTGTTGCCATGTGACAGATATCAGCAGAGGGGCAGTCTGACAAAGTGGCATCTGATATGGAAGTGCCTATGAAGTAAGGGTGTGTCACTGAATTCCTGCATGAGGAAAGAGCTGCATCCATTGACATTCATCAGTGCTTGCTGAACGCTTATGGAGATCAAACTGTGGATATCAGTATAGTGTTGGGTTATGCTTTTCTGCAGTTGTGACAACAGATCGATCACCTCCACTGATGCAGATTTTTACAAGCACAGCATGCCGGTTCTTGTTCATCACTGGTGAAAATACATAGCTAACGGTGGCGACTATGTTGAAAAATAGCATTCTGTAGCTGAGAAATTGCTCTATTAACTACTGTGCTATTGTGGTCTTCGTTGTCATTTCTGAGGAAATAAATAGGAGGCATTACTTTTAGAGCAACCTATGTTCATTTCCTTTCATTTCCACATAATACAGAAAAAGTCTGAATGAGCAAACACATTATCAGAAAGGAGCAGCTATGAAAGAATGCACTGGAGCAGGACCACCAGGCCTGCCCCAGCTGTTTCACTCCAGCATTCCAACATCAGTGCTGCTCCCTGTGCCAAGGCAGAAGACCCTATTTTTGCCCTAAAAACTACATACAAAAGCCCATCTTTTTTTCAGAACTTCACATCCTCAGTGGGACTGTCTGTGAAGCAGGGAAACAATTATCTGTATGAAGTCTGTAGATGCTTCTTTTCTGATAATGTGTCTCACAAATTAACAAGTCCCTGGAGTAAGAGAGAATATGAAGTTGTCCACGAGGATAAATGCTTCTCTAAAATATTTCCACTAAGTTGTCATTATTCAGTGAATGCAAGAAGTATGACAGTATGTCCTATTTATGTCAGAGTATTACACAGAATCACAGTGGTTGGAAGGGACCTCTAGAGATGATTAAGTCCAACCCCACTGCTAAAGCAGATACCCTACAGCACGTCATATAAGTAGGCATCCAGACAGGTCTTGAACATCTTCATAGAAGGAGACTCCACAACCTCTCTGAGTAACCTGCTCCAGTGCTCCATCAGCCTAACCATAGAGAAGTTCTTCCACATGTTAGTACAGAACTTCCTATGTACAAGTTTTAGGCCACTACTCCTTGTCCTACCACTGCACAGCACTGAGAAGAGCCTGAACTCATTCATTCACCCCCTATCTCCATTCAGATATTTATAAACATTTATCAGATCACCTTTCAGTCTTCTTTTCCCCAGGCTGAACAGATCCAGGTTACTTAGCCTTTCCTCATACAGGAGATACTCCAGGACCTTTATCATATTTGTGGCCCTTTGCTGGACTCCTTCTAAGGTATCCCTCTCTTTTTTGAACTGGGGAGCCTAGCACTGGACACAGTAAGTCTAAATGAATGTGGCCTCACCAGGGCAGAGTAAAGGGAGAGGATCACCTCCCTTGACCTGCTGGCCATGCTCTTTTTAATGCATCTCAGAATATCATTGGTCTTTTTGGCCACAAGAGCACACTGCCAGGACTGCCAGGTCCTTCTCTGCAAAGCTCATCTGCTGAGAAGAACTAGATCAGCTTCAGATCCTTTACGTATTCTTCTTTAATTCCAAAGAGACTGTATTCAAACATTGCATTTTTAAGACATTATTCTATGTTCTATTGAATCTGGCATAGGTAATTGTAAGCACCAAGTTCAGGCTGAAGCTTAGTTAGCAGAACTAAAACTGAAATGATCTTGTTCATTTTTAAGAGAGTATAGACAGCAACTACCAAAAACTCCAACAGAGTAATAAATATAGTTATCTAAGAAGTAGTTAAAATTAAATTTTTCATGCAGAAAAATGAAGCAGTTGCTATGTAAATAATTCAGAGAAATGGAAATATGATGATATTGACCTCAGGTTCTGTTGATTTTATTTCATTTTAGTTGCTATTATATGTAAGTATTTTAAGTCTTCAGGGCATTTCTAGAACTATCATGATGATTCAGTGTGTCAAATTACAAACAGGACCGTTCCAGAAATGATAGCTCAGTTTTATAATTGGTTGTAAAAGACTGCAATAATTTCACTTTTTCTACAGGCAATTTTTTTCCCTATTAAATATTTCTTTTCAATTTGATAAAAAAAAATCATAACAACAAAGGAATTTTGGAAAGGCTATTCTTTATGGTGTGGGGAAAAATGAAAATGAAAGAAAGTTCCTACAAAAAAAAATTCTTTGTTCATTTCCATAAAATCAGAAGCTGGGACAAGGCAGCCGTGCCTAAAAGAACCCTTTTAACACAACAATAGCTACTGAACCAAGTATCATGTACGGTTAATTACAAACAACATCTTGCACAAC
The DNA here is from genome assembly GCF_987193195.1 of Phasianus colchicus. Lineage (NCBI taxonomy): Eukaryota > Metazoa > Chordata > Aves > Galliformes > Phasianidae > Phasianus > Phasianus colchicus. The sequence continues at coordinate 52,152,692 of NC_143439.1, read as the reverse complement.
TAGCTCTTTATTTTATTCTCATTTACCCAAAACAAATTCATTCACCTTTTATTCTGTTAGTACTTTATTTCACGGTTGATTTCTACCAATAAAAGTTTTAGAAATTCTAGAAGTTTTGAAAGTTAAAAATGAACACACAGAAAGTTTTTGCTCCTCCATGGATGTTGAAACAAATCCCATGACAATAACTACATCCTATGAAACCATCATATTGCTGCCATTAGCATTCATGACAACCACAATTCTGTGATTTTAACTCCCTTCCTGATTTTGTTATTAGCACAAGGCAACTGTCAAAAATGAAACCCCCAGACTAGTATACTGACAGATAAAGGGAGGAGAACGGATGAAAGGGGGAGACATGCTAACTGTAGGTAGATGGAATTTGTCTGTTTCAAGAGGAAGAATTCAAGAAATTGTTGCTTAATGAAAAATGGATAAATTAATTACACTTAAAAAAAAAAAAATCCCATTTCTTTATTAAAGAATCTAGTCTATGCAATAGCTCAACTTCAGCAAAGCTTCAGTATCCCTTGAGCTGGGGCTCCCAAGTCTGAGACTATGTCCTAAAAGATATTGAACACAACCTAGTGCTTCTGCTCCATGTGCAATTCTTTAGCCAATAGAAAACTTTATACAAAAATGCATTTAAGAAAATGGAGTGTTCATAGCTATCCGCAGAAGTAGATTCTTGAAATCAAATGAAAGAAATGTCTGCCTGGAGTCCTAAGTCAGACAGAAAACTTTCAAGAGCATTTCAGAAGTAACCTAGTATCGACTGTATGTATTTGGCTCAGTCTTATAAAGCATGGTTTTTCTTATCCCATTTGAAGGAACCTACCTTTCCCTATTTCACCACATGGGTAATCTTTAGTACCTGTGTCCAGGCTCTACTGAGAAAGCTTGACAGAGAAACCTAAGTCCAGCTGCACTCTAGTCTCTAATGAGACTAACAAGATATGACATTTAAACCCCTTCTTTCCATTTTTTATCCCAGCTTCTGGAAGTCTTGCTTATTTATTTGCTCTTAGAACAAAGGTCTGCATTGTATGAAATGCTTACATACTGTCTACTATGCAAAACATGAAAAAGAATGATCACAAATAAACAGGGAAAAAACACTTATGACAAGAAAACAAACAAACAAAAAAAAAAACAACAAACAAACAAAAAACAAAGCACAGAACCACAGTAACAGAATAGACATATTTTTTAAGACCTTGCTTTTCTCTCTGGGTGAAAGTCAAATACACACCCATTTTTAGTTCTGTCAAAGGGAATAATTTTTTCTTCCTGCACAAAGACAGCAAAGACTGAATAGAGTTTTCTCCAACATTCTTCAGTGTTCAGGCTCAGAGTTTGTTCAGTGTGCTGTACAACTGTACAAGCAACCACCCCGCTAGCACTGAGATGTAGCTTAAATCATTTGGTTAATTACTGTAAACAGAAAACGCTACTTATCCAGCCTGTCCTTCTTGGTCCCGGTACATCATATTGTACATGAGAATACAGATGACACTGACAGTAAGATTTAACTTTTCCCATGAATACATTGGCACATGTTTGCTGAAATGCACAAAGCTGTGATTCCTGCTGCTACAAAAACAGAAAAGTGGTTCCAAATATTTGCAGCAGTAATGTTTCTTTTTCAGCTGTTGTGACATCTCATTTTCACATATGAAAGAGGAGACTTCATTAGTTCTTTTTTACCTCCTGATTGCACACTGCATTTTAATATACCATTATATACTTTGCCTAATCGCTAATTTAACGAATAGCGAAGCTTTGCCTCTTTGTGTTCTAGGGATCTTTTTAATAGATCAGTTCTGAAGAACTTAAGTGTGAGAAGAACTGATTTTTATATCCAGGAAAAAATCTGCTTACAACTCAACCTAAATTCCTTCTATAATTAATACATTCCATCTGCAAATTATTCTTCCAATTTGTGATTGCATTTGCTTCCCTCTGATCTCACACACATGGGGTTTACATTTGCCTCAGGGAAAAGATCTATCAGACAAATGTTCTAAGAAAAAAAGTTGACAAATACTACATAAGTGAATCACATAAGATTCCTTGCTTTTTGCAAGCAGTGAGATTTGCTGTTACAAACAAAAGATGGCAGTGAGGTGGAAATGGACTGATGTATTACAAACTTGAAGTTTTTTCCCAAATGGAGATGAATTTAAGAGCAGACAATGAGAACAGCTGCGTGGAAAATAGTCAAAAGGCAATGAGAGAGACTGGAAGGACAGAAAAGAATGATAGACACTAAGTGATCACCCTAACACAGAGAAAGATGTTTTCAGGAGAAGCCTGAGGCAGCATATGTCAGAAAAAAATGTATTTCTGGAATAACTCATAGAAATTATTAGGATGTTATGCAGGGTGGCTGAATATGTGGCTGCATGGATGGAAGACAAATCAAAGATGAAAAAAGACCTACAAGAGGAACAAGAAGACTGAATTAATAACAGGCAATAAATTGACTTCAGCTTTTTTTCTTCTTCTTTTTTTTTTTTTTTAGTCTCTTGCACTTTTATCTTATCCTGTACAATCTGGGAATGTAAGCAGTAAGATAATTGGTTATGTGTCTTTATCTCTTTTTTTTTTTCCTGTGGCAAAAAAAAAAAAAAAAAAAGTAATCTGAAAAGAAGAAAAAGCAGATCAGTAATACTGACAAAATTCATCTCATGTTGTTCTTTTTGTTCTCATAAATTAAACAACAGAAACCTCTTCAATTGACTACCTCACTAAAGGAACCCAAAAAGACCAATTGGATACCTGAAGTCTATTTTGTTTTTAATAGACATTTCCTAATCATATTTCCAAAGCATTTATGGTTTTAATACATTTATCCTTTAAAACAAGAAGTTAAGAAAATATGAAGTCTTTACAGAGCAAGAACTACATGTAGACAAGAAATCACACCATATTGTAAAAAGCTTCCTCTCTTTATATAGTCTGCAATTATTCCCTTACTGTAACCCTAACTAAAACTAGTGAATCTGTATGGCCCATTTCTAAATCAGTCTAAATCAGTACAGCTACGTTGCCTTTAGGGGAATTGCATCAACCAAAGGTCTGAAGAGAGCAAACAGATCCTGGCCTGGAAGAGAAGTGTGTTCAGCCATCTTCTTGCCAAATCATCTCTCAATGGATTTTTAAGCTATTCAGTGATACAATAAGGAATGCTACTGCATACACACAGTTTTAGAGAAAATCTTTAGAAGAAAGGCAAGTCCCTTGATGACATATTTGGGTGGCTCTGACTGTTCTGGTTTCCTGGGCAAAACTTTAAAAAGATATGAAAAGGGCAGAGTTGTGCTTGGCATGCACTTTTATAGGCAAAGGAGTTCTAGGGTTACTCTGGGAAAAAAAAAAAAAAAAAAAAAAAAAGAAGAAAAAAAAAAAGGAAACAGAAAGTGATAATCCAGGACAAGCCCTTGAAAATAAACATTCTTCTATAACTCCCTCTATAACTCTATTTCCTTTTTAGTTCATTAGCAGCAGAACTAAATAATAAAGAACTGAAAATAACCATATAGTGCCTTAATAATAAATCCACCTTGCCTTTCTTTGGACAGATGTTAGAATTTGGAATTTGCTGCTGAATGCTTCAGGCAAACCCTTAGTCAGACTTCATGCTGTCGCTCTAGAACTCTTTTTTTTTTTTTTCCCTGTGATGTGTCTAGCTAATATTCAGTGCTTGTCAAAATAAAGTTATAATCTCCACTTCAAATTAATACCCTTATACCACATCAGTCCTCGTGAGTGTTCTTTTCATTAACTGAAGTAGTCCTAATTGCTTCAGACTGTGTCCAAACCTAATTTGATGTATACTATGCTGTTCTTCCGCCCCCCCCCCCCCCCCCCCAGTTACTTAAATGTAAATCATAAGAAGCCCCTGGATATCATGAGCAGTTTGGAAGACTGACTGCTTGGCTATCCAGTATATCTTGTTTCAGTAATGAGGAAGGTACTTTGCAATTCGAAACATAGTGACGCAACTTGTATTCCCACTAAAAACAGTGCAAGAGTCAAGCTATTCTAGGAGATAGATACAGTTTCAGACACAAACACTAACAATTCCTAACGCAGGAGAGACAAAAAATAAATTATTCCCTGATTTGAAATTGCTTAAGACCAACTTTTTAAATAAGCACCTATAAATAAATCTGCAATGTTTGCAAGGTTTTCCCTTGTGTAGATAAATATATAATTTCACATGTCATTTAGTCACCGAATCAAAAAACTCCAAAATTTCACATGAGATTCATGTAAGAGACTGACATTAGCTTATTCCCATTGTAGCTATAAAGGAGTTTCATAATTAGAAATGTATAAAAGAGTCTGAATTTCCCATAAATTCTGCAAATGTATTTGTTAAGGAAAAGCAAAATGCAGCCCTTAGTGAGAAATATAGGTGGCTGTTTACTTGATAACATCTCTCTTAGCTGTGAAAATTTTGAAGACTTACTGAGATCTGAAAGATTCATTTCTCCATTTTTTCCCCCTTCTCTACAAATAAAATAAACTTGGGGAAAAAAAGAAAAAAGAAAAAAGGAACCTGCAGTACTTGGCTTTTATGGAATATAACCTCTTTATAAGAAGCTATGAGAACTTTATCATATAAACACAGAGACTAATGCAATAGAATTCAGTAAAACCAGCATTAGATATAGGTTAAAATAAGTCAGTAAGTTTGCTATGACCATTTTATATATATATATATATATATATATATATATATATATATATATCTCAAGGATGGAGAAATTTGACATGCTACATAACTCCCATTGCAGAAAACAAGGTGAATTTGCCATCTAAATTCCATACCATTAAGATGCAACCATAAGAAACCATTATAACTATGTGACATAAATTGTTGTAAGAAGTCCATGCAATATTTGTTTAAGATGTTTTTATTCTCGTGGTCATGTTTCTTGGTCATTTGTTTTGGTAAGAGGTAAAAGAACAAATTAAAGAGTACACGCTAAGCATTTCCTGAGCTTAAAGGAAAGGAAATAGACATTTTTTTGTATAATGTCAAACAAACAAGCAAATAAAAACAAAAACAACATGCACAAACAAAAACAGGATAGCAGTTCACAGAACAGATCTGAAGGGAACAGTTACTGCCCAAAGGATCTCTGATTGTATAATTAAATGCCTATGAGAAATTCAAAAGGCATTTGCTTTTTGCATATAGAGTTCAAACTTGCCCCTTCCTCAGCTAGGCGATCTATGAGAAAAGTCTTCTCTATCATAAGATATAGGGCTTACGTAGCTCTAACCTGTATTTGAACACCTGTCCAAAACTGTAAAGTAATGTGTTATGACTCCTGTATTTACTCATCATTAATTCAAATGTAATTTAATGTGTGCACTATTGCTTACACATCATTATCTGCATACATTGTCGCAGCCTGTGGCTGTGAAGGAAATTCTTTGTATTTGGAACAGGAGCTTATAGCAAATCATTGCGTGAAAGAGATGCCAAATTCCTGGGGTCCCTCTCCCTGATCTCCAGCGCCTTACTGCAACCCCTATCCTTTCCTCATTAAAACCAAACAAACCTGTGAAGCAAGCAGCATCAAGCAGTTCTGACTATGTTGAAGTAAAGCTAGCTTTCTGACACGTAAGAGTAATTATTCAAATGTATTTCTCTCAAGGAGAAGCCCACAACTACATTCCTGCTCTGGTTAATTTAAGAACTGCAGTTACTAACTGCCTCATGCACTGTTCAAGCAAACAACGGGATTTAAACCAGCCTGTACAGCATCCTCCCATCAAATCTGCAAAGAAACAAAGTAAGGCTAGAGGAAGAACAAAATACATATTTGTTAAAGATGGAATATATTCTGTAATATATTGTAATCAGATATTTAACATCCATGCAGTAAAACTATAATCAATACTGTGCAAAGCACAGAAATTTTATATCTTGCTAATAGAAATGTATTGAAATTTAATAACTTTAAAAAAAATTTTTCTAAGGTTTTAAAACCATTTTTTAAAACTTGGCTTCAGAATTTTCTTCATGAACAACATTAGACTTAAAGCTCTTGGAACAAATGCTGGTTTTTCTTTTCTTTTTTTTTTTTTTTAAACTCAAAACTCAACTATTCAACTTATTAAGGCTCTAAAAAAATAAAAGTCAATATGAAATGGCTTTTATTTATGTTGGTCAAGAAAAACTATTTCTTACATATTTTTCAGAGAAATTCTCATTGGAGAAAAAACAAACAAACAAAACAAAGTTATACTACCTGCTCCATTGAAAATTATCCTCTAACAGTTCTCTTAATTTTCTCCTACTGTAATTCTGTTCCATACAAGAGTCAACCCATTATATGTACCAGTGAGAACACTGAACCATAAAAAAGAAACAAATACTGACTGCTTCAAGAGCCCCAGTGCTGCAGAGTTCTGTAACTGATCAAACGGAACAAAATATTTAAGCACTATAATACTGTCACACTTGGGAAAATGTGGCCCTCTGCATTTGTACTTACATGCCATTCACTGTGTATATTCTAACAGATTTGGGAAGATAACTATGGAGAAAGTTATAATTATGTTTACAGAGGAAAGCCAATTTTTATATTTACCTAGAGAAGGCCATTAGCTAAGCTGTAATTACCTTTAATGGGGTGGTATTTCCATTGCTGTTAATTTTGTCTACTTAGATGTGTAAAGCAATCAGATTTACAATTGGCATAAAGAATCAGGCTAGAAAAGCATCATTTTTTGAAACAGTATTACAAATATCTAGATCATATTACAGTAGAATTTTTTGGGGAAAATGTAAATCAAGTAAACCAAATCCCACAACTTATGCACTTATGTGGTATTAATAAATAATACAAATTCAATCACTGTTTTAACAATAACGATCTTCTCCACATTTTACTCAAATTAAATCTATTAATTTAATTTATTTTTTTTCTCCTGATGCAAATAAATTATTCACTCATTCCAGGATTGTTTCTGATCATTTAACTTTATGCACTATTAACAGCTCTATTTTTCAATGGTATGCTTTTGCAATAGCCAAAACAGTTCAGTAGAATCACAGGTACAATGAGGCTAAGGAACCAGATCAAAATACAACATAATGAAAAACAATGAATCATTATAAGCAATTGTTGTTTCATAGCTCTCTTTTTCACTTTGAAATCTCTCTCTAAAACATACCCAGAAAACCAAAGTGAAGAGAAAATAAATTTATCATCAATTAAAAGTCTCCTTTTAAGTAATTTTCAGCACTTCAGAAGCAACTGAAACTATTCTTCTAAAACAGAAGAAAATACAGAAGAAATGCAAGGTGCAAACAAACCTTGAAAATTTTTAAATACTCACTATAAAGAAGCCTTTTAAGCTGTTTTTAAAGTTGCATTTTGAGACCCCTGTTGATTTCTTCTGTGTTAAGCATTCCCATAATACAGAAAATGGTATCCCTCCCCCCATCTTGCTTAAAAAAAAAAAAAGCAACAAAAGAACCCCACTTCTTTGTTTCTTCCTTTTTCATGAGAACACCTGGCCTATGAAATTCAGTGACAGAACCTTCCCTGGGGTGCTGTTTTTGTAGAAAGATAACAAAACTTTAAAAAGTATATATTTCTTGCCTCATTGGAGCTTACACAGCTTTATTTTAAATTTTTTCCATCTGTTTGCCTGGCTCAACTGTGGGTACCAATATGTTTAAAGCAAGCTATATTATTTGTCCAACAGAAGCTTGCAGTCAGCATGCTTCATTCTATTTCTAGCTAACAGTAGAGCCAAAAAGTTCCTCTGGGAAGAAGACAGGAGGGGAGGCAGGGGTGGGGAAGGAAGAGAACATTTCTCTTTTCTTCTACAAAGAACTGAACTTGTAAAAACTGGATCAAAGCTTCTTCATGGATTAATGAGAGGATGGAAGTCATTCATTTCTTTAAAGGCAGTGGAGGGAGCATGAATTAATGAAAATAATGCTCAGGAATACTTGTAAAGGCTTTTTAGGTAGGACGACAGCTGGCCTGAGATCTTGCTCTGCCTCCGATCTATATCAAGTTCTGCTTCTGTTTTCTCCCTACCACCACCACTCACATTCCTTGTTTGGCCTGCAGAAAGAAAAGAAGCAAAAAAATTCACCAAACCCACCAGCACCATTAAGGAGCAGCAAATAAACTCTTCAAAAAGATTTGCATCACTAGTATTTAAAGTTAACCATCTTTCTTAATGTTTCATGATTTAAAATGAAAAAGGAGAAAATGAATTCAAATATTAGATGATTGATTTGAAGATATTAGTCTTCTCAGTTCAACAACTTGCACACAGTGCATGTTGCAGGAACAGAAGGAAGAGAGCATCTGAGTATCATCTTTAGGCTTCCAGCCATTACATGGCGTTTTGCTCAAGCTAAATAAGAAAATGGCAACTGTAGATGCTAACTCCTGTCCACAGGCATAATATACAGCCACAGCAATGTGAAATCCACACAAATACTTGATAGCTAAATAATAGGCTCCATTTCTTTGGGATTTTGATACCACCCTTTCCAGTACCTGCCTATGCTGCATTAAGCAAAACAAAACCACACCAGCTGTCATGTGTAATTCATTCTTCCTCTCATTCCGTCCCTGAGGGGACAATTGTGTGCACTGGAGTGTTTTCTTTTGATAGGCTCTGCTCCTTTTTACAGTGTACATGTTTTTCTCCATTTATATTGGAGAAAACAAAGCCAAAGGAGTGTACATTTTGAAAGAGGTAGAGGGCAGAGGAGCTGGGGCTATTCTTGATTCTAATAAGCTTGTTGCTAAGAACTTTTGAATATAAGATTTAGAAAAGGTAATCAGAGCTGATCACACACAGATACACCAACCACCCCATTTTACTCCATATCGGCTCCATAAATCAACCCCAAAATATTCCTAATCATACCTACGGAACTGTAAACATCTCAACTCACAGAAATCTTTTTAGAAAGTAGTTGATAAAAAGTTACATGCTTTTTCTGTTGAATTGAAAGGATGGTGTGAGAATAAAGTGATGCTTTTCTCCAGATCACTTCGCAATACTGGATTGATGTAATGCTTACTGCAGCTTCAGAATCATGTGAAGAGCTCGGTTTTACATTGGTCAAAAAACTAAAGAAAAAGGGATGTGCATTCAGGTTTTTTGGTTTTTTTTTTTTTTTTTTTTAATCTTCAGTGCATCTTCAGTGAAGTGTAAATTAATGAACTGAAGACAATCCAGTGCTTTAAGCTTGGTCTGCTCACTGGAGTAGGCATGATTGTACAGTGGAATCAAGGTATGGTTGTTCAATAATTTGTTAAAAGTATGTGATGAGTACATGGGGAAGTTTGAAATCCAGGTGGATTTTCAACATTCTGAAACGTAAGAAATTTTTTATTGGTGTAGATGAATGCATGCATTTGAGAGCTCATTTGTATTATTACATACAAAGTTCCCACCTAGTCAGTGGAAGCTGAAGCTCCTTTCTATCTTACATTTTTTAATTATGAAAATATTATTTCAAATGCTTTGAAAATTGACCACAGCAATTCCCATAGTCTCTCAATTTTGCAACTGTAAAACAAAGTGCCTTCGTTTTCCCCCTATATCTGCACACTCACAACAACAATTATATACATCAGCTTAGTATCAAGAATTGTTTTTAATTCACAGCTGTGCAATTTCATTTTCATCAGCATCTATAGGGCACATCAGATTCACTGATATGTCAAATTTGTTTCTAAGTGCATAAGTCTTCCATTAAAAAAAAAAAATCTAGTGTTTTTACTTATCTGATTAATGTTCAAAGCACTGATGCATTCTCATATGAATTCCCAGTCTGCAGAAGCTTCTTAACAGAAATATATTCAGCATTAAATATATCAATAAAGTAAAATAGTAAAAAAGCACATATGCAGACTGTACTAGGTGATATAAACTATGTATGAGTGTATACTAATATGCTGTAATTTCTGCTATTATTAGCTTTGTCTAGGATTGAGTTGTTTTCCATCAACATTATATTCATATTTTTTAGAAAAGACTGGCATGTAATCAATTTCTGTTAGATTTCATATAATTCTATGTTAGGAAATCAGTCAGAATGAAACATTCCACAGAAGTTATAGGGTTTCCACTATCTTCTTCAGAAATAGACCTAAGAAAACTGATGAACTGGAATAAGATGTTCCAAATTCTGCTAAGAACTTCACATTTTACAAAAGTTCAAAAGCATTTAAATGAAAGCATCTTCAATTTGGATTTAAATTTTACTCAAAATATAAAGAAAGCAGTGACTACAAAACAGGCTACCCATACACTATATATGGAATAATAAGGTTATCCATATGGAATATGGTTATCAATATGTAATAAGGTATCCCATTCCAGTTCCCTGCTTCCGAATTTTATAACTATGCTACTTCTTATTTTATTCTGTTGATTTGAATTCATAAACAAATACTTCCAGAGACTGTGCAGACTTCTCAGTCTCACCCTAGTGGAAAATAAAATCAGCTTTCCCCTCAAATCCATCAGAATCACACTGCTGTTTTTCAGGTAGTCTGACTAACAGGTCCAAGTCAGAGCCTTGGAATCTTCTTATCTGAAAAAGAGCAAAGCACCACTGCTTCTCTGCTGTGTCACAGAGGACACCTCATACCAATAAATATGTCTATCATAACAAGCTATTGCTGATTGCTGTGGCTAGGCATGAACTTCCTCCATCTCCATTTCTTTATATGCTATTCCACATACTACTTTTCAAAAAACAGGAACAATAAGGCTTCTGACAGTTCAGTGCACATTTTTACCTTTGCTTGTATCTCACTACCTGCTTTTTTACAGCTTTTATGAAATCACAGCATCTCTCACGTGTAATACTTCTATCTCCTGCAAGACTAATATTTACCACATCTGTCCGAGACTCTCAGCATATGATTTATTTGAATCACTCAGAGAGCAGAAGGTCAAATGCATACAGCAGCATTAATATTACTTCCTAAGTCCAAGCCACAGTTCTCAACAAGATGATACGTGGTAGTGACAAACATAAGACGACAGCCTCCCTGAAATGTTAAAAGCTACCTTTTATGTTGTTTGCATTCGCTGTTCTTTATCAATGACCACTAGGCTAGTACAGAAAAAAATGTAGCTCATCCTAATTACTGCAAGGCAAAGCTTTCCTTGAGCTACCTAAAGCATCTCAGCAGTGTTACCGTAAGGAGAATAATATTATGCTCGAAGAGCCAGTTTTCTTCCCTCCCAGCCCCATTTTTACTTAGCTGAGTGTATTCCATTTCTAACATTTGTATCTCTTTTTCATTGCCCATAAAATGAGAATTTTTGTATTTTTATTTTTACAGTATTTTGAAATCTCACGTTAGACCATGCAAAAGCAGTTAAATCTCATCTATTACTTTCTTTAAATTACTCACAAACAAACTACGTGAGAAATACCCTGTATGTTTCAATAAAGAAAACACTTCTCACTCTTATTCGAACCAGGCATAAAAGATCCTACAGAGACTGATAATGCACAGATTGTCAGAGCCTCTTGTTCCCACTTACCTCATTGTTAACAATAGTGATTCCTGCACCGATGTATTTATCATAATAATATAATCATTTCTAAGTATTGATACCCATCATTTACTCCCCTTTCTTGCTAAACCTGTCATTATTCCTCAGGAAAGGAGAGTGACTGTGGAGAAACAGGTCTGGTTCAAAACAGAAATATTAAGTATTCAGTTTGAATATTGAGATTTTAATATTGCATAATAGGCAAATATATTGTCATAACATTTATGTTATGATGCGTGTCAGTGTTTCAGATACAAGTGATGTTAAAATTCTATTCTACATCTCAATTGTCAGGATTTATTGCAATTAGGAAAGTTGAGAAAGGAGAAAGGAAGAGAAAAAGGAACGGGGAAATAAATGGCGAGAAAAGGAAAGAGAAGGAAGGGAATGGAAGAAGGAAGAAGAGAAGGGGAATGAGAGAGGGGAAGGGGAAAGTTGTGTCTTAGGATTTTCCGCTCATTACCTTACTGAGTCAATACATAGACAATTTACATAAGATTAGATGTATATGTATTGACATAGGGGTGCTTTCATAAAATACTGGCTTCCATACAGGAGGTGATATTGATATGCCTAATCAAAGAAAACATAATCCAACAGTAAAGTAGAACATCTGAAGTACACTCAAAACAAGTTAACATATCACATTTTGAAATGTGCAGTCTCACATGAATTTAACTACACAATGAATTTCACTACAGACTCTTTCTGTAAGTACAGAGGAATAAGAGAAGAATATTTTTTCATCTAGACTGACCTTGAAGCAGCTGTATTGCAGGAAAAAAAAAAAAAATAGGCTTAAGAAAAGAAAAGCACAAATAAAAAACAAATAAGCTGCTCAGCTAACCAGAAAAACAGGCTAAGCCTGCAATAGGAACCATCTTCAAATTCCTTTTACAGAGACTGGATTGTTTTATACTATAAGCAAGTTTGGCAAAATCAAAGATCATACCAAGAATTTTAGTATAAGTGAACACATAGTTTACTCTGCTCTCTTACGTGTTATAAAATGGGATATTACCAAAATATGAATAATGTCTGAGCATGAAGAAACAACAGAAGAAATACAAAATTGCAAGTAATTAGCCAATCTACTTGTTTCATTTTTAAACTTCTAATTAAACAGAAAGGAATGTGGGGGACACATAAAACAATTCCTGCAGTACTGCATAAAACTGTCTGTAGTTATAGAGGACTATCAATACAGCTAACCTAACAAGCTACATCGATGACTCCCATCAGACACTTCAAAGGAAGATGCAAAACCACTTTAAACCACAATTAAGTAGACTCTAAAAATAAATTTCTGCCACAGTCAGGTAAGAAGTGAATAACTATTAACTGTTAAACTTCAAGAATATCTACCTTGCATATTTCATGTTCTATTAATTACAACTGTATTAGTTTAATATAATTCATCCAATGATGTTGTATATAGATAGGCTTCATTAGTATATACATAGAATGATCTCACTGCAACGAATACAAGAATTAACACTGTAAAACTGTATTACCTATGTTCTTTAGAATATCACTGCAGCTAAGAATATCTCTGGTAGCTGAGGGTTTCAAGGATTAAACAGTCAAGAGGGCTAACCTCAAAAATTACCTCCACACAACCTCAGAATGGCAGGGTGAGCTACAACGGGTTGTCCAGGACCATGTCTAGGCATATTTTGAAGATCTCCAATGAGGAGACTCCATAGCATTTCAAGGCAGCCTGTGTCAATGCCCTGTCACCTGCACAGCAGAGAAGTGCTGCTTGGTGGTCAAAGCAGGCCTTCTGCATTCTAAGTTTGTGCCCACTACCTCTTGTCCATGGCAGTGAGCATCACTGAAAAGAGCTGTGCTCTCTTTTTTTGCATCACTGATGTATTTATAAATGAGAGCTCCTCTGAAAATAACGTCTTCTATTTTATTATGTTGGTCCACAGCATCAGAGGCAGATGGTGGTATAGCAATAGAGATTGAACTTTCCCACCAATACTCTATTATCATTTTTTTGCCATGAGACAGATGGCAGCAGAGGGTTGGTCTGACAAAATGGCAGGCTTTCCTGTGCTATATAACAGAGGGGAAATATTTTCATCAATCTTATTTGTCTTGGTATCATATTTTCACCATTCTTTTATACCCTGTTTTGTAGTACATCAGGCAAACAAATTAATGAACTATGGAAGAATATTTGCTTTCCAAAAGGTTGTGTTCATCGTTCATCCACTGAACCCACCCCCCAACACACACACGTATGAAGTTACAGTTAAGCAGTAAACACCAGATTGAGGAAATAGATATTTTAACCTTTTCAAGGAGATGCATAAAGATCTTGCAAGTTTCAGACTTAGATTATTATCAAATTTGTAATCAAAGATATTCAATCTACAAACAGAATTTGAGATTACATTTTATCTATTTTTATTTTTGATTTTTTGATAGATTTCAACTTGTAAAAATAAAACAAAAATATACTTTTTCAAGAGAAATCCACCTGCTGAGATGTGTAACTAACACCCCTCTTATGGCAACATAATGTTTTTACCTGATGTAATGTTTCACTGAGGGTCTGGACATGGGAGCCTTGAAATTCCTTGTGGAGTTTTTCCTCAAATTTTAAATTGCTATAAATGTAATTATGTAATTACAAAATTACATTTGGTTAGAAATTTTTTTAATGCTCCCTAGAAGATTCTTTGCACAGAACCAGACTGATCTCAATGTTTATCATTTGTTAATCACTCACAAACATCTGTGAGAAGAATAAAGATTAATTCAGAAAAAAACGTTTTAAAGCATATTTTGTTTATTGTCCACAGCATAACATTTTGTTTGAAAGTGTGAAACTGAAGTTTTTAGCTGATGTATCTTTACTTCACCGCATCTTCGTAGGCACTGAAAATGTAAAGGTCTGTGCTTGGAGACTGAACACAGTAGCTTGCAAAAAGCAACTGATTAATACTGAAACTGTACGTAAATTCCTTATGATTTTTACCTTTTCCTTTTTTTTTCCCTCTAGTCAAATTACTATTTAATTAATTTGATGGAAGATTAATAGGCTCAAATATAGATATAATATAAATAAAAAAAAAGAAAAAGCATGATTCAGCCAGTTATCTAACTCAGCACTCAGTATTATGAGGAATAATAATAAGAAAACAGTAGAACACGAATTCTTATCTACATTTTGCAAAATCATGTAAATCAATAGAAGAAAAATCATTCTGTAAATACAGCTCACAACTTATAAAGTAATTAAATTGCTATGTAATCCTCAGTAAAAATGGGACATGGGATAATTAGAAATGCTAATGTTAAGAAAGTTTAGACTTCGTTAATATTTTTAACTGCTAATTGCTGCAATTAAAAATGAGGAATTCATTTTAATTTTCTTAACGAAGACTTCAGAATTGCAATACACTTTGAAGCTGTCAGTGTTCAGAAAATGAATGCTGAATCATAATTTTAGAAGTGTAACTACTTAATCAGAAGTACTGTGTTAGTTTCATTAAGATGTTTGATATTTAAAGAGGTATCACTCCTGGACAAAAAAAATCCCTGTACCTTCTTCATTTGGAGAAATTCAATTACAGGTGACTAAGTCACTTATCCAAATTCACAATTACAATGCAATACAATTTGTATCATTTTATTATATGAACAAATACAAAATGAAAATTGATCAGTATTGAGTGGGTCATGAGATGGAGAAACAGGTGTGTTGCATCTTTGGGTGTCTGATTTATAGGAAAAAAAAAAGGTAAAATTTTTGTAGATCTAGAATAACCCCCATGTACCATACATTACTTCTGGAAGGCCAAATACAAATAACAAAAAAAAAAAATCACAAATTGTCAGAATTCATGCAAAAATTGTGGTGTTTCCAATGAACTCATGCAAAAAGACTTTTTGAAGTTATCACCAAAAATTATCTGTATTAAACTATCAATGAACTACAGTAAGGATTAGGAATACCATTAATCAACCCAGTTTTCTATATCTTCTGTTAAACAGTTTTTAAAAATTAAAGTTTATAAATAAAAAGTACACATCACATTTTTTATTTTTTCCTTTTCCTTTTAACAAGGCTTGACATAAAGCATCATGTTATTTTACAGTAATTATCTGATGCTATTATCGAGAAATGAAATAAATAATAAATACCTTAAGGATCTGGTTTTGTACAGAAGCTGATCTGAAAAAATAGTTTTGAGAGGTTATTTCCATAGCTTTTCTTGTGACACAATAAAGGAGAAAAAACAGGAAAAATATGGGTTGAGTCACTTGGAATTGCTTTATTTCACTCAAAAGTGTAAATTTGAGTTAATTTCATATTACTGCACAACAATCTCAAGAACTTTCATTGAAAATTAAAATACTCAGGACAAAAAAAATGTCTTATCAAAGCCAATAATGACTTTTTGGCTAAGCATTCTAGTAACAGCTAAAACCCGAATTTGTTAATGATTGAAAGCAAAAAATATCTTTGACTTTTCAATCTGTCAGCCTAAATCTGTTCTTTTTTATTGTCTATGTACTTGCATGGTTAAATTGAAGTTTTGCTCTCTACAAGACTTATTTTGACATAGAAAATCATATTTCCAGAAAAGATCATGATAATTATATTAACTATAGTATTGTAAAGTAGATTTTAATATGTAAGGTGCTATTTTAACCATGAAAAACCTCTAGGCCTCCAAATATTCACAAATATTTTTACTTTTATAATATCAACAGATGATAAAATGCTTCAAAATAATATTGATTTTATTTACGTAGAATATTTTCAGAGAAAGCATAATTACCCCGCAGTATACATTTATTCTCGAATTTACTTTCTACCACCTGCCCCTTAGGAAAGTCAGGTTTATCTAGCAAAAAGAACAGATCGATATCAAAGTATTGTTTTTCCACTAATCAGATCTAAGCTGCTTTTTATTGTTTGAAGGAATTACTTAAGAGATCCAACATTACACTTCAATCAGATTTACAGTTTCTGGTTCATTGACTGGCCACTCCTTCTGTTGAGTAAAGGTAACAGAAGTCCTTCTTAGATCTTTTATCCTCAGAAAAAGGTCGTTAAACCACTCCTCATAATTATGTAGGGTAATTATGTAGGGCCAATGAGTCTTTACCCATCCAGAATCTCCGCTATTCTATATTGCAAAACATTTTCTCTCAACTGTTTTTCAAGTCTTGAAATGTGCAGTAAAGTATATTTGCAAGTAAAGTAAAGCATAGCAGAGAAGAGTCTTGCAAATTTATCTGTAACCCTCTTCAGGACATGACTGTCTCAAAATCCTTGAAATCATCAATTACAAACCTGACTTTGCAAACTGCAGCTCTTTTGACCTCAGTAATCTTTGTTCCTGTGGTATTTATGTATGTTTCATTCCTGAATTTCTTTATTTGATCCCTGTTAAGATATATATGCCAAGAGATAAAGATTCTATCAATCTGTAATTTTCTTCTTGCTTGTAAACACAGAAATCTATACTGAAGTACTCCTTGAAAGGATTAATAATGCACTGAGTTGACTCACATATGCAGCTGCAGAGTGGAATGCCAGCTTGAAAGTCTGCTAATTACTTAAATTTACTTCCTATATATAATATTTGATGCTTCCTTAAATTAATGTTTCAGCTTCTTAGTTATTCACCATCTTGATGCTTTACATTTAGAGTAAATCTGAAAAAATATATATGTATCAATAAAATGTTGTAGTATGCTATTCAATCCTGTATTGCTAATAGTGTTGCACCAAACCAGACTTGTGAATGTGTAAAGAAATTTCACAACTCAGCTGTTTCTGAAGTCTGTCATAATCAAAACAAGAAATACTTTCCCATCCTCATTAAAATGGATATGAAAAATGGACCCATAGATCTTCTAAGAAAGTTTTTCCTTTAATGTAAGAAGTTTCTCATTTGTGAGTCAGCAGAAGTTTCCATAAAAGCTTTTGTTTCCTAAAACAAATTTTAAAAAGAACCATAGATAGACACAGAACAATCTCTGCCTTAAATTCTCTGGCAAATTTATCACAACCATAAGATACCTGACATGCTCCAGAGCATACTGAGAACACAACTGAAGAAACAGAATATCTAAGGCTCATTAGAAATCAGTCTCAGCAACAAGAAACTTTCTAGGCCAAACAAGATGTGACAGATCCATTGCCCTCACACAGGGTGTTTTATCTTGCAGACCTCTACATAATGCCAGTTTCTCCAAGGTACATGTTGTACCTTACCCTTGTGTTGAAGGTTTCTTCTATGTAAAACCAAAGTTTGACATTACTTAATATACAAGACAGATACTTCATAGCTTTTAGGATTTACAGAGAGGCTCACCAAGAATCTTATATAAATCCTCCTTTTAACCCATACTATTTATCAAATTCTTAGAAGGAAAATAGAAAGTTTTCAATTTTCTACCACAAAATGATGTGGTTGAAAGATGTAAGGCTGGAAGGTAAACAGCAGTCGGAACTGATGATCTTTAAGATCAATGCCAACCTAAAGCACCCTATTATTCTAGGTTATATGAATCAACTGTACAACTATGAAGTTGGATATACCACAAGTTAGTCTCTGAAGTCCATTAAGAATTACATCCCCTTGTACAAATGTTTGGGAGATTATAATTGATTTCCAAATCAAAAGTTAATGATGTAAAATACCTTTTTTGCATTACATAAGTTTCCAAAAACTGGGCACATAGGAAGATTAACTGTTTACACCCTCCAGTGTCATGAGCAAGTTTAAGGCTATAACAGGCACTGCACTTTATACATATACACATCATCAACTTAGCAGAGTTATATACAGATTCACAAGTCCTCACAGCCTTCTGCTGTTGAAGGATTGAAAGGAAAATGATCAAGACTTCTGTTTAATTTATCTCCAGTTCTTTTAATGGCATCACTAAAGTTAAAGATCAACAAAACTAATGTCAGACATTTGAGTAGAAGTAGTCACTAAAACTCTTCACTAACTAGACAGTTTGGGTTGTTATTGGTTGTTTTGCTTTATTTTTCCAGTTCTAGAAGTAATGGAAGTCAATAAATTAAATAAAGGCACAGAATCCTCACCCAGCTTTTTCAAGATACTGGTTCTTTATATATGCAAAGTTGCACTGAACTTTAATGCTAACATTCTTAGATAAAATAAGTATTTATTTTAAAGCCATTTTGCACCGGTAACTCTATATGAAAACTAATATGAATTTCCATATGTGCCTGTAGGAATTAGTACTACATGGAATTTCCCAGCCTATGCTTCTCTGTTGTGGAAATGACATGATTTTACAGATTTTCTTGCCTCTATCCCAAATCTGGGTCAGAACATCTAGTTCTTTGAAAAAATTGTCTTGTTTGAATTATCAAGTAGAACCAAATACTTTCATCTTGAAGTTTCATTGTTCTACTGAGTACATATGTAGTAACTGAAAAACAGCAATGAATGTGTAAGCCCAACAGGTCATGGTTCCCAGGGGTACTAGATAAGTGGAAATCTAAATGGAAGGAAGAACAAGAAGCAAGTGCCTCATTAGCTTAAAATGGTGACTGCTTCACTTTCAGTTAAATTCAAGTCAAGCATGTCATAACTACAAGATGTGATCCACATCTTGTAGAGAGATTCTGTAAGTACACGTATAAGCACCAGATTATTTTTTAATGAAAGGTTTGTTACTAAAACATTCACTCGAGACATACTAAAGCCAAGTAATTACAGTAAGAATTACAGTAAGTGTGAAGTGTAGAATCAATTGGAGTATTTTAGCTTGAAAGTTTGCTTTTACAAGTAATACCCTCTGTAAATATAAAAGATCAAAGAATAGCTTGCCATATATCATGTAGGACAATGGTATCAAGTATTCAATATAACATAATCATTTACTTTTCATCTTAGTGAGATTTTCTACCTTTAAGAAAAAGTAACTTCCTCACAGTTGGAAGAAAATTTGAAGTTAGGCCTCTGTCTGTCATGCTTCTATCACAGAGACATTGCTAGGGTAAGAATTAAAACTTTAGTCCTTGATTTGTTTCCATATTTGTACTACATGTAACTTTCATTTTCTTGGATAAGGCTTCAATGAGTGACAAAAACACTTCAAATGTCACATAATTTACACTTTCTGTATTTTATTTTATTCATTCCCTCTTCCCCCTCCCCCCCCCCCCCCTTTTTTTTTTTTAAAGCATACATTCCTTCCAACATGAAAATTCAGGTTCTTGTTAACCAGAAATAATTAAAAAGAATTTAGTGGCGTGTATACACCAGGCTAAAAAGAACCATCTCTGTCTTTCTGAGTCTTTCAGATGGAAATAATTGTTGTATTCTTACATCGCTGACAAATATTTTAGAATTAATATGAACAAATGTCCAGAACATCCTAGGGAGTCTCTGAATCACTAGAATTTCATTCGCTATTGCCATGGGTATTTTAATTTGGCATTTCCTCCAGAAACAGGGGTTTTCTACTGTTAAGCATCCTTACATTTTTTTCCTGTTTCCTGTGAAAAATATTACTGCCTGTTTTGATTTAAAATCGGTGAGTTAGTCCGGGATTTTTGGAAACATGAAGAAACTTCACGGAAGTACCAGTAACCCTGTGCTTGCCCAACTGTACTGAAGGATCAACTCCTTCCTGCATTTTTACCCCACCTGTCCTAGGTTGATCTCTT
Source organism: Phasianus colchicus (assembly GCF_987193195.1). Classification (NCBI taxonomy): domain Eukaryota; kingdom Metazoa; phylum Chordata; class Aves; order Galliformes; family Phasianidae; genus Phasianus; species Phasianus colchicus. Next base: position 52,132,429 of record NC_143439.1, on the reverse strand, counting down.
TTATCTTGCAGTCTAAGCTAAGGCTACAACAGAATCATATGCCACTAACACTTATCTACCACTTCACTAATGCTTGTGATGAGGAGCTCCTAATGAAGAATTTTCCACCAGGCATTCTTCCCAGTTCAGTCTTTCAAAATAGCAGATAAAGTCCAAGCATTCCTGTGATAAAATGTGAACGCACAATTGGTTGTGGCAGATTTCTCAAAAGTCTAAGAAAAGTAATCAGGAAACTGAAGACAGCCAGGCATATATTTCTTCTACAAGTACTTTAGGCCGGGAAACCTGTGGATACCTCCTTCAAGACAATCAAGACCCTGGACAACTTAAGTAGGAATCATAACTTGGAAAAATCTGTCTTTTAGAGGTGGAAAGGTTATGAGAATTATTTTTGTTCACAGGGACGAGACAGCAGCTGTGCTCATAAGAGGGAAATCAGAAGAGGACATGCAAAAAAAAAAAAAAAAGGGAAAAGAATCATAGAATCCTTAAAATTGGAAGGGACCTTTGAATGTCATTTAGTCCAACTACCCTGCAATGAACAGGGACATCTACAGCTTCATCAGGTTACACAGAGCCTGACCCAGCCTCACCTTGAAAGTCTCCAGGGACAGGGAAACCACCATATCTCTGGGCAACCTGTTACAGTGTGCCACCATAGTCACTGTAAAAGACTTCTTCCTTATATCTAACCTACACCTTGAAGCTTGAAATTATTTCTGCTTGTCCTATCACCAACCATGCTATAGAGTCTGTCCCCTTCTTTCCTATAGCTCCCCTTTAGATATTGAAAGGCCAATATCAGGTCACCTCAGAGCTCTCTTTTCTCCAGGCTGAACAGCCCCATCTCTTTCCATGTGTCATCATAGAAGAGGTGTTCCATCCCTTGGATTATTTTTGTGACTCTCCTCTGGACACATTTGAACAGGTCCGTGTCACTCCTGTACTGAGTACTACACACTGTTGTCACACGTCCAACTTGCCATCCACCAGTACCCCCCACGTCCTTTTCACCAGGGCTATGGTCAATCTTTTCATTTCCCCCTGTTTTGGTAACAGGGATTGCCTCAACCTAGGTGCAAGGCATTGCACTTGCATTTGTTGAACCTCATGAGGGTCACCTGAACCTACTGGTTAAGCTGTCTATGTCCCTCTGAACAGTATCCTGTCTCTGGTACATCAACGTCACCCCATAACTTGGAGTCATCACACTCAACTTCACTGTCAATCTCACTGATAAAGACTAAACAGTATCAGTCCCAGTACTGACCCCTGGGGGGACACCTCTTGTTAGTGATCTCCATCCAGACATGGAACCATTGACCACCTGTACAATTAACAAACGTACATTTAGAAGAGTGGCTGGTTAGGATGGTATTTTACAGGTTAATAGTTAGAAAGATTATCATGGAGAAAAGAGACAATCAAAAATTAAAAATTAAATGCTCACCTATATCCTAGGCTTACAGTAGAAAATTCCAAAAGGAGGGATCTCCAGAAAGAGATCCTTCTCTGGGGCAGTCAGCCCTTAAATGGGGTCTAGGAGAGGTGGAGCCAGGCTCCACCCCTTCTGGTCATGCAGATGAATTGCCTTCAGCTGTGCTCCCATGCCTGACTCAGTCCTTACCTCAGGTGATCAATCAGTAGTCCAGGCCAGTCAATCCTGCAGCCAGTTCTTCATCCATTGAACAATCTACATATCAAATCCATATTTTTCCAACTTGGAGAGAAGGATGCTGTGGAGTACCATGTCAAAGGCGTTACTGAGGTCCATGCAGATGACATCAGTGACCCTTCCCTTGCCCACTGATGAAGTGATGCCATCATAAAAGGCCACCAGCACAATTTGTTCTTAGTGAAGCCACGTTGGTTTTCCTGGTTCTCCATATGCCTTAGCATAGCTTCCAGGAGGATCTGCTCCATGATCTTTCCTGGCAGAGGTGAGACTGACAGGCTGATAGTTCCCAGGGTCATCCTTTTTACCCTTCTTAAAAACGGGTGTGAAGGAGGTAAGTCTACCAGATGCTCACCCACACTACTACCAAGGACACTGCAGATCACAGAATCATAGAATCACGAAGGTTGGAAAAGACCCACAAGATCATCCAGTCCAACCATCCACATATCACCAGTAGTTCTCACTAAATCATGTCCCTCAACACAATGTATAAATGTTCCTTGAACACCTCCAGGGTTGGTGACTCCACCAACTCCCTGAGCAGCCCATTCCAGCATCTGACCACTCTCAAAGAAGTAGTATTTCCTAACATCTAGTCTGAATCTCCCCTTGTGCAACTTGAGGCCATTCCCTTTTCTCCTATCACTAGTTACATGGAAGAAGAGGTCGACCTCCAGCTCACTACAGCCTCCCTTCAGGTAGTTATACAGAGTGATAATGTCTCCCATGAGCTTCCTCTTCTCCAGACTGAACAATCCCAGTTCCCTTAGTCTCTCCTCTTAAGGCCTGCACTCCAGACTCCGCCAGATGTAATCTGAGTGACTAGTATATGTTGAAGAGATCTCTGAGCCACCAGACCCTTACCAAATCTTAAAATATTGAGGAGACACATTCTTTCAAATGTCTGTTTATGCACTTCACAAAAGACTAATCAAGGCAAGAAGATGTGTCAAATTCTGCATCTCTCTTCATATTGTGAGAAAGGGACACACTTATGTTTTGCTATCAAGTGGTGGCTGGAGTTCTCAAAGATCTACTGACTGAAAAGATTCAGTCACTTTCAACTCATTCATTTTACCAATTGCACTTCATTATTTCTATACCTCAATTATGGTTTAAAGTTTATCCACAGTAGTATCCTTTCAGTTTAAACAAACTAATCACCTAAAGTCTTGGGAAAGTTCAAGTACAGTCAATTAACATCACTGACACTAGAGATAGCATTACTTTTCTGTCAAGAAAATTGTCCTACTTTTCCTTTTAAGTCTCATGTGCTTTCATACTTTCAAATAATCTAAGTTTACAATCATATGTCAGTTTTTCACTGCTAAAGGAATACACAAAAACAGACTTCAAAGCCATCTTTGTTCTGCACATACATATCAAAGAAAACATCTATTTTATTTTGCTGCATCAAAGGCTATTAAGTACTATTTTAACATTAGGGAAATAACACAATTTGACATTCAGTGAACTTGATGTTCATCATTGTGCCTTCATTAATTCCTTTTCTGGATTTTAACTTTTTGAAGTCACATCAAAAGTTCAGAAATTTTATAGGCAAAAATGTATATATAAGTACATGTATTTATATATCTACATATATGCACACACAGACTTGCCAGACTGATGATTTTATTCAGAAAAAGATTAAAAGCTTATAATTATGATTGCCATTATATAAGAATTCTTTAACCAATGACAGTTCCATTAATAGTTCTTTTAATTCACACAATCACCCCACAGCTTCTATGGTTTTCTGACTTTTTTCCTCCCTTGATTCATTTATGGAAATCTTAAGCCTTCTTAAGTTCTGACATTGAAGTATTTTTAAGCTCTTGTTGAGGTTAATCAAAGTCACTTAAAAGCAATCCCTAAAAGCTCCTTCACTACACAACAAATGAATATTTCTTCACAAACAGACTTTAGAATAATGACATGGATTTAGAATCCCAAGTGAAGTGTGACCCTGGTACTTATTAGTGGAGAGATAATTTATACTTGTGAAGCTGCCTGTGGTGTTTAGGACAGAAAGTGTTATGTTTCAAAAATGAACTTCTCTGCTTAAATGACCTCTTCACATAGCAGTTCCAGATAACATTAAGAATTTTTATTTCTTTAGTTTTATTTTCTCTGTTTCATGGAATAACTGAAGTTACATTCTTTTTGCATAATTGTGATTATACATGATCTATAAAGATGCAAGATGTACAGTTCCACTTTTTCACTTGGATACCCAAAATAAGGCTTGAACAAGTTACTGTTTAAAACAATCTCACAGTATGAAAAAAGATAATTAGCTCGTTATCTACTCAACACAGGACCTAATCAACTCACAAGCTATTATTCAAACTTTCCATGTTGCTAAAAATGTACACTGCTAGGTAGAATCATTCAACAATATTATATGCATTCCTGATCTTTTTCTGATCTTATTCATAAACTTTTATGTATAAAGATAACACCATCTTTGTTGTCCTCTTTGGACATACTCCAGGGCCTCAATGTCTTTCTTGTAGTGAGAGGCCCAAAACTGAACACAGCAGTCCAGGTGCAGCCTCACCAGTTCTAAGTACAAAGGAATGATCACCTTCTGAGACCTACTAACTACAGTATTTCTGATACAAGGCAGGGTGCCATTGAACTTCTTAGTTATCTGGGCACACTGCTGGCTCATGGTCAGTTGGCTATCAACCAACACCCCCAGATCCATTTCCTCCACACAGTCTTCCAATCGCTCTGCCCCAAACCTGTACCACTGGCTGGGGTTGGTGGGACCAAAGTGCAGAAGCTGGCACTTGGTCCTGTTGAACTTAAATTCCTCCCCAGGTGTAGGACTTTATACTTGCCCTCATTGAACAGCTAAAATTATACAGTCAGTTAAAACCAACAGAAAACAAAGACATTTCTTATGCAAAGATAATCTGAAGTTCAGCCAACTTACCTCAGATAAGAAAAAAATATTTATTTCCAAATTATTCTATGCAAATTTTTGAAAATTTTGGTACTGAAAAAAAACATCATTCTACACTTTCATCTCTTGTTTTCTTAGTTGTATTATTTATGTTGCCATTCATAAGTCTTCCTCTATTCACCCAACACACAAGTTTCAGAGAATCATAGAACAATTTAGATTGGAAGGTGGTCTAGAGGTCACCTCTGCCAATCTACTGCTAAGATAAGATCACATTTCTCACAGGTATAGCCAGTCAAAAGTTGAATATCGGATGATCTTTTACAGAATTTGTTCATCATCATTATAAAACTAAAAGATTTATTTTTGATAAACTCTTCCTCCCAGAGGAAGGCTACAACTGTGCTGCTGCTTGCCACACTGCCAGAACCCAGAAGCCACCTCACCCCCATTACCTGGAATTGTAGATCGTGTGGAGGCCATTGGGAATGCTACACATCTCAGTGTACTACAGAGAGAATCAGAACTCACATGAGACTGCTAAGGAGCACGAGACTAGGAAATACAGCTTCACAATACGTTTTGACTCTACACCCAACAGCCTATCATGTGATATCATGATATGGAATACTGATATAACCAGGACACTTCCTGACATCGTAAATAAAATCTCTCTCTCTATTCAAACCACTGAAACAGTTTTTGCATAGCTGCGATGCAGGTAATAGCCCCATTCAATCACTAACCTTCCTTCTCCTAACAAGGTATTAGAAAAAATGTTATATCTCACTTACAGTGCACTAGAGTCAGCTCCGACTAAGCATTTGCTTTCCTCGATCTATTCGTATGGTGGGCAATATCTTTGCATATTCCTTATTCCACCATTTGTGTACTTTGTTTTCATGTTCAAGCTCAATCAGGAGCTTCTTGTTCTGCCAGGCTCAACTTCTGCCATGCTAATGTGACAGGAATTGACTATTCTTGTGCCTTGAAAAGGCTGTACATGAAGATCAGCCAGCTCTCCTGGGCCCCTTTTCCACCCAAGGTAGCTTTCCATGGGATCATCATAAACAGGTTCCTATGCAGGTTGAAATACAGTCTTTCGAAGTCCAGAGTTGTTATTATGGTATTGTCTCATTCAGTACTCTCTGGTTCTTCAATTGCTTAGTCTCAGCCACGCAAACTGCACAGAAATACATTTGCAGATACTCTGCTCCCCATGGAGAACCAAAACCGCAAAAGGCAACTGCGTTCAGATGCCACTTTGGAGTGAGGCACACCTCATCAGGTCTCCTGAGATTGCAAGCCCATCAGAACAGAACAACAGTCACTCAGTTTGTGGCTGTTATCATCACCACATGTTCCTAACACCCACTCTGCCCTCACGGCAAATTAAAGCTGCACACAGGTGTCTGCACAGGCAGACAGCAAAGCATAGTACACTGCCTGACTCAGGAGAAAACGGCTCAGCCTGCATGCTTTTAACAAAATCAGGACTAAAGCAGTTAATTATACAAGCAGTTAATAACACATGTAAGATGAATATCAGCAAAGCAACAAATAGACCACAATATTGCACACTTTCAGTTCCTAAATTTATATACATTCCTCTATTGCAAATCACAAAATTATGTATTCTTCCCCCTCACATAGGCACTCAAACATAGAATTATTCACACACTATCACCCTTTCTTACAGGACATGTGAAATGCAAGCAAACCCCCTCTCTTGCCACTACAAATCTAAATATATATTTAAGTATGATAGAAATAAATAGTTTATGTCAACAGATATATAAAAATTTGATTATTTCTTATTATTGACAGACAAAAAAATTATTTTCAAAAGGATTAGCAGCCCCTTGTGCTGTAAATTACATCATTATCAAGTTTATTTTCATAACATTTATATATCTAGCACACAGTTATCATATGTGATTACATTATCAATGTCTGCCACTAGCAAGTGAAGTTGAATCAAAGTCTGTGAGGTTTGAAAGAAGTATTTGTTTTGACTAACACAGGAAATAAAGATGTGATGCAACATCAGTGAGGCAAGAAAGCTATCTACTTTATAACTTCATACTGCCAAGCATCAGCTCAATAACACTTTAGAATAGTTGGAAAAAGAACAAAAATATCTCTCACATTACATATGAATTCACAGGAAAAGAGAATGTGCAAGTAGATTTTTTAAAATGGCACATTTCTCTGGATTTGTTTGTCCTCTCCCAGCATTACACATTGCTTCACACCTCCAAATACACTGTCAGATCTGATTAGCATTGTGCGTGGGATTAAACTTGACCCTTGCCTGCAACAGATAATAAATTTAAATATTATTACAACAGTATGACTACCTTATGAGCTGCTAATAAACTGATATATTTGAAAACCACTAGAATTCCATAGGCTTCTGAAACAGTATCATGCGTTTACTCAGAAGTTTCAGTTCAGCCTAATCCACATGGCACCACTCCAGTGAACCCTTTCAAGGAGCTGCACAGAGAGTAGTACCTGCTCTGAAGTAAGAGAAATAAAGATGAATCTGAGGGAGAAACAAACAAACAAACAAACAAACAAAAAAAAAAAAAAAAAAAAAAAAAAACCTCAGTTTTTTTTCACTTGAAGCAGAATTTACCATTAATTGTCTGACTACTTTCAAAACATGTCTTTTTTGCCAGTACAGTTAAACGGAAAGACAAGACATTCAATAGCCTGAATTATTAATCTTAATTCCTTTCAGAGGCAGGATTTTGAAAGCATGGCAAAGTAATCATTAAATTCCATAACTAGTAGAATGTGACACATATTTGCTCTTGGGAAATACTTTGTATAATGTCTTGAGCCTGAAATGTTTAGCTCTACATTAATGGCAATGTTGCCTCAATTTACAAAGAGCATCTCTCTCTGGACTGTTAGAACATTACTTGGATTAACAATAACATGATAAAACTTATCCATAGCTATTCTAAAGGGGGAAGAGGGGGACTCTATGAATCTGTGAATTTGAACACAAGTCCCTCTATTTCACTCTCTTTGTATCATAAATGAAGATGCCCTACTTTAAGTGAGGTCTTAGAGTTAATATGAATTTTCAGAGAGGCTTCTACTGAAAATTAATACTTAGATGTGAATTCACAGGAAAATGATATGAGATCAACCTTCAGTTAACATACATAAATATGTAAATATCTAACAATTTTAATATGTAATTTAATAAAATAGTTGTAACTGCATAATGGCAGGTGAACATGTAAAGCAACAATATGTTCTTGGAAGCTTTTATTTATAAATTATTCCAGTGTTTTCATTCTTCATCTTCTCTATCCAAAAAGATCTGCTATCAATTCAATATGCCTTTAGCCAACCTTTAGAGAACATGGCAGGAAAGCCTATATATCAAAACTATTTCATTAATTACTTGTGACATATTTAACACACGCATAAAGCTTTAAAGATTGTAGCATTATAGTTCAAAACTTCTTCAGATGGACAATGTTAATAACTTAAAATTTTATCTAATTGAATAAGTTCATTTAAAATGTAGAAAGAAGTTGCAAAACAACTGTGTGTCTCTCTTGTAAGTGGCTAGACATACACAGCACCTTTCATGCAATCAAAAAGATTTTCCAGAGTGGTTTAAGGAATTTTGTGAACAGGTCCAAAACCCGTTACATGATCAAGGATTAAATCTTCTTGACACTCACACAAGAATGTTAACTTCGATGTGAAAAGATCCTTTGTTTTATATCTTTAGATGAAATACAATATATTCTTACTGTTTCAAGACTGCAAACAATTTCCTGTACTTTAAGTATATAGAGAACCTGCAACTCTCAACTGAACAAAATCTCACACACTGCAGTGACATTACCTCAATAAAGGACTTCCTTTTTAATCCTTTTTTTTCCTAATATCTTCTAGATTATACCTACTATCTTATGAAGTTAGTATTTCTACCTTCAGAATTGGTTAAAAAACTGCAGTCTTTAGACACTCAGCTACACACATTTTCAATCCTGAATTCAAGATATGAGTTGGTAACATAATCTGGGAAGTAATTTTGTGCATTATGTTACCATGAGCCTCTCTGAACACATTTGTAATTATTAACAATAATGAATACTACCAGGTGAGTGTGATATATGTGTTGTTGAAAAGACTGAATTACAGAATGACTTACAATAAATTGACCAACATTTTTTATAGATTACAGCTTCTTCTAAAAAGAAATCAAACTACATGGCAAACACTAAGCACTTTTTATCAAAGAAAAGCTGAATTCCTAACGACAAATGCATCAGCAATGTGAAGAATATGTCAATGATACATCTTAAACCACTTTTAACATCTTTACAATTGCTATAGTTCAAGCAAAGGATAATTTGCTATGCAAATAGTATACAATTAAATGCCTTCATAAATTTATTTTTATGTATCATAACAGCTGATTATCTTTTCAAATTATGTTCATTGAAGAAGAGACTATAAATAGGAAATCTGAAATAAAGTATATGACAGCAGAGAAAAACTGTGATGAAACTGTCTTTGCATATTACAGCTATATATTTATAAATATTTCACAGTAATTTTTTAAAAATCATAGCATTAATCAGTAAAAAAAGATAAGAAGAAAGCAGTATGCTAGAGTAGTTGAATAGGCTATGTATTTCCAAGTCTGTTCAGGCTGATGCAGTCCTAGGAGTCCCTACCTCTCTGCTCCTGCTGGCCACACTATTTCCAGTGCAGGGCGGGATGCCGTTGGTCCTCCTTGCCACCTGGGCACACAGTCAGCTCATGTTCAGCCAAGCATCAATCAACACCCCCAGGTCCCTTTCCTCTTCACAGTCATTCAGCCACTCATCCCGAAGCCTATAGCGCTGCATGGGGTTATTGTGGCCAAAGTGCAGGACCTGGCACTTGGCCTTGTTGAACCTCATCCCATTCACCTCAGCCCAGTGATCCAGCTTATCTAGATCCCTCTGACAAAGGGCCTCCCTATCTTCAGGCAGATTGTCACTACCTCCCCACATGGTGTCATCTGCAAACTTACTGAGGGTACACTCAATCCCTTCAATCTAGGTCATCAGTAAAGGTATTAAACAAGATGGGCCCCAGTACCGGCCCCTGGGGGACACCACTTGTAATGGGTCACCAGCTGGATTTAACCCCATTAACCACTACCCGCTGGGAACGGCCCTCTAACCAGTTCCTTACCCAAAGAAGGGTATACCCATCCAGGCCACAGGCAGCCAGTTTCTCCAGAAGAATACTGTGAGAGACCATGTCAAAGGCTTTGCTGAAGTCTGGGTAGACTACATTAACAGCCTTTCCCTTGTCTACCAGTCGGGTCACCCAGTCGTGGAAGGAGATGAGGTTGGCCAAGCACAAACTGCCTCTCATGAACCCATGCTGGCTGGGCCTGATCCCCTGGATGCCACACACATTCCGTGTGATCTCACCCAAGATGAACTTTCCCGGGTACCGAGGTCAGGCTGACAGACCTGTAGTTCCCCAGATCCTGCTTACAGCCCTTCTTGTAGATGGAAGTCACATTGGCAAGCCTCCAGTCCTCTGGGACCTCTCCACATAACCAGGAGTGTTAGTAGGTGGCCAAGAATGGCTCAGCAATCACCCCCACTGGCTCCCTCAGCACCCTAGGATGGAGCCCATCCAGTCCCATGGATTTTTGACAGTCCAGATGGAGGAGGAGCTCTCCAACTGTCTCCACCTGAATCACCAGGGGTGTATTCTGCGTAGCATCCCAGACTCCCAGATCAGGGTGTAAAGTGCCCTGAGGATAACTGTTCTGCCTATTAAAGGCAGATGTAAAGAAGGTGTTAAGGACCTCAGCCTTCTCCTTATCCTCAGTGGTCACATTCCCCGCTGCACCAAGTACAGGATGGAAATTCTCCCTGGTTCTTCTCTTACCATTGATATATTTATAAAAGGATTTCTTATTCTTTTTTACTGCAGTGGCCAGTCTAAGTTGAAGTTGGGCTTTTGCCTTCCTAACTTCCTCCCTGCATAACTTAGCAACTTCCTTGTAATCTCACCAAGTAGCCTGCCCTTCTTCCAGAGCACATAGACGCTCTTTTTCTTCCAGAGTCTCAACCATAGTTCCCGGTTCACCCACTCCAGTCTTTTTCCCCTATGGCTCACCTTACGGCATTCAGGGACAGCCTGTTCTTTTGCCTTTAAGATTTCCATCTTGAGGAGTGTCCAGGCTTCCTGGACCCATTTACCCTTAAGGAGTGGCTCCCAAGGGACCCATGCTACAAGCATCCTGGACAAGTCAAAGTCTGGCCCCTTGAAGTTCAATATAGCAGTTTTGCTGGCCACCCTTCTGACATCTTGTCACAAAGTTAACTAGATCAATCTATGCCCGTGACAGGGGGCAGTAGGCCTCTGCCCCTCCCCCTCCCCCCCCCCCCCCCAGCCCCAATGGGAAGGAAGGAAGGGAGGAAAAAAAAACAGTGGCAACAATCTATGGAGGAAAACTTATTTTACTAACTATGACATCGGAATGCAAGGTAACACAATACAATCTAATTGAAATTGAGATTAATAAATCAAATAAGATAGGAGAGAGAGAGTTCCTGAGACTGAGTCAAACCTGAAAAGCTTGGAACAGCTAGGAAAGCACCCTCCAGCACCCACTGCCAGGCAGTAAGAGAGTGCCCCACCCTGAAGGGTCAGATCCCATGACTTCCATAATGCATAGGGATAGGTACCTGGAATTGGAGCATTAACACTTTAATTCCAGTACATGATGTTTTGATGCGGAATACTGAAAACCAAAAAACATAAAACCATGACACATCTCCGAGAATAGAGAATTATACCATTTCATGGTCACTCTGCCCAAAACAGTCCCCAACCTTCACATCTCCCACCAGTCCTTCACTGTTAGTGAAGAGCAGGTCTAGTACCCCTGGTAGGCTCTTGTACCAGCTGTGTAGGGAAGCTTTCTTCCACGCACAACCTCTTGGACTGCTTCCTCTGCACTGTATTATATTTCCAACACATATCAGGGAAATTGAAGTCTCCCATGAGAACAAGTGCTGGCGATTGCGTGACAAGCTGCTCATAGAATGCTTTGTCCATTTCTTCAATGCCTCGTCCATCTCTTGAAAGAAATCAACTACCTATGTACAGTGGGGAGTAAACCAGCTAGTCAGCAGTAGTTCAAGGGCTACCTGGGAAATTAGTAAACATAAACTGAACAGAAGTTGAAATGTCATCTTGCACAAAAGAGAGATCTCATACTACATTTATGACTTAAACGTAATCGTTTCTTCTTACCTTAGTAAGCTTCATTTAGAGTGCTGCATTCATTTTCAGGCATCAGCTGGAAGTAGTCAGGAGAAAAATGAATGATCATAGACAACATCTTTTGAAGAAAGATTGAATGAACTATGTTTGCTAAGCTTAGGGAAAACAGTGAACAAAGAATACAATTAACTCTGAAGTGTTACTGGATAAACTGCTTCTGAGCCCATGGAGGGTAAAAAAGGCTTAATACAGTAAGAAAAGGAACACGTGAACACATATCCTCTGAAAGCCAAGATATTCCAGAACCATAAAAACTGTCCTTAAAAATGTCTAAATATTCCCTGTCTTGTGTGAGGAAGATACAGTTGGTTGATTCTACCTTAGAGCATGCAAAAGGCTGGAATAATCCCTATTCTTGCTTCATTTTTTATGTTTGGACACCAGAACAGACATTTAAAAACTTAATGCTTACATAATAGAGAAAGTAAATAAAAAATTGCAAGTATTACTTGCAAGAAGTCTAAGAATTCATTCCTTGCCAGTGACTTGAAACATTCAGTTTACACTGATTAATTGTTTTCATTATGTGGAAAAAACTTGTGGAACTAATGATAATTCTAATTTTTGCATTTCAATGCTTTGAAATGACAATAGTGTGATAAAGATGAGTCTCATTACTTTGTACATTTTATGCAAGCCATAGAATATGTACATAGCAGAATTATGAGCAAAAAAATAAAGTTACCCCCTATGCAAAACATTTGCTTTGGTCCATTTATTTATGTTTGAGTCTGTTTTTAAGCCAGTTGTGCTAAATGCAGAGAGAGGTAGCTTAATAGTCAGAAGTGTAAATCCATATTCAACTCAGAACATACTGATGAAAAAATACATATTTCAAAAATAAATGTTACTGATTCGCTTTTCTCTAATGATTATGGATCTGCAAGTTAAAAAAAAAAAAAAAAAAAAAAAAGGCTAAAGGCTGGAGGAGCTGAATACTTCCCTTTCAGTAAATTTGAGTCTATATCCTTCTATGCATATTTGTGTAGCTTTGAAAAGTAATAGGCCTGATCCTATTCAGTAGTGGCTAAAGTCACTAGACAAAACTTGTTTATGTAGGCACTTACTGCTTTGAGCATGTGAAATAAACTGGAATAAAATGTGAATAGAAATGGAATATATAGAGTTGCAATCAGATATTCAACTCAAAAATCTGATGATGTCTCTTTACTGGACTTTCTTTTTATCCTTATCTTTAGCAGAGAAAAACATCCTTCACAATCACACTTTATTCATGTCATCACTTTTTGGCAGTACACACATATTGAACAATTATTTTCAAGGATGAAGTACAGGAGTAGTACAGTAAAATTTCATCAAAAATCTCTGATGAACATCTTGAAACCTCACTAAGAATTGCAATCACTGCCATCAAACCAGACTGGTACATTAGTTTCACAAAAACAAAGTCAAATATCCCACTGACCACTGATGCAGATTGTTACAAGCAAGGTATATAGGTTCCTGCTCATCACTGATGAAAATGCATAGCTAATGGTGGTAGCTATGTTGAAAAAAGTATTTTGTAGCTGAGGATTTGATCTATCAACTAGTGCTATTGTAGTCTTTGTATCTGTTATTTATGAAAATAAACAGGAGGCATTAGTTTTGGAGCAACCTATGTATATGAGACCCAAGACAATTTCTGTTCACTAAGTGTGACTCAGGCAAACCAAAGAGTTGGACACTCATTCTCTAAACTATTCCAAAGTGTAGATTAAACATATCAAGCAGGTTCAATATTTGCTTACCACTTAGTTTCATGATGATCTGCTTCTCTAGTCACAGCAGGTTTCTGTCTGCAGGGCTGACAGCAGTGTCAACACACTTGCAGTGGGCTAGGTATAGCTAGCAGCATGATGCCCACCCAGAGAAAACATCACATAAAGATAGGAACAGCACATACCAGCTACAGAGGCTGGCAAATGAGGCTCAACCTTGGAAGAATTACCATAATTTATCACCAGTTAGCATAGATTTGGGTAGTGAGAAACAAAAAGATAACCACTGTCCCATCCCCTTTCTCAGGTTCAGCATCACTCCTTTGCCCCCAGCATATCTATCTGAGCCTCAAGCTGTACAGGGCAGATAGGAGGTTAATTGTAAGTACACAGTAGTTCCTTTCTGTCGCTCCTTCTTTCTTACATTTCTTCCCTGCTCCAACATGGGCTCTCCACAGGCCACAGATCCATCAGGAGTATCCATCTGTTCCAGCATGGGCTGCACCACAGTCTGCTGAGGAATACCTGCTCAGTGCCTGCAGCACCTGCCCTTCCTGACCTTGGTGTATGAGCTCCTGTTTCTAAATCTTCTTTTGTTCTCTTCTCCTCTATTCCTGCCTGGCATTTTTTACCCCTTCTTAAATACATTTTTGGAAAGGCATCACTGTTCAGGAATCAGGGCCCAGCCATGCCAGGCTACTGGAGACATTTGGATGAATTTGTGTCCAGTATGTGTGGGGCAGCCCGGCCTCTTTTTGCAGAAGCCTTTCAGCTCATGCTGTCAGTACTCAGACACCCACAGTCAATACCATGCTGAAATGGAATATACACAACCAAATTCAGTATCTTTCCCTTCCTTTTTGTGAAACAGTGAGAAATCATTCTCTTTTATAACCTCAGCAAACTTCAATCTGTTTTGAGCACTTCTATTTCAACATTCAAGAGCCACGACCAGCAATGATTAATTCTGCTTAATTCTGTTGTTTTAATGTTTGACTTCCAGTCCTCATTTCTGAATCTATTTTAACTGATAGTAAATAAAACTATTTTTCCCCAAATCGAATCTGTTTTACCTGCTGTAGTCTTAAATATTTTAATTAAGGCACAAAACACACTGGTAGTTGATTGTAAGATCCAGAACTTATTCAGAATGAACGTTGAGGTAGATTATGGATTATGGTAATGTGAACAGTTTAACCTGATCCACAGAATGAGAGAATTGTAATACCATGGATCAGTAGCAAGTTATCCAGAGACAAAGCTAGGATTCTTACATTAATGGGCTCTGATTCCAGAAACTTAAGGTATTATCAGAACACTACTCCACACAATGAATTCCTACACAGAAAACAAACAAACAAAGCAGGAAATAGAAAGATCTTGTAAATAAAACTTCATTTGAACCACAGTTATCCTTAAAAAGCAGAACCTCTTCCTTAGATATCTCTTCCTTAACAATACCTTTTGGTGAAATCTTGGCATGACCTGTTTAAAGCTGATCATACTACAGGATCTCTTTTCTTTTATCTTTGCAGATTTTTTTCCCTTTATCATAGAAAGTTTCCCATACTGAGGATATGCAATAATTTCCAAAAATTGAACTATTTCTGCATGCAGAGGAGATCCCACAGTAGGGTTGCTCACCTTTCTCACAGTACACTTTTTAGTGGAAGATACCCATAACAATCTCAGAAAGGCATGAAGAATACAGAGATAACAACCTAGAAAGTAAAAAAAAAAAAAAAAAAAACTGGAATGTAGAAAAGATCTTCACCATGACAGCATATAGGCAAGGCTCTACAATGACTTTTTAGGAAGTTTCTGAGCATAGAACTCATTAGAAGATAGAATTGAAATTTTAAAAAATTATTAAAAAAAACAACAACAACAACAAAAAAAAAAAAACAGTGGAAAGGCCAAAGAAAACTTCAGCAAAGGCCCTGTTAGGAAGTCCAAGAAGGCTGTCTACTGGAACAGAAAAAAGTTGAAATGCCACAATCTGCTACAAATGCAATAATTACTAAAAACCTCATCAATATGAACAAAATGTTGAAGCACAAGACAGCAAGAATGAGATTATTGTCCTTATCAGAACAAAAACTATTTAAATGGCAAATATAGTCCATTTATTCAAATACATGCACAATGAAGACAAGAACAGACACAGCAAGCTGATCATGTCTATTTATTGCCCATGTACTCCTTAAAGGAGGAACATGTTGATCTTTGTTTTGATTGTCTAAAATTCATTTTGCCTTTAGCTCTTCTTGAAGCTCTGTTTGTTGTTGTTGTTGTTGTTTGTTTTGGTTTGGTTTGGTTTTGTTGTTGTTGTTTTTTAACTCATGACTAGGCTTTCTCACAATTTCTAAAGGATAGAGGGTAGGAATGAGAAACAGTTCCCTTGTGCATTTGCTCCACTGTATATGGAACTTCTCTGTCTAATTCTTTCAGTGATACACCTCTTACTTTTATCAAAAATAATATGAATTATATTCAGCAATTAAAACACACTTAAAATTATCACAATCCATTCTTGTACATATACCTTAAAATATCCTTTGCTTTAAGGAATAACTAATTTTTAACACTATATGTTATTAAAATAAATACTTAAATTCATTGCAATTATAAAATGTCCAGGGTTATTTGTTGTTTGTTTATTAGCTGGCAGTATTTGCTTCAATATTTCATAATAAATTTTCACTTAAATATTTATTCAAATTAACGCACAATTTCACATTTAGAAGTATTATTCTTTCAATATGAATGTAGTCTCAAATGTCAGACATGTTTTTTTGATTGACCTTCACAGAATGATTTTTTTCTTATTTTGCATTCTTACTCAATTACAAGTTATTGAGTTTGATGAAAGTGACTGTGAAAGTTTGCGGCCTACTCTATAAAGGAAACAGGATGGCCTGAGATAAAAAAATCTCTGAATCTATGAACTGAAATTTCAATATGAACTGTTTCAGAGGCCAAATTTGTATATGAGATAAACAATCACCATCGCCCTGTCAATGAAAACGCTCATAGTTTGATTGCTTTTTTAAAACAGTTTGAGGAAAGAGTGAAATAACAAAAATTATTTAAAAATCATTAAACTCACTAATGCATGTGAGGTAAATAGTATATTTATTAAACTGAACGTAATATGTAAAGAAAGCACAGTAACCAATTTCTCTCCCCTAAGGGTGTAAATTTAACATTTTTCAATGAAGAAGGAAAGCTGTACTTCTTCAGCTTTTATCCCATTTTCTCCATTGTCTGGCTAATCTTATTTCAAACTGTAACTCTAGCTATTGTAAGGAGAGGGCTAATCAAGAGACAGCTGTGCTTTTCATTTACTACTTACTGTCCCTCTTACACCAAGTAGAAACATTAGGCATGCTCCACTGTATCAGACAAAGAAAGGACATTGCTAGTAAGTCATCTTCTGTGATGGATCTTCAACTGCATGTCCTTCCCTTCCAGAGGTTTGCTAAACAGCCTGAAGAAATCTTTAACATTACCCTTTAGTAGCTCTTGATAGGCAGCAAAGTGTAACACAGTTTGGGGCTTTGGTGAAAGTGTAAGCTATCTTGCTGTGAGATACTGACTGTGTTTGTGCATGTATTGTTGGTATTAACTGACCTTTTGTTATAAACAGTAATGTGAAGTTCTCCATAAATTTTAGTTATGTTTGTATTGGGATTTCAGACAAATATGTCAGCAATAATCTAGTAGTAAATAGATGTATAGGAAGTATGTTGGATTTTTTAAAGTTATTTTTTTTTTAGTACTTGGAAAATTTCGTAGTCTGTACTGGACACATGCTGGTATTAAAATTCTGAACCAGACCAGAAAGTTTTTGAAGTGCAGTTCATGTGAACAAATGAAAATCCATCAATATGTTCCTCTCCTTACTGCTGGCTGTAGACTGTGCTTATGCCTCAATTACATAACTACAGTAATACTGCAGTAATATAATCAAACTGTATACCTTGCTGGTATGTGTCCGGATAAGTAAGATCAGTTAAGAGCTTATTCCAAAGTAAATCTGGAAGAGCCAGAGAAAAGATTGCATTGAGAATCTGACATTTCACTTAGCTATAGCCCACAGAAATGTGTTAATTTTTTGTCAATTTTTGATGAAAAAATATTTTACAAAATGCAGACATGGATCACACCTTTTAGCAAATGAACTGTTCCACAAAATATCAGTCTAATTTTGGAGAAATACTGATAATTTGGAGAGTTGTCAACTCAAGCAGAATACTAAGCATGTAAACCTTGTGCCCTCATCATTTCTGGATTACCTGGATACCATTCAGTTTTTGGTACAGTCCAATCAGTGCACCATCAGAGAGCTCTATTTTATTGCATTTTATAGTATCCATAAATAAGATGAATACATTCATTTCAGAGTATATTTGTTTGGGTTTTTTAATTCACTTATTTATACTATACAACAAACAGAGAATGGCTGCTATATCTCCTCCTCCTCTCTGATCCTAACAGAACCATGCAGCTTAAAACAATGTACACAACTTTGAAATGCGAATGGAAGAAACCATCAAAGGGGGTATCATTCCTCATTCCTACCCAAACTGGGTAGGGGAATTAGTTAGAGCAAAGAATGTGACCGATGATGTATGACTTTTCTTCTTTTCTGAACAGATTATTTCTTATCGACACAGAAGTAATTTTTGTACAACATGGAGTATACAAAATGTTCTGCAAATTAAGCAGTTTGTGTTTGCTTGCAGACTATGTTCATTTTTGAGAGCATCTGGTATCACCGAGTATCAGAGAATCACAAAGTAACTGAAAATGGAAGGCACATCCGGAGATCATGTAGTCTAACCTCATATAGCAGGATCACCAAGAGGCAGATTGCTCAGGTGCCTCCAGTTGGGTTCTGAGTATCACCAACTCTCTGAGACAGTAAAATTTCTCTGGGCAGCCTCTTTCAGAGTTTTACTCCCAAAGTTAAAAAAAAAAAAAAAAAAAAGTATTTTCCATGCTTAACTGGAATTTCTCATATTTCAGTTTGTACCCATCGCCTTTTGTCCTTTCAATGACTATCAATGGCATAAACTTTTTTTATCAGTCTCTGATTACTTAGAATCCAAACAACATTTAAGCATAATGCAAAGAATGAAAATACAAGTTCTCCGTTTTCTCTTTTATTCCAGGCTGGAACATTTAACCTCATTTCACATAATCAAGTAGTGACAAATGAGTAACTAATCCTGGATACTACAGTAAATGATTTTTTAAAATCCTGAGCTACTGTAGTCTGATAATACTTGATCCTCTATACAATAATCAAGCCTATAATTTTATATCAGTCACTGTATATGGCATCCTAAATGCCTTAAAATATCACTTGTATTATTTTAAGAATACAAAAGAACCATTGTGAGAAATCTATCATCTTTCAAAGGGCATTATATTTGTATATTTGTATATCAATTAAAAACTGTTGCCAAATACAGTCTATTTCTTCCAAATTATAAGAAATATAGATGACAAATAAGAAAAAATTGAGGGATTTGTACTTTTGTTTTCCTACAATGACATAAAGTAGTTGAAGCTTCACAAGTTTTATGGCATTACAGGAAAATTGAATAAAAATTGAATTTGTTGCATAGACCATAAGATTTACTGCAGGAGATGGTCTTAAAAGCTATCGGAGAATAGCCCTTGATATAACAGTATTCAGCTTTGTTTTTTAAAGGATAAATGTCATGAGATGGAAAGACACAATGGCTGACATTGATCAAAAGCCATCTTTCATCTGATACATGTGGAAATCAGAGCAAAACAGCTTCTATTTTTAAGGTCTTTAAAAGATGTGCTTTCTTTTAACCTAACTTCAACATTCAATGGTATTTTAATAGAACTTTTAAAATCAAGACTTTAACTGTGGGGTTTTTTTGCAATTTTTTTTTTTTTCTTCCTTACTTTCCCTAGTAAGGTAATTTGAAGTATTTTCATGAGAGTAAATCACCATCCCTGAAAAATGAGATAATTTACTCCACCTCATTTGTGTAAACAGAAAGTGATTGAACAGGAGCAGGGAGAGAGATTTCTGAGATTAGTGCTGCTTTGAAATTGTTTATACTCCGTTGCCTTACGTAGCTGAGATATGTACAGGCAAAAGGTAACAATGCAGGCTGTTCAGGCTAGATAGACTAACTGTCATAACATGCAGTGGAAAAGCATAAGATCTTGCTCTTCTCTAAAGGCTGTCACCCCAATCAACTGTTTATTTTGCAAGTGCTCTGAAGTTGATTTACTTGCAGAAAAGTTTCTCAAGGCAATTATACCTATCATCACCACACTGTCTAGACCTTATCAGTGAAAAATTAGAAAAATAAGGAATTAGAAAAGTATGCCTGTAGTAAAATGTGTTCATTTAGAGTATAAATATCTTTACAATTTTCAGAGAGATTATTAACCTTAGAACAATAGTCGAACAAAATACAGGTAACACATCCCTACTAAATACACTCTTCTGAAACTAAATTTTATTTCTTAAGTCTTGTCAGCCTGGAGTAGATCTCTGATGAGATTTGAAAGTGGAATTTCAGTATATAAAAGGGAGGTAAAAGAAAGATGGGGACAGGGTAATGGTTTCAACCTACAAGAGGGATATAAGTTTTCTACACCAGGGGCAGTAAAGTACTAGAACAGGTTGCCCAGAAATGTGGATGCCTGGAGACATTCAAAATTGGGTTGGATGGGGCTCTGAACAACTTGATCTAGCTGTAGCCCCATTCATTGCAGGGGAGTTGGACTACATGACCTGCAGAGGACCCTTCCAATTTAAACAATTCTATGATTCTATTTGCCAGTAATTAATTTCTAATGCAGACAGATGTGTTTAAGAATATATTTATTTTGTTCCACTGCCATAATAATTCTGAGACTCTATTCATCAATGCTTGAAAAATTCATTGAGATACTTAGCTGAAATGATGACTTCACTATAGAAATTTGTTATCTGTTCTTATTCTGATACAATGAAAGTAGAAGAATAAATTAATCCAGCAATGAAACAAAAAGTATTTGATAATGTCTTTACTGTAAAATTTTGGGTGTGTTTTGGTTTCTTGCTTAGTTATTTTTTCACAGTAATTAGAATTTAAGTGTGCAGTGAACTAATTTTCCTGAGTTTACTTAGCAGGATTTCTGTTCACAGCCATATACCATAGTTTTCATTAAAAGGATAATGACAAAAGTCATACGTTATCTTGAGTTATAAATTTTGCGTATAATAGAGTGGTGCAAATCCCATTACTCAAGCAACATCTGCCCTTGGTCCCTTAATCAAAATCTCCCATATCATTCTCTTCCTGTAAATCTTCAAAGCACAACAGCTTGTGACTGCTCCAGGGGGGAACAGTATTTCCCCCAGGCAGCCAGATAATTTGAGGCCTCTTCATAATCAATTAATTGCCAAATGTCTTCTGTTTAACTGTATCTATCCCACCTGAATCAAAAAAAATTTACATCAGAGTTTTCAAGCAGTAAGAGGTCACCAAAGAGAAAAGACAGGATAGAAAATCCAAAAATCAAAATGGGATTTACTTGCAAAATGATAAACCACATAATTTTCCAGAGGAATTAGTTTGTGCTGTACTACAAACATTCAAAATGTTAGCTAGCAGCAGACAAGTACCTGGAGGAAGGAGAACTTGTACCTCATTAACTGGCAGATTCATATGAATAACCGCCAACAAAGGAGATAACCAGGAGTTAAAGCACACAAACATATCCTTTTGTAAGCACAATGCCTGCAAGAGTCTTTTATGAGTGACAGGTGATACTAAAAAATACTAAAAATACCATCTTTTGTTTGTTTGTTATTTCTGTTTTAATGAAATATCAGTATAGAGATAAGTTTAAAAAAAAAAAAAAAAATCAGTGGGGAGACACTTTTAATTAAATAATGCACTTAGGATTTTTATACATATACACAAAATAAGTTTCATTAGGAATAAGATCATAGTCTAAGCATTCAGTTTCATAAGTTTATATCTGCCTTATCATGTAGCAAGGCTACAAATATGTGTATTTTTAACATATATTTCTTCAAATACTTGTTCAGTCTAATCTAACTAGCATGAGTATTAATAAAAATGAATGTGTGGCTTCTGAATGTGCATGCTAAAAATTATGTTAAAACATTGCATAAACTATGATACATACAAGGCTGACTAACACATAATGAAGACAGTACTACCATATCCACAATGCTTTCATGCTGCACTTTGAATAGTCACATATTTATGAAGAGAGAAGACTCCACTCTAAGCTCTGCTAGCACTGAGGAACTAGCCAGTGTTATAGTCTAGTTTGGGCTTGTATATCTAAGTATGAACTGTGGTATGGGTGATTTTCTACCATTTTGAAAAAAAAAAAAAAAAAAAAAAAAAAAATCACAAGGGTGATTTGCATATCCAGAAAAGGTTATGCAAAACAGCTGCAGTATTTGTATTCTTGGAAATATTCAAAACTTGACTGAATATGACCCCTGAGAAAACCATCTATCTTGACTCAGCTTTTATCAAGATGTTGGATTAGATGTGCCCCAGGAGTCCCTTCCAAATCAAGTGATTCCATCACTCTCTAAGAAGCTTGAAGCATATTCAAATCAATTAATTCTTTTCTGTATTTGTTACCTGCTACATTCATGTCAAATTCTCATTTAATTAAGGAAAGTGAAAATTGGTACTTGCTACAAAACGCCCAAGAAAATTCACCCTTTTTTTTCACTATAAATTGCATGGATTCTAAGAACAGCTTAACAGCTCTTTACAGCGTTATGTTAATTTTTTTTCTAGGATGGCTTGATCAAACTGCGACAAAGATGTCACATTTGATTCCTCATTTGTGTCTATGCGTTAACATTGTTAATAATAATATGCAATAGCATTGGAAACTCCTGTTGCTTAGCCTACTCTGCTACTAAATAGATCTTAGCTTAGTTTCTACCTCTCTGTATGAGGAACATGAACAGCATACTGTGGAAAGCAGTGCAAAGACATGCAAGCTTGTTCCAAAGAATCTGATTTATTCACTGTTAGGTGTATACTAACCTAGGCATCTGTGGAGGAATAACCCCATGTTATAGGGACTACTGAGCTGGGAAACAGCTTTGCAGGAGAGGACCTGGGGGTCCTGGTGGACATCGAGCGAGCATGGGTCAGCAATATGCCCTTGCAAGAAAGAAGGCTAAGGGTATCCTGGCTACACTAAGAGGAGGCTGAGGATGGTAATCTTGTTATTTTCTTAGCATTTGTGAGCCAGAGACCTGGATTAACTTTGGACTGCCCACAAGGTAGACACAGACATACTAGAGAAAGTCCTGTGATGGGTCACAAAAATGATTAGGAGCCAGGAATATCCATTCTGTGAAAAAAGGCTAAGAGCTAGACTGCTCAGAAGGACAGGAGGAGATTGGGGAGGGTGGTTGGCTTACCGATGAAGGAGAGTGTAAAGAAGATGGAGCCAGGCTTTTTTCAATAGTATCCAGAGAAAGGACTGTATTTTGTTTACATGCTAAGGTTCTGATAGTAGGGGGGACACATGGGTGGTATCTGTGAGCAGAGCCCAGCACTATTCCTTGTCAAATCAGAGCCAGTTCCAGCTGCTCCAAAAGGAACGGGCTGCAGAACTGAGCCATGAGAGATGGTGGGTGCTTCTGAAACAGCAGATTTAAGGAAAAACTCCTGTACAAGAGTAGCTGGACGAGAAGAGTAAGAAAAATTGAAACTTTGAAAAAGCCTTAGAGGGAGAAATGGCCATAGATTTCAGGCAAGTGTGTATTAGAAATTAGAATCTGTTGTCTGGCATATAACTTGCTGGCCTAAACTTTCTGGAACCACTTGGAACTTGGTGAATTTGGTACAGTTCACTTAGTTCCATGACCCACTGAAGTAAAGCGATCACAATTCTCTTCAGCTGTGTTTGTCATGAGGCTCATATTTTGGTTTGAAGTTTTGTTTGTAAAATATAAAACCTAAATTCTGCTTTGTCTGCCTTGTCAACACACCATTTTGGAGCAAAAAAAATTTAGCCCAGTCCATAATATCAGATATCAGAACTCTGTCTTACATAATGTCTTCTAAGATAATGCAGTGTTCTCTACACACTTGTCATAGACCTGGTCTACTCATATCCTGCCTGCAGTGTCACTCTTTTATCCATTTTCACATTCTCCAGTTTCAAACCATCTTGGAACTATGCCAGTAACCACCTACTCTGAGTGCTACTTTTTCCAAGAATTCGTCAAATTGTATATTGTGAGATGTCAAACCGAATCAAACTGAACCCTGATTTTGCAATTGAATTTGTTTTGACTTGTACCTCTACTAATTCCTCTAACAGAGCATAGCACACTTCTGACTGAGTGCGTGGGTAAGCATGCAAACGTAATTATAGCTATTCAACTGCAAATTCTTTCATCTTCATCACTTATCTTCATTTTTTTTTTTTTATTTATTTCTACTCTCAATCTGCAGTGCTTTACATACAGTTTCTTGTAAAAAAAAATATCCCTCATATTCTTGTTTCTAGATGTACTCTATCATCATAGCATAACAAGATCAAAAAGCTCAAATACTAATCTATTCCTCTATTCTTCTTAACAATACACACTTTACCAATTTGAGCTGGCTCTAATTTCCAAAGGCATTTAATAATCTCTGGCAATCAAATGAAGTTATCCATAATATCATAGTTCTTTTGATGCATAGCACACAAGAGTTATTTCTTTTTTCCTTTTTAGTGAAATTGTATTGAAAATTTTGAAAAAATAAAACATAACAAGAATGGCTACGTAATACATACACTGCAAAAGGTTTGCCCTATATTTACTGAAAAGTGATGTAACAATTCCACAAAATGCTGGATCTACTGCTCTGGTTGACACTTGTGCACTGTACTACACTTCAGCTTCTTTCCTTCTGAAAAGCCATAGAGAAGAACAATGCAGGGATCGTTTTTACCTAAGTATTTGTATTTATTTTCCACAAATAACATTTAAAGATCCTTGGAAGTCAACTTTTTTCAGTTAATGTTCTCTGAAAAATCAGAAGCATGATGCATGCGTGCACTAGACTTAAGCAGAAGAATAACTCATAAATGTTATTTTCAGCTCTATTATAACTACTTAGAACTACATGCAACTTCAGTGTACTGCTACTACAGATGGAATACTTTGGCTTCAGAAGTACCATGCAATAAAACTTTAGCATGATATATAGATTAAAAAGAACAACTCAATCTTTAATGTGAGAACTAAGTAACGTAACAATGAATCCACGGTGACTATTCAAAATGAATTTCAAGAAAAAGAGCAGTTGAGACGCTTAATAAAAACCTGTGAAGCATTCAGATTGAATAACGTAAGCAGAATGCTGCAATATAAATCTTCTTAATTTACATCCAGGGCTTCATTATGCATATTTTATAGCACTCCACAGAACTTTAATTTACAGATTTTTGGAACTTTACCAACCCCAAAAGAAGTGCTAAACATGCCTGTTGGAACATTTAACCAAAGTAAGTCACTAGAGATTTCTTTAATGAGTGCAGAATTATCATGTATTTGCATTCTTAGTAGATTTAAAGCAGTAAGGCCTATTAACAAGATAATGGTAAATGCTATTTGAATGTTAGTCTTCAGCAAACTATTCACTAAAATGAATAACTCAATGTACAAATTTCATAGTATGTAACTAAATTGAGCAAGCATTTGCCCCGCTCATTTAAATAGGTAATTTGACTCAAAATAGCTAGTTACTGAACAATATGCAGTTGAACAGACTCAGTCAAATTACTTCAATAAAAACTGTTGTCCTTGTCAACTTTATCTGATAATTTTCCTAAATACTGAGCAGCATATACAAAAAGAAATAGAAACTTGATATTATAAACTCAGTATAGAACTAAGAAAATTTTGCTGGTGAAAGCAAAGCCTTGAGAAAAGAAGACTGAGAGGGACCTGATCCAGGTCTATAAATATCTAAGGTGTGGGGGGCAAAGTGGCGAGGCCAGACTCTTTTCTGCAGTGTGTGGAGACAGGACAGGGGGAAATGGCCAGAAACTGCAGCATAGGAAGTTCCGCACAAAAGTGCAAGAACTTCTTTACGGTGAGGGTGATGGAGCGCTGGAACAGGCTGCCCAGGGAGGTTGTGGAGTCTCCTTCTCTGGAGATATTCAAGACCCACCTGGACACCTACTTGTGTGACCTGGTGTAGGGAACCTGCTTTGGCAGGGGGGTTGGACTCAATGATCTCTGGGGTCCCTTCCAACCCCTATGATTCCGTGATTCTGTGAAAGCACAATGCGTGCATTTTAATTAGTTTCATAAACCTGTTCATTTAAAAAAAATGCAGACTAACTGTGCATTATGCTACAGATTGGAAATGCTTGGTATTCATTTCAGCTCTAGAAGCTATAGTGATTTTAAAGGGCCCAGAAAAAGGACAAATTTGATTTAAGAACACAAATGTGACATCTGTTGATTGGACAAGAGTTACTTCTACGACAGTATGCAATTCTAGTACCCTTCTTAGGAAAATAAACAACCATCCCAATCATGCATGCATTGGAGTGACTAGCATGTCTCATGCCACAGATGGCTGCACAACTGATTTCCATTATGAGCTGTGGAATGCATTTACCATAGCAAAAGAGCAATTGCCTAATAAACTACTAAAATTAAATTGAACTGGACAGCATTATATTATACGCGAAATTATCCTGATCCCTGGACCTCACCAAAAGTTAACTTTGACAAACTTCCTCCCTCCAAAACATAATTGCTTATAATTTAACCATTTAATGAAGTTTAATGCATTTTTTTAATTCCCTTTATCAGAATAAGTTTTGAATAATATGGAAATGGGAGACACAGACTGTACAGCAGTCCCATCCCAGCACGCTCCACAACAGCCCTGAGACAAAAAATGCAGTTGGTTGGTTTGCATCTTTTTGTTATGTTTTATTTGATTTTGTTACGTTTTTCAGGAAAAAAAAATTTGCAAAATTGAAATACTTGGTTCTCAAACTCTTTACAGAGCAAATACCAATGATAAAGTTAGGAAATCAAGAAAACATAGGAGCTTGGTGCATTTTTCTACAAGGCTTCCAATTAGGCAACCAAGATTGCACAGACTCATTCATTAATAGTGATGCACTAATTCAGTAAGTGTGTCTTCAGTTATCCCACTACACTATAATTTTAATGGCACATATGGATTTTATTCTCCACACTAGGTTTAGTCCTCAGGATTTTAGTCCAAATTTAGTAACTGTTTAGAAGACATCACACCTCTTTTTCTATTTATACACCAAAGGCACTTTTAAATCTTGGAAGGAAAATGCAAGCATCTATGTCTCAGTCTTAGACTGTGGCTGGAACAAAGCAAGCAGCTGATTATCAGACTGGTAAAGGCACAACAAAGTATATTTGCCATTCAGGTACACTGAAACACTGCACTAAATATACAGGTCCCATGCCAACATTTAAACTATTGAATTCCCAAACAGGACACTTTTTTAAAAATTATGAATGTGACTGCATCATTCTTGTAACCAAATCTGAATACCTAAAAACTACAAAGGGTGATGCAATAAGATTTACTAGCTAATTTTGAAATATTTGCCTTTTGACATGTTTTAATTTTAGTTGAAAATAACTTTTTTTTATCAATGTAGACTAATTTGAAAGCAGTGATCCTTAGGGCTTCTATTATGACACACTCTACTGGACCATGCTGTGAAAATATGCTGTGTAGAGGTTATAATTTACATAAACATATAGATAGCTTTTTGAAAAAAACAAGCATTAAACTAGATTGGTTACATTAGATAGTGAACATTTAGAATTTCTTTTCAGACTATCTGTAAACAGTGGGGAATTTATGAAATATTTATACTGTGTATAATGAGTGACCTCTAAAACTGCTGATTATCATTTTGCCACTCAATAACCCTATTAACGTCTCGAAAGACAAATGCTGAAATATGATCACATGCTGAAAGCTTCAGGACACATTTAGTTATAGGTTTTGCATATTGATATGATGGTTAAGTCAAAGCACAGAGTATCAAAATTAGTGAAATGTACTGAACTCCCACTACCGTAGACTGGAACTAGCACACACAATCTAGAAGTAAGCAAGGACATGGCATATATAAAATAAAACAAATGAAAATAAACACTCATTAAAAAGTGCACCTTTGTTTGCTTGTCTGTAACTGCAATCATTATAAACAGAGTTTTTAAATTGTGACCAAGAGAAATAAGAGAATGTATGAAGATACAGACAGTCCTGTGAGGTCTAAAATCTTTCCAGCAACGTGCTGATGCCAAAATTCTATTCCAGCAAATATTTTTCATTTTAAAAAAATTGACAGACATGCCAAGATCTTGGCTAACAAATCATTATGAGATACAATATCAGTTATTCTTTTTTTTTTTATTATTTTATTTTCTCTGTCCCAAGAAATATAAGCAATCCAGCTCATCTTGTATACGTATAGGAAATATACAATTGTAGGCTAATACAAAAAAAACAGGGATTATTTAAATTTTAAGCAAAAATAAAATAAAAAACAAACACACCAAGATCTACTGGTGGTATCATGATTGCTTTTAGCACAGATCAGAAAAAAATTCTGTCAAGAGAAATAGTTCGGAATAAAAGAAAAGATTTTAAGGCTAATAGTATTAGCAGAATATCTGGTAACATGGATGGGGATTGCAATACTCTTGATACCAGTTTCATGTGTGTGTGTGTGTGTGTGTGTGAGAGAGAGAGAGAGAGAGAGAGAGAGAGAGAGAGAGAAAGAGAGAGAGAGAAAGAGAGAGAGAGAAAGAGAATGCATGTAAATTTACTGTCGATCTACTTACAAAATTTTTACTGCTTTGTCACTTATGACTGCACTTCTGCACTGGATCAATGGATTGAACATTTTTCAGCTTTATACTAAATTCATGATATTAGCTTAGTGTTTTATACTTCTCTGCAAAGCAATTATTGTTTTTCCTTCTTGCTAGCTATGCTTTTGGAAGCCAAGGCATTCCAGTATAATAAGGGGTTTAGGTGAGTTCCTTACATGAAGGTGCTTGTCAGTCTTTTGTAACATGCACCTTCAGGCTTATCTTACACTGTCAGAAGCAGCAGCGGGCAGCAAGATTTACTCATCATTAAAAATAAGAATGTTACTGCTTTATTTTAATCTGTCATTTTATAAGCAGCAACAATTCTGTCAATAGAGGACTTCCAAGCCATGCACAGTCATCAAATAATTCCAAGCTATCAATAACTACTATGCTAATGCTGCTATAGACAGATTCAAACATACACTAGTAGGTCCCTGAATCAACATTAATAACTTCTGCAGCCTACCAAACTTGTTACTAGTCTGATAAAATTTTAATTACCCAACATCAATCACACACTATGGCAGTGTTTCTGCTCTTAGTGGCTCTACTAAGATTACTGAAGAGAGCTATGATATGAGATCCACAGGAATGCTAATAGTTGCATAGATTTTTTCAAGACAATTTTTAACCAAATGAAAGATTTGCCATTAGTTCAGAAGGATCCATCTATGAGGTGCATTTATTGACATAATGGCTGATATGTCCTTCAGGTAAAATCAGTCTTATGCAGGAGACTAGCAGAAAATATAAATTACTAACTTATTATTCTGAGTAGAATATCATCCTTCATATAAGGATGCAATACACAACACAGAGTTTCTTGAACTCAATATTTTGCTTAAGAAATACAGGTCCAATGACCCTGAAAGACACTGTTTTTTTTCTACTGGTATTGAAAAGCATATTTTAACATGAAATTAACTTTAAAAAAAAAGTTACGTTTCGCAAAGTCTCAATTTTAAATCAGCAGTGGTAGCGTGTTGAAAGCTTTCTAATTTTACCTTAGCTGTGACTCTGTGACAGTACTGACTGCTAATAGCATTTGTCATCCATGTAAAAACTAAGACGACTAGAAATTTCTAGTAATATCTTGTAGAATCTCTCCTTTCCAGAAGACAATACTGATTTAGTTTATGAAACAATGTCTGATTGGGATTTGCTTGTTGCTTTTTTGTTGTTGTTGTTGTTTTTGTTTGTTTGTTCATGTTAAACACAGCATTTTCCATACATAAGTATATATGTGAGTGGATATACATAAATAAAGACTCAAAATATATCTATATATAAATATAATATAGAAAATAGAAAGAAGAATGGATAGATAGACAATGTTTCAGTATTAGAAATTAGTTTTACTTTTTTTTATTACCAAGATAAGCCACAGAAATGTTATATTAAATATCTTTTTGCAGTTCATAAATAACACATTTCACTCTGAGATAAAAAAAAAAAACAAAAAAAACAAAGATCGGTACCTGGAATTACCTAATAAACTTCAACAGCTTTTTAAAATTATTATTATTTTTTAGATCTTTTCTGTTTTTATTGATTGTTCTGAATTTTCTTAGGAGCAAATTCCTATTTAAAAGATTTCTAATTTGTTTTTCTTTCCCCCAGGAATATTATTTGCACCATTTCTATGGGACAGTAATTATTAAATATTAATATATTTATATTCATATATTTGTGTATATATATATTAAATATTCAGCTATTACCTTAAAAGTCTGCACTAAAATTATCTTGATGTAGTAAATTAATGCTGAATTTGGTGGTAAACAAGGCCATAAACATTCTCTTAAAGACACCCACAGCTCTAACAATATCAGACCCTAACAGATTCATATAACGGCTTGGGTTGGAAGGATCCTTAAAATCATTTATTTCCAACCCAGCTGTCCTGGCCAGGACTGCTGTCTACTAGCTAGATCAGCCTACCAAGGGCCCCATCCAATCTGGCTTTGAATGCAGAGATGAAGCACCCACAACTTCTCTAGGCATCCAGTTTTGGTGCTTCATTACTCCCTGAATGAGAAGTTTCCTCCTAATATCTAATCTTAATCTCCTTTCTTTTACATAGGTCTTTATAAGTAACAGGTCTTATTTATTCCCATAGAAACTACAGTAGATACAAAGAGTACAATATTCTGATCTGCTATCTGATAGAGCAAATGTTCAGGTACAAAGCACAGTCACTACCATTGGCTATGCAATTCCACCAAACAGCGCATACTGAGTTTGTAAAAATCTGCACCAACAGAGATGACCCATAGTTTCACAGCTGCTCACGGTGCTCACATATACTTATTAGTCTCCATAAACATTCATCAAGTCTAGATAGATGTCAGTGGGAACAATTTTTTCTGCATAAAGGAATTGAATGACACACCTTTGCTTCACACACATCAGATACTATATAAAAAGTCCAGTTCCCTCAACCTTTCTTCAAAGAAGAGATGCTCCAGCCCTCTAATAATCTTCATAGGCGTTCTCTGAACCCACTCTAGGAGCTCCACATTTTCTTGTGCTGGTGAGCTCAGGTCAGAACACAGTATTCTAGATAGAGCTTCACAAGGACAAAATAGAGGAGGACAGTAACCTCCTTTAACATGGTGGCCTTTCTTTTGATACAGCTAAAGTTACTGTTGACCTTCTGGGCTGCATACTGCTGGCTCACGTCAAGATTTTCAACCACTGGAACCCCTTTCAACCTCCTCCCTAGGGCTGTTCTCAATAAATTATTTTACCATATTGGCCAATATTTCAAGCTTGTTCAGGTCTCATTAGATGATGAACATTTCTTCTATCATGTATCACAACACTCAGCTAGGTGCCTCTGATAAAGATGTTAAAGACCATCAGTCCCAACACAAACTCCTGGGGGACACTACTCAATGAGATATGAATTTATGAATCAAGACTGGACCTGGGAATCTTTTAGTCTGTCACATACTCAGATATTTTTAACTGATAATTTACACAAAAATCCATAAGTGTATGCACATCCTTGGATGCTGCAGATATTTTGGTGAGGCATAAAACTTTGCTGCATTATTCATCTGTTTCTTATGGAAATTATACAAGCCTACAACACCATGGAGTACATGAGCAGATTTAATCTCCCTCTCCATAACACAAAGTTTGCATGGGATATCAACTTAAGAAAGTAAGATTTCCAAGAGTAGTAAAGATCTTAAACCTATTATTCCTACATTCTAAAATGCTATTTGGAAATCCTGTATTGATGGCTAGAAATAATTTCTTGTATGTAAAGACGTAACTACTTCTTAACATTTAACTGTTTGCATTTTAAGATGAACTGACAAGAACAGTAGTGAAAAATTGTAAGCATGGATTTATGTAATAATTAAGTTTTCCAGCCATGGATATGAAATTCTTGCAATTCTTCAAGATTCTACAATTCAGAAATGTCAATTTAAAGACCTCTGGCTTTTAATTAATAATTAATTATAATTAATAATCAAAATAACAGCAGTAGATTTAAAAAAAAATCTGACTAGTCAACCACAAAATTTTCCAGTTACCCAGCTCAATCTGGGGTGCAAAACTTGTGAGGCCGCACTCCAAAATCACATCATATCAGATTGCCGTGGTCCCATGTATACACAGCTACCATTGTTTTGAATCATAATTAGCTTGATGTTCTTAACTCTGTCCTTGTTTTATGGGAGATAATTGTATGACTCAGAATTTAGAACTGTAAACTCTCATGGATATTTCTTTAATGGATAGTGTGTAATGGCATTTATTTTGACAGTGGTGAAAGAGTGAAGACCTGTCTTCATTATCCATAGCAATCTCTAGAACCATTTTTTCCATTATTGGAACACTCAAAAAAACAAGGAAGAGAATTTTATTACCAAGTTTGATTTTAACCAATGTGCCAGGGACCTCACTGTTTGAAGTTATACAAACTTTATTTCTTGTTAATGTGGTTCTGACATGCAACACAGCCACTTGTTTCTTTTTACTGCCATTGTTTTCTTTTTTTTTTTTTTTAAAGATGAACTTATTTTATTTCAGTTGAATTGTGGGAGTCCTTAAAAAACTTTATTCTGATAAAAATTATCCCATTTTCATTTTCTATATTTTGTAATAGTTCTAATTTTGAGGCGATAATCACCCTGTTTCTGCTTCACAGAAAAACTAATTTCCTTATAGTGGGATGCAGCTGTAAAGATGCATGAAGGAAACGATCTCAAGGTGTTAGCTGACAGCCAACTAGGCATGAGCTAGCAGCAGGCTCAGCTGACTAAGAAGGCCAATGGCATGTAGACAACAGAACTATGGATGTGATCATCATTTTATACTCAGAACTGGTGAGGCCACACCTTGAGTGCTGTGTTCACTGCAAGAAAGACACTGAGACTCTAGAGCGTGTCCAAAGAAGGACAACAAAGATAGTGAAGAGTCAGGAACACAAGACTTCTGAGGAGCAGCTGAGGGAACTGAGATTGTTCCATGTGGAAAAGAGGAGGCTTAGGGGTATACCTTATCACTCTCTACAGCTATCTGAAAGGAGATTCTAGATTCTAGGGAGGCTGGGGGGGGGGGGGGGGGAGGCAGGCTCTTCTCCCAGGTAAGTAACAACAGGACAAGAGGTAATGGCTTTAAGTTGTGCCAGGGGAAGTTTACATTGGATATTAGGAAAAATTTCTTCTCAGAAAGAGTAGTAAGGTATTGGAATAGGCTGCCCACAGAAGTGATGGAGTGACTGCCCCTGGAGACGTTCAAGAAAAGGGTAGATGTGGCACTGAGGGACAGTGATGGTTGAGCATGTTGGGTGATATGGGTTAATGGGTGGACTAGATGATTTTAAGTCTTTCCCAATCTTAATGATTCTATGATCTGGCCAGCTTTACCAATTTCTTAGGGCAAAGCAAAGATACTATCCAAGCTTTTTTCTTTAAGGTTTCTGAAAAAAAAAAAAAAAAAAAAAAAAAGAGCAAGGAAGTCTTTCTAATGCTACTGATACTAGGATAGTAAATTCCCATTCCTTCACTCTACTGCTATGACAATAATATCCTAATTTTTCCCTATTCAGTATTAATATATAAGCTTGCAGGTGGTAGAAGCACTAAGACAAGAATCTGATAATCTTTCAGGATTCAGAGGACGCAGCTTTACTAAAAATATCCTCATTCAGCTCTCTATATCTGATAATGTTCCCATCTTCACATTAAAAACTATAATTAATTTTAATATATTTAAATGTACTACTATTATAATATGCATGCGTTACAACCGGTAACCTGAATACACAACTGCTACTCACCAACTCCCTTATTAAAATACTCCAGGGGCACTCAATGCTAGTAGAAGTTCTCTTAAAGACAAATAAAGGGAGTACTTTACACAGCATTGTCAGCAGTGCTGATGCAGGAGATCACTGTGGAGACAAATAATACCAACGGGTTTACAAAGAAAACTCCTGCACAAAAAGTCCATAAATGCATACTGAAATAATTAGCTATAAATGTACTCTCTAATATTCTAGTACAAGAGTTAAGAGAAAAAGGGGAATAGCCCACAAAATGTGTTTATGCTCCCTTGTTCATTCAAAACAATGAATAGTGCCAACACTTAGCACTATTGGATTATAAATTGGATGGATCACCAATCTGACCTACCAGGGCATTTTACACTTTTTCATTCTAATGCATAATCTCTTCAGATTTCTCTCTATTGTAAGCACTTTTCCCCCAGAATCTACGTATAATTTCTGTGTCCCATTCATAGGCTGGAGTCACCTGTTTTTATTCCCCTTTAAGTACAGTTGAATTTGTTACCAGACTGTTCACTGCTAACTTACAGTGATACCGAGGTCAGGCTTTTGTTATGGATAATATTAGGGAAAGCCTTCTCACTACATTAGATTACTTGATCTAATCTACATTAGATTACTTGATTTGATGCAGTTATCAGTGAAAAGGCTATTGCTTAAGACTGCATAGCCCGCAAAAGAAGTCACAACTGAATCCAGAAACTGGGTTTCTCTGCATTATGCCACAAATGGCTAATTTCCCATGACCCTACTTTCTGTAAATGAGAGCATAAAGCCTTCAATCCTAGCTAGAAGCAAGGGAGGACTGACTTAAATATTTTTGTCAGAATATAGGGAATGCTGTTTAAACTGGATCATAGCATCACAAGATAATTCAAATTAAAAGGAGCCTCAAGAAGCTTTCTGCTCAAGGTATGCTGAGCTATGAGATCAGATCAGGTTGCTCAAGGCTTGATCCAGTCCTGTCCTAAAAGCCTCAAAGGACAAAGATGGAAAAAACTGCACTTGAAAAAATCTGTTCCACTGCTTGTCCTCATGAAAAGAAAGGTTTTCCTTATATCCAGATTGCCTCTCTCTTGTTAACATTTATGTCTGTTGACTCCTATCCTCTGTCACACATTCCAGGCCTTGTTCAGCTTGGTTCCATGACTAAATGGGACAGGGTAGAGACCCACAGATCCACACCCTGAAATTAAGGGGAAGGGGGAAAGAGGAAAGGTAGGGAGATGGGTCTAAAAACAAAACACCAGCAACAAGATAAGGGAGAAAACTAATTTGCGGAATACGATAACAGAATGTGAGATAACACAATATCATAGAATATAATTGGAATTGAAACTAATAAATCAAATAAAATGACAGCGTCCAAAACTGAAGGCGAGACGACTACTTTCCTAGTACAGTACAGGATGCTCTCAACCTGCTGTTCAGCCCAGTTTGCCAGTTACCAGCACCTCCAGGGCATCCTCAGCAGAGCTACTCCCCAATTTGCACCACTATAGGGGGCTCTTGCTTCTCAGAATAGGGCCTGGCATTTGTCATTGTCATCCTTGCTGGATTTCATAAGGTCCCTAGTATCCCATTCCTTCAGCTTGTCTAGGTCCCTCTGGATCATGGTCCCGCACTCAAGAATATCACCAATTCATCCTCCTCTTGACATACATACATACACACACACACTGGAGTGCCATCTCTAAACCTGATGAAAGCACAGTCCATTCACCTTCTCCAGGTGAGTGATAAAGATGACAAATAGGACAAGTCCCAAGATAGTCCCTAGAGTGCTCTGTTTGTTACTTGCCTCTAGCTAGACTATGACATATTAACCTATTAAATACTACTCTCTGAGGATGATCATCCGCATAGATTTTTAATGTAGTTTTATACTCGTATTTAAAAAGTTCTAGCTTTGAAATAAAAATATTGTGACAATTCTGTTCAAATCCTCGTTAAAGCTGAGGTTAATGACATCCGCTGCTCTCCTATCATACACAAGTCTATCATTTCATTACAGAAAGCAATTGTGCTGGTCAGGCATGATTTGCCCTCAGTAAATCCTTGCTGACTGTTCCAAATCACTTTCTTCTCCTTCATGTGCCCAGAAACATGTTCCAGGAGGACTCACTCCATGATTTTCCCAGCTGTATCAGCAAAATCAGGACATCTGGTCATTTCAACCTAATTCCACTTTCAAATTAAGCTCTTCGTACAGGTCATAATAAAGTGAAGCCAAACACTCACCTTCAAACAATAGCATCTGTCTCACTGATGAAAGCAGGATGATTTCAGCAAGTTGGAGCGTATATACCTAAGCATGTAAGTGCTAATTAAAGTTACCTTAAATAACAAAGAGGTATTCTTTGAAACCAAATTCAATGACTGAGAAAGGAGCATGAACACTGGGGAAAAGGTACAGACAATTATCAGGAAGTGCATAAAGCATTTCTCATTTTCTGAAGTGCGGAAAGTGCCATATGTAGTTCTATCAGATCTATAGCTTAGGTTTTATTACTCCCTACCTATAACCATTTGCTGAAAGCGTGTAATATCATAAATGTTAAAAACAGAGAAATTACATACTGTCAGGGCACAGCTAGGGTAGTCACACTGGGTACTGGGGTGGCTCTCTGTGGCCAGGTCTAGGCTACTTTAGCACATCAGGAGGTAGAGGCCAGGACCAGGAGTGGTGATGAGAACCAGGGACAGCTGAGCAGGCTGAGGCCAGGCCAGAATGTCAGTCCCAGTAGGTCTGGGCCCATACCACAGGCCATGGCCAGACAGCCAGCAGTACCATGGAACAAGTGCTGATATCTTGGCTAAAAGCAGCACCCACGGATGCTGCAAAAATGCCCAGCAGTAAGGAGTACTGCAATCCATCAGTCAGAACTGACACATGCTGATGTTTTGGGTTACTTGGCTGAAGGCAGCAACCATGTGCATGGCTCAACCCTAACTATGGTCTCCTCACAGTCAGCAGCATGATGGGGCTGCCCTTGGCTGCACTCACCCTCAGCCCTAGTAAACAAAGCCTGGTCAGGATGTGCGTTTTGACAAGAAAACCATACTGGCACTTGCAGTCTGATAAGAATTAGTGGATTTTATATGGCAGGGGAATTGCTCACATCTTCTCAACTGCTACATAACTTCAGCGTTTGTAATTAACAATCTGAGGCATCACTGCCTGAACTTCACTAACTTGTTAAAAATGTATATGTACTTATGCTTACATTCTCCACACTGTTCACACATTTTGCGGACAGAAATTCGAGTTTATACCTTCAAAATCAAGTTTCATATTAACATTTTAGAATGTTATTTACTGTTTGCACTGTCAAAAAAATTACTGTAGCAACTATATCAACTTCTAGCATTTTGCCCTTGTATTCTCATTCTCCTAATACAGTGGACAAAAAAGGTAATGAAGTTGCATTCATTTATCCAGGATGACTATGCAAGTTCATCTGTGTTACAGTTCAATATTATTTCCTCATAGTACTTCAAGACTGAAGCAAATCATTTATTCTTTTATAAAGAACTTATGTTCTTATTCATACATTGAGGCCAGCACTAAATCACTGGTAGTCCATGAGTGCAGTGGTGGTAAGACACTATCTTTTGGTTGGAACTGCAGGACAACAAATTAACAGTTCAGGCTTATAGTTTTTATCAGTGATTATCACACTTATTTTTATCTTTGATGATTTTTAACTGTAAGTTATTCCTAAATCTTCTATTAATTAAAAAAAAAAAAAAAAAAAAGGAAAAGCCTACTGAAGCATTTAGATGCCCGGGTGCTAATATGAGAAAGTCAATGTTCATTTGTGTTTCTTTGCAGTGCTCTGGGGTTTTGGTAGCAAGGCACTGGTTTATCAGCCTACGTTTTCAGATGCACAATATCCAAAGTGTCAACCTGTCAGTTTCTAATGGATGAACCTAGAATACAGTAGGAAAGCCTTAGGGGAAGAAAAGACAAGAAAAGTTTTAAAGATGCTTGAAATGAAAAATTAACTTACTTGTATAAGCTATTATTTTAGTAGTTTATAAAAAAATGACTTCAAATCAGAAATTGTCCAGAAGTGGACAGTGCATACTCTAAGACTACCCTGATTTTGAAATGCACTTTGTGCATTTCATAACTGTTCTCTTTTTTCTGTATTGTTGCTTATGATTAAAAGTATCAACTTTTAAATCAATTTTCCTATTAACTTACAATGTATTTATGGTTGTTTATTGCTCTGAAAGATTCCACCTATTATGTATCTGAATTTGTTTTGAGTACTAATTTCTATTGATTCTACAGCACGGAGTCCTGATTACTTCTTCATTCTTATATCTGAAACATGCATTATAGCTTGTAGACACCTCCCAACTTGCATGAAGGAAGTGATGATTTTAAAGAAAAGCACAATCATAGAATCACAGAATCGCTCAGGTTGAAAAAGATGATCTTAAAGATCATCGAGTTCAACCACAACTTAACCATACTACCCTAACTAACAATCCTCCACTAAATCATGTCCCTGAGCACCACATCCACATGGTTTTTAAACACATCCAGGAATAGTGACACAACCACCTCCCTGGGGAACCTATTCCAGTGCTTAATAACCTTTTCTGTAAAGCAGTTTAACAGTTTTTCACGGTATCCAACCTAAACTTACTCTGGCACAACTTGAGGCCATTTCCCCCCATCCTGTCACCAGTGAGAAGAGACCAACCCCGCTCTCGCTGTAAGCACCTTTCTGATATTGGAAGAGAGCAGTAAGGTCTCCCCTCACAAGACTACAGTACTGCATAGTGCTGAGATTTCAGCATGGCAGTAAACTGAATCCATCTTAGAAAAATAACTACAATAGAGACACCATCTCACATATAAGTCTTTCTTGCTTACATATGTCACGCAGTTACACTATAATACTTGTCTGTTCTATATTTTAATAACTCATCTCTACATTCTGAAGAGTATTTAATGAGACAAATCATACATTTCTGTTGCCTTCTTTTTTGTTTTAACCTTCAGATGAAGTTAATAAATACGATAGTCTATCAATCTATGAGCCAATTGTGACTTTACTACATTTTCTTACAGCTGTCTTTTCCCAGTATCAAATACTTCTGTGACATATGCTGCATTCAAGTTTTACACATAGTTTTACACGGACTAATAAAGTAGTGTGATCATCACAGAACTCAACAGAGAACAGAACTCAATGTATATTCTCAATGAGTAGGTGTCAATCACAAACTCATTTTGGATAATTTATTTCTGGATTTGATAACAAAGGAAAGTAAAAGGTTTCCTACCTTGTGATGAAAAGGTAATTATTTTTAAAGGTGCTCACATATCATTACATTCTATTTATAGCACTATGACAGAAATCAATGAACTTCAATATGGATTCTAAAACTACAGAGGTTTTGGTGAAATACCTTGAATCAATTTTTCTAGAGTTACAGTTATTGTATATCTTAAGAGCATGAAGTCTTGGTTTCAAACAGTTTATGTGGCCAGCAGTTCTAGGCAATTATCTGAAATCCCAAATTTGGCAGTGGTTTAAAAATAGACACATCTCCATGTAGTAGTTTATGCTCCTTTTCTGTGTGCGTAACCAGACAAAAAGAGGATAACTGAAATGGGATTTCTGATGTCTCAGTAACTTAAGAGATATTTTAATAATACAAACACTTTTATCCAAAGCAATAACTTTAAACCACTTCAAAGCACTTTATAAGCACAGTAAAATAAGACAACTGAGTATTGAGAGTGTAACGGATTAGATAAAAAGAATAATTGAAGTTTCTGCTAGTGGTTTAACAAATCTTCATGAATAATAGCCAAAGATTTCAAATATGTCTAATGAATTTGGACGTCTCTATTATATATAGCAAATACATTAAAAATGTTACTGGATTTGATTTTTAGAGGAAGCATAATTAACATATTTTCCCTGAAATTAGACTATATAAACTATTTAGTCACTTTGAGGAGAATCCTGTCAGTTAACAGGACACTACTTGTGTAATTTCATACAGGACCATTTTACTTCTTCATGTGAAAACATGGAAAATTTATGTGCCTGCAAAAACTGGGAAAACTCTAGCATTCTATATTTTTGCGTATGTATGAATGCCAGTTGTACTTGAAGTTACAATTGAAATGCTTGCATTTTTTGTTTGCTAGTATATATTGTGATTTATCTTATTTAGCTTAATTGAAATCTGTGATTTATATTTTTTTCCCCAAATATAACAGCATTTTGACTACAGCACCTAAATATTAGAAAGTTATGTCTTAATTTTTTATGCCTTAATGTTAGAAAAAAATTTAGAAAAAAGAAAATGCATTTGAAAATAAATATCATTAATGTTTGGATGTTGGTTTTTTTTTTTTTTCCCCCCTCAAAAGAGAAACATTAAGATAACAATTCTGCAGTTATTTTACCATAGATCAAAATACAAAGGAAGTTGTACTTGATGATAAACTAGTAACACAAGGTCTCGTACACTGATGTACATTAGACTACTCAGACCATGCACTTTATTATTACAGCAAGGATCTTTGCTTAATTCTCTCCAAATGTGTTGTAAACCTATATAATTGCATTCAAATTGTTGGTTCTGGAAGTCAATAATGATGCTTAGTCCTTACCCTGATGTAAATGTCAGGAAAAGAAAATAAAGAGGTTTTTATATTAAGATTTCTCTTAAATACACAAAGAAGTCTTGAGGTGGGTTTAAGGGATTTAGGAAGACAGAGAAAGACTGGAATCCCTGTGTTAACTCCATCTATTTCACTGTTAACTATTATGATTACATTGAATATTCCTGAGTGATTCATTATATTACTAGAGGACTGCATTGGACAGTCTGCTCATTGTTAAAAAAGTCAGATGCCCAAAAACCTGAACCTGAAATCTGGTAATTGTTTACAGGTTTTCCTTATTAAAACTAGAATGTTTACAAACTAGTAAGGAAAATATATTTCCACTATGTTTCCCCTCTGTATCGCATGATGGTAGGAATTTCTGGCAGTTTCAATTTTCTGGTTACCCACTTCCCCTTGACTTTTAATAAATTCCCTTATCATAGCTAAAAGTATTTGCACAACTTGCAGAATTCTTCAACACCAAAACTATCCCAGAGGCATTTCAGAATTAATTTTAATAGATTTTCTTTGCTGGGGAAATCATTCTATATTTCAACACTCACCATCAAATGACAATGCTGCACACAGATATCTTTAATATTCTGTCCAGGTACACTCCTGTGGTTACTACTGCGAAGACTCCTTGCTCTACAACTACTCCTGCTGGGGAAAAGGTGTTGCTATAGCCGCAGGCTAATAGTAACTGCCATGGCTGATTTGATGCCATTTAGTCTGTATCCATTCAAATTCAAGAAAAAAAGAAAACTGTCTGTCTTCCCTTTACGTCTTTGGAGATAATCACTTTTCATCACCAATAACTTTTTTCTTTTTTTTTTTTTTTTGGTTGAAAGATGGTAATTCAATACTTAAAATCAGACATTCACAACTAAATATGCTAATAGTAAAATGTAGATTTGTAACTCATACTTAATGAAAAGGAAAGCACAACAGTATGTAGAGCTCTGGTCTAATTCATCCCTAAAAAGCATCTCATTAAAGGGATGCTTTATTTAGAACAATGTAGTTTTTAAAGCTGAGAGAAGGATGAAGTCAAGAGGTATGTTAATCTCAAAACACAATGTAATATTTCATTTTATTCATTCTGAATTCCTGAATTTGGCCACTGACTGAAGAAAGCAGAAGCAGAGTCTCCTGTATTAAGCCATGTCACAATCAACATGCATGTCATACAGCACTACAAATTTTCTTTCACTTCAACACCTACAATCTGCTGTGCTGAAACTAAATAGAATCATGTGTTGCCTGTTTTTTGTTGTTGTTGTTTGTTTGTTTTGTTTTTGTCAGGACTCATGACTCAATGCAAATTACTGGTATTTTCAACCTTCAACTGTTGCACAGGGAATGTGTAGCATTACAGTGTTTGCTGAACTTTCACCCTTCCTTTTCCTCCTGGTAAGAAAACTCTTCTTCATACCTCAGGAAAATAATAAATTATCATGAAGTGCAAAATAGCCAGGAGGAAAAACTTCAGTTACCAGCAGCAAGATCACTAAGGTGAACTTTGCGCTGTCACCCAGGGTTCAACTCCAAGTTCAGCTTAAAAAACACAAAGACCACATCGGTCTTTGCTCCAATGAGGGGGGATGCTGAAGTTGGTTTGTGTTTATTTCCCTTGTGCAGCTTGTTTGCTTGCAAGATGTCAATGTAGCTCATTTATGTTCAGTTAAAATCCCAGGCTCTCTAGGAATGAAATCCTGGAAAGCTATAAAACAATGACTCAGGTTATCTGCAGCTTGGTGCTAAGGCTCGCTGTCCACAGCACTGTTGTAGAAACCATTGATAAACACAGTATTTCTCTGGTGAAGTCAGGTAAAAGTTAAATTAAAGAAATTTCAGTTAACATGACTTCATAGCAGAATTCGGATATGGATGTGTTGCAGAGACCTCCAAAATGTTGTTTTCAGACAGCTCAGCACAGAATCATGCAGAAACCCCTCTTTAACTCTTCAGGCAGTCTATTAATAATAACGATGCAGCAATCCTGTCTAGTGCTAGTCCTAACTCATGAACAGCCAAACACTCTCTCTTCTTGCCACTTCAGTTCCAGAACTAGCTTAAACAGAATTGGCTTAGGTCTTCAATATTATTGAAAGTCTAGGATTACAGTCTGTAAATGAAATTCCCATATTTGAAATAATTACATTGTTTGAAATTCTCAAAACATCCTAAAAACTCACTTCAGGGCATTTCCTTTGCTTGTCTTTTTTTATATTCTCATTATTAAAGATTAAAGAATGATTTTTAAATTACTTAGTTGATTCACTGTCTAGAATTTTTTGTAACAGAGGGAAAAAAAATGTTCTTAAACAACATTTATATAACACCTCATCAAAAGAAATTGGAAAGAAATTTTTAAAAGTACACAAGTTTGACATGTCACAGATGTTAAAGTGTAAAGGAGATACTGCATGCAATTTGATAGTATCTGCAGTTGCAATACAGCACTACAAAAATATTTCTTCATCAGTATAAAT
Organism: Phasianus colchicus; assembly: GCF_987193195.1. Taxonomy (NCBI): domain Eukaryota; kingdom Metazoa; phylum Chordata; class Aves; order Galliformes; family Phasianidae; genus Phasianus; species Phasianus colchicus. Next base: position 52,089,382 of record NC_143439.1, on the reverse strand, counting down.
CATTATTCACTATTTTGTGATATACTTTCAGTACTTACAGGATGACAGCTTTAACTAAATATAGCTGGTGAAAATACAAAATAATTCAAAATACCTTGAAAAATGGATTTCATCTCATAGATACTAGAATCTCAACCAAAGAACTGAAGTAGTGAAGGAGAAAACAAGAAAAGAAATTCATGCATTAGCAAGTTATAAAAGGCTTCCTCTTAGAAGGGGCTACAATAAATATTTATTTGTAGGTACAAGTGTGAGAGGTAACTCATGCTCAAAACCAAAAGTATTCTGAAGGCAGAACATCATTCTTTATGTTCTAAAGTATATGAACTCCTCAAAGCCATAATAGGAATTCCAGCATTTTTTTCCTTGTAAATGGAACTCAGAAACTGAATATATTTCCATTGACTCTTATCCTCTCACATTGACTGTTGTGAAAACTGTCTTGGTGACTTCTGGGTAAACACAGAGGCTGTTGTGTCCTCAAATGCATCTCTTCCTCAAGGTGAACCAGCCCAGCTCTCTCAGCCCCTGAAAGGGCAGGCATCTACTCCCTGATAAACTTAGGAGCTCTTTGCTAAATTCATTACAGATTACGCATGTTTTTCTCCTACAGGGTGACCCAAAACTGGATACAGGTATCTAGATTTGGTCTTACAAGAGCCGGAGACAGGAGAATAATCACTTCTAAGGACCTGCTGACCATGCTTCTATATGACAGACCTGATGACCTAGGCCTTCTTACTGGTCAGGGTGCACTGCTGACCCATGCCTAGCTTGCCACCTACCAGGATCTTCTTACCCATTTACCAGTGCCAAGACCCAATCTTCCTAGGACTGGGTCTTGGCACTGTCCTAGTTAAATTCCTGAGAATGGTCCAGACCTTCGACCTGTTTAAGTCCTCTGGATGGCAACCCTGTTCTGCTACTGTCCCCCAAGTCCCACTTGGATCCCATCTGCAAACAACAATTAGATGCTATTTAGCCCTGTGAAGTTGATTAGGTGGTTTTTTTTTCTGTAAAATATTAAAAACATCATGAAATTAGTAGTGATTGCAAGGTCGTTAAATCTTTGTTAAAAACAGAACAGTGTGGAAAACAAGAAAAGTTTCGTAACATGTGACCATAACTAAATATCAGCATTTCTTTTCCACCACTGTTCAGCTAAAAACTTCATTGTTCTGCACCTGTCTTCAACCAAAAAAACCACAAAAACAAACAAAAAAAGATACCTCCTAGATAACAACTAACCATAACATACACTGGCCTGATATTCTTACACAAGTGAACTGCTAACTCATCTCAAGGACAGAAGGAACAGCATTGCTTAATATTACACTTGTATTCAGTCTTCAAGATATATTCTCAAGATGCAAATTCAGGAGGAGAATTAAGAAGCCCTCTGACAATGCTTCAAAGCTGCAACTAAGCTGAATTTTTCAATTAAATGATTGGAGAAGAGATGACTGTGAGGGTAATATAACATCCCAGCAGGGGATGAAAGAGGTTATTCAGCTTGTCCATGTTGATCCATTCTTAGTACTCCACACCCCTGTGGAAGGTATCTTATTTTTCTCATATGACCCCTGTGATTTTGCTTGAGCAACTACATCTGACAACCTGTTTCACACATTTATCATTTTAAGCATGAAAAATGTGGTCCTGACACCTATCTTGAATATGATTATTTTTCTTTAATCTTTACTGTATTTTCTTGCTTTCCTTCTTTTTTTCTCCTTTTGAAAACAGTAAAGCACATTTTATTTAAGTTATTTAAATTTCTTATCCTTTTCATTAAAGCTTTTATTAGCTATTGTTTTCAATCTAATATACAGATTCTAACTTTAGATTATCCTCTTCTTTCTGCATTTAACCATCAAGTTTATATATTTGATATAATATCACCTCAGTCCTCAATGAGTTTCCTTCAACATAAAAGAAGCTTAAGTCTTCTAATTTCTAAAATTATTATTTCATATAAGAAAATACAGAGATATGGATGCAAATTTCACTGCTATGATGAACTTAAGAACTTCATGAATTTTAATAATGATAATTTAGTTCTGCCCAAATACATGAGGAAATGCAAAGAGCCCTTTTTCTGATTTGTATGCCTGTGTAATTTAAACACATTTAGTGCATATAACAATGTTTATGAAAAAAACCTGATTGAATAGCTCTGTTTCTTTTTGGCTTCAAATCTGTAACTGTTGTCCTAATTCACCGCCCTTTTCCAGGACAAGTTTCAAATTTATGTTCCTGAGTCTTTTAAGAAAACTCTGTCCTGAGTGGCCACTGGAATTATCTCTACCTATTTCGGTTTAGTTTCTTTATATACACATATGCCTTTTCAAACAACTAATCAGCATGTAAATTTACTGTAGACTGGGAAGCATTGTAAACTTTTCCTTCATTGTAGAAAAGAGAAAAGAAACAGGACAACAAAGTTCCTCTGAGACCTGTTTTCCTACCATACTGCTTTCAAGATAGTGTCCTACATACTAGAATGAGAGGAAGAAGCATAGTTTAACTTTTGGTAAAATGTATGTCTGGATTTTCTACATTCAGATAACAGGACATCTGAATGTCAAAAAAAGTGGCTGTGGTGCAGAATCTCTTAGTGCTGGATAGTTGCCCTTGAAAGTGTTTCTAAAATACTAAAGAATGTATTGCAACCATTTATGGGAATTACTGAAGCAGAGGATAAAAAACAGTAAACAGTGGAATTCAGATGTCTTGGAAAACCTGTTATCTGAATGTATGCACCGTTTCCTATTATTATGTTTCCTAATATTCATAAAATGTTTTAATTATATTTCTGCTGCTTATAGTGTAATATTTGTTGTGATATCATAGAATCATAGGTTTAGGTTGGAAGAAACCTCACTATCATCAAGCTCCAAACCTCATCAGCACAAGAAGGGACACTGTCCACTTAACCAAGGATGGAGCACCCAGTTTGTCTGGGCAACCTGTCAGTGTGTCACCACCCTAAGTAAAGAATATCTACATAATATCTAATCTAAAACCTAATCTCTTTTATCTGAAAGCCATTATATCTTGTCCTGTCACTACATGTCCTTGTAAAAAGTGTCTCTCTAGTTTTCCAATATCCCTTTAGGTATTAGAAAATTGCAAAGAGATCTCCTGGAGCCTTCTCTTTTCCAGGCTGAACAACTGCAGCTCTCTCAGCCTGTTGTCATAGAAGTGCTCCAGCCATCTGACCATCTTCATATTCCTCCTCTGGACTTTCTTTAATAGGTCTATGTCCTTCTTATGTTGAGGGCCTCAAAACTGAACACTCAAAGCACATTCTCATAAGATCAACTGCCACGACTACTCAAGAACGATAGATAGTTGCTTATCAACTTCATCTATCATTTCCCTCAATACCCACGGATACATCTCATCAGGCTCCATGTTTACTTTCAGTGTTCTGCAGGTAGTCTCAATCTTCTCCTGCAGTGGTTGGCTCTTCATTCTTGCAGTCCCTGCCTTTGCCTTCTGTCACTTGGGCAATTTGGCTAGAGCACTTGACAGTGGAGACTGAGGCAAAGAAGTCACTGAGTACTTTTCTTCTCCATATCCTTGGTAACAAGATCTCCTGTTTCCTACCAGAAAGGGCTCACATTTTGACAATAAAAGCAAGACTAGTTAATGTACTTGTAGAAGTCTTGTTGCCCTGAACATCCCTGGTCAGATTTACTTCTGTCAGGAGATCAGGTTTCCAAACCAGATTCCTGGCTTCTCAGACAGCACCTCTATTCTTAACAGGTTACTTGTCCTTGTTTTCACCCTTGTTTTTGTATTTGAGTTTGTCCAGGAACTTTTTGATCATCCTTGCTGGCTTCCTGTCATCTTTGTCTGACTTCCCCTTTGCTGGACTGCATGTAGCAGGTCACTAACATAAGGAATTACACCTACTCCATGCCTTCCCTATCTGTCTCTTTCCATTCTATCACTCCAATCATGAGAATCACCACAATGTCAATAAGAGCCCATTTGTCTGTTTGCTTGATAAATTTTGTGAGTTGACACTTGATGAATTTGCTTCATCTTAATAGCTGAAATTCTAATTCCTTTGTGTTGTATCACATATATAAGAACATTCAAAGATGTTTGCACTGTGAAGTTACTAGAACATAGCACTTACTGCTTTCATAGCTTATCTGTCTGACTAACATCAAGTAGAACTTTCAGAGTAACTGGACTAATTAAGAAGTTTGACCCTCTTGACTTGTTAGTACACACTTATTAATGAGGAGAGTTACACTGTCTTCAGCCTATCAGGTTAAATTTCAAGTTCCAGAACAAGGGATGAATGTTCAGTTTTTCCAATTTTAAAATTCTCCTCAAGCCTCAGAAGAAGCACTTTTAAGTTTTAACTTGGGAAAACATTAGAAAACCTTTTGAAGCAGAGAAAATCCTCTTCCTTCTTTTTTCAACATGAGTCAGTCCTTGGAAAAATAAACTTCAAATTTACCCCCATGGACTTATAGAGAAAAGAATAAAACTTTTCTTCTTTTTTCTTTTAAACCTTCCACTGTTTACTGTTTTTTATCCTCTGCTTCAGTAATTCCCATGGATGGTTACAATACATTCTTTAATATTTTAGAAACATTTTCAAGGGCAACTATCCAGCACTAAGAGATTCTGCACCATAGCCACTTTTCTGACAGGTTGGCTAGTTAGGTTAAGGGTCTTCTTATTTACATTTGCTCTTGAGCTTTAGTACCTCAGATATTCTGCTTCCACAGCTAGCATCACTAAATCTAATGCACAGGACATTCCAGAAGTTTTTTCACTTAGATTCTCGTTTATCTCACAAAAAATCCATTTGAAAATTATCTCTTTGAGAATATATATTGAACAATAAAAACATAAGATTTGAATAATATTTTGTGGTTAACTCTAAAAGCAAAATCAAAACAGAGTTCCATCTAATGAAATTAAGTGCACTCCATCTAACTTTTTCATGTTTTCCTTATTCACTTATTTTTTCATTCATTAAAGTAACTGTAATACACTTTTTAAAGGAAAAAATATTAGATTAGAATGTGAATAAACTTCTAAGAAGTAATTTTAGTACAGTGTCATCAGCTGAAATCGATCCTCAAAGATCGGATACTTTAAGTATTCACATCATGTAACAATCAATTCCTAGTTAGCTAGGAAAGGTTGAATCTGCCACAAAACAGAGAATTACAAAATCTGTTGGTTAAAAAAAAAAAGAAGAAAAACACACAGGGCAACTCATTAAAAACTGGACCTAGAATTCAAGATGCCTTTTCTCTCTATCACCAGTCTGACCAAAGGCTTGCTTTACATACTGTGGGGGAACTTTAAGAAGTATAGTTGATCACTTTCAGAAGTTGCAGTAAGACAAAATTAATCTAGCTCATTTACCACAAGGAAAGATAATACACGTGTAGTAATCAGAAGAGACTTTCTAGAGATCTAAAATCTTGCTACATGCTCTCCCATTGCCTTCATTTAGGAATATGCTCATCATCATTTAAAGTAGAGTGAATAAAGTCTACAGTACAACAGTATGACCCTGCCTCTAATCTTCAAAAATACATTTCCTTAGAGGATGATTTGAAAGTGTTTATCAGTAGTTCATCCACGTCATCAATAGTATTCTAAGATTGGTTCTTGTCCTGTCAAATCAGTTTTTTCTCTTGCTAGATTCACAGGAAAAAATGCTTCACAACCACCAATGCAAATTAATATCAGACATATCTCTTGATGTATTACTAGAAAAGGAGGTTCCAGACAATACAGCATTAACATGAATAATCACCTAGTCAAAGTCACTGTGAAGCTGACCTGTCATATGCAAATTTGATACAGAAGCTTTCGGTACAAAAGATGCCATTTTTCTAATCTTTACAGTGTCTCAAGGGATTACATGGATATTTTCAGTCAAAAACAGAGTTCATCATTGTACCAGATATGCTGATAGAAGGACATAGTATTTCAATCAGTCCCGATTGCCTGCAAAGATCAACCTTACAATTTTCTAGATTGCCGAATCAGAACAGAGTTCTACCAGACTTTTTCATTTTTCTGTGCACCCTTTTTTCATTATTTTTTAGCAACCCTTTCCTAGGTTCTCCTTACTGTATGTTTGCACGCTTGCAATGCAAATGCATTGCATGGCTTTCAATGCATGCAATGGCTTTCTCTGTGATTTAGCATTCAAGGTCTCACAGTTTCTTGGGTATGAGACTGAACAATGGCTTTCTGCTGACTTTCATCAGTTTACACAACAGTAAGTGATAAAATCCATCTAATATGAATCATTAAACAGAACTGAGAGTAACAGCAGATACTGTTGTCCTCTAAGTTCAAAAGTCTCTTACAAAATACGAAAGCTCAAATCATACCCTGACATAGCAACTCATGCTAGCAAGACTTGTTTCTTGTCTCAATATCATCTTTGCTTTCTTGTTTCCTGATACCTATACAACAGAACAAAAGTTAGCTTTTCCCCATGCTCAATTATCATATTTTTTATTTCCATAAAGTAATATATATATATACTCGCACACAAATACATAAATAAGTTTGAGTCATAGGTGGCAGCTTCCTAGGTGAAAGAAACAGACTCATGAGCACAGCTTCCCTTGACCAACTGGCCATGCTCTTTTTAATGCACCCCAGGAAACCACTGTCCTTCCTGGCCACAACGACACACTGCTGGCTCATGGTGAGTCTGTTGTCTTGCTGTCTACCAGGACAGGACAGATCCTTCTCTGCAGAGCCCCATTCCAACAGGTCAGCCCTTAATCTGTGCTGGTGTGTGCTGTTATTCTTCCCCAGGTTTAGGACTTTACACTTGCCCTTGTCAAACATCATCAGGTTCCTCTCTGCCCAGCTCACTAACCTGTCCAGATCCTGTTGAATGATAGCACAACGTTCTGGTATGTCAGCCACTCTTCCCAGCTTTGTGTCAGCAGATTTGCTGAGATCCCTTCATCCAGACCATTGATGAAGATGTCCAAGACTGGACAAAGCATGAACCCCCAGGAAACACTGCTAGCTACAGGACTCCACAGTCTGAGGATTGTAAACAGGATGCAAAGCAGTGGGCACAAACTGAGGCACAAGAAGTTTGATTTGAACACAAGGGAAAACTTCCTTACTCCAAGGGTGACTGAGCATTGGACCAGGCTGTCCAGAGAGGTTATGGAATCTCTTCCCTGGTGTCTCACTCCGATTTATAGGAAGAAGAGGAAGTTCTTTTAATATCTGTATAGCCAGCGTGAGATCAAGCAACAATGGTTCAAATGTTGGTCCGACCAGTTTATTACAGATCTTAATTAGGGAGACGGGGAAGGGGAGGACGGACGCTATTATGAATTAGGGTAATGGGGAAGGGAAGGAGGGAGATAGAAAAGGTAGGAAAGAAGAAGCAAGGAGTCTTTATAGGAAGCAAGAGGGACATAGTCACCACCATGGATCCAGCGTGGTTCGTAGTTCAGCCTTTGATCTTCAGTAGTGGTGGGTCATCGGGCATGGTTGTTCTGTTGACGACGACAATGGCAGCGACCATGGTGATGATGGCCCCTTTTCAATGCTTTCAAAGTGGTCGAGTCAGCTGTCTTTGGACTGACAGCTCAAATCCAAAGTGCTCAGGAAGCAAGCTTTGAGCCAAAAAACAAAAAAAAAGGATTCTCACACCTGGAGATACTTAAAAGCCTCCCAGCCAGTCTTGGAAAATCTGCTCTAAGAGTCCCTGCTTCAGAAGGGAAGTTGGAACAGATGATCTCTAGAGGTCCCTTCCAATCTCAACCATTCTGCAATCCTGTGATTTTGTGAAAATACACTTGCAAAAAAACATGCAATTCTTCCAGTTATGCTGATGAAATATGTAGCTACAGATTAAAAAAAAAAAAAAAAAAGATCAGAAGGACCACTGATCCTCTGATATTGTATGTGTGTAGCAAAGGACTGTCAAATGACTTCCTGACTTTCAACAGATGTGGATTATATCTACGCTGCTAATATGATGTCATTCACTGTCTAGAATTGTAGGATTCCCAAAGTCAGTGGAAGTACAACAAGCTGAGAATTTCTCATAAAAAATGAATTTTTAAGATACAAAGTTTAGTACAGAAGTCCATATGCCAGGAATTAATTTGAAATAGCAGAATGAAACATTTTGGATTTTATGTAATTGTAAACACTTCATTAAAATTTGTACTTTTGTACAAAAGGAAAAATCCACTGATAGCAATGAGCTTGTGTGCAAATTGCCTATTCTTTCTACTTTATCAAACAATCAATTGTAATATGAGGTGTACTAATGGTGTGGTGCATATGCATGCATATACAAATGCAGTGCTTTCTGCTAGGAAGCAACAAAGTGTTGAAAAAGGCTACTCAGTTTAACAGTGCAGGTTTTGTTATGAGAGACCCTTTTCCAGTACACACTTGTCTTCTACTCATGACATTATACTGTGAATTTGGAAAAAAGAAATTCCAAATCTATCACCTAAACATGTTTATATCAGATTCACTGATACATAACCTATCTACTGATAATCAGTAAAGATTATCCAATAGTGGATGCTTTCTGTTGGCTAAAACTTTTAGACATAATTGTGACAGTTCAAGTACAGATATATCAGGTAAGGCATGTTTCCATCACAGTACGCAGGATTTATTATTACTCTCCTTTACTAACCTTTACTAGTTTATACTCTAAATATGTTTTGGAAAGTTTGATTTTGCTTCCTTTCAAAAACAAACAAACAAAAAAATTGAAAACACTAAAGTTAATTTAGCACAAGAAAATACTTTTTCACAGGTCTCTTCTGGAGCCTGCCACTCAACAGTGAGATGAATTGCTGACTTTCTTGTCAGCAGATATATAGCTTGGAAATAACAGCTCTAGCAGCTGCTCCTTTCTTAATCTGGTCCACTCTCCAACTTAGGTAATAGCAACTCTGTCAGTTCACAAGTAGAACGTTACAAAAATTTTGGTATAGCCATTAATTTGTCACTTGTAGTTGTAGCAATAATCTACTAAAGTATGTGATTTAAATATTTCCTTCACAACGAAATGTTCTTAATTTAAATAACATTAGATGAAATGCCTATTTGAAATGATTATTGTAATTCTCCTTAAGCAGTTCAGGTTGGATCAAGACTGTCAGTCTCGCATCTCATATACATCATGTACCTGTAAAACTTAACCCCCACTTAAAGATATTGATTTGAGTGCATTAATATTGATTATATTTGATTTTAAAATGTCAACACAAGTAGCAGGTTTTGACAAGTATTGATAAATATAATGGATATTCTCCCTAAACTCCCAGTTTCTAGCATCTTAGAAAGATAAAGTCTTTACCTTAATTTTCACGAACAAGAATACATTATTTTTGCTTTCAGGTTCTGAAACTTTCTTGAAATTCCACTTACTGTACAAGAATGTAAACAATAATAGGGACTCATTAGAATGACACACTCTTCTCTCACAGTGGTTGTTCTCAACATGAATTTAATTGGCTGAATGACAGAAACAACAAATACTAGAATTATAAGATATACAAAAAGTGAAGGCAGAAAATTTCAACTGATATGACAGACAAACAACAGAGCTAAAATTTGTTTTACTGTTGTAAAGATAGGCATTTTTGCCACTCATGGCGTACTTGTCAAGGCTTCTAATGAAATAGTCTGGTACTTAATCAGAAGTAAATTCACAGGGGAAAATATGCGGGGGGGGGGAGGGGGAGGAAGTAGACGATATGTAGAAATGCATTAATTCCTCTGTAAACCAAAAAATGTTCCATTTCAAGAAAAGATGTAATGTATCCTCTAAAAGAGATTTTTCTTCTTATTGATTTCATGTAAAGTGCAATATGAATGCATATGCCTGTGAGGAAAGATAGGATCTACATAAGAGTCTGATGAATAGAATTGTAGTGCAATCTATGGAGGACTTAAGCATTGTGTTAGCCTCCAATACATGTATTCTTTGTCCTTAGACAATCAGACTCCACATTTGCCTGACAGACTTGAAATACTAGACAGAATCTCAAAACCAAGCACAGTGTTTCCACTTACATCACTGGCCCTCCAGTCCACAAATGGTGTTCCCACAGCTGCTGTCATATACAAGTGAGCTAGAAGGACTGCACAATGCAATCAGGAGCGCTCTTTTGTTCTTTAATTGTCAATACCTCCAGGTGGAGGCTGGTAACGAGAGGCATCCCCCAGGGGTCTGTCTTGGGACTGGTGCTCTTTAACATCTTTATCAATGACATCGATGATGGAATCGAGTGCACCCTCAGCAAGTTTGCTGATGACGCCAAGCTGAGTGGTGTGGTTGACACGGTTGAAGGAAGGGATGCCATTCAGAGGGACCTCAAGAGGCTAGAAAGGTGGGCCTGGGTTAACCTAATGAAGTTCAACACAGCAAAGTGCAAGGTTTTGCATTTGGACCGGAGGAATCCCAGGCATCCATACAGACTGGAAGGAGCAGTCCTTGAGAGCAGCCCTGTGGAGGACGACTTGGGGGTCTTGATAGATGAAAAACTTGGTATGAGCCAGCAGTGTGCCCTTGTGGCTCGGAAGGCAAATGGTATCCTGGGCTCCATCAAAAGAAGGGTGGCCAGCAGGGACAGGGAGGTGATTGTCCCCCTCTACTCTGCTGTTGCGAGGCCCCATCTGGAATACGCCCCATCAGGCTGCCCAGAGAGGTTGTGGATGCCCCGTCCCTGGAGGTGTTCAAGGCCAGATTAGATGGGGCCCTGGGCAGCCTGGTCTAGCATTAGGTGGGAAGGTTGGTGGCCCTGCATGTGACAGGAGGGTTGGAGGTTCATGATCCTTGAGGTCCCTTCCAACCCTGGCTATTCTGTGATTCTGAGGTAGTGAAGATGCATAATGTTATAAAGTCTCAGATATGTGAGACCTTGACAACTGTCCAGGTGACTGAACTAGTCAAGTTCAGACTTGAAAACAAACTTGCTAACTCCACTCTTCAATGACACATTTGCATTGGGAGACCAGAAAGTGTTAGAAACTCAAATAAATTGATTGACCTTAGATACAGAATATGCCAGAGATTGGTCTGGCAGTACATGACTAGCCCAGCTGTTGCCTATTTATGCCAAAAGTCTAATTTAGAAAGCAACAAATACCTAAAAAGTCCAGCCTTCCCACTGTATCCAAGGCTCTGCAGAAAGCTGTGCTAGAGGTGTAAGTGCTATGTGTAGAATCTAGCCCCCAGCCAGAACACCAGCACAGTGAGCAGCCAGAGCATATTTCCTGCTCCCTTGTACATGGTGTTGGATGGAAGTGGACAAGAAGTGCTGAGGTTTTGGCTTGGATGAGACTACTGTTTGTCTGCCACAAACAATTTCTGTTTAAAGCAGAAATCACAATACACTCACTACTCTCATTATTCCTACTAATGAAATTACAAGTTATATGCCTTTCAGAAGCATGATTCTGTCACTGCCTATGCCCTACCTAGAAGTTTTCCTGTGATAGGTAACATTTCAGATTTTTTAAAGTTTTTAGTCAGATCTGTGAAATAATAAGAGTTGGAGGAAACAGAGTGAGACTGGAAGTAGCTGAGCTTTTCTCTAATAAGACAGAAGGTACGAACAGAAAAGAAGATGTAAAGCTTGTGAGCCAAGAAGCTTGCTTCAGGAATTGTCATTCAGCCAAGCTCAGGAGGAACTTCTATATTCACCTCAGATGCTTATTACTGCACTGTCACTAATTCACAGCTCATTATTGTCAGAATTTGCAGTGAGCTTACTTCATCAACTTAGCAAATCTCTTTTTAACAAGTTTCCGCAACTACATTTTCTCGTATGCACTACATATTTGAACAATTTTATGAAAATCAATATAAATATTACTAATCCAATTGCTATATTCAGATAAGAAGTAGTCAACCCTTAAAAAAATAAATCAAAGATATCTTTGGGCTGAGCTTAGCAAGATGATCTTCTCTAATTAACTGCACTTAAGATTTGCTCTTTAGGAAATTATAGCCAACTGAATATGGCCACATGCGATTAAAGAACATACAGAGAAGACATCAGAAGAAAGCTGAACATTTAATTATTCCAGTCAATTAATTGGTAAAAAATCAAATGCTTGAATTATCTATTTAAACTTTATCTGTGATTAGATACTTTAAATCAGAATATGGTTAACTAAATGCAGCGTTCCGTGTCTCCATTTTCATGCAAGTCAAGCGCATGATGATTCTAAGGTCAAAAAGTCAATTTTCTATGAAGTTCATAAAGCAGGTTATTCTGGTTTACAAATTATCTACTGTATAGCATGAAGTTCTTTGGTCAAGGTTATAGGATAAAAGCATGTCTTAATATGAGGAAAATACTACTTCTCCTCCTGCTTCACACTACTGCTGATTTAATTCTATGACTGCTTTACAACAACAAAAACACTCAGTTTTTGAAGATGTTTATATTGTTTCTGAGATATTCTATTTCTCACATATTATGCATTCTCCCTCATCTCTATATCCCAGTAATTCTAACTATTATAAGACAGGCCATATTTAATAATTGTTTGGGGAAATTAATCCAACATCTGTATCACTGATTTTTAATAGCCATAGTGCCCAAGGATCAGCCAAAAACTGCATTTCATTTTTAAACACTATAAAAAAATTCATAATCCTTTAAGAGCTTATACTGCTTTTATATATTTTACATGCTCTTACTTACATCACACTGTGGTCTCCCAAACTCTATCACAGTTTTACTTAGGCCCTAATAACAGCATTTTTATTTTACCTTTTTTTTCCCCCCATATATATTCCACATTTAACAGTATTTTTAACTATTTTGTTTAATGCTAACACTTGTTCACTTCTCTCAATTTTGCTTTTTATTATACATACTTATTTAGACTACATGTATAATGTCTATGCCATTAAGTATTTACTATAACAAATTATGTTTATAATAAAATGATTTTTGTATGCATATTATATACATAAATATTTTTACCTTACAGTTACTGTTTGTAATTACACAGTTGCAATTACTGCTTGTAATTACATCTCTATAATTTATTTAAAATCATTTCATATCTGTAAACAGTGACGCTTTCAAGTATTTTGTCCTCATTCCTTAATTGTTGTTGCTCCCTAATCTAGCCCTAGCTAGATTCTTAACTTCATCTGTAGATAGTTTGATTTTATAAATTCAGCTATTTTTAACTCTTAAAAGAAAAGGGTTTTTTTTTCAAACATACTCTCATCACTAAAACAGTATTCCACATAGCTACACTTTTAAGCTACTCCTGGTACATTAATGAAAGCATTTTTTTTAAATAAGGATTAATCTCTATCACTGATCATGATAGCCATTATGCTCTGTACCAGATCTTAGTCTTTTTGTTTCATGATTTTCTCATGTTCTTCAACACTTGTCTCTTCACCCTTTCAAGCATGTTGCTAGCAATTGTCAGCAGATGACATTCCAGTAGAGTTTGACATTGTGCATTTGACGTACCAGATCAAAACTAGTTTTTATTCTGACTATATAGATAAATCTGAAGGGAGAATTAAATCAAATACACATAAGCTATTAAACTATTTACAGGAATAAAACTGTTGAAGTCTGGCAAATTCTAGTTGTTATGGTTACTAGACCTTCCTTTGAAGTGCTTTAATATTGAAGCTAAAACAAAATAAAGTGTAAATATAGATTAATGTGGAATAAGGCTCCCATTCTTTAAACTGCCAGTAAATGACCTCAGTATGTATTAACTTCAAAGTACAATAAATGTATTCGACACTAATACAAAAAAGGGTCCTGAGTTATTTATATGATAGATATGCTTCATTTCTCACTATCCTTCATTTATGTATATAAAGGCAGACTTAATTATTTAAAATAGAAGCATCACTTAAAACTGACCCTGTATGGCAGCTAGTTCCCATAATTACTGCAGCTGCTTCTTAAAAGAAGTTATAATTTTTTGATCTTTGCTTCTCTGGTCTGGTAGTTTGAGTTTCCTATATGCCAAATCATATTTAATTGTATTTCCTTTCCTGTTATATTCTCATCAAATAAGAATTTATTTGATGGGCTAGCAATTTAAGGACTTTTGGTACTTAGAATTTAGCATATTTCCTGCATTTATAATTACCAGAAAATCAGGATTAGTGATTTGGGCCTCACTATTTTGGGAAGCATTCTGTTTATCATTTTATCATTAAGCACAAGATGTCAAAAGGAATGGTTATAAGAATCATATTTCAGAAACAAGCAAGGCGTGGATATACTCAAATTCACTGAAAAGCCATGGAGAAGAATAGGGTTTGGAATACTGACATAAGAGGGAGAGGTAGAGAGAGTTAAGGTTGTTTAGCCTTGAGAAGAGGAGGCTCAGCAGGGATATTATCAGTGTGCATAAATAACCAAAGTAGGGGCATAAGGTAAACGTAGCCAGGCTCTGCTCAGTATCAAGGGAGAAGAGACAGGGAACAAACTGAAATACAGGAAATTCTGTGTTAATATAAGAAAAAAAATAACTACTTCTCAACACTAACAGCTAACTGTATGGCATTGAAATGCTTCCCAGAGAGGTTGTCTCTGTTATTGAAGACACTCAAAACCTGAGTGGAAACTGCACTGGACAACCTGCTCAGGTGGCTGTGCCTGAATAAGGGATCGGACCAGGTGACATCCAACTCTACTATTCTGTGATTCATTTACTTAAGGCTCAGATAAATTGTAATATGCACAGAAAATGACTGAACCACAAGTGGCAATAAGAACAATGAACAAATATGACCGTAACGTAAAAGCAAAGCCAAACCTCCCCAACAATTGTGAAAACTAAAGCATAGCATGTCAAAAATGAATTCTGGTGCAAATAAACAATATCACTTTCTACAACATGCATTACTTAGTGTCTTTCATAGAATCTACCTAGAACCATCTGTTATCTGATATAACATGAATTTGCTTTTTCTACAAAGAATATTTTTTATCCACATAATTAATTAGTGCATATACATACACATACATACATAGCGTTGTACATATGCAAACACACTCTGAATACCAAAATAAGCATGACAGTTCTTTAAACTAAGGAGCATAAGAATGCTTGAAAATTGTCACTACTTATTTCTTAAGGTAGGTTCCCATGTTATAATTCTCCTGTTCATTGAAACAAAACAAGAAAAGAACAACCAAAACAAAAAACGCAAAAATCTTCATATCAGCTAAGCTAGGTGCGAGGAAGGATGTATTCATTCTTACCAGCATCAGTCACGTGAGCTGTGATTGCACCAGGCCCCATCACAGCACCCCTCACTTGTCTCTCACAACAGTCCCACCCAGCCTCCTAAGTAGTGGCTCTTCAGAACATACATTAATCCTGCCCATTGGTCCTCAGAAGCTGTAAAATTAGTTCTGTTAAGTTCTTCGTGATGCTTAACAAAGTATCACTAGAAACATCAACAATTGCATATAGGAAAGAGTTGACTCACCCAGCTATCAATAAGATTTCTAGCTACAGAACACTCCATCTCCTGGATGAAGGCTCTCCCTTTGGGAGAAGTTCTCCCTTTGAAGGCTAGCCCTTAAATGAGTTCAGGGAGGGGTGGGTGACGTGGGAAGCACAAGTGAATTGCTTGCACCTGTACTTACTAGGCCAGTCACAACCACCCCCTCCCCTTTCACCAGGTGCTCAATCATCAGTTCAGGCCATGACATAACACGCAACAGTTTCCCAACACAGCCCCTGTAGCTGGTGGCTAGGATCCCAATGGGGTGGTCCATGCTGCAGTGGCTGCCAGTAGGCCCCCCAACTTGCACCTCTAGCTGGCACAGTAGGCCAGGGGCACAGACATTCCTGGTCAGACTCCAGAACCTGGCCCCAAATCCACTTGCAATGGGCTCCCGGTAGGTTGCATTTAGTTCTTACAGCACTTCGTGTATGTCAAAGACAGCAAGATTATATGAACAGACAGTATACAAAGATACAAAAATAAGGCAGGCAGTAATGATCAGGCAGACAGCTGTAGGAATGGTCCTGTTCTTGTCTTCCTGTTATCCTCTTTGTTCCTCTCCAATTTCCTTTCCCTAAAGGTTCTATGTTGTTCCAGAGGTCTGTTTAAGATATGCACGTTTTTGTGTTCCTCTTGTTTCCCCTTTCTTAACACTTATACAATCCAGGAAGTCCTCCTTACTTGATGCTGTACCTGTAGGTTAATGGTCGATCAATTTGTCCCTAGAGACTTCAGCTGTTTACCATATATATATATATATATATACATATATATATATATTTTTTTTTTACCCCTTTCCTACCACATTCCTGTCTGACTGTTTTCTTTGCCTTCTCCCTCTCCTTGTTAGTGCTTTTTGAAATTAAAAGGTTCTTTATCAGAAAGCTATAAAGAAAGCAACTGCTTTCACCTTCTACATACGTTTACACATTTAAATGCATATCACTTCTGAAAAACAGTCAGTTAAAACACTGTAAGCAACAAAGAATAATTTAAAAAGTTAATCTTTTGTGCTGCATTGTAATCCAATGTATATCAGGGAAGTTGAAGTCCCCCATGAGAACAAGGGCTGGTGACCATGCAACTTTTGCCAGCTGTTTGTAGAATGCCTTGTCTATCTCTTCCTCCTGGTTAGGCAGTCTGTAATAGACCCCCACCCGGGATGCCTTCCTTGTTAGCCCTCCCCCTATCCTTTACCCGTACAGACTCAACTGTATTCCCAGCCCAAAATTCAACAACATCAAAGAACTCTCTAACACAGAGAACCATGCCACCGCTCCTCCTTCCTTGCTTGTCCCTTCTGAAGAGCTTAAAGCCATCCACTGCAGCACTCCAGTTACAGGAGCAATCCCACCATGTTTCCACAATGGCAACGAAGTCATAGTTTGTCTGCTGCACAATGGTTTCCAGCTCCTCCTATTTGTTGCCCATGCTGCATGCATTAGTGTAGATGCACTACAGCTGAGACTCTTGCCTTACCTCCAGTCCCATTATTGTTCCCCTAGGCTCAGCTCTAATGGACCTGGTTTTATCATCTTCCTCCTTCATGTCTAGCCCTGACAATTAGCCCTACCAACTCCTGGGCTAGGATTTGTTTCCTCCTTTGAGATAGGCAAGACCCATCTCCAGCCATCAGGCAGGTGCCCCATGGTCAAAAAAGCCAAAATTCTCACATTTGCATCAGCCTCTCAGTCATGTATTTATGAGAAAGGTTTTCCCAGTCCTTTCAGTAATTTTCCCTATCACTGAAGGGATGGAGGAAAATATAACCTGTACATCTGCTCCATCCCAGTAACCACCCCAGTACCCTGAAGTCCTTTTTGATAATCCTCAGGCTTCTCTCAGAGACTTCATCACTGCCAGCCTGAATTGTCAATAAAGGATAATAGTCAGAGGGGTGAATCAGCCTAGGAATTCTCCTAGAAATATCCCTTACCCAGGCCCCAGGAAGGTAGCACACTTCCCTATGGGTAGGGTCAAGTCCTTTGTTCCTCTCAGCGGGGAATCACCTACAACAATCACCCTTCTGTCTTTCTTGATGGAGGCAGAGCTGACATGTGGAGTTGATCACCTCACCCTCGACAAGCTCAAGGGTGGATGTCCCACCACATCCTTCCTGATCTCTCCCTCGAGTTCCAGAGCCTCAAACCTATTATCTGGAGAACCAAGGCAGGACAGGACAGGGACTGCCTGGGATGCCAAGCTGGAACCTGTTTTTACCCATCCTTTTCCCTTAAATTGCCTCCCTCTGCTTGATGACGGCTGGGGAAGCGGGTCCATCACTGTTTGGGGGGTATCACCCCAGTATCTTTCTTGAAAGTTCTACTCCACCGATCTATCTCCTGCTTGCTCTCCCTGATACTCCTCAATCACTCCACCTCCTCCTTGAGCTTCACCACTATACTGAGCAGATCATCCACCTGCTCACACCTCACACAGGTGGAATCCCTGCCATCTTCACCAGCAGCAGTAGGCTCAGGCACTCAATGCAGCCAGAGACTTGAACCACCATATTTTTAGGCAGGCACTCCATCTGAGTCACCACATTCTGTCTTGCCAGATCATCATGTCTAGTAGTGACCACAGCTAGATTTGTTGTCTGGGAGGAAGCTGACAGGTTAGTCGGTATCCCGAGAGGAGACAGATTCTCTGCCCTCTCTGCTCACCTGCCCTGCATGAACCACACCCTGTTTTGCCATCCTCTTCATGCTGTTCCTGTTCACTCTGGTCCCTAGTGACTGATTTTTTGCAGAGGGGTGGGTGGTCCTGTCGCTGATTCTGGCTCCACCCCCTCAACATCAGAATGTCGCTGCTACGCGAGGAGCAAGGGTGCCCAGCAGCTGCTCTCTGACTCCTCAACCAACCAAGGCAATTCCCTGCTTCAGTATGGAATGAGTCGAGTACCTCATCAAAAATGAAGCATTACTGACAAATTTTGTGACTTAACAAGGAAATAAAATAAAATAAAATAAATAAAAAAATGTGAAGTGCAATACTTTTTAAATATTTCCACATAATCTATTTAGCTTGCTCAGTACTAGAGTGGAGGAAAGTTTACTCAACTAAGAGCGGGGTGAGAGCAAAATATACTAGAAAACATATTTTTATAATCCCTTAAGACGCTATTTTAATTAGGCAGCTATTTCTAGGATGTTACACAGTATTATTGTAGGTTATGTAATGGTGTTGAAGATCTCAGAAAAGTACTGATGATATGTCAATGACTGATAGCTTTTTAGCAATAATACCTACATTTCACCTGTGTCTATATTTGGTAGATCAATAGTAGTAATTTCACAATTTATTAAGATCTATCCCTGAACTGAAAGAATGGGGTTAGAGGCCATTTAGCAAAACAGAAAAGAAAAAAATGTGAAACAGCAGTAGTTTCATTACTTACAACCTCTGTATATAAAGAAAGGTAATAAACTTGATGACTGATTCTAGCCTGCCATATTTTTTTCTAGATATACGTGACAAGTGTTTACATTTCTATTTTGCTCTTTGTATTTTCAAGGTGTTATACAAAAATTGTCCATTTAATCCTCATAAGACAAACAGCAAAGTTGCAGAAAGTAAAGCTGAGTGTAAAACAACTTCCTGACTGGTGAATTAAAGATTTAATCATAATAAAAAAATGTTGTTATTTATTCCTAGCTTCTAATTAAAATCCCTTGAGTCCTGCGGCAATCAACATGATGTGTTACGGCAGTTTTGTTTTGTTCAGTCTTTAAGTCCTATAGTCTTTGGAATGAACTTGTAGATCTAACCATTTCATTTGTATACTATAGAATTCTCTTTAAAAAAAAAAAATTCATATGTATATCCTTTTACAAATTGACATGTATTTTGCTCACAGACATTCTAATATGAAATCAAACATTAGACTCGTACTCTATTAATTTACTACAGAAACCACGTATCTACTCTGTGATGGTAAGGCCTCACATGGAATACTGCATCCACTTGTGGAATCCTCAGTACAGGAGAGACACAGACCTGTTGGAGCACATCCAGAGAGGAGCCACAAAAATTATCCAGGGGACCTCCCCTACAAGGACAGGCTGAAAGAGTTGGAGCTGTTCAGGCTGGAGAAGGTTCCAAGGTAATCTGATAGCAGCCTTTCAGTATCTAAAGGGGAGCTACAGGAAAGAAGGGGAAAGACTTTTCAGCAAGGTATGTGGTAATAGGACAAGGGGAAATGATTTGGAGCTTCAAGAGGGTAAATTTAGGTTGGATATAAGAAAAAATCTATTACAGTGAAGCTACTGAGGAACAGGTTGCCCAGAGAAATGGTGAATGCTCCTACCCTGAAGGCTTTCAAGGCCAGGCTGGACCAGACTCTGAGCAACCTGATCTAGCTGTGGATGTCCCTGTTCATTGCAGGGGAGTTGGGCTAGATGACATGTAAAGGTCTTTTCCAACTCTGAGGATTCTATGATTCTATGATTAAAATATAGATATATGAAAGATCAACAATGAAGTTTAAATCACTTACAGATCAGTTTTATAATGTTCTGAAACTCAGAGACCTCTCTTCCAAGATTTCCAGTGTTCCAAGAAATAAATAAAAAGCAGTTCAATAATTCAAAATGACATCCTGAAATTTTGAATGGAAAGTAGACAAGAACCACTACCCTAAGCTTTCCACAGGTATTAGATTCTTTCTTAATGTTCCAGTGATACACATTTGACTTTGTTCAAAGTGTTCACATTTTCATTCCTCTCACAGAAATAAAATCAAATAAATCAACAAACTCTTTGCCAAGTTTTAATCTAAGATCGTATGTAGACATCAGATTAGCATTGCTCATGTTCCCTGCCTTATTGTTATCTCTCAGTTCCCTGATTCTGCAATCACAGTGTTAATTTTAGACAGAAGTGAACTTAATGCAATAAGTCTGAGTGCTCAAACCAGGACTAAATTTTGTAACACCTTAACCTACCCTGCTCTTCCAATGTATGACTTTCCTTAGACTTTAGAACTTATAGTAAAAGCACAAGCCTAAGGAAAGAATCAGTAACTTTTTACCAGGGAAATAAATAAGAAACACTCATAACACAAACACACATAAGAAAGACAAAGAACTTGCAAAATAATGTCATCAGTCTGCTGTAATCCAAGACACAGACAAATCAGAAAAGATGCCCTACTCAAATCTCTGAAACAGTGGACATGTGGTTGTTCCTTACAAGTTAAGAGAACTGTTACATTTTGCATGGCATCTGGAAAACTAGAAGACAAAGAAATAATTCTGCAGTTTAACCTGCAGAGCATATTCTGCTCAATACTAAGAGGCCATAGAAGTATTTTGTTTCAAGTGTAATGTCTTATTTATAGAAAAAAAAAATACAGAAATATTATCCCAAAATGTATGTGTTACATATAGAGTTGATAAATGTGTCCAAATTAAAATATCATTCAGGTAAATTACAGAGAAAATTAAACTCTTTCCAAAATGCCTACAGGGAGCAGCAGATTTTTTGATTCCTATAAATCAAGGCTGGATTGCATTCTGGAAGGTATTTTTCTTCAGACTGTTGTCTTCAGTGATGAAATCTTGTGGTCTGTGCTATCACAGCAGTCAGACTGGATGATCTACCAGTTTCTTGTTATCTGTGAAACTGTCAGCTATATTAAAATGAGTATGTTCTTCATATGGTCCATCTATAATTGGACGTGGTTGAGGATTGCCATAGACTACCCTAAAAGCAAGACTACGTTATATTTACATGAATACTTTCTTTATGCGATCTTTCTATAATTGAATTTGGTTGACTGTTTTTTTAGACTACCTGAAGAGAAAGACTAGCATAAGTAAAAGCAAATTTTAAAACTCCCATGAAGATAATAAGGATGTCTGAAACTGTCTTTCTGGCCTTCTGAACTGGAATAAAATCAACAAAGCTAAGTGTATACTACTTCATAGGAAAAAGCTATTGCTGCTCATAGCAGATGTCAGAAGAGTAGCCATAATTGCATGAGTTTCCAAAGATTTGTTATCTTCGTAATATGAAAGTGTGCTGACCTTTGAATTGCTTATAAAAATAATGTCACGTTTGTTTTTTCCACTAAAGAAAGGAGAATCACTAACAGATGTGATGAACGGCAAGAGATTTGAATCCTCCTACATATGTGACGGTGTGCTCCCTCCCATCCTTTCTTTCACCCAAATTCCAAGGCTTGCACAGGAAGACAGTGAGCAATAGTACTGATGACACTCTTGCTAAAACAGATTAATGACCACAGATCTGTTTCAGACTGGGGGAGGGGGGCTGGAATTACTGACAACTGACACCTGGTTCAACAGCTGAGGATCAACTGAGTATGTGCCTAAAAAGCAAACTATGACTACAAGTCTATCATTTTACTCCATAAATAGCGAGCATCCCAAGAGCCCTTATGAACTCTCCTGCAAGGCATTAGACTGTATGACAGAATCTCTCCTCAAGCAAGGATGCTTGTTGAGGTTTATGCCTGCGCAAAGATCCCTTACACCCTGATGCCAAAAACACTTGCAAATACAGATCCTTGATAAGTGTTTGTTTTAAGCTTTGTTAGCTTTTCTAAGATCATATCTTAGATTGACTGTATACATATAATCCCTTAACATAAACCATTGACTAAGTTTGGGACTAGGACTGGATCCAGACATGCATAGGCTCCTTAATAAATAAATGTTCCTGCTTCCCTTCCCCTCCCCCCAAAAGGGTGTAGAATTGTTTTTTTTCCATCCATGACAGCATATTACACATTAGTCCTAAATCAGCTAGACTTCTCAGACATTTCTGAATCTCTGAAGAATTACTTAAAATAAGCTGTTTGTCAATTAGAATATTGGAAAGATGGTAACTGTCAGAGGGCAAGGCTCACATGCATTAAATTTTATCTTTTTGTGTGAGTAGTCCCATTAAGTTTATCAGATACCTCTTCAGACCTTTAGTTTACTGTTCTAAAATAAAACATACATTCAAATGTATGTTTTAGCACTGAAAACAGTTATACTAATATTTCTCAAGATGAAATTTATAGTTCTGTTTCTCAGTCATTTTGATATATCAATATAAATATCCAATGAAACAAAGAATATAAAAAATACCTTTGTAAGAGACAATATCAATCTCCCTTAGTCATAAGGAATTATCTTGCTGAAAGACTATTTATTTTTCCCTTACCCTTCAGATATCTTAAGAAAAAATAGTTCTAATTACAGAGCTTCTGTTCTTTTAATTACATCATAGATTATAAATCTATTAATATATAAATATCTACAAACTCTTTATAAATATATTAAAATAGCCTCTCTATATTAGTAATCAATCAGTTCTCCTAAAAAAAAAATTGACAGATCCAGCTGCAACTTCATATTCAATAATTCTTTGCTTAGATCCCCTCCATAATATTGTACTTCAACAGTAATATATTTAATGCTTTTAGTTTCACAAAATACAGTACTGCTATAATATTAGTCATGGATAGAGATTTTGTGTGAGATCAGTAAATGCCCAAGATTGGTGAAGGGTTGATAAGCAACCTGAAAGTGAAATTCATTAGTAACAGATTTAGTGTAAAAACTCAGCATGATGCATCATGAAATTGTAGTACACAGCTATTCAACTAAAAATCAGAATTAATTTAGACTGCTTTTGTTGGAAATGAACAGTTTGACAAAGTATTTTATCTCCCACTGTGTACTTAAAAACATCATTGTACAAAGAACAGAACTTTGATATTTTTATTTTGAAGATAGCTAGCCAGTAAAACATGTAGGATGATAACAGCATCACAAATGTCTTTCAATGAACAAAAATGTCTAATATACTCTTGACTATGGCATAGGTCTGCTGAGGAATACTTCCAAAAGTTATATGTAGTCCAGATTATCTATTTTCCAGATCTGTTTCAGTCCCTCCTCTTTCCTACATAAAAATATATGTATTCAGAGTGTCTGTGAAAGTTGATAACTGAAAGTTCTTTCAATCTCTACAAATGCAGAAGGAACGTGATTTTAACATTTAAAGCTAAGAATCTAACTCTGTTAATTAGCTGACTTCAATTTGCATCTAAAATTGATTCATCTTTCAAAACTTAATCCATTTTAAAAGCAGGTCTGTAGTCTAAGCCAGTCCTCTAGCCTCATTCTGCAGTTAATCAAGACAGATAAGTATCTATAGTGGCTTGTGCACCCATAGACATAAAAGAAGATAAATAGGATAAATCTTCCTTTCTAAGTTCTCCATTAAAGATAGTCTAGATAAATGCCTTATTATATAGGCATGATATTTGTATAGCTGGAGGTTGGCAGGGTGAAATAATGTGTAATTTATTCCTCATGTGGAAGATCTAAATACTGTCATACACTAAATATTAACTGTACAAAAAAGATAGCAAACTCTTTCAGTGCTAATCTACAAAGGTACAGATCTACAAACAAAAGGGAACTTTAGGCAAATCTCTACACAGTTACATTCACATCTGTTAACGACCAATGCTGTTCACAGGGTTCGCACCCACACAGCATTCACATCTGTTTGTTGCATTGTCATGAAATAGGCTGCCTCATCTCTTCCAGCCCAAAATTATACATCTACATTCTAGTTTATAAAGAAAAAAATATATATAAGGTTAAATCTGTTTGTCAAGAGAGCAGAAAATAAATATATACTTTCAAACAGCAGTAGAATGCAGAGCCTAGATCTATCACACAGGTTTCCAGTGGGGCTCCAAGCCAGTATGCCTCAGATCCATAGTGCTTAGAAGCCTCAGGCAAATCAGAAGAGAAAGCATGAGTCCTCCTTGACATTCAGTGCATTCTCAGTCATACATTAACCCCATGGATGAATGAATGGATGGGTCCGGACACACTGAATAAGTTTCTAACACCATAATTTCAACAAAAACTTCCAAGCATCAACTGTGTCCAATGATATTTACCTGCATAATAAGTCCGACTCTTTTTAGTAGGACTAATTTCCAAAATTACCACATGATTTTATAAAACAAGTAGTTTTAAACAAACTGTAAGTTTTCATGCTTCAGAAAAGACTCTATTTTACTTAGTTGGCATTTGATCCAATTAATGCATGCTTATAAAGACAGTGCATTTCCTAAATAGAATTAAAATAAATACAGAATTAAGCAGTAGTGCTAGACAGTGCACAATGCAAATATATTCAATATTTATGGATTGTGTGGGTTGTGCTTATAGCTGTAAAGTTCCTCTTAAAGTTCATTTAGTCTAATCCACTCAGTAGTCTCATGAGATAAAGTTCCTCATTTAATGTCATGTCAAGACTTAGTCGAGCCATTGCACAGTCATTGTTTTTGACATATTGCTGAGATAGAACCTTTGCTTCCTGAGGCTGAGTAGAAACATATAGCTGAAATGATTAGTCAAATTATTTGGAATAAGGAAATGTTCATGGTCTTCTCTGAATGAGACATGGAGCAAGAAAATGAAGCAATAGCTAAATTCATAACGTAATGTATGCAACTTCTTAACAAATGTATGCAAAAATACTATTAGCAATGTACTTTACCATTTTATTAGATATGCTAACTGGTTTATTTATACAGGAAATAATTTATCAAACTAGAGAGTATCGGAAATAATTGTGACATGCTACAGCCTTCTGAGATGGGTAGTTCAGAGAGATTATTTTTGTTGCTGATGAGTCTAACAACAAATCTTGGTTTACGACAATAAGACTTTTACACGGCTAGCAAAGCAAAGACATCATATATGACTGTGAAAGAGGTACTGTTAGATCCCTGTGCACTAATACAAAAATTGGAAGACAAGTGGGTCTGACAGCAGAGTAAATTATCATAATCAATGTGTAAAAATAATCTGATATCAGCAAACTAGAGATCAATACATATTGGATCAATAACCAACTTGTGACTATACTGAATGTGTATTTGCATCTTACTACACAGCATATCAGATTCAAAGAAACCTTTTTTTTTTTTTTTTACTGTTGTTGTTAAATTACTGTATCACATTACAGCTTACATTATAGTATGGCATGCATAGCATTTTGGTTTGATACATTTACATATAAAATAATTATACAGCCTCTGTATTTTTATGTTCCATAGAGGCCATTGTCTGAAAAAACACCCTGTAAAGTTGTACAAATACTGGACATGTTTAGACTATCAAATCAACTGACACTTTTCATTAATTAGAACAAGCAGCCTAATAAGAACATTTCTTGTTATGCTTGTTTTACTCCACTTAACAATAACACTGTAATTCTGAGCCTGAAATTTAAGTGCTACATCTATTTGTTATATTTTTTGGAGTTCAGAGTCTTTATACTCACATTTTCAGAAAGTCTGGACTTCTTCACTTACATTTTAATGTAAATGACATACACAACATATTTGTTTTTATTTTCTTTCCAGTTGTTCTGTATTTACAAAAACTAGGGAAATTTGTTAGATTAAACAAGATTAGATAATGCATATTCCATTTTTTTCTTGTGTTAATTCTATCTGTAGAACTACCAAATACATACTCTATATTTTCTTTGTTTCTTTTAATGCTTTGCTAAATAAAATTATACTTTCCATAACAAAAAGGAAAAATATTTTCCTCCTGGCTTAAAGAGTAGACACGGATCATATTTTAATAGTGTGCATATATATATATATATATTTGACACACGAACATATGTATGTTATGTATACACCTGTATTCTTCTCTAGTCTTAGAAATGTTTTATCTCACGTGTAACTATTTGAGCAAAGATGTAACTTACTTGGCCCACCAGACTTGAGACTAGGACCTCTCCAAAAGATTCAATATTAAGTACTACTTGTTATTTCTTCCTGGGACCTTGGCTTCAGATGGATGCTTTTTAACACATATTTTACCTTTGAAGTCAGTTCTTACACGCTCATATCGATTGCGGTTATTTGAAGTAACATAGTAACATTTGATGGGGCTATTAAATGTCTCCCTAAAATATTATTGTTCACCTGCTTCAAAACTAGGACTATATAATCTTGCAGGTGGTCTCCAAACTTGCAATTCTATGATTCTCAAACAGATACTGACAGCTCTGTGATTTCTCTATGAACTGTCTCTGTATAAGCAAATATTGTTCATGTCAATCTCTATAACCACATCAAGATTTTGCTTTCTCTTGTTCTACAGTAACATGCACCATATTCTTTCTTTTCCAGTACAAGAGACTTCGAGCCGTATCTACCTTAGCAGCTTTTCTGATGAGCAATACCGAAAATTGTCCTTTTATTTTCCTAGTTTATTTTCTTAGGTTGTTCTCACCAAGCACATTGAGATTATCTTAAATAGCTGCTCTGCAGTGTTCATGGGTGGTCCAGGTTGGAAGTGACCTCAAAAAGTTGATGTAGGATGTCTTGACAATTATTGAAATCTTTTCTCTCGAGGAGGACTTGCACAAGTTAAATCTTCATCAGCCCATTGACAGCTGTTAATCCAGCTGATAAAAGTAATCTCTTTGGAAAGACTGTGTGCCAAAAAAACATTGAAGTTTTAATTTCTCAGAAGCTAAAGATTATTAATTTTTTTATTATTATTAATTTTGACTGTCTGAGTAAGCTTGCTGGAAGCTGATAGCAAAAAGACATCAGCTACACTTTTGGTTCTGATATATCTTCTACTGAATGCTGAAAACAGATTATCTCCTAGTTACTCAGCAAATGCTGTTAAAATACCTGTTAAAGGACTGCCTTCTTTGCAAAACTACTAGTATCAGTAATATTCTGAATTTCAAAATGTAAAGATATCTGACAGCAAGCTAGTGTCTACCATCTTAGGCTCAGCATTTCAGGGTTCACTAGTATCTGCGTACAAAGTAAACCCATAATTTATGTCAAAACCTAGCTGTGAATGCTGCTCACCTCTTCTAACAAGGTGCAGGTCCTCCACATACAATTAGCTGTATTTCTGAAATTCAGGTATCTATACTGAATTTTTTTCAAATAAAATAAGTGTTACACTTAGATCACTGGTGCTCTGGGATTTTTCCCTCTGTCATTTTGGAAGAACAGAAAAGCAGCTGCTAAGCCATTACTTATTCCCAGTACATTTTCCACCCAGAACAGGATGTTGTACCATAAAAAATAGAGTACAAAAGCCCTTACCGTCCTAAGGGCTCACGGGACATTTGCCATCTGCTTTTTTGTCATGTGGGCCACAGACTGATTGTCACATACACAGAAATGAGTTTAGCTGTTAGCAGACTCATGCTATATTGTTGCTGCCATTAGAAAGGGGAGCGAAGTTATGGCCCTCATAACATATGATTCTATTTTTCTCTTTATGTAGTGCTTCTGCAGCATGAAGTATCTTACACAGCACTCAGCCTGTACTCAAAATTTAAGAACCAAAGAACCTCCATGGTTATTTTGCTTATATACACATTAGTTTGCAATTGCTTGGACAGCTAAGATGTACATTTCTGCACAAAGTTTTTTCTCTTTGCTTTTTTCAGAATCCTCATTACCACTTTGAATGCAGGTTAAAAAACACTTCCATTTAAAATCTTCCTGAAATAACAGAGGATGAGTCATGTAAGGAATCCTAATTTCTCACATAAAATTCAGATTTCAATAATAAGTTGAAGCTTTTCTTCTATTGTTTATTGTTAAAACAGTACTGTTTTATTGTCTATAAAACCATAGAACCATAAGTGAAGGTAAGTATAACATGAAAAATGAACTGCCTAGCACAAAGGAACACTACTCTCAGAACTTAAAACCATACAGACCAATATCATAAGCCTGCATGAACAAAATTCAATTTAGCAAGCTCTACATTAAAGCTAGAATTTCTGACTGCTGTCATGGCTAAGTACTGCACTGGGTGAGGCTGCAATTATACCAGGTGTCCCTCAAGATAAAACAGGCAACAAATAACCTCATAAAAAGTTTCAGCTTTTGAACATGAGATACAGGATAAAAATATACAGAATCCTAGAATTTACTGAACAAGCCAGTAACCCTCCTTTAGGTCACTACATCCCTTATTTTATTATTATTATTATTATCACCCAATCAACTTGCAATTAAAATTCAGATTTCTCATAACATAATTATTCATAACTGCATCACATTTTGCAATTAAAATTCACAACCATCTAACAATATGGATTACATTTAATCAGTAATTTTTATGTGGATTACCTCCAGTTAGGTAGTGATTTTGTAGCATTTTTTTCCCCCACTATTTCTATAGTGCAAGTTTTATGGAGAAATGCAATTACCACAATTCTCGCTTGATTTTACACAGCTGTGTTGCTTGACAATCAGTAGTCAAATAAAGTATTTCTCCTTGCTCCAGTGAGATCAGCTTCCCTTAACAAAAGTGGTCATCTTTGCTTACATTAAAAGAAGCAGACGGGTGGTGAGAAGAACTATTACAGGCACAATGTTTTCTTACTGTTTGGCAAGAGAACCTCTGAGCTCATGGAAAAAGATTCCTAAGGGAAAACAAGAACTGAAAAGTGAGTCTCCTAAAATATGACTAATTCACTGAAGATTTTTGGATGTAAAACCAGAACTAGATAATCTAAGCCAAAGAGTTAGTAAATGCAGTATCTCCCTTCACAGGCTTTTTTCTTTTGCTACAGTAATTGTTACAAGAGCCATATTTGGTTTGGAAATATAATCCCCTCTTTGTGAACATATATTTCTTCATTAAAAAAGAAGACATAGGATAGAAGATATAAATATGAGGAATGGGTTAATCATTGTCCATTTACTCGCAGCAAATGAACACTGACATTGTAACATCTTTTTTTTTTCTCATTTTCTTTCTCAAAAGTACTAACATTTCATTGACAAAATATCACAGAAGTCACATTCAATTTTGTAATTGCTTACTCTTCCCCACCAGCAGTGAAACTGCAAAAAGGCAGTGCAAACCCAAGCAACCTCAGGTTGAAGGATCTTCTTTTAAATTAAAATGAACATTCAGGGAGACCTCATACTCCATGTGCTGGGTCCTATCTGCTCTATGCAGAAACTCCCAGTTGGAATTGTGCAGCGCTCTCCCAGCCAGTAAACCAGCTGGCCATCTGCCGGCATCTCTCTTCTATGCTAATTCCCAGCTCCCAGAAGTACATGCTGCAGCTTCAATTCACTTTACTTTGCAATTGGCTGTATCATGTTAAGGAGTTATTTGGCTGGTATGGATACATTTATCTTTTTTTTTTTTTTTTTTTTTTTTAGGATACTGGAGAATACAAAGGTCTATTCTTCAAACAAACATAAATCATTGAAAGCAGCCAAAGACTTGATTACACACAACTCAAAAAAAAAAAAAAAAAAAATAGTGCAACAGTTCTAAGAATGAGAACATATCTGATTTGGCTGACACAGGTTGGGCCACTGGCCCAGCATAATGCCTAACCTGCTAGTAGATGTTTCAAAGGAGAAATAACAAGCACATAGAAAAAAAAAAAAACATGTTTTGCTCAGTGCTTTGTTACAAAGGAGAGCTATTTCCCTCTGTTGGTTAAAATTCAGGGGGGAAGGTTATCTTCCCTCTGCAAATAGATTGTTCTTTGTTCACTTAATTGGTCTGATGAGCTATCAGGGAAATATTTCCCATATACATTTTTTTTTCTTCTAGAGGACTGTAGCCAATTGATATAATTACTATACTGTTACTGATTGAAGTAAATTCTAAAATACCCGCTCTTACTAGAAAATATACAAACATATACATGAGTCAGATAAGGCTCATATTTCTGTGCTCTTAGCCATTATGGTCATTCTGACTTTGAAAAAGAAAGAATTAGAGCCTACAGGTTCATGGATATTTCATTAATGTGAATTTGTTTGGGTTGCACAAGTTGATTTCTATTTTTTTATTGGCTCCTGTGTTTGCTGTGATTCAAATTCTGGGAACTATTGAAGTACCTTATATCATAATCTTGAGACTCAAAAGCAGAGGCTAAGCAGCTTTAGTCACTTCAAGAGTTAAAAACTAATAAATCCCATTAGAAGTTGTAATTTGGAGTATGCATGCATATAAGAAGAAATATAACGATTCCATCTCTTCTGAATACAACACTGACTGCCTAAATCTTCAAAAAAATTTTTCAAAACATTGGAAAAGGTTCTGACAAGCTCCATAAGACTGATTCAGGGTCTGGAGTCTGAGATTTAAAAAGCTCTCTTCATTTAACTTTTCAAAGACAAGATTCTTTAATTTACTAAACAAAGGCATAACAATATCCAGTGACTGCAAACTGAAATTAGATAAATTTCCAGCTATAAGTAAGGCATAATTTTTAATAGTAAATATAACTGGCCATAAGAAACCAGTTGGTAAAAGGCCCTAAAAATACTCTTCCTAGTCTGAACATGTATGGAAAAAATTATCATCATTCTCTAGTAGGAATATAAGGAGCAGTGGAAGGAGGGATATTAGAAAAAGATATTTCTCAAGTAGCCACTTTCAAGAGTTTTTATTTCCACAATGTGCTTGATAAAATTTTCTTTTAAATTGCAGTCAGTCTTACAGTCTGTATTGGAATTCTCCTCTGCAAGTTGAAGCATGCACTGCAAATATCCCCAGTCTATACTACTTTGTTAAGTTTTTCTATTTCTGTTTTAGTTCCCCAAAGAAATGTGAAATTCACACTTAATTTTATAATTAGTATAAATGAATTGCTTACAATATTAAAAAGCCATATACAATTCTGAAAGAGATGGTCATGATGATTTCTGTCAGATATTTTATATTACAGAAGTTCAGAACATACAAAGCATATTCTGAGTGATTGGGCACAGGAACAGGCTTCCGAGAGAGGTGGTGGAGTCATTATCCTTGGAGATGTTCAAGAAATGTATAGATGTGGTACTTAGGGACATGGCATAGTAGACAGTATTTACAACAGGTGGATGGTTGGACTAGATGATCTTAGAGGTCTTTTTCCATCTTAATGATTCTATGACAGGAGCATTTTTTAACTCTTCC
Organism: Phasianus colchicus; assembly: GCF_987193195.1. Classification (NCBI taxonomy): domain Eukaryota; kingdom Metazoa; phylum Chordata; class Aves; order Galliformes; family Phasianidae; genus Phasianus; species Phasianus colchicus. The sequence continues at coordinate 52,057,879 of NC_143439.1, read as the reverse complement.
TTCGAAAGGGAAGAGATGCATGAAGATACACAGCTGTGCTGATAACAGATTTCTAATACTGCTTGCTTACACTTGTTTTTTTAAATCATGACATTGCAGCTTTCTTGAAAATCCCATCTTGCCACACAATTCCATTGACTCCTGCTAGTCATAAACAAATTAAATAACAGCCCATGACATTTTGACAGCACTGAAGAATTTGTAGGCAATTTTAATGATGGAAAACCTACCTCATCACACTTATCAGACTTCTGAATTGATCTTCAGCAGTGAGGCCGATAATTTGATGGTTCTGTAATGTACAGATGCATAATTTCAAAACCAGAAATCATTTTACAGAGAAACTAATTAAATGCAAATGAAGTCTTGTACAAGATGTTAATGCAATAAAGTGATATATACAGCTATAATTTAATAAGAATAATAACGAATATAGCTCATCTAAATATCCAATTAAAATACAACTCTTTAAATGCTGACCTTCACATCAAAGAATCCATAGTGCCACAGTACAGACCATTGCATCATTAAACAGAAATATTACATATTAAGTAAGTCTTTCTTTCCCTTTTGCCATCTTTCTACACCCTCCTAATTGTAGGTTCAATCTCCTAAATTTGCTGTGCTTACTGGCAGTGCTAATAAAACAGAATTAAAACTCAGTCTATCACATAGGTAGACTGCACAAAGAAGAGGAACACTGGATTGCAGATTATAAAACTTTTTTTAACATCTCATTTCTAATTACCAGCGGACTAACTAATATTCATTTTACCTTGACTCTTACAGACAGATAAATTCCAAATTTTCCTTCCAAAATAATACATTCTTTCATGCATATAAATATTTCTGCATAGGTCAGTAGTATTAAGCCAGCTTAACAAAGTTCGCTGCCAAACAGATAAAAATATTGCCGCCAAGATAAATACAACATCCACTGTTTTTTTGTTGTTGCAAAATAATGACTAGCAAGGCAAATCTTACGTATGTGTCAGCTATCTTGCCTTACAATGCCATAATGCTCCATATTTTAAAAGCACTATGCATGAAGGATGCCTAATTAGAAACAGTACACGGTACAAAATTACTAGAGGCCCTATTTTGAGGAAGTAGAACTTAGAATCACGCCTATGACATTTCCTAAAAAGCAGAAAAGTACTTGCCTTCCAGTTTCAGTCAGGGCTCAGCAGGGACAACAGGTCCCAGAGGACCAGGACCAGTGGGGCTAGATATGGATGCAGGCCAGTTTGGGCCTTACAGACAAAATCTATGTCTCCCCATAAAGGCAGCCTCTGCTGGGACAGGCTCAGGAGCCAAGCCTCTATGCAGATAAGGATACAGCCCATGCCCTGAAGGCCTCTTGCTGCCCAGCTTCAGGCAGGAGATTTCTACTGGGACTCAGCAGCCTGGAATTACCTAGGGCTTAGTTCTTCAGTGGATTAAGTCCAGATTTATTAGCTCCCTTAAGGCTATTCTGCACCTAAGATGGCTATAGAGTAATCCTCCAAGGTAGGTTGAGTATTGCCCAGATTTTGGACAGCAAACCTTCTGCTATAACGTTCTTGTAATCATGTCTGATGCTATGTTGAATTTTATTTGCTATGTTTTGTTATCTCAGCATTTTGACTGTTACTGGGGCTTTTTTATTTTATCAGTGATTCGACATCTAATTTAAGGCATTAAAAAAATCTGAGAGATTTTTTTTCTGCTATAAAGGGCATTGGAAACTCATCCTGACGTGAATTATTCTTAATAATCTTAGTGCTCCTCTAGTCAAGCCAGGGAAAACCATAACAAAGGGAATATGATTACCCTCGTGTGTAATCTGTAACAAAGTGTAATCCAGATCTAACTGATCTCAGGGAGAGAAAACATTGAAGCAAGAAAGAGTAAACATGCGAAAGCAGAGACAAAACTGGAGAATTTACTGGCATGTATCTTTGTTTAAAAATGCAAAGATAACTTACATTCTGGAAGAATTTAGTCAAGAGCAACCAGCATACACTGTCTTATACACTGTCTTCTCAAGTATTTTTTTTTTTCCTGATTAATTGCAGTAAGAGTAACATGCTTAATGTGCTTAAACAGGATCACCTTATAAAGTGCATTATATATTAACACAAACTATTGAATCTCATTTGATACAACAGGATGATCGAGTCTCCAGAAATACTTTCCAAGGAGGACATTTTTTCCCCCTATACTTCTTTTCAATGGTAACTCTCAAATTTTTTAAGGATTTCTTTATTGAGCTAATTGCTATAGACTGCAAAAATCATTCATGAACATTGAACTTATATCAGTACCTACTGTAAAGAGTATATCACTACTACTTAACTTACTTACAAAAGTTATAAAAAACCACTTAAGCTAATTTGACAAAAATGTGATATAATGACTATTATTCAACATTTAATTTTACAATAGAGTTTTTGTACATGTATTTCAAACTTCTCACTGTTTAACTTAACTGTCAAAGTTTGTCTGTAAAATCTTTTTTGAGTCTAAATTTTCCCTCTTCAAATTCTACAAGACTAAAAATATACTAGGAGGTCAACTTAATACAGGAACATAATTACTAACTTTACTCTGACATAGATAATTAGCAAATAGCAGATAATTAGCATTTTTACAGATTTTGGATACATGTGTAATCTACCAGGTACCAAAATGTTACTTCGGAATATATTTAATTCTGTTGAATATATTGAGAAGGGCTTTGAAAAGAAATTACTCGTTAGAGTACTTTCTCCCTTTCTTAAAATGAAGAATCCACCAGCGGATTCTGAATAGAGGATAAGCAACATGTAGATTACAAGTCATTATAAATAAATTGACATACATTTATCAAGAAATACTGGCTGTATTATTAAGTAATAATGATTCCTATTCAGATAAGATATGCTTGAAGATTCTAGTGCAGAGTATGTGAAACTAAAACGAGAGCAAGTGAGAATCATCATAATATCTCACAGGTTTGTGAAAAACAGATGATAAAATGTGGCATCTTTGCAACAAATGAATTTAAAAATCAAAGGTTTGACAGACGCAGGAAGAACATAGACATTTAAAAGCAAGACTTCATTCTTTGTGACTGATTCATTTATGTCATAACACTACCTTCAGTCATATCAAGAACTGAATGATGTGGGTAAAAGATGTTTTAAAACATAAGTGAATGTCTCTAGATCTTGGAAATAAATGAGCTACAAAAGAATTGAAGGTATTTTTTCCTGATTATTGATTTTTTATTTTTTTTTTAATTTAACAGAACTCTTGTTAATATCTTAACTTTCTTTATAATCATTGTACTTAGATTTGCTTACACAGCTAACCATTTTCGTGCAGGCCTGGAATGAGGAAATTATACTGGTAATTTAATAGCCAGGATTTTTCTTTAATCTTGTTGACATGTGCCCAATATTTAACAATCTATGAACAGCTGTGTTGTTGAATATCTAAGCAGACTGTACCAAAAATGATCCTTTACATGTTGTGGGCTTAGTGGACAAAATAAAAAAGGATTTTTTATTAATAGTTACACTTTTTGTACATCTTATGAGTTAATAGGGTTCAATTAATATTGCCAAGTTGCTTGCTTCTTGTATATGTCTCTGGGGTTTTGCAAAGTTGAGAAGAAGGCTTAATGAATGGTTGAACAGTTATACTGGTACCCTAGTAATTACAGAACAGGTAATTAATGTGCATCTGTGGCAGACTCTGGGGTACTGTCAACGACCCTGCAGCATGGTAGAAAAAGGAAATTATGAGATTGTCAAGGGACTACAGCTTCCCCTATTTTCTTAAATTTTAGATCTACATCTGTGTTTAATTAGAAGAAGAAATGAATTACCATTAAAACTATTAGGCAACAAGCTATGATTGGTTAAGGCCCACACGGACTTGGAAACTGATGAAAACTCAGCAGAACAGATGATATTTATTTTGTGGGTTTTTTCATTTTTATATCTAAAGGACTTTTTACAGAATGTACCAGATATCTAGAAGACTAGAAAATTCCACTGTCTGGAAAACTGATATCCATATATCTATAGAAATATATCCATATATTTCCATGAATTTTATTGCTACCAGCTATTTTTAAATTGGGGTGTGGGTGCCTAGCTGCTGACAGTGGGCAATGTAGGGGTCTCTGAGCAGATGTTGGGCTGTCCTTGATGAATACAGATGATTCAATTTAGCTTCAATGGCCCCATGCCTGGCACAACTTGTCCCCCTAGCCAAGATGGTGGTGCCTTGGGGAAGTGTTTTTGAGAAAGGGCAGAAAATAAGCCAGTGTAGAAAGAACCAAACTGAGGAGAGGGAGTTGGTTTTTTGTGTTAGTTTATTTTTTTCTATTTTTACAGTCTGTGGAGATCTTATGCAAGGAAAGAGGATGAGTAACAGAGATGAACTGTTAAGAACAACACTGCTTGAGTCCTGAGGAAATTTAATGTTGTTTTAATGTTTCTCTCTCTCACTACTTAAATTAGTCATTACAATTTTATTTTAATTAGTGCTCAATTAAGTTAATTTTTCCCAAGTCAAGACTGTCATGCCTATGATGATAATTAGTAATTAGTGATCTCTGCATCTTTATGTCAACCTTCCATTTTTCCCTTTTTTTCCTATTTTTTGGCCATCCTGCTGACTGATGGAGTGGAAGTCTGACTGTTATCCAGTGCTAACCCACAAGATGTTACTGTTTTAAATCTAGTGAAGTAAGGTTCATTCACAAGAGCTGCAGTGTAGTCTTAAGTTTGGAAGAAATACAAGTGCATCTTCTATCTGAAACATCTAATAGGTAAAAACCTCACAGAAATTAATAATACTGAAGAATGCTTATTGAAAGATAGCCATTGCAGATGCTACAGATGACTAGGTAAGCTGATGCTCTTGTTTCTAGAGGGGCTCAGATGAAATTGCTTTCATCTCCTGAAGCAGAGTAATATTCCATACATCGCATATGATGAAAATGCATCCTCAGGGTACATACAAGTTATCTGTACTTCAAAAAAAAAAAATCACAATTCAATTAGTATGCAAGAAGGAAGGATTGCATTTTAAGGAAACAAGCAACTCACCTGGGCTTACTGTTTTAGGAGACTCTACTATTGTTTGTAACAGTATGTTAGCTGCAAATTATTTCTGGTTGGCCATAACTAACCAGATAAGATTCAAAATTTCAACCATTAACTGATAGTTAAGTCACAGAGTGCAATTAACAGATTTTCTTCTAAAGGCCTTCTTTTTCAGACCTAAAGTAGTGCTGACCCCAAGATAAGTTCTGCCTCATCAGAAAACTTCAAGCAAAGAAAGGCTGCTATATCTGCCTGTATCTGTAATATATTTCTAAAATTCTAATTTTCCATTGATGTTAGAAATACTCTACATCTACACCACTAAATACTCACATCTACTAAATACTCTAGTGCAAAGTTTTGAAATTATTATATACATGGGATATGTATATGTAAATACCTTGAGCTGATGAACATTTTAAGCAAAATCCAAGCTACCTCCATTGCTGGGGAAACTTATACTCTAGAAGTGTAAAATGTCCAAGTAGGCTACATAACAAGTCAGGACAGAGGGAGATCTATAACCAAGTCAGCAGTGAGTTATATGCTCATTCACTAGATCTAATAAAGGATGTAGAAGTCTTTAAAGCAAAGTTTATTAGATGCTAAAATCAGCATGTAGACCAGGCTTTGCAATTACAAACCTAAAGTTCTTGGAGAGTTTCTGAAAACTGCAGAGAAACTGGTATATTTGAAAACTGCTAGAAGACATAGAATCACTAAGGTTGGAAAAGACCCAAGATCATCCAGTCCAACAGTACACCTACCACCAATATTTCCCCCCAGTAAACCATCTAAACATTTCTTGAACATCTCCAGGGACAGTGAGTCCACCACCTCACTCAGCAGCTCATTCCAGCACCTATACGGTACTGAGTGGTACTCTTTTCAGAGAATTTTTTCCTAACATCCAACTTGAATCTCTCCTGTATTTCTTTTATTTTATATTTTTGTGTAATTCAAGCACAAGTGATTGTGCTTGCTCTCCTGCTTCCATAAAATGATTTCTAATTTTGTTGTTGTTTTAAACAGTACTTCTTCAGCAGGTATTCAAATTACATAGGAATGAACTCTAGCTAAGAATCACCTAGTTGGCATACCTTCCTGGAAAGCAGTACAGAGTAGATATTAGACTGATCTTATCTGATCAGAATAACACAGTTAAGTTTTATTTATATATTACACACACTAAATTTACCTGACATATTGTAGGTCTAGATTGAACTTCTTATAATGAAATAATATCAAGCAAATGCAGTTTTACAGTAAATTAGTAGAGAATAAGTTCTCACTTCACCTAGTAAAAAAAAAATTACTAGTAGGAAGAAAAATAAACTTGTAAAAAGACTATATTATATAGTTCAGGTAAGGTATTTTGTTGTGAATAAAAACATTTTATTTTAATGCAAAGAATGTTGAAATTGTGACTACTTTGGGAAAAACTACTTTGAAAAGTGTTCTGTTATATCATAGCTGATAGCATAAAACAGAAGGAAGATAAATTGATATTTTACTACTATTTCAAGGAGAAGCAAAGTGAGCGGCAACATATTTAGACTAACCTATAAAACAGAAATATTATTAAAATATAATATTCATTGAGGGAAGGCCATCTATTCAGAATACTTGGATTTCTATCTCTGAATAAACATCTGCAGAAGTCAGTTTTGCTGGCCCTTCAAATTCAACAAGTGAAATTGCAAAACAGCCAATAAATGTCCTCCTAGATTATAAAAAAAAAGAAAAAACATTACATATCTGGACTATGACATAATTAAATGTCATGTTGCACCTGTAGGCCAGAATAAAAAAGAGAGAAGAAGGAGTGTTTGTCTTTCTACAAAAACCAGTGGAAATTGAAGACTAACACCTACACACCTGAACTGCTGGCCACAAATTTAAGAAGGAGCAGAAAGCCAAGCTTGGGTCTTGTGTATCTTGGCATAGCACACAAAAAAAGTGTTTGTGGAGCAAGAAGCAAGTTCATCTAATGGCAGTGATCTGAGGAGGCAGTCTGCCTACCAGAGACGTTGAGTAATCTGAGATGCCCCAGAAACTTCTGTCACCAAGTGCACTGCTACTTCCCTTGTCAGGTCAAAAGCATTTGGAGTAGTAATTAGAAATATAACACGTTACATACGTTCTAGATAACAAATCCAGAAACTCCTTTTCCTATTGGCATCCCTAGCAGCTTAGTAGTCAGGCAGCAAGGCTCACCCCAATGGTCATAGGAGTGCATGTCAGCCATTTTCCAGGGCTTTTTTTTTTTTAATTTTTTTTTAGAGTAGCTGGCAAACATGATCACTCCTTTCAGTTAAAAGCCTATAGATGTTCTAGTATGCTGACCACAAAACTGAAGCTCATGAAGCTCACTCATAACAGGCAGCTTGAAATGTGTACTACTACAGTGATTTAGGAGCATCTCAGGAACACTGTTCACCTTTCAATACCTTAATTCTGACAGACAGGGATCATTTATGTGTAGAACACTCAATCATAATTTTCTAGGTAGAATTCCAACAGAAACATTTCAGTTTAGTGTAGTTTTACATACAAGTGCTATTAACTGTTGCTAATGTGAAGCCGTTACTTCAGTCACCAGTGCCAACATAAGTAACTGAAACACAAGTTGAAAAAGCAATTGTATTACATACAGTAGAAAAAGAACGCATGTGATTTTCTGGAAAGTGGGCATATAATCAATGAATATATAATTAATGAATACATAGATGTTGTAATTAAGAAGTATACAGGAAAGTTAGGCTAAGTAAGATCAGTGCAACAGAAAAATTATAAAAGGAAAATGCTTACCAACATTGTAGACTTACAATACACCCCACAAGGAGTGATCTCCAGGAAGAGACCCTTCTCCAGTGGCAGTCAGCACTTAAATGGGATCTAGGAGAGGTGGAGCCAGGCTCCACCCCTTCCAGTAGCACAGGTGAATTACCTTCACCTGTGCTCCATGGCTGATTCATTGCTTGCTCAGGTGGTAAATCAGAGGTTCAGTCCCTGATTCAGTAGTTCCCATATAGTGGGATTACTGGAAAACGAAAGACTGTGGGAGGAACAGGTGTGTCCAGGAACAGCTGTCATCTTTGGAAATCTTTGAGTGTAGCGAAGAGTGAAACAATAAGAATTATCTGGTTCTCTGGAGTGACTTTTCAGTAGCACAAGAAGAAAAGCATTGATAATATGAAAGAAAACCTGCACTTTATTTTCATCCTGAAATGCAAAAAATATACGCCTCAAGATATTATGTATATATTTCAAAAGAAAACCACAAGCAGCTTCCTGTGGTAAATTCAATTAAAATAAATATCTTAAAGTACTGTTATAAAGCATAAGCTAAAGCTAGTACTTATAAAGGAGAAGAAGAACACTAAAGAAAATAGTGAGAAGAAATGAGAAAAAGAGAAACAGAGGCAATGTAAATACTGAAATAACCATTTTGTTAATTAAAAATTATAATGGATTTCTTCAGTCTCTGAAATTATACTTTTTAAACTAAGTATTTTACTACCATGTTCTTTGTCATCAAGTTTATATCTTTTTTTTTTCTCCGTGATCAGCATGTTACAGATTTTGTGTATGGAATAATCAATTGTATATAGTGCTCTGAATGTCATTGTAATATTAAAATCAAGAGACATAGAAAAGTTAAACACTCTTGGTGAAATATAAGAAATACTTAAAATTCACCAGATATAATCTAACATAAATAGGGGAATATTTATGGTAATCCAATGTTGATATCACTATCTCCATAGTGGATTTTATTTTTTTAAGTGATAAACATTATTTTGTTTGACTTCTTAATCTCTTTTTTAAGCAGCTACTCAAAGGATATAAAAATAAAGCATCTAAAAGAGAACAAGGAAAAACAGGGTTAATCTTTCCCTGACGCATACTTTTTTTTCTACCTCAACCTTTATTTACTTTATATATCCATAAATGCCAACTTGAGGGAACATGTAATTTTTACTGATGCACCTGCTTTCTGACCTTTTAATGCTAGTGCTGAATTTAGCACAAGAATACTCTAAAGACTTTTAAATAGTGAAAGTCCTTCAGAGAAAAAAGTCCAGAAAACGGCATATAAACATATATTACTTACTTAAATCTAGATTCCCATGTTCTGTAAACAACAATAACTGAATGTTCGTAGCTTTCAGATACTCTGATGCTGAAGGCAAGACATCTAGGAAGCACACGCACCACAAGAACAAGCAGAAAAAGAAGGGGAAAAATGATGGAATAATGGAAATGATGAAATAATTAATTGGCAGGTACATCTTTTAACAGTGTGTATCTTGGAATAATTTCATGAGTATTTATCTTACAAGACTACTTAATTACACGCACACAGTAAACTTGAATCACTGAGTATTCCTTGAGTATTTTTCAAAATTAACAAGAATTACTACCAAGTTCTGAAGAGCAATTTAGTCAATATGATTAAATGATAAAGCAATGCCCTATCATTTAAAATGTTATATTGCAGCATACATAACCATTTGTCTACAAGCTTCCATTAAATTATTAAAATACATAGAAACAAAAAGTAGGTAAAAGCTATTGATTTAACATCCTTCCAACCTATTTCAGGCTCCCTGAGTTCCATTGTAAAATCTTGAAATGGAAAATAATTCAATTCCAGTAATTTAAGCAATTAAAGCAGAAGCATATATTATCTTTTTATTATTTTTATTGTTATTTTTGTTGATTTAAGAGTATACATTATATTAGTGGATGTGAAACTGGAAATATGGTATTAAATTTATTGCCTAAAGAAAGAACCTCGGCCCCAAACCTACATTATTTAATTACCTATCTATCTAATGATAGTATATTTACATGAACTTAGTAGAATATATAAAGCCATAAAAGCTAAATAAGAATTACTTTTTCCCAGACTGAATTTTGGCATATTAATAACATGGAACAGATTTTTGTTGGACTGCATTCTCTGCAGTTATTCATAACTTTCATACCACCCACGTTAGGCTATATTAAGCAAGGGTAAAGGCTGTCATCTTTTGACACACAGCACTGTTATAGCAGTGAACCACAGATTTTATGTTCATTCAGTACAAATACCTGGCCCTCCTAAAACATAAGGACTCATTTTTACTGTCAGGCTTAGCAAAGGTAGGCCTATAAACCACTTTCTTGTTTGAGGAGAACTTGTACAAAAGCTTTATTGACTCATTACTTATCAATTGTTTTTTGGGCCGATTTGGCCCAGTTCCATGACTAACGGGGCAGGAGGACCCACAGACCCACACTCGGAGAGGGAGAAGGGGGAAATGGGGAAAAGGTATGGAGGGAGATGGGCCTAAAAACAAAACAGCAACAATGATCAGAGGAAGATGTGGCCTGAAGGCTGCAGCCGATGGAGAGTACCTGCAAGAGAAGTTTTGGGTCAGAGCTGCAGCCCATGAAGGGGAGCCCATGAAGGGGAGCCCAGCAGGGAGGCTGGGGAAGCTGCTGCCTGTGAAGACCAGAGCTGGAGCAGTCTGCTCCTAAAGGGTGTGTCTCCATGGACAGACTCATGTTGGAGAAGAGCTTGAAAAGCTGCATCTTGTGGGAAGCCCAGACAGGATCAGTTTGGAAAGGATTGCATCCCATGGGAGAGACCCCACTCTGGAGCAGGGGCGGAGAGTGACTGTAAAGGATCAGCAGAGATGAAGTATAATGGATTGACTACAGCAGCTCCCATTCCACATTCTTCTGCATTGCTCAGGAGGAGGTAGAAGGGAATGGATGGGGGGGGGGGAAGATATTTTAGTTTTCTTTAAGCTCTAGTTTCTTTGCTTTTTCTTTCTTTTTTTCTTTCCTTTTGTTGTTGTTGTTGTTGTTGCCAGTAGGCAATACCTTACATTACTCTCCCTATGCTGAGAGTATGCATGTAATTCTTTGTATAATTGTTTTTGTGATGGTAATTGCTGAATGATTTCCCTGTTGTTATTGAAAACATATGGATTTAATAGGGGGACCATTTGATAGGTGAGGAACTGGTTGCAAAATTATATCCAGATAGTAGTGGTCAGTAGTTCGATGTACAGATGAAGACTGGTGAAGAATGGTGTCCCTGAGGGGTCAATACTGGGACCAGTGCTCTTTAATATCTTCATTAGTGACACTGGCAGTAGGATCAAATGAACCCTCAGCAAATTTATGAATGACACCAAGATGCGTGGTGTGGTTGGCACCCAAGAGGGATGGGATGCCATCCAGAGGGACCTAGACAGGCTCAAGCAGTGGGCCCACGTCAACATCATGAGGTTCAACAAAGCCAACTGCAAAGTTTCACAACTCACACCTGCTCACACCCACTATCAAAAAAAGCTGGGGAATGAAAAGATTGGGCACAGCCCTGCTAAAAAGGACTTCGTGGTATACTGGTAGATGGCAGACTAGACATGAGCCAGCAGTGAGCTCTTGCAGCCCAGAAAGCCAACTATTTTCCTGGGCTGCATCAAAAGAAGCATGGCCAGCAGAGTGAGGGAGGTGATCCTCCCCTCTAATACTATAATACCTTAATGCTAAATATATTATTTTATTTTGATAAATGTTGGTCTTCCTCATAAAAATATTTATTTCCGGTTTTATTCTGATATGATGTTGTTTGACCTAGTCTTAATTACACATTAAATTTCTTTACATGGAAACAAAGCCCTCCAGATGCCTTAAACTAGAACTATTTGGAAAGATGGTGTTTGGCTGACTGGTTATTTTACACATTGTATCAATTGCAGCTCAATTCCAAAGAAATCTTGCTGCTTTTTCTTGTTGGATATCTTAAGCTACTAGCATCTGCAACTATAGATTTTGTTCTCATTTTCTCTGGTTTTGTTGTTCGTTTTTGTTTTTTGGTTTTTTGGGTTTTTTTCTTTGTTTGTTTGTTTGTTGGTTGGTTTTTGTCTGTGTTTTTAAATCATTCTTTGCATTTTGTCATGCTGGGGACATGAGAATTTAGTTCCATGTAATTCTATTTTCCTTTTCTAATTGAAAATGCAACTCAATTTCTTCATTTCACAAGAAAAATAAAATCATGTCAAATTCAAAACTAAATATAGAGAAGTAAAAGTAACATACAAAAATTATTTTACTCAGGCATTAGATGATCAATGAATGTTTTGTTTCATACTTCAGTTTATCTCAATGTAAACACTTTCTATGACAGACATTCTGCATTACTTTGATCATGTTCAATGCTGTTGTGCATCTTTACCCATTTTGGAAGCTAAAAGAAATCAAATAATAGAAGACCTACACAGTAGAAATTAAATGACCTTCCTCATTTTTTCCTTTCAAACTTCACTTTAGGACAGAATTTTCCTTGCGTTTTAAAATGAGGATGTTAGGTCAGTGCCTGTCTTTCCATAATAAACAATATTTCAGTGTTTATCTCCTAGACCAGACTTTCTTCTATCAACTTTTACAGATTGTTAATATGGTCCCTTGCCAATGTACTAATAACAATTCTAAATAATGATTTGAGTACAAAGTGGCTCATTGACCGCTGCCAAGTAATACACAGAAGTGTCAGGATAAAATAAGAGTGTGATTTATGTATGTTAATCTCGCATAATTTTAATTAATTCTGTGGGCAATCTGATTTTCAGAGACTCTGAGAGCCCCAGCTCCCAACGACTTCAAATGAAGTTCTCAGTACTTCATATGTCATCATGCTATCTACTTTGTTACTTCTTGTATACTCCTTAGAGACAAGTTCTACTACTTTCCTACTTTTCTTGACACCTAGCGTCAGAAAATGATGCTGGCTGAAAACAGATGGTGTTTTTCCTCTTATGCAATGTCCGTAACTAAAATGCCCAGAGTGAGTATGTTGCAGTTAACTCTTACTTCAGATGTCACTTTTCTCCGCAGCCTACAGTAATTCAACCCAATTTCTCTTTCCAGAGAAAATTATATTCAGTTGTTACAACCTTTAAGTAAAAAGAATTTGGCAGTACATTTAGCTTCATTGTGGTGTGCAAATTATTTCCAATTGTTAATGTCTGAAGGAAATCAATGTTAGAAGTTTGGCCTCAAATATATTCTCTTGCTTTTCCAGTATCTATCCAGGTATGTGTTTTCTTCCTTCTGCCAGGAGAATAGTAATCCTCTTTGATTACAAAGTGTTGTGTTAATTCAAAAGAGCTCAGAAAACACTGATTTTTGGTTCCAACTCTAAGATTAGTGATTGGAACATATACAATTTCAAGATCAGTTTGCCAGTTTTCTCCATTTTATTTATGAGGCAGAAATGTCACACACGCTAAAATAAGTAAGGAATCAGGAGTAAATAACTGTAATACAAATGGTTCTGAGATAATTCTGCAATATTTCATTGTAAAGAGATGAAAGGGCACATTTGTCAGCTTGTGGAAAATTTGCTGAAAGGTCATGAAGAATATCAAGGACTGCTATACATGCTTAAACACTAATACGTTCAATGCTCCTAAAAATGATTAAGTTTCTCAAAACCTGAAAGCACTTATTGTGTGATTTTTATTGCTTATACAAAGTTCCTTGCATCTATGCAATTAAAGATTCTTCACACATCTGCAGTAAGTGGACAGTACAATGGTTCCTTCATAGAGAAAGTTCAGTTCTAGATTTAAAGACTATGTTGTTTTATTAATAAGTAATTTCATTTTTAAAAGGCCCACCATGAAGGAGAACTATTATGAGTGTAGTTAAGTATCTCTTGGAGGAGAAAAAATAAGTAGAAAATCCTTGGACACAGAGGTTCTCTGCATTTAAGTCAAATACAATAAACTTCAAGTTGATTACTAGTTGCAAACTATTTTCTCTTAACATTCAGTGCTAATAATTACATTAATATGCAATTAACACTGCACAGGTTAAGTAAAAGGAGTTTGAGTTTTTTGTGTCCTGTATTATCATATTACCACATAAATAGATGAGTTTTGTAAAAGTTGGTTATGGCAAAGAAGTTTTATGATTATGACAGTCTGGATTGCAGTGAGGTTTGAAATCCCAGACTACGCTAGGAGAAACTGATTTTTTTCCTGTAAAATGAGAATCTTTTTTATTCCATGTTACCTTTTAAGAACTATATCAGTGCAATATTTACACCAAGCAGAGTAATAAATAGATTATATAATCTATGTAAGAAATTCAAATTGTTCAAAGGATTTTTTTCTGATGACTGCGTGTTAAGGAATTGTGTATCCAAAAAAGAAATGAAGAACGGGCCTCATGAAATGCTATTCAAGGGTTATGGGGAAAATAAAAGAACAAACAGCTAAGTGTAAACTTAAACTCTCGTTTTTTTTAATTAATCATGTGTTTTAAAAGTCTGCCAAGTTTTATTTTGATCAGTGTTTACTAATATCACATTTCATAAATATACTAGCAAACAGACTTTGAAGATTGCAGGATTATGTGTGAGAAAAAAAGTAACACTTGAAGTTTGCTTGCAGCCCTCAGGATTTGCATAATTCTTGGCAACTTTCCTTTCAGAGGAAGAAATTGAAATTTTTCAATCTAAGTCTTCCATTTGTTTTATTTTGCAATAATATTTGTAAATAATTATACCTAGATTCCCAAGATAAAAGAAATACATAGATACAAACAGAAATGTCATTTTTCTTGTCACAGAAATATGGAATGCATTTGCACAGAGACGTTGCACAGAGCTATATTACTGCCTGGTTCACATCACAATTTCCTACAAACCATTATATAGACAATTTTATCTAATTTAAGATCTATTCAATTTTTAAAAAATGTTTTATGTGGCCTAAGTTAAGATGTTGCCTTTGTCAATCATATAATATCTTGTAATTTTTTTAGGACAACAAAGTAATCAAATTTATTTTGTTCCTTAAACATAGACAAGACTAAAAAAGCAGGAAGACTGCAGTATGTTAAGGGATTTTTTTCCCCCTTATTTTATAATAGTGGAAAGAAAATGGCTTTTTGCATTTTAGGAAGAAAAGTCAGCAATTTGTATCTAGGGTTAATGACTGTTGTTACAAGCATAGCTATCACAACAAAGAAATTATAGAGTCACCTTTTTGGTTGAGAAAGTTTTTTTAGCTAATAAACTTTTAAAATTAGTACTGACTTACTGTAGTTCTTGCAAACAATTTTTCAAAGAACAGTGACATATCTCATTCCAATTTAGACAGCTATGTAAACATTAGAGAATATTCATGACTGAAACAATATGATTTTTCATACTATGACTTTTGAGGATTTGCATTAGCTTTTGTTTTTTCCATTTCCTTCAAAGTCATTTTCACAGGGAACTTCATTAAGAAAACTGCTATGCTTTCAAGAATATCATAGAATCATAGACCTTCCCTAGCTCTCCTACAGGCCTCCCTCAGGTACAGAAAGGCAGATATAAGATACCCCCAGAACATTCTCTTCTCCAGGCTGAAGAGCTCCAACTCTCTCAGCCTGTCCCTATAGCAGAGGTGCTCTAGCACTCTGATCATCTTCATGGCCCTTATCTAGACCCACTCCAACAGCTCAATGTCCTTATGTTGAGGGCTGCAAAACTGGATGCAGTGGGATCTCACAAGAGTACACAAGGTTAGAGGGGCAGAATCACCTCCCTCAACCTGCTGGTCACACTTCTCTTGGTGCAACTCAGGATACAGTTGGCCTTCTGAGCTGGAAGTGGACATTGCCAGTTCATGTTGAATCAACCAACACTCTGAAATCCTTCCTCTCAGGGCTGCTCTCAAGCCATTCTCCACCCAACCTATATCTGTACATGGTATTACCCCGACCAGGTTCAAGACTTTTCACTTGGCCTTGTTGAACTTCATGAGGTTCACATTGGCCCACCTCTCAAGCCTGTCAAGGTCCCTCTGGATAGCATCCCTTTCCTCTAGCATGTAAACTGCACCACTCAGTTTGATGTCATCTGCAAACTTGCTGAGGGTGAACTCAATCCCATTGTCCATGTCACCTACAAAGATGTTAAATAGTACTGGTCCCAGCATCAATCCCTGAGGGATGCCACTCATCACTGGTCTCCACTTGGACACTGAGCCATTGACTGCAACTCTCTGAATGTGAACATCCAGCCAATTCCTTATAGAGTATGTAGTCCATCCATCAAATCCATTTTTCTCCAATTTGGTGACATGGATGACATATGGAACAGTGTCAGACACTTTGCACAAATCCAAATAGATAACACCAGTTGCACTTCCTTTATCCACTGACACTATAACTCCATCATAAAAGGACACCAAATTTGCGAAGCATGACTTGCCCTTGGAGAAGCCATGTTAATTGCCAACAATAGCCTCATCTTTATATTCCAAGTTAATTTCCATTATAATATATACAACCAAGCAGAAGAGTCTTTGATGCAAGAATTTGGCTTTACTCGATGTCAAGGCAGGCATCTGTCCCACTTAGGATACAGAACTATACTAGCTGTGAGGAATATCAAAACAACTGGATCTATGTAATTACAGATTCATCTCCTGGGCTCACACCTACTTTAATAATAACTTAGAAAAGAACAGCCCAGGAGGTGAATGAGCAGCACTTCTGCATGACTGATTACCCATATTTAATGGTTTTAACAATTTAAAACTTACAAGCAGAGGTTATATATCGACCCTGAGAGCTGATCAGTTTTGTTCATTTTCCTGCAATGCTGAATAAAATAGACATATTATTCAGCAGATTGGAAAACAAATTTCATGAAGGAATAAATAAAAGTAACAAATCTTCTTAGGATTCTTTTTTGAATCAGTTTCAAACTCTGAAGTTAATGAGAGTTTTCACCACTGACTTTAATGATCCCTTTCATTCAGTTCAGTGTATAAGTATTTTCCTGCTAGACAACTTGAATACTTAAAAAGAAAAAAGAAGAACTGAAGACTGAAAGCCAAGGTTTTTACAGATTCTAAGTGTGAAAAGAAGCACATTTATTTTTACTAAAATGTTATTAACCTTTAGTGTAAATAATGTGGATTCTTTTTTTACTTGGAAGATGTAGCCTGGAAGACAGATTTTAACTGTGTGTTATTGTGAGGATGTTTATATGTTAAAGTTCATGATCAGAAGGAATTTAATTATATTATGTTGCCAATCTTACAGTGGCTCTCTGTGTAACCTCATTGACAAATAAAATGTCCTTCTAGAGAAAATGTTAATGTATTGTATCATAATACAGTTCCAAAGTATATTAAAATCTATTTCACAGCAGCACACCGATGGTAGGTTAGGACTCTCTTTTGGAGAATTAATGACAGGAATGAGTGGCCAATCATTTCACATTCTAATTCATTCCACATTTATTTCCCCACATAGACAAGCCCTAAGACAAACAGGGTTTTTTTTTTTTGTTGTTTTTGTTGCTTTTTTAAAAAAATTACTTTTATTTATGGATGACTCTTAGATTACTTACTTCAGCCTGTGATAAACAGAAAATTAGACAGATAGTAGCATCTAACCTTGAGCACCTTGAACATAGGCAATTGTTGGCAAAGAAACCCTGTGTGAGGATTGGTATTTCTTAGTAGTACCAATATTTTTCTATCTTAGTGAGTTCCAACATTATGTTTTGTTAACACTGTTCCTGAAATACTGAGCATGTAGTCCATGTTGCAAGGTATTATAAGAAAAAAGGTGCTTTGTTATCATTCCTTACACATTTGTTAACAAGTGTTTGCATTGCGACAACACATTGTGACTGTTCTCTTCAATACTGGCATGTCTTTTACTGGCTACTGCAAAGAAAGCCTTTATCTTGGGACTTTTTTCTGTGTTTTTGTTTGTTTATCACTGGTACCTCCTCAAATACTGCTACTCTTACACATCTAATCTGTGTTTTTGCATGATGTAGCTGTCTTTCAGCTAATTAACTTTTTTTTTCTGATGTGACCAGGTATTCTATAGCTTCTAAACCAATATTCTTGGTTGAGAACATTCATCTACAACAAATCCCTTGGAAACATACATTACATTGTAACATTATATTGTAACTGCAAAATATCTTCATGCGAAACTACCAACTAATTTAACCCTCATAATTGATCTGATGACTTTTGTGTTCCATAAAACTCAGCTGCCTGAAGCTCTCTCTTTGTACAAAAATATTGGGTTCCCAGTCTTTCTTCTTGAAAATCTAATTAACAGTATTCTTTTAAATAAGAAGATTACTTTCTGTGAGCAATTAACTGAAATTCAGTCTGCTTTAAACTTTTCAATATTTCAATGAATATTTATAAATGTAATAGAACTTCACCCTAGTAGGCAATCCCTTTAATCTTATTTGAAGCAGTGTGGGGCCCAAGTCTCACTGGATTAACAACATATTTTCTCTCAGCACACACAGGCAAGCAAAATAATTTCCTTGAAATGAAATATTTGACCAACTGATATCTAAACCTATGACAGTTCAAAGTCTGTTTCAGTAAAGTTAGAGTGTATATATCCATATTATCTGTGGCTCCATGCTATAATTCAGCAATGATCACTCAAGCTCATATACTACTTTCTGCAACATTAGCACCTGCTGGCTTCCAAAGATCAGCCATAGAACAAAAGATACAGTAACTTTGATCTTAAAATGTGAGCCAAATAGGGTAAAGATCTGATACAGAGCAACAAAAGAATTTAAAAGAAAGAAGGAAAGAAGGAAAGAAGGAAAGAAGGAAAGAAGGAAAGAAGGAAAGAAGGAAAGAAGGAAAGATATATATATATATATATATTCAGGAAGTAGAGAAACATCCTGAAACAGAACAAGAAATATTTTCTGTATTACATCTCCTGACTAATTTTTCTTTACCTCCTTGATGTGAAAAGTCATTACTATGAAATTGCTTTTGAAGTGAAATCTAGTTTACCTTCTTTAAACAAATGGACACTGAAAGCAATTTTCTGGTAATTTCTATTTTATTGACACTTGTTGGGCAAAATACATGAGAAAATGAGAGCAGTTTTTAGTGCTTTTTTTTTTTTTTACTCATTAACTTTGACATTTCATTTGTGCTTGAAGAAATGTCTTGACTAATTTTACTAGCTGGTTTTGATATGTTTACCAGATGAACTCCTTTTGTTATACTTCTCCTCTATATTTCTCACTTGTCTGAGCTTATTCCTCAACATTTTCCTTTCATATGTGCTTTTATTCTACAGTCTTTGCTTTGTGCTTGCAATGGGGTAAAGAAATCCTTGAGAAAAAATGTGTTCTTTTTTAATGAACTTCTCTTTTTCAGGTCTTTTGACAGTAGCTGCCTGCCAAAAAGATAGGTGGGCTGCTGCTTGATCATCTAACGTAAAAAAGACAAAAGTAGGATCCAGATGTTTAGGATCATATCATAGTTACCTTTAGTGTAAGAGATGATTTTAATGTAAAGGACTTCTCAAGAGTCACACAAAGCAGAAGTACAGCAGTCATTCACTGCTGAGAAGGAGTTGCTTTAGGTGATACATACTCCCAGTGGGTCTGCATATATTATGCATATCTCTGACCCTGTTTCAGAACTACAGCAGAATCAATTACCTCACTAGCTTCCAGTTTGAAACAATAAGAAATATCAAAGTGATGGTGAGGTGATATAGCTTTGCTCAATACCTTGTAAACTCAAACAATGTAGGGAAGAGTGCTGCACAAAAACATAATTGATGAAAACAGGGTAACCAGGCTGAAAATAGATGGATACAAAACCAGGAAGAAGATAGAAAGAGGTTCTAGCACTTATACTCTGCAGGATCTTATGAAATCAAAATCTATGATCAAAAATAGACACCACTCAACACCAGCTGGGGACATGTATGGGTAGCACAACTGTATACATTATACTGACAGTCACCATGCTTTCATCATTCCATTAAATTGCAGTCATCAGAAGGCTAGACAAGCTGTTATTTTGTTTTGGACTTCTAGGAGATTTGGTGATGAGCTCCTGTCAAGGGCATATATACTTTTTTAGGTAGTACAGTGTCACCATAAAGGTTGCAGTTCACACAGGAAAACAGATTAACTGAAACTTCTAACTTCATACCTATTCTATTGAAAAGCCAAATTCTCTTCTGAACAGCCCAAGCTCAGTAATGTTTCAATAAACGAAGAAATCCCTTAACAAAGAAATCTGGAAGTGGAATCACAGTTACTACCTTTGCAACTGTTAAATAATGGTCAGTACTAAAATCGTATAATACAAATTCTGCATTATACAACAAATAGTCAATTTTAACTTGCAAAACAACTTTGTGAAATGCAAACTCAGAGAAAGACCTAGTCAGTATATAGAATACAAAATGCCTACCTCATTTCTGGATACCGTTGAGTGGAGATGTACAAGAAAATACGCAAGGACAAAACCAGAATGTACTCATACTAGTGAAATTATTCCAAATTTACCCCAATCACAATCAAACCTTCTGATTTTAGCCTTAAAATTGTTGTTTTCCTAACAGAGCAAGTTAACCATTAAATCAAATCACCAGACACCTTTTCTCATAAAGCAAATCTCTATATCTGTATATTACATTTGTTTCCTTTCTTTTCTACTATACCTTCATGTGTACTAATTAAAAACTAGGTAATTGCTTAAGTATACTGGTAATACCATAATTTCTGGTACCAATTCCAATGTTTTCAACATACCTGCTTATTTTTTACATACTAGTCAAATAATTTTTGTTGCTTTGAAGGACAAAGAGGACAAATGCTGTTTTTCTTTTTTTAGTAACATCTAACGTAATACTTTCATTACTGAATTGTTTTAAATTGATTGCATAGACAAACTCCCGAGATCTACTTTTTTTCACCTTTCATGCAAGTCTGCTGTTATCTTCACTAGCCCTTATCCAATTCCAGTCATAATGCTGACAAGACTATTATATTGACTGATGTTTGATTTTGATAGCAATCCACTGTATCATTTTATTACCAAAAATCTGCACATTTTATTTCCTCTCTATTCTCTAGTGATGTTCACTAGCTTATTTCAGATGCCACAGTGTTTTAAAACTGCCCAAAGGGATGGCTGTCCTTATTTTCAAATGTCTTTTAAAAGGAAAAAGAATTCAATATGGGATCACTCTGTTAGCTGAATGCATTTCCTTTTTATTTTTATTTTACGTAGCAGAACAAGCAAATTTATCATGCTAAGATAATTTTGAGAATCTTACAATTGCAACGCATACTTTCTAGAGACTTCATTCATCATTATTCTGTTTTCAGTTGCCAAAATATTTCAGTCAAACTCTCAAATTATATTTATACTTATTATTCCAGTCATCATTGTTGACCTGTGAATAAGATCAAATATATAGAATTTCAGCTTTTTTAGGTATCATGCTATTAAATTTTTTTTTAATCACATTATAGATAATTATAGTACCTATTGTATTAAGAATGATTTTTTCTTATTATATATATATTATACACATAACAATTTTCTGAGTAATAATGGTTTTATGATGTTCTATCAGAAAATTGATAATTACTTATTTTTCATCTTTATTTTATTTTATTGTAAGTATTAATTGCTTTGGTAGGTGTCCTGAGAAAAAGTTCAGAGAGAAGGAAAAATGTATCAAGAGAAGAAAGAAAAAAGCTTCAGGAAATCTGAATCCAACTTCTGCATGATAACAAAAGTCCTATATATGCAAGCCACTTAATTCCTCTTTGAAATAGAAACAAAATATGTCTGACTGCAGAGTAGGATGAAAAATAAAAAGTCTGACTTTTGTCTTGTGAATCTAGCATAATTTGTGATTATAATACAAAATAAGAGATTATCTTTACGGGGAATAATGTGCAAAACTAGATATTGTCATACCTGAATAAAATTTCTTTTAAATATTTGTATAATCAATAATTGATTACTGTGCTTTTTTTTTTGTTTGTTTGTAAAGGGACAACTAAGGGTATATTTAAGTGTTTATGGTATGTTTTGCAACAATATCAAGAAATTTGTACTGGTTGAAGATTCCTGTCAAAGGTAACACCAAAGGTAACAGACATTATCAAAATAAACATTTGAGAATCTAAGAGCTATTATGATCTTCAGCACAACAGAAAGAGTGGAAATATCAGGTATTCTACTCAGGCTCAGCATTGCTTTTCTTCCATTTAAGTCAACTGACAGTACTGAAATAATGATTTTGATGTGGCATCTTTACATACCAACTACAAACTGATATTTCCATATTTTAAAAACTGTTTTCTGTTTTCTCCTTGGTAATGCTATCACTATCCTAGCAGATACATTTTTGCCTGAGAAGCACATTTAGAGGTGCAGGTTAGACTTGCATCACTCCTGGGCATAGATCCAAAAGGTAGCGTAAGCTTTGCTTTCTTTAGTGCAGTTATTCACAATTCTATAATACAGCATTTTTTGTGGCTATCAAAATTCTTCTGACCCTTGAGTAAGTGAATCACAGAGCAACAAATCTGCTGAGGTTGGAAGGTGCTTTTGGGGGTCATCTGGTAAAACCCGCTGTTTAAAGCAGATTCAGCTTGAACAGATTGTGCAGGATCATGTCCAGTTAGATTTTGAATGTCTTAAGAATGGAGATTTCACAGCTTCTGCAATCTCTTCTGGTATTCAACCAACCTCACAGTGAATTAGTGTATTCTTATTTACAGAGGCACTATCCTGTCTTCCATTTAGCTCATATTGCATCTTGTCATGTCATTAGGTACCACCAAGAAGACTCAGGCTTCATCTTCACTCTCTCTCATCAGGTATTTATACACATTGACAAGACTCCCCCTGAGCTTTCTCTTCTTCAGTTCTACAGTCCCAGACATCTGGGATAGAAGGATTATCATGATTTCTGCATGAATACTCTTTATCCCAGTGTCAATGGTTTACAGGCTGGTTTGCCAGTTCCGTGACTAGTGAGGCAGAGGGATTTCACAAAATCTTCACCTCCAGAAAAGGGAAACAGGGGACCCCAAAATAATTAAAAACAGCGGCAACGATCTGAGGAGAAACAAACTAATTTACTGAATATAGTATAGGAATGCAAGATAACACACTATAATACAATTTAATTAGAATTGAAGCTTATAAATCAAATATAATGAGAGAGAGTGTCCGAAAGGTGGATAGGCCTCACCATAACATTGAGGTAAGAGGTGCAGTCTGGTTGAGCAGCAGGGAGACGAAGAAGAGCACATCAGGTGACCTTGCCAGGGTTATATCTCCTCTCTGACTGCAAAGCCCCCTGGGGTATGTAGTTCTTCTTCTCTTCCAGACAGGTGCCCAGAACTCTTTAACTCCCAGTGCACTATATGATGTTATGATGTGGAATACCGATAACCAAAAATCATAAAACCATGTCCCCCAGTCTTAACACCCCCTCGCATATTACTTTACTATCTGCTGCCATGTACTAATATGAATTAAAGAACATATCTGTCTGGAATCAATAATTATGAAAAACTGAGTTACAATTTTTGACTACAGAAGAGAAGTAGAAGTTGATAGAAAAGAGTGAAAAATAATAAAATTCAGAGCTAACAAAAATTGTTAGAATTCTGGAGACTGCATTAAAAAAGTTCTAAGTACTTTTCTTAGTCACTTCCTACCATTTGCTAGTGAAATAGTACTGTCAAAAATAAAAGTACTAAAGGAAAGTATACAGCGCTGATAAGCTAGAGTTAAGATAAAACATAACTGTATATTTTTACAGACACTATTGTAAAAGCTCTCAATTAGAAACAAGAACATTTAACTTGAAGAAAATAAGATAACAATTTATTGAAAATTACATCAGTCTTCCAAATAATTTAAAAAGTGCTTGGAATATTTAGAAATTAATGTAGAAAACACTGTATTTCAAACAGAACGTGGTAGAATTAGAAACGCTGTTAAGAAGAGAGGCAAAGATTTGCAATGGTTTGCATGTGAAAAAAATTCTCATGTTAGAAAGTCTTATTGACTAGCACTTTTAAGAAACAGACTCATGAACAGTTGAAGTAGGCAAACAAAGTATTTACAAGTTTCTACAAGGATATTAGGTAAAATCTCTCTCTCTACTTCTCTTGTCTGGTATTCCCCTAAATACCTGTTGCTGGCTTCTGTCAGAGATAAAGATCCAAGAGAGAATCTCTGTTCAATGGCAACATTTTAATAAATCTCTATATGTACGTTGCTCTGGAAAATAAAAATAATGCAATGTTCCTGATAAGAGCTTGATCCATTGAAGTAAAATAGCTGGTAGTTATGTATTACAGTGACTAAATTTACTGTCTTCATAAGATTTCTGAGGATTTCTATTGAGACCATAGTCAGGTATTCCTCTGGAGTCAAAAATATATATAATGGGATTTGTACGTTCATATTGAAAAACTATAAGACATATCTGTCTAAGTCACTTGATGTTGCTTATATACTCTGCCCATTGTTTCATTTTTCATATTTTTCCATAGCATGGTAACGTTGCTTGATGTATATGTATATGCAGTATTTTCAGAAACAGTGAGTACAAAGGTGAAGATGGTTCTAAAAAATGGTTCTAAGTTCTAAAAAAACAATCAGTAAGTTTTACCCGAACCTGTCAAGTTTACAACATTATTTCAGAAATGTCATGGATGGTTTCTTTCAAGAAGCATAGTTGGAGGGAGAGGAAAAGAGATGAATCTGTCAAATACATCTTCTAAAATATATTTTATCCTGACCAGTGTATTGATGTAGTGAAGAAGAAAGTAACAATTTCTAATTATGAATTAACTACAAACCAAATATCAAAACCAGTTTTGAAAAAAAAAAAAAAAAAAAAGTGATGACTTTGCTGAAGAGGCAGATGTACACACACATTTGATCATGCTTTACTCCGATTTATTTTGCTGAGCATAATCCACCAACCAATATAATTGTTTCAATAGAAGCATTTTTTCGCAATTGAATAATCAGTTGTAAGCCTCTTTTTTTTTTTTTCATTCAGCCACATATACAGAAGATAAAACACTTCTTTTTTAGCCTCTCTTATAAATTGATGTTTTATGTTTATATTTCAGCAAGATATTAAAAAATTACTGTTAGTCTTTGTTTTCGTGTCACTTTTTACACTCACGTTTTCTGACTCATTGAATATTTTTAGTTTTTATGAGTAAGACCTTTATAATTATTCTCAGACTTCAGCCAGCACTCTGACAAATCCACTTGTATCTTTCAATTGTAAAGCTGTAGCCTGTAATTTAGCAAGTAGTTAGATGTAATTTGTTGTGTCCAGTATTAGTTGCCCTCATAACATCATTCTGTCTATTAAATGCTTCTTCTAGGCACGCTGCAAATACAACAATATACCTTTAGTGAAATGCTGCATATTTGCTATGATTCCTTCCTTAATAGAGAGTTATTTAATATCCAGTTAAAGGCCTTTGGCTGCAGCTCTTTTTCACCTCAGGCTATTTCATATTTATGTGATGCTGAGAATATGCTTCTCTTTTGTAACCTGTATAATACATTTAAAGTACTATGTGTCCTTCCTACTTCAAGAGCTAAAATAATCTGGGCAGTTTGCCTTGAAGTATTCTGGTCTGCCTTCAAGTTGATAACGCTCACATTTACAGTTACAAGTTCCTGAGACATTTAAAGTGGTTACAGTTATCCAGTGTCCTTGTCCTTCATGATTATATTTTGAAAGTCACATTTGTTTCATCTTTTCTGATGAAAAGTGTTATCAGCAAAATGAAATTGGTACACAACTTAAGCATCTCTTTCTAGTGCCCCTACAGGGATATGGTAGATGTCATTATGCCGATCCAAAATGTGCATTGTCTGCATTTTTTCCTGATGCTTCCACAGACTGCTTTTAATAGACAGAAAACTGCTTTTTACATCCTGCTGGGTTTCCAATTGCTGGGTAAAATGTAAGCTGTTTGAAATAATAACTCTAGTACTTTTTAATTAAAGCATTTAATCCCTCTCTGTTGAAAAGTTATTTTCTTTATATGGTTCCTTTCCTGTATATTTCATTTATTGATCTAGTTAGCATTTTGGACTCTCTTCTCTGATGCTCATTGGACTGAAGAGCATTCCTGTTATGCTAAGGTATTTCTTCTATTTCTGTTTTAGTTGCTCTCAGTAAAATCAGCTGTTTCAATTTGTTTTGTCTGCGCATAAAACGTAAATAATATTAAAGGAACATCTTTGCAGCACAAGATATGTCCAATTATTGTCATTTTCTTCAGCTCAAATGTCAGATTTTCAAGGTTGATGTGATCTTACCTTCTAAAAATAAGTGAGTAATTTTTGAAGTGCTATGTAGATGAGCAGTTAACCGTGATGACCTTATTTGTCACAAGAAATACTCTATCTCATGAAGAGTCACCTTGACTTCACTAAGGCTTCATATGGTATAAGCTAAGTAGGCTTAAGTACACAATTTAGCAGTAATACTGGATTTGGCATTCTGTACTGGAGCCAAAACAGCAACTATTTTCTTTGCCAGTCCACAAAACAGCTCAACAGAACCCTTATAGGATAAATTAAACCACCATTTATAATCATGTTATCTTTAACACAGCTTATACATAGAAGCAATTCATTATTCTAATCTACTGTTATTCAAGGCAATTCTTCAGAATCTATTCATATAAACTTAAATTACATTTTGGCAGACTACTGGTTCGTTATCAGTTTGAATGCAATTAACTAACAACGGCAACTAGCAGGTGCCATAGTACCTTATTAAAACAAGATGAATTCAATTAATTATCAGATTATGATTCTCCTTGTTTATCAAACACCTCCTTCAATAATTCAAAATTTCTTTAGGTTTGGAATCCCTTAATGCTTATAATATAATACCATTATATCATAGTATCCTATGTTTATGACATCATAATATCATGTCACTCAGCTAGAGATCAGATTATTTTGAGGTACATGTGTTGGTAGCAGTCAGTAGACAAGGGCTCAGACTGTGAACGTTATCAGATGACACAGAATAGAAAGATAATTTTCTTGTTATTATGTTGTAATAAATGAACACCAGGATACACCAAATACCCAGCCATAGTTTGAAGTCTTATTCAGTCTTGATGAGTTGCATATGTCACTACTGGCTTTATCTAGTTTCTCTAAAAACTTTTCCTCTTCTAGGAAATATCTGCATTTTGCATTCTCAGAAAAACTGTCTGATTAGATCTCTCATTATTTTTTCCCTTCTACCTACAAATTCTCCCTCCTTTTTTTTTTTTTTTTCCTTCTTTTTTTTTTTTCCTTGGTTTCTCTTCCAGATTTCTTCATATTCCTTTTTCTCTGTATCATATTTTTTCTGTATCATATTCCTTAGATTTTCTTTCCAAGTGTATTATTTTCCTTTAAAGTATGAGCATGCATTTATATCTATAACTTTTTCAAAGCTCCTTTAAAAAGTCTGAAAAAACTGAAACAAAACAAACTGAAGAAGAAAATATATTCTGAACTCCTTTGCCATACTTTCCTAAATCTCTGTTTCACTGTGATGAAACTTTTATGATTATGTTTATCCTGCTAAACTTGGTTTCTCTTCAGTCTCTCATTGTCAAGCAGTTCATATTTTTTTCCTGGGAAAACTTGTGTTTCTTATAAACCTTTCTAATCTTATCCAAAACTTACACGAAAAGCAATTTACCCCTTTCTCATTCATGCAATTTCATGCAATTGTTAATACTGTGGATAGATCAAGTCTTCCCTTTATCTTTCCTATTCTACAATAATTTGTGCATAGAAAATTATGATTCAATGACTGATATAACCCTAATAAAACGGTTTGGGTTGAAAGAAACCTTTAAAGATCTTGCAGTTCCAACTCCTTTGCCACAAGTAGGGACATCTCCCACTAGACAAGGTTTCCCAGGGCCCCATCCAACCTGGCCTTGAACATTTTTGGTGACACGGCATTCGTAGCTTCTCTGAGCAAACAGTACCAGGGTCTCACCATCCTCTAAATAATTTCTTCCTTGTACCTAATCTAAATTTCCCATCTTTTAGCTTAAAGCTTTGTCCTATCACTTAGTCTTGTAAACTCTGTTGAACTGATTCTCCTCAGGTTTTAAATTTTTCATCCTGGTTAGTGGCAAAGACATCTTTAGCCATGATATCAGTAGAAGGACAGAACTGTAAAAAAAAGTACACTTCATATTCAGCACAAAAAATATCCTCACATATATGAGGACTGCTCTGAAAGTACATTTCCCGTTTTATCACATCAGTCCACAATGTCATAGGCAGATGGTGAATGTATAGCAGTAGAGGCTGAACATCCCTCCCAAAATTCTGTTACATTTTATTTCTGTGGGATAGATAGCAGTAAAGGGGAAGTCTGACATGTGACATGGAAGTGTATATGAAGTAAATGTGTGCAATTGAATTTCTCTATGTGGAAAAAAAGTGCACATCCAGCAATGCTTGCTGAACATTTATGGAGACCAAACAGTGGGTGCTCACACAGTGAGGTGGTGGATGGTGCATTTCAGCAATGATTACAGCAATTGTGTCACCTCTACTGATGCAGATTTTAATTAGCACATTGTGCAGGCACATCTTCATTTCTGGCAGATATCCATAGCCAATGGTGGCAAAAATGTTGAAAAGCAGTTCTGTAGCTGAGAATTTGCTCTGTCACATAATATTATTGTGCTCTTTGTATCTCTTGTAGTTCACATACAAAGAAATAGGAGGCATTACTTTCGGAGCAACCTACACAGCTCCATAGTCATTTTGCCTGGTTTCCAGACAAAGGAAGGGTAGACCTGTTTTTCTAGTAATTCAGTTATGCTGAAGTTGTTTCACAATGGGAACTGTGGCTCAAAATAATGTGAGTCACTGCTTTTTGACAAATGTTGATTGAAATGGGATTCACATTCATGAAAAAATGAAAAAAAATCCTAGTGGCATATCCAAATATAAGTAAACACACAACATATCAGGTGAAAACATTACTAAAATCAAAAAATTTCCCACCACTGTTACAGCAGTGATTACTATCTTTTAGTGTTATCCTTAATGCTTTGTTAAAATTACTAGCTTTAGAGAAACATTATGAAAAAAAATGTAAAATTGCTTTTATTAAATCATCTTACTTGCAAAATACTCACTTCTTGTGCAGTTTTCCAACATTGTCTACATTAATCCTATAATGCAAAAATGTCTAATTAGAAAAAAATGTGATAAGCAGCCTGTTATCTGCATTAAACATATGTGTCATCATTCTTTGTACAAGTAAACCTATTATTTCTAAATGAAATCAGAGTCATTAGATCAGAAAGGCTTACTGAAATAGAACTTTCTTAATTACTAAGCAAAATTGGGGATTTCTTTTCAGAAGTGAGCATACATATCATTTCAAAGTAAATGACAGTAATAGACATAATTAGCACTATAAAGTCCTCAAGAGTCTTGAGGAAATTAGTATGTGTTGAGTTTGAATGCACTGGATTATTTCTTAGGTATTGCAAATAGGTATTAAGCATATTAGTGTTTTAAAAAGGCTTGTGAAGAAATAGATACTCTGAGAGGTAACTCCCTGGAAAATGAATCTGAATAGATTATGGAACTCTTTAAATTATTAGAAACTGCTTAAAATTAAGTTTCTTCACTGGATCTCTCCTCAGTCATGAAACATTATTAATTGATAGTGGAAAGATCGGTTAAAAAAAAAAAAAAAGACTCAGCAATACTGTTATTAAATGGATGTTTATGAAGCACCCGTTATGTGACAGACACTGTTTAATTATTTTTTAAAATGGCTTTATTCACAAGTTTGCAATCTTCTTTGTGATTGGAAAATTTTGGATATTCACAAATGTTAATGATTTCCGTGGAATAGTGATTTCACCAAAACCTGTGCTGTCATTTTTCATGATCAAGAATTAAGTATCTGTCCAATGTATCTATGGAAATATTAATCAGCTTAAATATATCTGTTATGTTTCTAATCTTTATTTGAGTAACTGTATTATCTTTGCAATAAATCTCATGTAAATCTTTATAAAGTCAGATGACTAAGCTGTTTATATATATATAGAATATAGATATATAGAAATGAAATATCTAGAGAGAGGCATAGCAAGGAGCTGTCTTGGATGCTAGATCAGCCTTAACCAGTTCTATTCCATACAGGCAAAAGAGAAGTCTTTGATTTTCAGTCAGTGAGCATGCTTCTTATTTGGCTGAAGGAAAGCATGCACTCATCCTTATCTCATTAGGATGTGAAAGGAACAAAGATGTATTTAAGGTTTCTTCACTTCTCTCTTAACTTTTGTAGGAGGCCAGGCAGCACCATATCTAAGCAGCATAAATAGGAGCATAGGTGGTGAATGCCAGTTATGATAATGTGCACACATAATACCTTGACATAACACATTATCCTTTTAAGTTAGACAAAGCTAAAACTGTCTTTGCAGAAAGGCAGAATTAATATACAAATGAAATATTAATCATCTCTCAGAGAAAAAAAAAACTAAAACAAACAAAAAAGGCATGGCTTGTGTTTCAGAGACAGCACTAATCTCTGTCAGAGACTAAATGTGTCTTTAAGTCACATAAACAGGCCTTCCTTAACTAGAATGTTCTCTGTGGGCATTCAGCCATATCCTATTTTTTTTTTTTTCCCCTGACAGGCTGTTTTGCTTAGACTAAGACAACATAATTTTTTTAACAGTAAATAAACAAATAAATAATCATTTTCCTCTCTCACTTCTGAGTTCAATTAAATTACTGTTTAATTTCAAGATTCTGCTATATTTTTGTGTCAATGATCTGAAAAACATACATATTCCTTACAATAGCTGGGGGAAAAATGGCAGAATGATTTAAGTGCTTTAGTTAAAGTTTCAGTAAACATGTATGTAAATCAGATAGGCATTAGAAAAGATCCATTCTGTATACATTTTTCGCATATCAAAGCAGAGTTTTTCTCCTACAGTATGTTTGCAAAATTTAAGTATCTAGTGCTTGTGCAAGTCTAGGAACAGGTTTTATGGAGTTTTCATATAATTTGTCAGGAGGTATTTGAACTTACTGCTATCTATATTTACTTCCTCAAGCATTTTATTCCTGACTTCTGAGTTCTGTCTTTATGAAGATTTATTTCTTATTTTGTTTCTAGGCATTTATAAATAAAATCATTTACAGCACAACATTTACTCCTACATATATCTATGATCATTTATAGTATTCTAGGTGAGATTTGTTGAGAAGTAACCTTTCATTTTCACAACTGTTTTGCAATTATGGATTTGTATTATCCCATTTTAAAGATCTAGGTATCATTTTGCCACACTTATAATGCCTTCTTATTTGATTACTTTGTTTACTTTGCATAACAAAACAAAGTAATAAGATATATAGCCATAGGTGTTCTGACTCCAGTTTAGTTTGCTAGAAAACCAAGTATGCACAAACTACACACAGTCAAATTGTGGTTAGTGTTCAGTCCTCTGAGTTGATAAATATTGGTGTGTTCTTTTGTATGCTCTTGTAATGCAATGGAAAGTGCAGCAATGACAGCAGAGTAGGCAAGCTCCTAAGCTGCAGCAAATGAGGATTTACTCAAATTGTCATGGTTTTACGTTCTTTTGGTTTTCAGTATTCCACATCATAACGTCATGTAGTGCACTGGGAGTTAAAGTGTTAATGCTCCAATTCCAGGTACCTATTCCCCTATACATTTAGGGAAGTCATGGGATCTGGCCCTTCCAGGTGGGGCAGTCTCTTACTGCCTGGCAGTGGGTGCTGGAGGGTGCTTTCCTAGCCGTTCCAAGCTTTTCAGGTTTGACTTGGTCTCAGGAACTCTCTCTCCTATCTTACTTATTAGTCTCAATTTCAATTATATTGTATTATATCGTGTTATCTTGCATTCTTGCATAGTAAAATTAGTTTTCCTCCATAGATTGTTGCCACTGTTTTTTTTTTCCCTTCCTTGAACCCAGCTCCCATCTCCCTATCCCTTTCCCCTTCCCATTTTGTGGGGCTGGGGAGAGAGCCCAGGGGCCTACTGTCCCCTATCACGGGCATAGATTGATCTATGCAACAAATGCAACAGCTGCAGGCACAGAAATAAAGGAAAGAAGCTGCTTACCTTCAGAAGACCTCAGGTACACAGGGTTCTCTAACAAGATACTGTTGCCTCTACTGCCAATGCTTAAATGAGGTCTGGGAATCACTGCATGCACCTGAGCTCCCTTGAATTGGCCCTGCCTCTCCACCAAGTGCTCAGTCAGTTTCAAGCCATGACTTAGCATTTCCACTACAACTCTAGACACACTGAAAACCAATTTACAGATTTTGAGTTGTTCCTATTCTACAGAATTTCTTTATTAATTCTTTCCAAAAATTTTTAGTAGTAGCATTTTTTGTCTGAACTTATTTATCAGAAGTAACCTAACCACATTTTATCACACCTCTTGATTTCATTTCTTAAAAGCACGGGGCAACATCATCTTCCTTTCTATTTATGTAAGTGCATTCTTTCCCAGTAAAATGAACATTTGCCTGTCTTTCACTTAGCATAATAATGTTACAACTGACAGAAATTCAGTTTGTTTATTCAGAAGTAAGAACTATTTTCACATTTATCTTCAACTCAGTAGTGATGAGCAGTGAAATGTTTATAGAAAGAAAAGCCTCAGAGTATTTTTTATATATTGGAAGTTTTATTTTGCAGTTTCAGTCAAAGCTAGGGGAAAAAAAAAAAATTCTGAAGTGAATGTTATGAATCAAATTAACAGAGCAAAATGTTTTCTCTTTTTAAAGTTTATTCTGTAATTCCTCTTACAGGAAGTACAGTTGGGGCATAGTCAGCACCAGCACAAGGGCACACTCAGGCATCATGTTTGGGAATGCCACCTTACCTAAGCTAACAGTGATACTTCTTTCTCACAGTCCCAAGGCTAAGGACATGCAACTTCTGCTGGGTGTCTCTGGACTAGTAAACAGTTTTGGGCCCCTCTGACAGCCTCCAGCTACTACTTGACATCTTTCCCCATTGATAACTTCTACATAATATATTCTGGCAAAACTGTTCTGCTGTAATCCATCTCAGTCTACATGAGCTACTAACAAAGATTTGTTGTTTAAGTTAAACTAAATTATTTTGCCTAATGGTTAGGAAACATTTGTCTGCTCCACATGTGCACAATTTGTGCTTTTTTCTTCCTCATTCACTCCTTCTTTCTCTAGCAGACATGTAGCATTACACATCTGTATACACTGAAGGGACACAGAGGCAGTGCGCTTCTACTTGGATTTTACTAATGAGTGCTGTGTTTGTTTTGCAATGATTATTCTAATGAATAAATTAACCTGTTAATACGTCAGTTGACATTTACTTACATTTCATACAGAGTTCTTATGACAAACCACCTTTTGCAATTAATCTAAGGTCAAAGACATGCCTGGTGCACAGTTGCTTATACAACAGCAGAGCGTTAAGTCCAGGCCCTCAGAGAATCCTCTGAGAATCTACACTCTTGTTCCTAATTCAGTCTTTGGCCAACAATTGAAAACTGCAAGATTAGACAATGAATTTCACAGCAATTATCTTGCAGAAACTGTTACAATCAAAAGATTGGAGAGAAGAAATATTTCAGAAGTGTCAGCGAGTTTTTCTCTTTCCCTGATTTGACTGAAATGTATGAAATAATTTCCACACATTGAGAGATGATGCATTGCAATAATGCTCTTATAAAATACAGTCATGTTAGGAATGAGCAGTATTTAAAAACCCCAAGACTGTAACAATTCTCATGAAATAAGGTAAGTGTAGTAAAGCATTAATGCTAATTAAAAACTATTTCTTTCTATTCAGGTCTGACTAAAGAAAACTAAAAAATTTATATAAGTGTCATGACTACTATTCAGACATCATCACTAGAAGAACCAACATGTACCAGCACTTAATACTAAAATCTATTAATAATCATGAGCCAACAATCAAGGCATGTGGTAGCTATATAATATCAGAGGATATATTCTTATTTTAATCTAATCTTGGCACGTGGCAATTGATCTGGTGTTCTATGATTTGCTTAAGAATTCTCGTATCATTACAAAATTATTATTTCTTAAATAACCTCAGAGTCTGCTTGTGTTTGCGTATGCTGTGCAAGTATGATACTCCAAAGCCAAATAAAATATTTTGAGTAAAATATTTAAGAATCTAGTCACTCCTTCCCTCCCTTACAGGTGGGACATGACAATTTGAACCCTGGTTTAGCTCACAGTTATTTAGCTTTATAGTTTCATGAAACTTGACTGAATTTAAATATTGAGAGTTAGATTTACTAGGAATGGTTTTTAACACTGGCACATCAAAAAGAATTTTTACTTACTATTGCACTTGCAATGAACATTCCTCATAAGTGCAAAAAGGAGATGTAGATCTAATGCACAAATTATGTGTTTTTCCTGTACAGTAGGAATTACGTCTCATCCAGATATAATAGGTTTTAAGACATCAGTATTGCTAAAATAGCTGAAGAGACACTACAGAAAGCCTGCTGTCACATGCCACACTTACACAGGTCCTGCCTTCTTCAAACTGCCAATTAGTGGATGTCTAACTTTAGGCCGACATGCCCAGTATATCCATTTACTTTTAATGAAATGTGTTGACCCAGAGGTTTACTCAGAACCACCAGTAATCCATTAGTTTCTCAAGTGGGAAGAATTCTCTGATCACGTGATCTGATACTATTAATTGATTCAAAAAAATGAAGAAGAAAGTTGCAGATTTAATCCATCCTCTATCTAGACTGTTCCATTTTTTACAGTAATCCATTAAGATAAAACTAAATGTTCAGAATGCATGACAGAGTGTTTAGCATATTGTTCTCTAGCATAAGAGGAAAGACACAGGTTCTTCAAGTATACAAGAACTGAAACTTCCATGTATCATGAAAGTAACTTCTATGGAAAAAAAAAAAAAATACTCCTACTTCACCTATGGCTTTCTTAATGTCCAGTCCAACATCATTACAGTACATGGAATACAAACACATGCAATAATGAGTAAGAAGGGAACTCAAGGAGACATTTCTAATCCATCTTTCCCCTCAAGGCAGGACCAACATAATTGTATTTCCTCTAAGTCAAATCTTCTGTTCTAGAAAATCAACCCCACAGCTGAGATGGACTCATTTGTGGATCAGCTTGGGCTAGAGAAAGTGGTAGTATAGCACACAACAGAGAAGTCAGTATCATGACACTAGAAAAATTGCTCATCTTCAGGTGTACAAGATAGTTACTCAGTTTCTAAAAGAAACTCAAATCTGCATAAATGTTACTGTCATGTTTTGGAAACCTAATTGAAATGCAAGTTTCTCCTAAATGCTGATGAAATGTCTTGCTTGTTTC
The DNA here is from genome assembly GCF_987193195.1 of Phasianus colchicus. Classification (NCBI taxonomy): domain Eukaryota; kingdom Metazoa; phylum Chordata; class Aves; order Galliformes; family Phasianidae; genus Phasianus; species Phasianus colchicus. Next base: position 52,022,478 of record NC_143439.1, on the reverse strand, counting down.
TGTTCACTGGAATTGTAGTGATAAATAATACAAAAGCTTTAGATGCACAATTTTCTTGCTGCAAGCAAGTTTAAGGAAAGCTTTAGCTATAGCTTTCTGCTTTAGTTCAGCCACAGTGAATAAAACCGATTCAGCTGGTGCACATGAGCTGCTTCTTATCCATCCTGGCATCACCCATGTCAGTGAGTCCCAACACTGAAAAAAAAAGAAAAAAAAAAACAGAAAACCTTTATTAAAAGTTGTTTCATATGTCTAAAACTGAAGTGGAGTAAAAGAGTTTACAGATAGCAGCAACAACCATGGATAACTGCTGTTGCAGAACCAGACTGTTATGCACTATGAATGACAAAGTTTTAGAGATGTCCACGAAAAATTTAAAATCTTTGCCTGTGTGTATTGTAGGAGACTCTAGAATTAAAAGGCAGAAGCACAAATGTTTAGAGGACCTACATTTTAAATCATTATGCCTAAAACTGCTGTTTGAGGCCTAATATATTTTGCAGATTTAGCCATTACTTGAAACACAGAGCTAAATTCAACTCTGAGATAAACAGCAATCCGATTGGAGTAACAAAAAAATGCATTTGCTAGATATATTCGACATATAAGCTTTAATGATAAGAGCTATACAAAGTACAAGTGCCTCTTTTTTTCTTTTTTTACTGAGAATAGTTATCCCTCTCAAAAACATTTAAATAGACAAATGCAAGAGTAAATTGCAGTTCTCTTTCATGAAACATATCAAAGCTTTATTTAGAAAAACTGTTGAAGTAAATCTAAATTGCCTAACCTGAAATTGTGATACAGTTGATAGCTTTCTTTCAATTTTACTCAGCCTTTTATTTTCCCCTGAACGTATCCACTAATCTAAAACTATTAATTATTCAGGTTCATGACTGTATGAAAAGAATTTTTCACAGAAGAAAGTATTTCTCCACTTAAATCAGTTGTACTCAGATTATTATTACTCGACCTTTGCACATATGATCATTGCTTCCAAGAAGTTTTCACCCCATTAATTAAATCATTAACACTTACCTATATTTCATTTGACATATTTATATTTTAATGAAATTGCCACCTTTCTTTGACTTCATTTTACAAAAAGGAAAATACCCCACGTAATTCTTGTAATTGCCACTAAATTAAGCAAAACATTTTTATTAAAAACAAAACCAAAAAGAGCCTAAGTCTCAAGTGACAAACAACAGACAACGAATAAAGGTCACTCTCTTAGTCTTCTTTTGTTACACAGTACAATTTCCAAGTTCCAAGCCATGCCTATAAATTCTAAATTTCTTATATTTGCAGTTACTGATTAAACTAGCAGATGTAAATATTCTTCATCATCCAAAGTGAAGATCAAAATGTTGGGCAAAGAAAAACATACTGAGAAAAGTATTTTGATGCTTAAAAAGAATGACTAGAATTTCTTCTGGATCTACAAATATGGAGCATATAGCAAGGAGAGGCAATCAAAACTTCTTGTGTGTATGAAAAATAGAGAAGAAAATGCAACTAAATTTAAAAGGAAGCTTCTTGTACCTCTGTATGTTTCACTTTTCACTTTGAAACAAATGTTAGAGTAATTTGAAAATTTCTGTAAATAGAATCATAGAATTGCTCAGGTTGGAAAAGACACTCAAGATCATCAGGCCCAAACACAACCTAACCATACTACCCTAACTCTAAACCTACCACTAAATCATGTCCCTGAGCACCACATTCAAACTGTTTTTAAACACGTTCAAGGATGGTGACACAACCACGTCCCTGGGGAGCCAATTCCAGTGCTTAACCACCCTTTAAGTAAAGAAGGTTTTCCTGATATCCAACCTAAACCTCCCTTGGCACAACTTGAGGCCATTTCTCCTTGTTCTGTTCACTTGTCACCGGTGAGAAGTGACCAACCCCACTCTTGCTGCAATCACCTTTCAGATATTGGAAGAGAGCAATAAGGCCTCCCCTCAGCATTCCCTTCCCAATTCTAAACATCCCCAGTTCCTTTAGTCACTGCGCATAGGGCACGTTCTCCAAGACCTTCACAAGCCTTGGTGCCCTTCCACAGACCTTCTCTATCACCACAATGTCATTTCTGTATTGAGGTGCCCAAAAGTGAACACGGTACTTGATGTCAGGCCTCATCAGTGCCAAGTACAGGGTGGGAGGGATTACTTTCCTAGTCCTGCTCACCACATCATTCCTGATACAAGACAGGATGCCGTTGACCTTCTTGGGCACCTGGGCACACTACTGGCTCATATTTAGCAAACTGTCTACCATAACTACTCTTTACTTTCTGTTAAATTTTGATGAATGTGGCTTGCAATTATTGTTTAGGGCAAAAGAGTTTGCTTGCAAATATACGTACCCAATATCCAGTAGTGCTCAGTAGCTGGAATACATTAAACTAATAAGAATTTTTGTTTCAGTTGATGGACCTGAAATTCAATCACATTTTTTTTCCTGATTTAGTAACTTTGTTATATACTATTAGAGTTAAATTCACATAATTTTGTTAACTGCTCATCAAAACACTACCAAATAAAAGTCACCAACTAAATAAACATAATTCAAATACTTTGTGTTAATTTATACAAACACCTTGTATATTTAATGTAATTGCAGGAACTAGCCTTTGTTCACATATGATAATCTTCCATGAACAATTTACCTCGCCATCCATTGATCACCAAGATTTAACAGATTCCCAACTCAAACCGGAACCTATCCAAGATGGACTGAAAAGAATAACTAGACTTCTCGATTAACTTTAAAACAGTATCACTGTCATTGACTAATGTCTGAATTGAAAATGGAGTTGTGTACGTGTTGATCTCTTCAACAACGGAACCAGTATTACAAATAAATTTGTCTTTTGTTATTATGCTATGAGGAATATAACTGAACAACCCCCAGTGCAAGCTAAGGGAGGAGCTTTGTTTAATTTCTTTTTAGGTGGGTAACATAGCTCACATTGACATTTATGCACATTCTCACCTTTTTATTTGCATATGTATGAAGTTAAATATTACTCATTAGGGGAAAAGTTCTAATATTATTGCTGAAAGAATAAAAAAGTTTTACATAAACATATTGAATAGACAAGGGAATATGCCATAATTAATCACACAGTTTTACTTTCCTATGGCAATGGTTGTCCCTGTATGCTACTTATCTTTTAAGCTCTCCAATTAACAGCAACAATATTCAGGATATGGTGTTTTGGTCAAAGGTTAAAAATGCAAAATAATTCACTGGATCTTTGATCTGTTTCTAAGCACTTGTTCTAAGTTTATTGTGCCCTTGAGGTTGAGCCACAGCATAGCACATCCAGCAATCATTGTCAAACCCTTTTCATCTTTCTGGGCTTATTTTATGAGCAAAAAAACATAACAGATGTCAGAGGTTTCTATGCTTCCCCCCCACATTTCCCCAGACATTGTATTCCCTTTGCTGGCAAAACATTTAATTTGAAAGTATATTGTTTTGGTAAACAGGGATTGTTATTAACCTTTTAATTTCCCTCAATGTAATGCATGATACACATTCACTGTAGCATTTACTTGTCCTTATGTTTCAGTCTTCTCTCTTCACAACTTTGTGGTATTATTCACTAGAAAAAAAAAAAAAATGTAATTTTTAAAATGAATTGTGATATTGATGATGTTTTGGTTGTTTTTTTTTTTTTTTCTAGGGAAAAAAATGCTATTCTATGTCATCATCAATAGCCAGAGAAAATGTTAGCAGAAAGAAACACAAAGAGGAAATGCATAAATGTTTTGGTTTCCCATATGAACATATATACAGATGTTGCCTTTTTTTTTTTTTTTTTTTTTTTTTACTTTTTAAAAAATATTATTAAATAGTCGTATACTCATATCTTTTTCTCTTACCCTCATGTTCTCACCCGTTGTATACTTGTTCTTTTAAATATTTTTCCCATTTACCATTTCTCAGTTCAGATATAATTTGTTTACTGGTGATTTTTCAGAGAATGAAATCTCTTCCACTGACCTTCTTTCTCCCTCTCTCCCTCTCTCACACAACTACATATGTAGTACTATCAGCACACAAAGCTGGGTAAAATCTCATATACATGCCAGCCTTTTGAGACCGCCAAATGACAACACTCTAAATGAAATCCTACATCAGCATAATTTCCTAAACTCTTGAATATTCAAGGGATTTCCAACTGCTTATCAAGTCTCAGTACACTCAGATCTTTAATAATACAGAACAAGGGTAAAAGGGAAAAAAAAAAATCAATTTTTCTTAGAACATTAATAGCTCAATATATAGAATCCAGTAAATACTGCATCTAAATGATAAAGAGAAAAATCAATCTTTAAAAAGTTCTAGAAGTTTAGTTAAGACATCCTTTTATGTGACATTTAATTGTGTTTAAAGGAAACATTCTCTACTTTTCAATATTTTTAAAAAACACATTTTATCTCTGTTAACTTACTACTACTTCTTTAATTTACAGAATGCCTGATGTTAAATAATTTTTCCCATTTACAAGAATTTAGAATTTATCTTTTATCAACCCAACTGAAACAAAAATTCCAACTCTGTTTTCTTGAATACCCATCTTACTAAAGTATCCTTTCAAGCTCCTATTCATCCAACACGTCAGTGAGGTCTCAGTTTCTCTATCCTTTTCTCACTTAATGTGTGATGATATTAAGGAAAGCAGGGCCAACTCCACCCTAATAGGCATTCTGCTAAATCAAGTCCTCAGCACAAGGTCCTTCAGAAGAAAAAAAGCCCTTGTATGGTTGACTGTCTGTCTGCCACATTGCTGAGGAGCAGGAAAACATGGCAGCTGCAATGGGATGTTGGACTGACACTAACACTGCAGGAGGAACTGTAGAACTAAAGAGAATCCTGCATCATCCCTCATCTACATTATCATTCCACATCATTCTCTAGACATAGTCCATTCCAGTTTAATAGATTGATCTGGAGCTAAGAGTAGTATTAATGTTTTTAGTAACACGCCAATCCTTGAGAAAAGGTTAAGTAACACACAAGCTTTATATGTCATTTGTAGCAACATGAGATAACATAATACAACAAATTAGTTACTTGATCAAGTTAAAATTAAAACATACTTCATCATTCCATGACAGATATGAAAAGCTTCTTACAGAAAGTAGTTTCAGTGTGAGGCTGGCTCTTATCTAATTAGTTCCAGGATTATCCAGATTTTTCTTGACTCCTTATATCCTTGCCTCTGTATAATGAGAGGTGGTACTACATGAATTTATGCATCTATGTTTAAGTATGCAATAAACAGAATAAATCAAGGCAGGATCCAGAATATTAATGATCTTTTGAAAATCATAATCTGAGCATGCTTCATTTTCTTACGGTCTCCATGGAAGTCCTCCTGAATGAACACAGAAACAGAATGAGAAACAGCAAAGTAGCTCTGCAAAAATTAATCCTGAGCGTTCTGAGGTGGCATCTGTTTAGTAAGGCTCCTTGCTGTATGGGAATGAAGTGGATGTTTTAATTCCAGATCAGATATAAGCTTCCAATTCAGGTTCAGAAGCATTACTTCTGGTAGGGAACATGAACTACATCAGTATTTCATGTGTCTGGAGTTCACTTTCAGCTAGTAAATATCCACACATTTTGCATTAGGTTTTCAGAAATGTCAGAAAACATTTTAAGACTTCTATTAAGCAAGTTTTTACAACTCTGGTATTCATGGCAAAAGAAATAATGAATTCAGGGTTCTTTGATCTTTTGGTTTTTGTTTCTAATTTCAATGCTGCAAAATAGGCTGGGGAATCCAACTATAGCTCTATTTATTTTAGATACAGTATTATTTTTCAAGACAGCTAGATAGAAAGCTGAAATTGATTTGGAAAGCCTTGTGCAGTACAGTAAAGATTCAGTAAAGCTCTTAACAAATACAGTTCTTAAACTTTTTATATAGCATATTCTTATAGCTCCCTTCTTTTTTCCAGTAGCATAAGGAGGTAGTTTCTCAGTCTGTTCGGAGATTTTTGTAAGCAAATATGCCTCCATAAGCATGGAGCATAATAAAATAAAAGAAGAAAAATGCCACTGATGTTTCAAGTATTTTTGCCTTCACAGAATCACAGAATTGCCAGTGTTGGAAGGGACCTCAAGGATCATGAATCTCCAAACCCCCTGCCACATGCAGGGCTACCAACCATCCCACCTGATGCTAGACCAGACTGCCCAGGGCCCCATCCAATCTGGCCTTGAACACCTCCAGGGACGGGGCATCCACAACCTCCCTGGGCAGCCTGTTCCACCACTCTCTCTGTAAAGAACTTCCCCCTGACGTCCAACCTAAATCTCCCTTCCCTCAGCTTAAAACCATTTCCCCTTGTCCTGCTGTCACTCACCCTTTCAAAGAGTTGATTCCCCTCCTCTTTGTAGGCTCCCTTTAGGTACTGAAAGGCTGCAATGAGGTCACCCCGCAGCCTCCTTTTCTCCAGGCTAAACAAGCCCTGCTCTTTCAGCCTGTCCTCATAGGGGAGGTGCTCCAGTCCCCTGATCATCTTCGTGGCCCTCCTCTGGACCCTCTCCAACAGCTCCCTGTCTTTCTTGTACTGGGGGCTCCAGACCTGGACGCAGTATTCCAGATGGGGCCTCACAAGAGCAGAGCAGAGGGGAACAATCACCTTTCTGTCCCTGATGGCCACCCCTCTTTTGATGGAGCCCAGGATACCATTTGCCTTCCGAGCCACAAGGGCACACTGCTGGCTCATGTTAAGTTTTTCATCCATCAAGACCCCCAAGTCCTTCTCCACAGGGCTGCTCTCAAGGACCGCTCCTTCCAGTCTGTATGGATGCCTGGGATTCCTCCGGTCCAAGTGCAAAACTCTGCACTTTGCCGTGTTGAACCTCATCAGGTTCACCTGGGCCCACCTTTCTAGCCTCTTGAGGTCCCTCTGAATGGCATCCCGTCCTTCAACCGTGTCAACTGCACCACTCAGCTTGGTGTTGTCAGCAAACTTGCTGAGGGTGCACTCAATTCCATCATCGATGTCATTGATAAAGATGTTGAAGAGCACCGGTCCCAAGACAGACCCCTGGGGGACGCCGCTCGTTACCAGCCTCCACCTGGACATAGAGCCATTGATGACCACCCTCTGTCTGCAGCCTTTCAACCAGTTTCTTATCCATCGAGTGGTCCACCCATCAAACCCACATCCCTCCAGTTTGTAGATAAGGATGCGGTGGAGGACCATGTCAAAGGCCTTGCTCAAGTCCAGGTAAATGACATCGGTCGCCTTTCTCTTGTCTACCAATGCTGTCACTCCATCATAAAAGGCCACCAGATTGGTCAAGCATGACCTTCCTCTGGTGAAGCCGTGCTGGTTGTCACGGATCACACGCCCTTTCCTCATGTGATCAAGCATGTCATCCAGGATGATCTGTTCCATGATCTTTCCAGGCACAGAGGTGAGACTCACTGGCCTGTAGTTCCCGGGGTCCTCCTTGCTCCCTTTCTTGTAAATGGGAGTGATGTGACCCTTCCTCCAGTCATCCGGGACCACACCTGACAGCCACGACTTTTCAAATATGATGGAGAGCGGCTCGGCAACCACCTCAGCCAGCTCCTTCAGAACCCTGGGATGCACGCCCTCCGGCCCCATAGACTTGTACACATTCAGTCTCATGAGGTGGTCTCGGACCTGCTCTGTCCTCACAGCGGGGGGGGGGGATTTACCACTCCAGTCCCCACCCAGAGGTGTAGGGATGCAGTGCTCAGGGATGGGAGGAGTCCTGGAATCCTGGCCGCCAGTGAAGACCAAGGCAAAGAATTCAGTACTTCAGCCTTCTCTTTGTCTGTTGAAGCCAGTTCTCCTTTTACGTTTACCAAAGGAGGTACACTCGCTTTGGCCTCTCTCTTCTGGCAAACGTACCTATAGAAAGTCTTCCTGTTGTTTTTCACGTCCCTCGCCAAGTTCAGTTCCACCTGCGCCTTGGCTTTCCTGATCCCACATCTGCAAGTCCGGACAACATCCCTGTATTCTTCCCAGGTGGCACACCCTTGTTTCCAGAGTTTGTACACACCTTCATCACACTGTATCGTTAAAGGCCACCTGCACTCACTTGCATTTCATAACTTTTAGCACATCAGATTTTCTTCAGAAATTGTTAAAAGCCTCAATTTCCTGACAAAAACTGCACCCCTCTGTTGTGTTAAGAAATTCTGTTCCAAATAAATGTCTTATTTTGAGAGAGTTTGTTTACTGATGAATAACAGTTATATTTTCATTCTTTAAATATTGCAAAGTTCCTGTAACCTTGCAAGCATTCTCTCTTTTCTACTCTGGCAAAGAGACTATGGATCAGCTACCCATTCTAATCCCGGTATACTTCTCAATTGTACGCACTGTGAGGGTTGATCCCCTCCTCACTACTGAGGAACAGAACTGGAGACTGACACTTGGTATACCATACACAAATTTGGACTCGTTCTACCAGCTACAGCCTTTGGACTAGAATTGTAACCTTTTGAGGAGCTCCAGTGACATTCACAAGAATTTGCTCTAGCAGTTTTGCATTTTATAATAATCAGCTACTTTGCTGACGGATCAGTATATCTCCATATTACCAAGCTAATTCATTCATTTTTGTAATCTGAGTATTTCAAAACAGCAGGTGCTGATCTCTGTATTTATGAACCTATTCATGATCATAGCGACATCTTGTCATTTTTCAGTCTGACAAAATCTGACAGAGGTCTGCTTCAGTCAGTCAAAATGCTGCTTTTTTGTCTTGTTTTTACTGGCACCCATTGCTTGTAAGTATCAAATAAATTCACTATCTGCAACTCTTCCCACTGTTAACATTTCAGCATAGTAGGACTTTTCCACTTAGGTTATTTTCACACTGGGATTCAGCCTTGTTACTTTGCTGGGCTCAAGATTTGCCTAGAATTGTGACAGAGATTTCATTGATTCACTACCCAAGTTCAAATAAAATAGCATGACCATCTCAACAGCCAAACAGTGCTAGCTGATTCATGCAAGAAATGCTGAAAAGTGCAGTTCCTTCTCATGCAAAGAGTTTCTTTCAGTAAATACTGTGCACACATTCAATTAAAAGATAACCTTTTCTTGAAGATGTTAACGTTCTTTGATGCAGCCTAAATATGATGTTTTAGCAAATGTTATAGAATGATTTTTTTTTTTTTTTTATAAAATCCTTAACATTTTTAGGAAAATTCAGGGAAAACCTCTTGAGCAGACCCTTATTTTAGGAACTGATTACGTAGTTATGCGTGAAGAGAATACATTAACTGTATTTTCACAGATATTCCAAGAATGTTCTGTCAGTAAAATCTCAAAGCTTTTTAATAATCTGCATCCCTAATTCTCATGCATTTCCCTGCAGCCGCAAATGAGTCCTTTGAAGGACCCTCCCTGTTCTAAGAGTAGAAAGATTAAGGAACTATTCTCAGGTTAGTGTTAAGTGGATGGGCTGAGAAAGAGCAGAAGCACAGATGAGTTCCACCACACAATGCTTTTGTGCTTCACCCTGACCAGTTATTCAGGGAAGATCATCTGTGTAAGGAAGTGGCCCTAATGATCACAAGTTACCAACCCATCTGATCTTTTCTGCATTGCCTCAGGAGCTGGTTTCTCAGCAGTTGGGGATCTTGGCATCACTCAGCTGTCCATCAGCACTCAGGTTCAGGCTTCTTCAGGCTTTTAGCAGCAGGGCAGAATCTAATAGCTGTGTTAAGAGTATGGGAAGCTTAATCTCTGAAAGTGCTTTCTGTGGTCTGACTTAAAAGATTTCTTGCTGGAAATATCTGGCCTATAAATCTTCAGTACACTGTAAGACGACTTACAAATATTTTATCAAGGTGAAAATGCCACTGTCTGGGTGAATCAGGCTGTGAGGCTGATGGCAGTCAGACTGCACAGTACTTCAGTATTATCTTAGTCACATGCACTACACTAAGCAATGCTATAAATACTCTTTAGCCTTCTTAGTTTCTCCCTGCCTTATTTTGTGTCCAGCAACAACAGAAATATTGAGACATCTATAAGCAACAAAATTTAACATATTCAGATGTACTACTCAAGGAAATACTGAGGAATTGATAAGAATGAGTCATTACATTTCACTGTGTCAACAGTTAATAGGCTTGGTCAGCCTGGTTCCATTACTAGCAGGGCAAGGTAACCCACGCCCCAGGAAAGGGAAAAGGTAGAGAGATGGGCCTAAAAACAAAGCAGCAGCAATGATCTGAGGAGAAACAAACTAGTTTACTAAATAAGATATCAGAACACAAGGTAACACACTATAATACAATATAAACAGGCCAAACAGAAGAGAAAGGAGAGCATGCTTCATGATATGCAAGCAGTTTTATCTTTCCCTCTGAGCAGAAACAGTAACAGAACAGCAAACATTCCTCCAGGGTATGTAATTCTTCTCTTCTGGGACAGGTACCCAGAACTGGAATATTAACTCTTTAACTTTCAGTGTACTACATGGTGTCATGATGTGGAATACTAATAACCAAAAATCATAAAACCATGACACACTACTAGCAAATGCTGGCATTAAGAATGTATAGGTATGAAAATATTGCCTGTTCTTCATTAAACTTGTACAAGTCACATCGTTCTCCAGATCTGGCATCAGCATTTTGAATGCGGGTTCTGCTCAAGAATGTCTGCAGCACAGAATTTTTTAGTATCTTAAACTTTTTAACATCCCTGTTGATCTGTATAGTCACTTTTTGAATTACTGTGAGGAAAAATTGTGTGAAATTTCATTCTGATAGCTACCATATCATCTATTTCCTAGAACAAACGGTATAATAATAAAAAACTCTGAAAGAAACACTTGCCCCAGAAATGAAGAATTTACCTCCACAACCTGAAAGTGGCTATGAGCACACCAACCAACCAGAATAGCTGTTGCTGTTCTGGAGAAATTCAACTGAAATTGCTTTAAAGCATCTCCAGGAATGCTGTTCCACACATCTTAAAATAGGGTTCTAAATATGATATAAATTTCTACCAGAAAATGCTTGTGTATCTCTGTTTATATAACTTGAAGTGCTTACAAGATTGGCTTGAAACATCAGCTTAATTCTTACGCTAAGTGCAACCTGCTTAAGTGCAGTTCTCTGTAGAAAAACAAAATGCATCTCAACTGAGAAGAAAAAAAAATTAAGATGTCGGTGCAATTATCAGGCAAAGTCATATGAAAATAAAATCGTTTAACATGAGAGAGATTGTGTTCCAAAACATTCAGAGGTCTTAAAAAGGTTTTAATTTATTAAACAGTTAACTAATAATCTTACAAAGTAATCTACACTTCAGTTTTTCACAAAAACAAAAAACAAAAAACAAAAAACAAAACATTACAAATATAATGAAAACAAATCTGTGAATATGAATATAAAATGAATAAAGAATGTAGAAAAACCTGCAAGCCCCAGGGAAAAAAAATAGCAAAATCTGGTCTAATAAAAACAAGCTGAATCTGACCTTAAATAAAGTAGGCAAACAAAAACACTCAGACAAAGAAGAGATCAGAGGAGCGAGTACTGCTTTAGCAATACACTGGCTTTTGAAGCTTCTTCAGAACTGTGTTGAGGGGGAGACTGAAGACAGACAGACCACACATGAAATTATAATACAATCAGATCAATACAATAAGAATAATACAACCAAAATTTCATCACCTGAGAAGCATTTTGTAGCTGAGACCTACTTATTGAAGAGCTGGACTGGGAGCACTCAAAGCCACTATTGCCTCCATAAATGAATTATTTTCCGTTGTTCCACTAAAATAAAATAAAAGCTGCGAATTTATAAAGCAAGTTTTCTCTCACTTCAAAAATTATTTCCCAGTTAGAAGGGAGATTTGCCTCAACTGCTACTCAGATTTTGGTCTCAAAATCTGTTGACAGGTAGTGGGAAAAAAATCATTGCCTCGAATACACATGGAATCACACATTGCATCTTATCCAAGTGCGACAGGGAAAAATTGTCTTCATTCCTTGATATTTTTAATGGAGGAATTTGCACTATAACAGTAAAACTTAAATGCATCTTAAAGAAATGTTTAATTTTTTTCCAATTTGTGTCCACTGTTACTAAGAGAACCTTAGATAACTGAGATGTAAAACAAAATTGAATCACTTCCAGTTGATTCTAGTAAATATAAGAGATGTTACAATGCTCTCAAAAAAAAAAAAAAAAAAAAAAAAAAATCAAGAAGATTAATCTATACAGAAATATAAATCAGGGGATTTTTTTGTCCATGCTGTGATGTTGGCAATATAAATGATGTTTTCAATGCCCCAGAAAGTCCTGCAACATTCAGCTACTGCTTGAGAACATTTCCTGGCTAAAATGAAGACTCCTGAGACAAAATTTTTGGAGGGAATCTAAATGTCAATACAGGAGTGCTCTGGGAGAACAGACTGACCTTGAGTTAGAGCAGTGTCTACTTAAACACAGACATTTCTTTTCCTTACTGACATTTCCAAATGAGGTTGCCTGACCTATCTTCTCGCAGTGCCTTTGCAGAATAACTTTCTTCAGATTTATTTTGTTAAGAGAAGAATTAATGTGAAGTCCTGCCTTTTTGTGGCATGCTAGAATTTACATAGTAAACCGTATGGCTGTTGTGTTTTGCTTATTTTTCTTGAAATTTTCAGAAATGAGAATTAGTGCTAGAATACAGAAACACAAGAGTAAGAGAGCTACAGGGCTGAAAAAACCTACATGTTTTCTTACCTTTATTTTTATCTTAATGTTTATTTAGTAAATACTCCAGGTATAAAAGAAATAATGCATTGTAGTAATCATGGCTGCAGCATGCTCTTCAAAACTTTGCCCCACTTTCCAGTAAATACAGATTTGTTTGCATCTCTTCCAGCACATTTTAAGATATGGTGTTTTATGTAGTCCAGTGAAAAGACTTCTAGAGTACACCAAAGCCCGGTAAACATTATGAAAAATAACTCATAATTGTGACCTATATTCACACCTTCTACGCTATGTTTCAAAAAATATATAGTCAGCAAATTAACTAACAAGAGAGGAATACAGCTGAAAGGCAGAACTATGAGTGCTTCCATACAATTCTCATTTTTTTTCCATGCCATTGGTACTTCACAATTTAGAAACACCTACACTGTAATACCGTTCCACTGAAAATAAGTCAGAAGTAATATGCACATAAAAAGATCAAAACAGAGCCTTCAGATGTTTCACAGAATATTTTTTTCTTGAAACTGAGGTGCTTTTAAAGTTCAGAGTTTCATGAAAGGCAATCTTTGGCTAAAATCAATGTACCAGCAAGATAAAAGGTTCAACAATATGACTACAGTGATCAAAGCCTTTCAAAAGAATGATCCACTCTTTTTAAACCATATCCCAGGAAACAAGTCCTTTAAATGCAATATGGCTTGTACCAAAGGTAAAACTGATGAAACTCTAAGTCCAAAAGATATATAGCAGTTATGTTTTACTACACTGGATGCTTTAGAAGTGACAATGACTTGATGAAAAAATAGGTTGTTTTATATACACTGTAAAAAACAGACAATAATGACTACAGCTAGTAGTAAAAGAAAACTTATAAAAAGGGTCTGTTGCAAAATTCTGTGTATAAATTACACAGCCTTCTGTTGTAATGGGAAAAAACTTCAAGTAAGTAGGTTGATATGCACACTTCTTGGAAACAAACATGTTTTGCCCCTTCCTGAAGTAACAAAACCTCAAAGTTGTCATGCAACTGCAGAAAACCATAATGGTGAAAAAAGCTTATTTATACTTACTTGCCATAATGAGTAGAAAAGAGGGCAGACAATGACCAATCACATAGCACATTTTTTATGTGAATATTCTTACTACCTTTGTGTTTGCCTCACAGAACAGTAGCACCTCAGGCTTCCACCATGCACTAGGAGATTCTGTGAACTACACGGGGTGATGTGGTATAGATCCCTTTCTTTGTGGACAGGCATATGCATCTATATCTCAGAAAACTCAATAAATCAATAGTAACTGGCCCCTTTGTTGCAAGGCTCAGCAATGAGAAAAATTAAATGACACAAATGTAAAAATAGGGAGCAATGATTCCCAGATGTTTTCTCCAAGCAAGAGGATGTTTGCACAGAAACATCAGAAAGCTTCAGCAGTTCTAGTTAAGGCTCTTTACTGGTTTAGAGAACTAAATTATTTTTAAACAAAGATTTATCAATCTAAAGATGAGTGGTATCACACTCACATGCATCAGTTGGTCAGACAGAGTGAAGGAGAGAGATGGAGAGTGAAACAGCTTTCTCTCATTTCTGCTGACTGAATGGACAGGGTACCTATGTTGTTCAGAGCAAGAGAGAAGAGAATTTTATTTTTACACCACAGAACAAAGTTTCTTTTCTACTACCAGCCTTGTGGAAGTACACTGCATATCAAAATCAAACCAAGGTTGGTTAAACGTCATGGAGCTGATGACCAAATAGAAAGCATTAGAAGGGTGACTTCAAAAGACGTCATTACAGAACATCTCCTCAGTGAACAAAGCAAAAAGCAGCCAGACTAAGTTAAGCATTGCAGAATGGTTTGGTCTACAGAACCTGCCTCTTCTGAATGCTCCTGACCAATCCAGCAGGGCCAGGAACTGCAGGTGACAGAAGCCAGGAACCTTGGCATTAAAAAACATTCTGGACTGCAGGGAAAGGCCGATTCTTAGGAAACGCCATAACTGTTACTTGTCCTCATGGATTTATTAATTGGCTACAAAGTCATGATATATAAATTTAAATACTGGGAATACTATATTATAGCTAGAGAAGTGGCAAAACTTTCCTTCAATATGTCACCTTAACAATAGTACCTTTTAAAGGCTCAGGGTTTACATGAAAGTTTTGATTCATTTCAAGAGCACTGATACTGCATCAAACATTCCTGGATTTACTTACTGCTCACCCAAAGGGTATTAGTACAGCACAAGAGCACGATGAGACCTGCTTGAAAGTTTGTAGTCAACCCTTCACATTAATATTAAAAGGAAGAACAGTGATTTCTCTTTAACTCACTGGCATTGCTTGTTCAAGGTGAATGAATGATAGCTTTCTAAGAGCATTATCATTGCATTTTCTTGTTTTTATTTTCTTCCCCTTCTCCCCCCATAATCATATAAAACACAACCTCGAGACCAATCAACATGTACTTACATTTTTATCCACAAGTTAGTTGTAGGAAATAGAAAAATCTCACACTGAAATGAATTCTCTGAAGTCTCAGATTACACGTATGAACTTCTCAGTGCCAAAACATCCAACAGTATTACAGAACTCAAATTTATTGGGAAGGTTAGAAAAACACTCAATTAGAAACCCATAAAAGATCTTTTGTTTATAGAATATTATATGTATGATAGAATAGTCTATCAGATAATGGACTTCACAAAAATAACTGCACTCCCTATAGTTTAAGACGTAGTAATTGCTTAAAATTGTTAAGTTCCCATTTATTTCATGCAGTTCATTTGTTTCTTGCATATATATTTATATAAAAAAACAACCTTCTATGAAAAAAAGATTGAAAATGCGTAGATTTTATCATGCAATTCATGGTTGAATCAAGTGGGTTTTTCTGTTTCATTGTTTTTGTGTTTGTTTGTTTTGTTTTTATTTTTTGAATCCTGTTAAGATAAAGGCTTAGAAAACATGGTATAGAAGTGGTCATAATATTTTAGACAGCTGAACATTAAGTAATGTGCTAACTGGGGTCAATTCCATTTGATCCAGCCTCTTACAAGTCCTGAACAAATATGCTTCTAATCTCCTTCAACTTCTCTTGCTTAATTTTCAGCATATAGCAAAGACCTATTCAATGAGCAAAAGGAAGGGAAGATGCCTAATTATTTTAAGAGGTTACAACATGCTTTCACTGGAAGATTTAAGTCTGGATGTGAAGAGAAAACCAAGAGATGCACCCTCACTTTTGCAATAAAGCAGTTATCAGGACATTTCAGACCAGAAATATGGACCCACGGGATGAAGGAACAGGTAAATAGCAGGTCTAGCTATCATTGAAAACTTACTTGAGCCTATTACTTCTGCAGCACACAGTTGGAGAGAACACTAGCTCTGCAGAAATACTCCCTGTTCAAAGGAAAGATACATTGTTCTTCTAAGGAAGAAAGATGTGGAAGAACAAACTTCCCTATGGTACTCCTACCAATTTCTACCTGCCTAAGTTCTAGTCTCTCTACCTTACATCCTTACAAGCTATGTACATTTCAGTGTTTATTAAAAGAAGAGTTTAAAGAACAAAATAGCCAGGTTAATTACTAACAAAATGTTTTATAAAGACAAAATATATTTAACTGTTGGTCAGTGAAGAATATAGAGTACACAAAAACACAAAATCCAGGTGTTTGGTCAAAAAAAAGCATACAAAACTGATACTGCTTACAAATTATTTATTTAATTAATTATAGGTTGAAAGCTTTTAGATGTACTATTCTGCCTCTCAGAGGCATAATTTATTCATCTTATATTTTTTAAAACCTGAAAAAACATCCTTTTAAAGCATATTCTCTACAGATACATTTCTGTTTCATTATTCTTTCTCCTTGGGACATGGTACTTTACTTTCTTCTTTCACGTCACCTCTGAGAAGGCTTAATAGCTTCAGCATACAGGGGTTTTCACCTAACACCCCTGCGAGATAGACAGAAAACTTTCATTTCTGTCCCATAAACATTGTATGTGAATTTACTCTTCATAAGCACTTACCATATATTTTTCCTACCCCAAAAATAATGATCGATGAGCCTATTTTAAGCCAGGAACAACTTATTTCATTTAAAAATTCTTTAACTCTATTTTACTGCATTTTTTTCTGGGGGTCTGTTACATTTCTGTAGCTTTATCATATATCAAACAAAAGGTTCTCTTTGCTATTTATTGCTGCCAGCCCTGACAAAAGCCATTTCAAATTTACTACTTCAATTCATTACTTAAGATATCTACTTCTATGCTGAGAATTGTATAGGGCTTTTACCATTCTAATATTATACTGCATATTTTTGAAGTCGGAAAAAAAAATATAAATTTCAATAAATTGTCAAGGCCACAGAGGGAACCTTTCCAACAGGACTTGACCATAAGGTGTTATTCATTTCTAATTCCCTTGCCAAAACAGGCAGACTTTAGCCCTCTCTGTTGTTTACTGTGCTGTAATATAATTAGCATTAGTTATGCTAAAATGTGAATCTTGGGGTCTACAAAATTTTGTGTGTTCAGAGAATGAATTGCAAGATTTCTGCATAGTTAATTGTGTCTTTTTATTTGTGCCTCTATGCCTTTAATTTATACATATTAAAGCTCAGTGTTAGGCAGCCTGGCTATGGAAGACTGGATGCTGTAGTATGGATATTGTTTTCCTCTTACTTCATGAAATTATTTTTATTGTTTTTCTTGAAGTATGTACTTCTTGTCATCAAAACTACGCATAAAAATATAGCCAGAGTCTTGTGCTTCCCACACAGATAGGTGAAAAAGGAAAGCTCACTGAGAACTATTTTAAATTCTCTTTTTAAAGAAAAAAAAAAAAAAAAAAAAAGTAGCATTTTAGCCCTGAAAATAGTGCAAGAATAATACTGGTAACAAAAATCCAGAGCACCTTTTAAACATTTCATAAGGACATCAATACGAAAAATAGCAACCTATAGAGTAGAAGTTTCCAGGTAATAAACAATTATTTGGTTGAACACGTAATACTTTTATGCGCAAGGCTTATTTGGAGCCATGATTCAGCATTTCTGCTATTACTAGACTGTATCAAACTGATAGCCTTTTTTTATTTCTCATAAACACTTTTTAAGGGCAGTATGATAGTGAGAGTTAAGCATATGCAGTGATAGAGTGCTCTCATCATATTACTTCAAGCTGCTATGGTTTATCGCTTTGCCTCAGAGAGCTTGCAAAATACAGCAAATCAAATCTGTTTTTAAATGCCTGTCTACCTCAGATTTGCTCTACAGTTCAGGGAAAAAATTATTATTGACATATTACATTGCAGTCACAGTGCCAAAAAGAAAAACAGTGGTATGTCTGTATGCAGGCAACACTTTGTGGTATATATTCAGGATATTTTAGATTAAATTAGGAATGAGCAGTTATTACGTTATTAACCTGAACTCTCCATATTTTGAATATACATTGCTTAGAAAGCCTATTTCCCAAGATGGTGGCATTCTTGAGATGACTGTCTGCTGTGAGTCTTGTATGATAAACTGAGCAACAGATTTCAGTTTAGGTTAACAAAAGTAAGAATCATCTATTCAGGGTAAAACTTCATCATGAAGACAAATAGCATACCTACCAAAGAAAACGAGATTTGCATTTTGAAAAGAAAAAAAATGTATCACCTGATCCGTGTCTACGCTATGAAATGCTATGTTGAAATCACATTAATATTATGTTCTTGTAACATGGGTGTACAAATGTTTTAAACCACTTAACAGCAAAGTTCATATACTTCAAAGGAGGTTATCACAAAGACAGACACCTTGCAAAGCCGCATGCTAAGACTGAGAGACAATGGACATTAATCAAAGTAAGAGAGGTTGTAAATGCATACAAGGAAAACCTTTGTCAGCATGAGGACAGTCAAGTAGTGGAGCAGGCTGCCCAGGGTTGTTCAGCTTCCAGCATTGGTGGCTTTTAGGATGCAACTAGACTAAGCCTTAAGTTACCTAATCTGAGCTCATAGCTGGCCTTGTAATGAGCAGGACATTGGACTATAGCCCTACTATGAATTATTCTATGATCCCATTAAGTTACTGGAAAGACCCACTGTCTTTGATGAAGCCAGTCTCATAAACCTCAAATGCATCATAGGCACATCACACATTAAGTCATGTGCCCTTTGAAAGTTCTTACTACTTCCAAGAGAACTGAAGTGCACCGTAAATCACATTTCAGCTGAGATACTTCCATGACCACTGGAAAGTACAGTATTTTTCAGGGATATCACTGAACTTCATATTAGGAACCTTCCTCACCAAAGTACAGTAATCAGGACTAGATAACCAACTGAATGCTAGTATGAGAGGCTTCCTGAAGTTAGAGTGCTATCACTCTCCCTAACAGAGAGCTCTATAGCAAAAATGCTTCTGGATAAAATTTTATCATACCAAGAGACAGACAAATCTTGCAGGCCAGAATCCGGTGACTGCACAGCAAGTAAGTTACAATAGTTAGAATATTGAAGAGTTGAGTGGAATAAACAAATAGATACCTGGTTTCTTAGATTTAACACATATACATTCCTATTTTAAAATAATCATGTTTTAGAGGTTATTCTGTGTAAAGAAAATGTTTGCATTTATATTTAAACCAGAAGTTTGAGTGGAAAAGTAACAAAGAAAAATAAAAAATAAAAATAAAAAAAACACAAAGAAAATCAATATTAGTTCACATGGTTAGTTAAACTGACTAACCACACTAACCATAACAACTTCAGTGAACCTACCTTTGATCAGTCTTCCAAAATTAAAGTCTTTTAATTCTGTGAAAGAGATCAAAAAGTACCTGCTAAGGTTGTATTCCTATAGCCCGTAAACACAACACTGCCACTGATAGGTACAGGCCACAGGTTACTGAACATGTAAGAACTGAGATTTGTCAGATTTGCTCTCTCATCCTGTCTTGACCTGCCTGCAGCTTTGCTTTTACTTGTTAGTTCTACCAGACTTGTCTTTTAATGACCACGTTCCTATACTTACTTCTATGTCTGCTTAACTTCTCATGTTACAACCAAGGATTTCATACAGATAGAAGCAACAAATTGTTATCCTGTGTAGAATTATGTATTTATGATTGCAAGGTGGTAATGCAGTAGGCAGAAATACAGGCCTGGTAGAGGTCTTCAGAAATAGAAACTCTGGATATGGTGTGGATGACTAGAAGCATGGGGTGATAAGAGATGGAGCAGACCCAGTTAACAAGGAGCTTCAAGAAGAGAGGAGGAAGTGGGCAGTTAAAGAAAACAATGCAAAACAAAAAAAGGTTTAGGAATAACAGAGAAAAAAGAACAAGAGACCACACACATAAAAATGACTACACATGGATAATAGCATAAGGAAGAAGCTATCAACACATTTTTCCCAACAAAAGACGCACTGCTAACTATTTAACATACTCCCCTTACACTTTCTGATATCGCTGACCTTAGGACTCAGAGCAACAGTACTGGTGCAGTGCCCATATCATCAAGACAAGGGGTACATAGTACCAAGTGTACGTATGTACAAGAGTTTTGAAAGTATTAATACTACAAATATTTTCTTTCCATTACCATTCTTCCCTATTTTTTTTTTAATAACAATTAGATATGAACTAGTAATGATTCTTTTATTAGAGACTTCTAAGATTTCAATTATACTTAATTTGTCCTTTATGCATGTGTTTCCTTTCTGCCTGTAACAGGATCTCAAACATAACAAGTTATGAGAGTTTCTATTGCATTCTTCATAGTAGCAAAACCAGAAGCAGCTTAGTTATTCTGTACACAAAGCAAATTCAGTGCAACGATTAGCTCAGCTTTCATCTTATTCCAATAAGTATGAATTAGAGATAAAAAAAAAGCATATCCCAGTTGAAGGAATAATGTTTTGTTCCTCCAGTTCCTCTGCAGATAAACGCGATTTTATTCAGCTGACCTCCAATATTTTTGCAGTGAAACTATGATTAATATGCTGCCCATATCATTTTAACATGCTGTGAAAAAGAACTAGTATATAGTTACACATTCTTTCATCTATGCCTTCGCCACTGTGCTGGTGAAGCTTTAGTCAGTTACTAGAAATAACAAGGAACTCATAATTATATTTTATAAATATGAACAGAGATTAGTCAGTTCCTTACTGTATCACAGATGAAAATGAACCGTGCTAAATAATAAATACTTCACACACTTTCTATTTTGGATTACAAATTCAATTTAAATAAAACACTTATGTAGTCACTTTTCAACAGTGAAATATAATCGATATGAATAATATATAGCACCTAACCACAAGGATTTTTTAATTTAAGATATACTCATAACCAAAGTCATCAATGAGAAAGCATTAAGCTGATTTCCTGAACCCATTATTTAGATTTGCTGCACTGAAGCTGTTCTACTTTATATTCAGTTTTTGTGAGAAAGGATACAACTTTTTCCACTAATATTTAAGACAAAATTTAAAGAACAGAATTTTCTGGGAAGAAAACAAGTTAGGAGTTCTTCAGAGACCAAACAGAGATGTCTTATGCTTGTGTCTTGTCTCCCTTGGTCTACTACCAAAACACTTTCAAATCTGAAATAAAACAAGCATTTCTAAAAGATGCATGTCTTTACATGTCAGTGTAAATTCTCCATTCAGCACTATGTAGGGCATGAAAAAAATAATAGTCAGTATGTCAGCCATAAAGTCTCTGATGCTCATCACGTTCTAATTTAAATATCATTCACTAACTTCCCTGAGACCAGCCTCTTCATTTACTGACAGCATCTTCAAGAACATAAGAAAAGCTTTACTGGTTTCAATCAGTGTCCTTTCTCCTGCCTCAGGACACTCTATTTAAAGATAATGTCAGAGTCTGACCTCCACTGTTTCCCCTCACACAGCAGCCAAAGTGTTAGAGTGTACATTGCTACATATTCAGTTTAGTAAGCTCTATTTATGGATCTACTGTCCATGAATATGCAACGTCATTTTGAACTTCTTGATGATAACCGCTGGTATTCAAATACTATTCTAGAAATAATCTTCCCCTATTTGTGAGGTACTAAACATTACTCCTCTTTCTCACACCTATATTTTTTTTTCCCTAACTTCATTTCTCTGATTAAGCTTCAAATTTCTCCTCGCAGACTTCTCAAATGCAGCCCTATATTTCTGTTCTATATTCTGGAGAAAGTAGACAATTATAAAATCCAGTCAAGATAACAACTTCAAAGTGAGTAAGAATTGGTTACTCTGAATCTGACAATATATCTAACACACTTCTCACAAAACAGCCTTCAGAGATCCTTTACACAAAGATAGTTAAATCATGACAAAGTATATATTCAGATTTCACCTCTATCCTGAGTACTGTGATTTTTTTTTTTTTTTAAACCCACATTTAATTTCTTCAAAAGGAAGGGAATTTAACATATTAGGTCTCCTCTGAGGATGCCATTCTCAGCAAAGGGAAATTCATAATGAATGTTCATTAATGTTCTTTATCAGTTCATTAAAGCTGCTTGTGCACTAGGTTTATGAACATCTTTGATAAACATTTGGATTTGTTGTGCATGAACTGTTCATGAATAGTCATTAAACTGTCCCTAAGTTTATTTATTATGAGTGCTTATTAATTTCTCATGAATTATTTTCAAATTCAGGCTGCTGTAGGATTCATCCATAAACAAAGAACACAGTATGTATTACTAGAAATAAATCTTAAAAATCATATTTCTAATGATTAACACATAGGAAATGTACTTTCTTTGTCAGCTTAAATCTAACAGAATTTCAGAGCACTACAGAAAACACCACCATATCTTGAGAATACACAGGAATTTACGAATAAACTGACAGCTAAATTCGATCCATATTACTGCAGAGTAGCACTAAACTCCTGGAGTCCGTGTGTAAGAATATTCAAATTTATGTAACATGTTGAATATCTCCTGTCTCCACATTAGGGGGAATACTTTATGCTCTGAGTAAAGATATGTAACACACACTGCACACACTTACACAACTTATGTAAAGCAAAACCTTATGCTCAAAAAAATCCAAAACATATCAAAATTACACAATTTGATTTCCTTGATCTCTGCACAGCTGCCACTACTTGATTAAGCTAGCTTTTTTCCCTGCCAGTTTCTAAAGCCTCCAGTGTCAAGTGGCACTATATTATTTTGACTATAGGACAGATCAGAAATTTATGATTTATATTATTTACTTTAGAGGGGCAATAATTTAGTCCTTGCAAAGCCCTGTGCTGTCATAGATAATGGTTAGCACCTGGATAGCTCAGATGAATTTACATTATACTTGCACAGCTTGTGTAATCACCTCCATTGCACTGCTACCACACCCATTATAAAATTATTTTCATTAAAATTTTATTGTATTGGCTAAACAATGAATATTGAAGGTTAGTTTATTAATGGAAATTAGACAGTCTTCTGTCTTAACTTGTTATTTTGACTGGCGAGCAGAGAGGATTTGTCATAAATATTACAAACAGATTTTTTTGTACCGTTTCCATTCAATGAAAGAAAGAAGTAAGGGAAAGAATGCAATTAAAAGAATGTAGTAACCCATTGTATCAGCATAACGCGATGGAAAGCACAGCATTACCAGCAGAGCAGCAAGGTCCCAGGCTACAGAAAGTGACAATTTGCTCAAACATAACCACCACAGGGAGAGAAATAAAGGAAAGAAACTTCTTACCCTCAGAAGGCCTCAGGTATACAGGGATCTCTAGCCAACCCTTAAATGAAGTCTAGGAAGGGGCGGATCCTCACTTCACCCCATCTGGTCACACAGGTGCATTGCATGCACCTGAGCTCCCCTGGGTTGGTCCTGCCTTCCCACCAGGTGCTTAATCACTGCTTCAAGCCCTGACTTTCCTAGCATTTCTGCTACAATCAGACTCACAGCAATGGAAAAAAAAAATCATGTAGGTTACTCATGATAAATGCTATAAGGAAAGCCAAGAAGGTTAAAATGTTGTGCAAGTGTCTATTAAAAAATGTGTTTGAACTTTGAACAGTTTCTGAATAACTGGACAGAAGCAAGAATTATGGCAAAGAACACAATGAAGAGATCAGAAACAGAAAATGGTTTGCAGTTGCCCCGTCCCTGGAGGTGTTTAAGTCCAGGCTGGATGGGGCCTTGGACAATCTGATTTAGTACTTGATCTAGCAGCTGGCAACCCTGCCTGTGGTAGGGTGGCTGGAACTTGATGATCCTTGAGGTCCCTTCCAACCCAAACCACTGAAGAAGACTCATGAAATTCACTGTAACAAAACTCAAAGTGAGATGAAACCCTTCAGGCCTCATTGTCAGTTTATTATAAATACAATATTTCTTCTGAGTTCAATCTTAACATCTTATGTCTTAACTTCTTACATTTGTGTAAGTAAATACTGTCTACACTAATAAATTTTCATCTATTCAGTAACATCGGTTTTTATTTCTCAATAGATTTCTCAGAAGTCATTTCAAATAAATTAGCCACAAAACATGAGTATACTGGCAGTTAGTATTCTATTTTATTATATTTTAAGGTCCCAACTCATTCACTTAGAAAGGTTGTAGAAAATTTTAGATAGGCCCTTCAGTGACCTATCCAGAGCCACATACATCTCAGATCTGATGCACAGGATATGCATTACTCATACTGACATTCAAAATCACACCATTGGAATCCCATAAGATTATGTAAAATCCAAGAAATTCAAAATGTAGTTTGAGTTTATGTAGTTTAGCTTCTAGTCAATAATACAGGAAAAAGGGGTATTTACTCTCAGTAACTGAGTGTCCTTTTCCATATTTTCAATCTTCCATCCTGAGAGACATTGTCCCCCACACACGGCACATAAAGATAATTACAGTAACAAAAGAAAAAGCCTGCTAAGAGAGGTATGTTGCCCTACTGGCATTACTAGAATAATGAAGCTCAGAAGAAAACATTTTGGAGGGACACACTGAGTGTAATAACTTGACTGCTATGAGACACCTTCTTGGGACCATAGGGGAGAAGGAGAGTGGCACTCCTAAACAAATGTCTCTTTGCTGTCCCTAGCTGCAATCAGAAATGTCTAGAGCAACGTGCATTTGTCGCCCACCATTCTGGAGTAGCAGCCCTAATGGAGTCCATCGTAAAGAGTGGTTGCACTCTACACTTTCTACAAGCACTTTCTACAAGAAAAGCCATTCTTGGTAACAGTGGCTCCAATTTAATAGCATAATCTTTACTTAATTTCTAGTCTGAAATTAATTTATCTCTCCTGCAGCGTTTGTTTTCAGGTTTTAAGAGCCTAATCTTGAGGACTGAATCATAATTATGATCTTATCCCAGAAACCGACACCACATTATTAGAAGGCAAATAACTAGAAAATTATCTGGATGATAGAAATAATCATTTTGGCCTTTTTCTTTTTGTACAAAAAAATTATCTCAGTG
This sequence comes from Phasianus colchicus, assembly GCF_987193195.1. Taxonomy (NCBI): domain Eukaryota; kingdom Metazoa; phylum Chordata; class Aves; order Galliformes; family Phasianidae; genus Phasianus; species Phasianus colchicus. Next base: position 51,997,250 of record NC_143439.1, on the reverse strand, counting down.
ACCAAATACAGATAAGATCACCCACACTGGCAATATGAGTTCAGACACTGCAGTGATTTCCTCAAAAAAAAAAAAAAAAAACCAAAACAAAACCTGTTGACACTTCAGTTAGCAGGTCATCCAGCTGAAATGGGAAGAAATAAAGGTTAACCTTCTACTATATATGAGCAGATTGATGTAGTGAGTGAAGCCTGCCTTTTTTTCCCCCCAACCACCACTGCCTAGATTTATAAGAATCATGACTCTGAAATGAGATAACTTTATTACTTGAACACCAAATGAATTTGTATGGAAATCTATCAAATAAATAGCTTGTCTATTAGATATTAATTTAAAATTGATATTTTCCAACATTTACCATTTACTATCAAAAGGAAACTTATTATCCTAATTGCTCTTTATAAAGAAATATTGAGCACACCTCAAACTCTCCACATAGTCTAAGTTAATTACAAATTGTCAGCAATATATATGATTTAATTAAATTATTAATAAAATAACTATTGTACTCTGAACAATGGAAAATGCCTGTGCAAGAAACTGTTCATATGCTCCAGACAATTGAAACATATCTATAACTCCTGCTTCCAGATCTGGAAGGTATTTAGTTCCAGGAGAACATATTAATTCTAGAGCAATATGCCAAAATTTTCACCCCTTTGAGGGTCTGAATATAGGCATTTAGACTTTTCAGATTTACTACTCTTCCAGATGCTCTATCTACTAGTCCAAATCAATCAGGATTTCTCTTCATCTCTGTGCTGCAAGTTAAGCTTAACAGATCACTCAAAAATCAAAGTTAATTGTTTCAAGAACAAAAAGAAAGACCACAAGTACTACCCGTTTAACTACCAATGTTCTAGAACAGCCACAAAGACCTGCATTTATCTACTCCAATAATGTTGCTATCTGATATAAAATTTCATATCTGAAATGTCAGTTAAGCATGAGGAAGATGTGAGAAAACTAAGAGAGGATTTCAGAGTGGAAAAGAAACAATAAAATGCACCTGATTAGGATCTGATACAAAAATTAGACATGGAGACAGATAGGCACTAAACCACAGAATCACACAATCATAGGGGTTAGAAAGGATTTTTGGAGATCATCTAATCCTACTCCCCTGCTAAAGCATGTTCCCTAAAGCAGACTGCACAGGGAAGTGTCCAGGCGGGTTTTGAATACATCTAGAGGAGGAGACTCCACAACCTCAATGTCTCAGTGCTCTGTCAACCTCAAAGTAAGTATTTTATTATGTTCAGATGAAGCTTTTTCTTCCAGTTTGTTCCCACTACCCCCTTGTCCAGACACTGGGCACCACATAAAGAGCCTTGCTCTATCCTTTTGACACCCACCCCAACTTGTAATGATTTCTTAAGGGGTCACTCTCATTAAATGTTAAATTTATTGTTTGATCCAAAACTCATTAAAGTAAGACAGAAAACTGATACCCAATTTAAATTTAAATACCCAATTTAATAGTTGCAAAATGCAGAGTGCAGACATTGTCATTGGTATCAAAAGTTCATGCTTGGCTGAGAAATGCAGATGTTGGTGGATGTTCATGTATAAGAGCATATGCTTTTCCTCACCAATACAACTGTCAAGTATCACCAATCCATCACAAACAAGGGTTGTAATACTTAGCCTTTAATGAATTTCAGGTTAATGATGCTTACGTATTGTCCAGATACAATTTACAGACTTACTTATGTAGTCACTCTAATAAAGATTAAAGCCCCAAAACATCAAGATTATATTCACTATAATGAAGTTAAAAAAAAAAAAAAAAAGTAAAACAGAAGTAGTCAGTTGTCAAAACACACAACTGAAGCTTCATCTCATAGTAAAATTCTTTCACATAATTCATATTTACTATTCTAACAAATATCATTTATTTAAACGAGCAAGAAAGAAAAGATTTTTTTTTTTTTTGCATATACTGCCAATAATTCCTGCCAATAATTTTATACGAGATCAGAACAAAACACAATACATCAGCTAGAAGATTAAGTGAACTCAGGTTTCTAAAAATGTGCATAAAGTGATTCTTGAATCAGAGATAACATTATATGGGGATTGGACTCAATTACCTTTAGAGGTCCCTTCCAACGTCTTCTGTGATTCTGTAATAGATATCTGAGATACCCATGATATCTTAGAAATATTTTTAAAATATCACGATTTCCTGATTCTGATAACTTTTGCTAGACACTTTGGATGGTAAGTTCTGTGAAAGGAGGTAAAAACAAGTACAACTTCAATATATTTTACATTTATTAATATACAAAAATGATCTTCTGGCATTATTACTGGTAATTATGTCCACAGCAAAGCTAACACAATACTTAAGCAAGGTGGACTCACATCAAGAAAGCAGGCTGTAATGATAGCTTTGGTGCCTCAGAGTCTCTTTCTTGATCTTTTCGTCTCAGTGAACATTGATGAAACTTCTATAGGGAAGGAACTGTCACGTACATCAACACTCTGATATCTGTGGACCCATAAAATGGGGTCCAGCTTTAGCAGAGACTACTTGGTAAAAGTTGAGAGGGGACAGAGAGAATGCGGCAGTCATTTCAATTCTTAGTAACTGCCAAATTTTACATTATATTTGTAACTGCATAATAAAAGTCCTCTTTATTTTTGGTTTGAGTATCCCGATGATTTCCATGACAATAGAGACGCTCGTCTGATGCGTCTGTCTTTAAATCCAATTCTTAAGTGATTCCTTTCTCCTCAACTAGATATTAGGTAAGCTGGATATTAAACATTTCTGGAAGATGACTCCTCACATCAGCATCAAAGATGTTCTGCTGATGTTAAGGACTTGCAGAGATCTATAAGCACTGGGAGGGAAAGAATTGTTTATTTTGATGTTTGATCAGATGCTGATGCCTTCAGAAATCTTGGATGATTACAAAAGGCTAATGTTCAGAAATGCCTTGCAAGTTCACAACCCAAAATCCATTAAAAGGTGAAAAACTTCTAAAGCACAGTTTTAGAATATTTTCCTTTTAAAAGCCAATGAAAGAGACATCTACGCTTTCAGAATGTTGCTCTTTAAACTACTCAACACATCTGTCTCCTGCAACTTCAGTATCCAGACACATTAGTCCACATTCTACAGTGAGAAACTTAAGGTAAGTTAACATTTATTTTAAAACAAGTCATAAAGGCATAGATAAAGTAATTAGCACATGGTCATCCTGCAGCTGAGCTTAGAATCAAAACTGTACCAATATAAGTACCTAGTTCTCATCTTTCTAGTAAGAAGTCCTATTTCTCTCTCAAATACCATCTTTAAAATAAATTCAAACTCCTGTTTCCATCTTAACAGAAACTTACAATGTTAGAAGGAAGATTCATTCTTCAGCCACTGGCCTCTCTTAGCAATTAGCTGATCTTCCAGCCACACTCTTTGCATTAGAGATGACCTACCAGAATTCAAGAAGCATTTGAGCAATGCTCTCAGAAATATGATTTGAATTTTGGATAGTCCTGTCTGAATCCAGGAATTGAACTCAAAGATCTTGTGGGTCTCTTCCAGCTGGCGATATTTATGATTTTACCTATTTCTTTGCTTTGCCAATCTCAGACATTACCTGCACACAACGTTATGTTAGATCTGGTGGAAAAAAAAAAAAAAAAAAAAAAAATGTAGACAGGTTGGTGCTTCTTTCTTATTCCTGTAGCTCCAGTTTACTGAGACTCAAAGGATCACATTCACATGTGAGCATGAGTTACCAGTTCAGAAGCATGGTAGAAACACTGATTACACTGTGAGCACATATAGGGCCTCTTCTCCCTTGTGTGAGTCCTTTGATGGATAATGAGGCCAGATCTGCAAGTAAAACGATCACCACAATCTGAACACTCTAATGATATTTTCTGCCTATGGTGCATTTTTTGGTGCTGAATCAGAGCTGAGTTGAAGTTGAAGACTCTCTTACACTGTGTGCATTTGTGAAGTGTTTTTGCAGTCTGGATACACAGATGATTGAAGAGGCTTGAGCTGCGGCTGAAACATCTCTTACACACAGCGCATTCATATGAACTCTGTCCTGGTGAAGGTCTCCCTGAGATCACATTGTCTTGGAAGTTTCCCACATTACAGCATCTCTTCTTGGATACCGCTGTCTGTTTCTCCACAAAGGCTGTTTGCAAACTGCCATTTTGAGACTTTTCACCCTTCTGGCAACCTTGGTCATTGTTCTGGAAGATGTTTTCTCTTTGACTTCCTGATGACACCTTGTACTCTTCTGCATGTACCAGTCCCTCATGTTCATGATTCTCCCCTTCTTTTCCAAGTCTATCAGCCACTGAAGATTTAAAAAAAAAAAAAAAAAAACACTTTGCTATTGTCTACAAACAGCAGATATAACTCCTTGCCACCTGCAATTTGGAGCTAAGAATTCTAAACAGAGTAGTATAAAAATATGAAATAAATAAAATGTAATAAAAAAGTAAGTTTTAACACTTTAGTGATAGTGAATCACTTACCCTCGGCTTTCAGAATTTACAATTGCAGTGGGAAAAAATTAAATATGCTTACATATGTAAAATCCTAAACTGAATTCAGGCTGTACAACTAAGACCACAAGTTTCATTGTGTTCAATATTAGAAAAGGAGTAGAAACCCATTATGCTTGATGTTTTCAAAGGCATTAATATTATTTTCTATTATGAAAGAAAGAACAGCAATCTTACCAATCTTTAAAAGACACAAGAGGTCATTGTAACCATTATTTTGACTTCTTGAAATTCAGAGGCTTAGAACGTTGAATTGAACTCAAATAAACATGTTCTGTTTCAAATAATAATTAAAAATTCAGCACATGGATTAATTAGTATACCTATGTATCTGAGATACGTAACAAACCAGACAGCTTTCTACATTCTATTCTATAAAAATAATGTGACTTACAACCATCACGTCTGTTCCTTGAAAAGTCTTGAAAATCTTGCTTGGTAATGCCTTAGGACAAACACAAGGAAGAAAGTGGATTTTATCCAGTTATGTATGCAAATCCCCAGATTAATGCATTAATGCAGATTAATCTTTTATCCTTGTTTAAATCAAAAGCCTCTTGCTTTAAAGACGAAGAAGGAAATCTGTCTCCATAATTTCTATTTTCATGTTCTTTTTTAGTAAGGTGCCAGACGTGAAGTGGATTTTCTGGTATAAACACCTGAATAAAATTTATTAGAACTGCCAGACTCAGGAATGTTAAAGATAAGACAACTGATGAGGCCATATTATTGCTAGATCCTGTACCTGAAGGATTTCCGGTCAATCGTCAACATTTTTCTCCCTGTTCTCCTGTATAAAAACCTACATACTGCCACATCTTATGTGCTTATTACCTAGCTCCTCAAGGCGGTCTTCTGTAACAACTGTTAGCAGGTAGTATTTGATCTTTGATTCTTTGCTTTCTTCTTCCTCTTTCTGGGATGGTTCTTCAGGCTGCGGCCAGATAAATTTAGAGCTAGAAGACTCACATAATTTCACAGGATCTACCATCTTTCACGCAAGTCACTCTTCAATCTTGAAATGCTTTGTAACCTGGAAATGAATCAAACACATCACTGTAGAAGCAAGACCTTCAAATCAGAAGTCAGAACAGGGAGAACACTGTTTCATCCCAACACAAGGAATACATACTGCTTGATCCTATGTGGCATTTCTTCAACTGAATCAACACTAGAAAATAAATCTTTTCTCAGTCTGCTGAATCAAATTTGAATTCAGTTTTTAGATTTTGATTCTAGTTCCTAGACCTACTGTGAGTAATGCTAAATAATCTTAGAGAGTATACATAAAGGTTTCTTAGCCAGTCCTTCCCTTCTCTGTCACCTTCATCCACATGCACTCTTGGGTGAATCATACTGAGATTTTATTTCCAAATACTTCAAAGTCCCAGTGGAAGTTACTTTTTAAAGTATCCTTTGTCTTTTTATGCCTTCAAATTCTGCTTGTATAAAGGAGAAGACAATCCTTTTAGAATGACATTGAACTAAATGCATGAATAGTCACAAACAGTGCAATATGACATAAATAAATCTACAGATGATGGGTTAGTTATCTATCTTGGAAATTTTAAGGAAAAAAAAAAGAGCTTCATTTCTATTTTTTCATCATTTGTTTCTTCAGTAGAAGAAGTAGAATAAGTCACATTATATTTGAATTTTCATTGAAGTACACTTGGTAGATTTTAATTACCTAATTTCCTACTTCGTGGATTTATGCCAGCACCTCAATCCTTTCTATTTTTCCATGGGACTTTTTCCACATTTCAGCATAATTCATAGCATGCTCAGAACCTCCAAGATCCCATCTGGCATGAAAGAGGTCCTATTGTAGGTACTAAGTTACCCTACTTTACTTTGTATAACATGGGATCCTGATACATCCATGGCTCATTGAATTTTCAGACTCTAAAGCTCTAAGCTGTCCACATGAAAAGTGCAGATGATTGCACTTTGGGAAAAGCTAAGACAGCAAATGTTTAAAGGCCTACTATAGACAAATTATTATCATGGGAAGATGGGAGTCACAAAGGCATAACAGCTCCTGTTTCCTTCTACTTAGATAGAAATGTTAAGTCAGAACAGTTGCTTAGTTGCAGCTACCTGGACAATTTTCCCAGACCCAGCTCTTATAGCAAGATATCACAGAATCACAGAATCGTAGGGGTTGGAAGGGACCTCCAGAGATCATCGAGTCCAACCCCCCTGCCAAAGCAGGATCCCTACACCAGGTCACACAGGTAGGCGTCCAGGCGGGTCTTGAATATCTCCAGAGAAGGAGACTCCACAACCTCCCTGGGCAGCCTGTTCCAGTGCTCTGTCACCCTCACCGTAAAGAAATTCTTGCGCACATTGGTGCGGAACTTCCTATGCTCCAGCTTCTGGCCATTTCCCCTTGTCCTGTCTCCGCACACTGCTGAAAACAGTCTGGCCTCGCCACTTTGCCCCCCACACCTTAGATATTTATAGACCTGGATCAGGTCCCCTCTCAGTCTTCTCTTCTCAAGGCTAAACAGACCCAGATCACTTAGCCTTTCTTCATAGGGGTGGATGCTCCAGATGCTCCAGGACCTTCACCATCTTTGTGGCTCTCCGCTGGACTCTTTCCAAGAGATCCCTGTCCTTTTTGTACTGAGGAGCCCAGAACTGGACACAGTACTCCAGATGAGGCCTTACCAGGGCAGAGTAGAGGGGGAGGATCACCTCCCTCGACCTGCTGGCCACGCTCTTTTTAATGCACCCCAGAATGCCATTGGCCTTTTTGGCCACAAGGGCACACTGCTGGCTCATGGCCAACCTGTCGTCCACCAGGACACCCAGGTCCCTCTCCGCAGAGCTCCTCTCCAGCAGGTCATCCCCCAACCTGTACCAGTGCATGCAATTATTCCTCCCTAGGTGCAAGACTCTACACTTGCTTTTGTTAAACCTCATCTGTTTTTTTACTGCCCAGCTCTCCAGCCTGTCCAGGTCTCGCTGAATGGCAGCACAGCCTTCGGGTGTGTCAGCCAATCCTCCCAACTTCGTATCATCAGCAAACTTGCTGAGGGTGGCCACTACCCCCTCATCAAGGTCATTGATGAAGATGTTGAACAGGACCGGACCCAGCACCGACCCCTGGGGAACACCGCTGGTTACAGGTGTCCAACCAGACTCTGCACCGCCAATGACAACCCTCTGTGCTCTGCCAGTCAGCCAGTTCTCAACCCACCTCACTGTCCACTCATCTATCCCGCACTTCCTCAGCTTCGTTATAAGGATGTCATGGGAGACAGTGTCAAATGCCTTGCTGAAATCAAGGTAGACTACATCCACTGCTCTCCCCCCATCCACCCAGCCAGTGACAACATCATAGAAGGCTACCAGGTTGGTCAAGCACAACCTCCCCCTGGTGAACCCGTGCTGACTACTCCTGATAACCTCCTTTTCTTCCAGTTGTCTGGAGATGGCATCCAGCACAAGCTGTTCCATCACCTTTCCAGGGACATAGGTGAGGCTGACTGGCCTGTAATTACCTGGATCTTCCTTCTTGCCCTTTTTGAAGACTGGAGTGACATTGGCTATCCTCCAGTCTTCAGGCACCTCCCCCATTCTCCAAGACCTCGATATGAAGGAACTGTTACAAGATATTCATGCTCATAATTTTCTCCTTTTCTAAGTCTCCAATTTCAGCTTACAATTCCAATCACCTATAAGGCTCAAAGGTACCCTTAGCCTCCAAGCAGCGTAATCTTCTGAACATGTAGTACTGCTTCTCCACACTGATTCTTAGCAGGACAGCTATTTTGACTCTGCCATTATCTCCCCTGTCTTCCAGTGTTACAACACACCTCTCAGCCATTTCTGGTGAAAAGCAGATTACTATAGGTGAACAGCAGGTTTCACGCCCATTCAAAGTCAGCCAAATAATCTTCACAGCTTAAGCTGTGGCAGCTAAAAATTTTCCTAGTCTGAGAAAAAAGGAGAGCGCAAGGTATGAAAAACCTGCTGGCACCAAGAATCTTGACATTTTGCCATGCCAGCAAAGAATGATGACTACTCCACTGACATGGATCCTGCTTTCCTCATGAATTAATGACTTTGTCTTACCAATCCACAAGTTTGTGTCAGCCTTTTCCCAAATTTCAGAGCTAATCCTGTCCGTTCCTCATTACATGTACATTGCTCCAAAAGTAATGCCTCCAATTTGTTTCCATAGAAGGTACAAAGACATAAAGAACGCAATAACTCTATTTAATAAAGCAGATTCTCAGCTACAAAACACTATTGTTAACACAGTCACCATCATTAGCTATACATTCTCACTAGCAATATCCAGGAGCCTAAACGCAAAATTCATGAAAACCTTCAACAGCAGAGGTGACTCATTGTTTCACAGCTGCTATGACAGTGTCATTGTTAAGATGCACCCACCACCTCACTGTGCTCATATATACCACCTGATCTCCATAAACATTAAGCAAAAGTCAGTGAACATCAATGAGAGCCATTTTTTTCCACACTGAGAAATTCAATCTCACACATGCTTCATATGCATTTCCATGTCAGACATCATTTTGTCAGATTGCCCTTCCACTGCCATCTATCACCCAGCAACAACTTGTAATGGAATATTGTCAGGAAGGTTCAGCGTCTACTGCCACACCACCAACATCCACCTCTGATGTTGTGAGCCAACATAATAAAATAAAAGACATTACTTTTGGAGCACCCTTCATACTATATTAAATCATAAAGTAGGTGACATTCCAGTAATGGCATTTGGTTCTAACATAATTGTCTGTGTCTTATAGGCAGTCTTTTTCTCCTCTACATCAAATTTGTGCAAAAATTGCTAAGCCTCAGTAATTTATATCTGGTGAAAGCTAATCAAATCTACTTTCACAACTTAGAGTCTGCAGAAGCATGAAAAAATATGGATGGAATGGCCAGGGCAAGAAAGCATACATATAACTGAGAAATGTCACCTGAATGGATCACAATGCATACATACATACATACATACGAGATCTTCCTCTTATTTTCCACAATATTAAAAAAGTCAGAAATAAACAAGAACTCTTCCATACAAGGCTCTGAAACAGAGATCATAAGATTTCAATAAAAATTGCTTATCTAGAATTTCTGGCCTCTTTGGATGCAATCTAAACATAATGAACGTGATAATTCACTTTTCTGCACTTTACAAAGCAACATTTAAAAGTTACATTGCATGAATTTTCATGTAAAAAGCTGTAAAACATACAGTCTTTAAAGCTCATTCAATATTTAGAGCATTTCTAAAAAGTAATTATCTATGGAATTCCAAAAATATATTTTCACTTTATAAAATTAAAATTTAGCCCTGATTATTTCAAACAGAAGCTTTCAAATGTACATACTGATAGAAAAGGATAATACATAAGCAAAATAAAAGTATGATTTTATTATCTCACCACTTTGTTATCTCACCACTGATAATCCAAGTTAATGGTGTTGGGACACCCTTCCATGAACCCTTAGAGGTGCAACACTGTTTACATGTCAGGATAGTGAAACATAAATGTAAATTATAATAATATTTAAAATGTGTATTTTTCCCTGTTATTTATAATTTGTGCTTGCAAAAAAGTGCTTTTCCCTCTGTGACAGCTGGAAATCTACTCATACCAAATTGTCACAGAAAGTGATATTGGTCTCAGCCAGAATGGTAGTTCTTAGGAGCTCAACTTTAGAAGATACATAAAAAGTGTCAGACAGTAAATGCTGTCACCTACACTATCTATAGACTCATCTATTACCAACTGCAAGCTGTACTTAGAAATACAGCACTATGCTGTCTCAGTCTTTAAAAGGAAAACACCTAAGTAAACTATTCCAAGAGCTATCTTAAGATAAATGCATGAGAGTTCTGTAGTGGAAAGAAGAACGCAGAGATGCACTGGCAGAATGGAAACAGAAGAACTTGCAAGTTTCAAAATAATTAACAAGGAGGGCCTTTCAATCTGATTTTACCATTCATTTATTGTCTTTTTCTAGATGGTGTTAACTTACATGCACTATACGCCCTTGTAATGATTTGACTTACAGTAAATTTTAAGTACCATCACTTTAAAACTACATCTTTTAAAACAAGCAGAGATCAGTGCAATCTATTGTGTAGATATGTAAGAGCCCAGATTCCCAGACTCTGGCTGCAATCTAGAAAGAGGAGGCCAAGACGCGGTGCATAGGGATGCGGCCCAGTGAGAGAGCATGGGGCTCTCTGGGGCTTTCTCTGGCTGGGCTCAGGCAACCTCCTCCATGACATCACAGAATCGTAGATCACAGATATCCCAGCTCCTCAACCCAGGGGCAGCGTGTCTGAAGAGACAGCCCTGAATCTCTTCTCCGTGTGTTAAGACCGGGGCCGCCGGGTGAGGGCGATATCTTATCGAAAGAGGTGTCCCCGCTAATGGGGATAGGAAGATGAGTCAGCTCCACCGAGGCCAGTGGATTTATCTCCTGTCAACAAAGCATTGGCAGAGGGCCAGATTTATGCTCTTGACCAGGTGGGACTGAGTCTTGCGTGCCTAAAGGCAACTTGCAGGGTTTATGTTAATTAGGGGGGATTGGGAGCAATATTCGATTCAGAGACTATGTTGCTCTCCCGGCTTTACTGAAACGACATCTTCCCTGGAATATCAGGCTGTGAGGCCCCCACCCCAGGCGCCATTCAGTCGTTACAGCCCTCGGGCTTTGGGTGCTTTAGAAAGCTAAGCAAGTTGCTTAGCTCCCGTCTTTGTTCAAGACCGCTGCAAGATAAATACGTTGATTAAATAACATTGTTTAAACCGTAGTTCTCTGCCACTTTACGGTCATCCCGTGTTTGACACAGGAAGGCTGATGACTACAGTGCCTGGCAGGGAGCTGGGCGCATCGCCTGCCGCTTTGGGAGAGGTTAGCAGCTCTCGTTGGCACTGCTATGTCCCCCTCCAGGTTACGGCTGAAGCGGAGTTCCTACGTCTGGAAACACAGCTCAGATACTAAGCGCCATAGGGTGGCTGTAAGGGGAATGCAGGAAGCGCCAAGCAGTCCTGCACATTACCACACCAAGGAATAATTCTACAAACTGCTCGGCTGCTTAACACTTTCATCACGTTTTCAATTTTGCTGAGATTCTCTCTTAGAAGGACCTGTTCTGTGTCCCAGATAGAAAATGTAAGATCATGACAGGCGTTTCAAAAGAATACGGAGAGCTAATTATAAATCCACCGCGAACTGAGTCCAGGATATTTCAAGAATTTTCTCTCGTTGCAGCATTTTGCTGCATCGCCTCTCCAGTTCTCCCTCTCCCCATGCACTTTGAGGAGAAAGCAGATCTGAAACAATCCAAAAAAAAAAAAAAAAAAAGCAGCTTGATTTTAAGCAGTGGGTCAAGCCGATCTTGACGTCCCAGCCCAGCTGCTGAAGCACACAACGCAGCTCCCCAGAACACAGGAGGGCAGGAGCTCCTCGCTTCCACCCGGCTAGGCTGCTCAGCCTGCTCCTCGTCAGCCTGCAGCATTCTGCCAACCAGCAGGAAAATCGATGAGGCAGGCTTATCTGAAGACGGAGATTACTTCCTCCAAATAGGATGAAGCACTTAATACTTGAGGGTCTGATGAGGACTGGTGATAGCTGAGTCTGCGGCTAGAACGCAAAATCCATTTCTAAGCCTAGTCAACCTACTCAGGCCCTGGCTCCTCTCTGTTCAGCAGCTGCCTGGACAAAGCTTTTCTTTCTCACTTCATTAGAGATTTCACCTCAGTAAGAAAGAATCAAATCCAGGCCTTGATAACAAACATTTCTCCCCCTCTCCAACCCCCCCCGTCCCCGTCCCCCGAATCCAGGTAAAACAGTCAAGGGTTACTTAAGCTACAAAAATTCTAGGTTTTTTTTTTTGTTGTTTTGTTCTGAAACTCCGTGCAGCTGAACATTCAGTGCCCCCTGTTGCAGGTTTTTCTCTGCAGCAGGCAAAGCTGAGGGACTTTTGTATATGGCAATCTGCACACAAGAACTTTCCTAAAAGATCTCTTAACTCTGATAGAAAAACCACAAATGGAAAGGAAAAGAGAGAGAGAATTTCCATGGACAGAGCGTACTCAAATAAACAAATGCAGCATTTACGAAAAACATCACAAAATCGAAACAACATCTCTTAGAGTTCTATTCACACATCTTCAAAATGTTAACGAATCCCCACATCTTGTGCTGCATTTGGGAAAGGAAAGAAACCATGGTGGTGTTAACTCTTCAGATGTTGTTGCAAACAAATTACACACACGTGTATATAAATATCAGTTAAAGAAATTATGAGATCTGAGTGTTGATACTGACAAAGGTGGCCAGTTTTAGACTCAAAGTCAAACCTTACTGAATCCATCTACTCCGACGACACTTACTGTTAGCGATCAGTTCTCACCCTCTGTTGAATATCAGCACCACGAGCACCGACCTTTGCGTTCCCTGCGGCTGCTGAAACACAGGCGAGCAAAGAGCCTCAAAGACCTTCCTGCTCCGCTTCTCCACTCCCCTAGTTTAGGCTTTACTTCTGATTTTAAACTCCGGGTCCTCTCCTGCCCCGCCCCGGTTTCGTTTGAGTCCTTTGTCTCACCAGACTTCTTCCTGCATATCACTGCTGGCAGACCCTGGGGCTCGCATTGTTCTGGCCTGGCAACCCGGGCTACCTGAACACTCGCCTGCGGTGGCCGCATTGCTGGCATGCCTGTGCTCAGTGGCTGTGCCACCGCAGTGTCACTGAGAGCTTGCTTGTTGCTTACGCTGGTGTAGAAGGCTTGTATTCAGGTTAAAAGCAAACTAGTATACTCAACACATTTTTAATACGGAGATGTTACTGGCTCTGTTTTGGCTGCTGTGCATACCCTCCTGCAGTTTATGTAACTTTCCATTAATATATTAACACAAAACACTGAATGTATGTATTTGTTAACACTTCCTATTCATATATATTCTTATACATATAGAAAAAAGCAAATGTGTTACTACAAATTGTAAGGTAAATAGTCCTGGAGTCAATATATCACCTTACATCTTACATTCTGAAACATCAAGAGTAGTCTTGTAATCCTCTTCTGTGTGAAGAAAGCAGAAATATTAAAATATTATTGGTTTACACTGGTTACATTGCTTCTAAACTAGCAGCAGGAAGTAGCAATTGCTTCCCACTAAGGAGGAAGTCTTCTGAGTCAAATACATGTACGGAATTTCATTGGGCTTCAGCTTGACATGCTTTTTAACGAATACCACTGTAGAGGATCTTCAATTGCAAATTTATGGAGCAAAGTTTTCTATAGAGCTATAGAAACTGAAAATATCATTGGAACCAAAAATAACACATAATAAGAAAGACCTACTCTGTGCAGATTATTTATGGTTTAGACCTGAAATTATTAATCAGTGGAGCTAGTAATGGGTTTCTCCGAATAGATAGATAGATACTGACCTTTATTTGTCAAAAACTGCAAAGGCAAGAAGTATCTCCTTGTTATTCCTTTGAGATCCAGCCTCAAGCTTTTTTTTTTTTTTTTTTAAGATATCTATTTTCTGCATGGAATAGTAGCAAGTGTCATTATCTTTCATGCACATTCAAATCATCTATCTTCTGTTAGTGTAGCATGTATGTATGTGTCATCTTTCAGTTCATAAGGATTGTTCTTCCCCTGTCCATTGTTTCTACTTCTCTTATATTACGTAGGAAGGCTGGAATGGCAATTACATTCTTTCTATAAGTGTTCATTGAATTCTTAATCTACAGTCTTCAGAAAATTTTTGAAGGTCAGAGAGTGTATGGGAATATTGAGTTTATGAATATATTCATGAGCTTTTTGTGACAAAGTTACATTTAAAAATCATTTCTTTTCTTACTGTATGCTACAGTAGAATATCTGATTTGAGAGAATGTGCTTTCAATTGTGCCCATACAGACAAATGGCAAAGCAAAATGCAGAGTATGCCTAAAATGCAAAAGGTGAGAAAACTGCATATGAATATAGCTCATGACAATAGCACTTGAAAATATAACAGGAATTAGCTATACCATCCACTAGAGTTTCTGTTGCTAAAAATTTCTATTATCTTCAAGGCAAGTGAAGACATCTCATTTGTGATACACTGGAACACCAACTATTTTTTTTTTTTTTTTCCTGAAGGCAGGAAATTCATCATTTATTTTTATTCCTATTAAGCACAGAGCTCTGCTAGTCTGAGAAACAAAACAGATGCAATCCCATTTTTTTTATTATTTTATTTTTATTTTTTATTTTTTAAGAAAGAATAGTTCCCCTGCTGTCATTTTCAACTTACAGACTAATTAGACTTACAGAGATATAGCCAGGAAGATGAACATAAAATGTAAGGACCTGATCCTGAAAAAAACCTGCAAACTTCCAGTGCCAGTGAAACCAATGCCAATTATAGTGGATTTTACTTATTTATTTTTTCCCTCTGGGCCCAATTTCATCTTCCCTATAATGGGACCCATGCTGAGACAAAAGAAAATGAAAGAGCAAATATAATCTGTTAATATTGGAAAGTTCCAGGCAGATTGAAGTCCTTCATTTCCTTGCGAGCATATGGTATGGGCTCTTTTCTTTTTCTTTTTTTTTTCTTTTTTTTTTTTTTTTCCCAAAACAGGAGGATTTATTTAATAACCTGCAAACAGTTCTTTTATATTCTATGAATTACAATTGACATAGTCGATCATTACAAAATATACCAGGGCTGCTTCAAAAGTAATGCCTCCTATTAAAATAGGAGGTCCACAATGTTAGAGGCAGATGGTGATGATACGGCAGTAGTGACTGAACCTTCCCACCAGAGTTCCATTACATTTTGTTTCTGTGACAGATAGCAGCAGAGGGGCACTCTGACAAAATGGCATCTGACATGGAAGTGTCACTGAACTCCTCCATGCAGAAAAAATGGCTCCCATTGACATTCACGAATGTTTACTGAACATTTATGGAGACAAAATAGTAGTTATAAGAACAGTGGGGTGATGGGATGTGCATTTCAGTGAAACAGTGGGTCGCCTCCACCGGTGAAAATTTTTATGAATTCAGCACGCAGGTGAAAATGCATTGCTAATGTTGGTGACTATGATGAAAAATAGTGTTTTATAGATGAAAATTTATTTTTTCAAATTTTTATTGTGCTCTCTGTATCTGTTGTAGTTTCAGTGAAACTAAATAGGAGGTGTTACTTTCAGAGCAACTTATGTAGAACTTATCAGATTGTACTATATATTTCTATTATTTTTTGTCTATTCCTAGAAGAAAACTAGCATTTGAAGTGGTTGATATCGCTATAGTCATAAAAGACTTATCAGAAAATTGAAACTTAAAAGCAACAAAGAATTTCAGAGAAGGAAAAGGGTTTTACAGATTGAGTAGCACTGAAAAAATAACACTGGATAATCAAATCTGAAATCCATCATACCAAAATGTATGCATTTCTTTACTTATGCATCATATCTTTCCCAAAACCACATCTTTCAGAAAGGTTTCTGCTTATAACACTGGCGTGGGTTTTTGCTAGTTTGCCTCAATGGTTGACATCTTGTTAACACTTTGGCATTATTTCCACTGTGAACTTGTCCAGCTTCTAATTAGTGATCCTTTCATTGTTGTTGTTGTATTTCTCTACTTATCTAAGAATGGTTTTAGAACTAACATTTTCTTTACAAGTACTTTTCATCTTCAGTGCAATAATCAAGATACTTTTCAACTTCTCTTAGGAAAAGTAACATAAGTTCTTTCAAATGTCTTACTAAAACATGACTTTTTCAACATCAAGTTTCCTGTTTTTCTGTATTTTCTGTTATATTACAATATCCTACCAGAACTGTATGTTTTATTCACATAATTCTAAAATTCATGACATCCGTACAAAATAGGGCTGGAAAGATACTAGGCAGTCATCCAGTTCATCCACTGCTCCAGGGCAGGATCAGCTATATACATTTTTGATCCAGGTTTATCTAACCTGTTTTTAAAGACTTCCATCACTGGAGAGTCTCTCACCTCCCTAGGTAATGCTTAGCTATCCTAACCACTAGAAACTAAATCTCCTAACTAAAATAGGACACAAGACTTCTGTTAGGACCTGTTAAGACCTTCCTATCACTTAACAGAGCATAAGAATTACTGCCCACCCTTGTTATCCCTTACGGTAATATATTTGATTTTTGCAACAGCACAGCACTTCACACAGTTTTAGATTAAAATTCACAGTAGATTCTGGAGCTCTTTTCTGTAAAATTTATATCCAGCCGGTTGTTTCCATCCTTGCACTTGTTCAGATGACTATTCTATGTTATCCTCCCCAGCATTGTCTAAAGAGTTAAAATTACATATCAAATCCTGCATTTTTTGCATATTTCTGCACCTCAGCAGCTCCTTAAGGTTGCAACACAGCTTTAAGACTGAGTCCATTTCTTTGCTTTATGAATCCTAAACTCTCCATCGTGGTTCAGGTTTTCAGGAATGTATGTAATCTTTCAGTAAGGCATCTATAACTCTTACAGATGCAAGTCAGTATTCTGTAGTGGGGTGTTGTTGAATCTAGTCAATAGTAATGGGTCTTAAATTCTGCCCCTCTGAAGCATTTAGATGCATTATTCAGAATTATCACATCTGTGCTTTTCTTAGAACACATTCTCGGATTACTCACATACTGAGAGCTTAAAATTTCTGGTTGATGGTAGGTGCTACACTCTTTCTTTGAGAAATCAAAGAGAGATATTGCACTCAGCAAAATATTTATGTACGTACTGTGGATTTTTTATATGGCAGAGCAATGTAATTGAGAATGAACTATCACTTAGCATTTCGGGAACATAAAAAAGTAAGGTCTGATGCTATAAATAAACTGACATGGAAAATCTACTCTGATGTCTTCATACAGTAATTTGCAATATCAGGTGCCAAGTTAACTACTGGAAAGAATTGTATCTATTTTCTGTACAGGTTCCTTGAAGAATATCAGATAAATGTGTCATCCACCAATCCTCTGTAATTTACTGTAAAACTATTTAAAATCAGATTAATTAATCTGCAAGTATACTAAAAATCTATGTTGATAAACCAGTTAAATTGCCATATATCACTTATTTTGCAAATTTAGCACACATTTTATTTACTAAAACTATATTAGAAATAACGTGAATCAGATGTCCTAAGACATGATGGACGTGGTTGATTTAAAAATGTTAACAGCCTGCAAAATAGAAACGGCTATCTTAGCAAATGGAGTGAATATGTCAGAAGTGCAGGTAGATGAGGATAATTTTGGAACATGTGGTCATGAACAAATTCAGATTTTGCTAAATTAGTGGAATAATGAAATTTGTCAGTAACAAACCTCTTGTATTTTGGAAAAGCTATGTTTGAGAAACCAAAAATTGGTGAAGTCAGCAACATTTGCATTAAAGACAGAATACGGGTGAGGCAAGAATTACATTTATTCAAAAATACAAATGCAATCTATTGGGCTTCCACTCTTACTAAGCATGGAATAAATGGTTAGAAAGGACTTTCTTGAATTTTTAAACCCCTTTAATAAACAGAATATTTAAAATGAAAAGAGAAATGAAGAAGGATGGAAATAAAATTGTTTAACAGATCTGGTTAACAGTTTTGTACTGTAGAAAAATTTCAACATGCAAGAGATTTAATTTAGACATTATTCATAAAATTAAAACAAATAGCAAAGGGTTGAGGTTTTTTGGTTTGTTTGTTTTTGTTTTTTTTTCCAATAAAAACAAATACTAGTTACAGGACTACTGGTATT
Organism: Phasianus colchicus; assembly: GCF_987193195.1. Classification (NCBI taxonomy): domain Eukaryota; kingdom Metazoa; phylum Chordata; class Aves; order Galliformes; family Phasianidae; genus Phasianus; species Phasianus colchicus. Next base: position 51,978,914 of record NC_143439.1, on the reverse strand, counting down.
GTGTACTGAAGGCAAGACTTTCACTTCAGTTTTGCTTAAAGACTATGAAGTTCATGAAACAACGTGTAATAAGAATGTCAGGACAAAAGAACAGTGTAACAGATTCCAGGTTGCTTGCAAAACTTTTCTTACTCTGAAAGTACAAGGGACCCTGAATGTTTTTAAGCTGTTGATATTGAAGTAATTTGTGAATGGAACTTGAGTTAAATGGAAAATGCCACAAACAAATATAAACAGTTTTTGTAAATGCTGTTTTATACATTCACCTAAATACTTATTTACAGCCTTCCAATTATTACAGTGGAAATACTTCACATTTCTAAACAATGAATGTATGAATTTTTTTGGAAGCTGACACTACCTTGTGGTGGGAATATGTTTACATTATGTCATCTATTATTTCAATGTTGGAACATGTGAGAAAAATACTTACATCCTGGATGCAAGAGAAATCTTGGAATCACCTGTTACAGATTCTAAAAGTTTACTAGAAATGTCCAAAAGAAAGGAGTGAATGAGATTTTCTGAATTCAAAGTATGCCCTTCCTTCCTTCCTTCCTTCCTTCCTTCCTTCCTTCCTTCCTTCCTTCCTTCCTTCCTTCCTTCCTTCCTTCCTTCCTTCCTTCCTTCTTTCCTTCCTTCCTTCCTTCCTTCCTTCCTTCCTTCCTTCCTTCCTTCCTTCCTTCCTTCCTTCCTTCCTTCCTTCCTTCCTTCCTTCCTTCCTTCCTTCCTTCCTTCCTTCCTTCCTTCCTTCCCTCCTTCCTTCCCTCCTTCCTTCCCTCCTTCCTTCCCTCCTTCCTTCCCTCCTTCCCTCCCTCCTTCCCTCCTTCCCTCCCTCCTTCCCTCCTTCCCTCCTTCCCTCCTTCCCTCCTTCCTTCCGCCTGCCTTCCTGGAGAGGATACTAGACAATCTGGAGCTGTAAACTGAAACAGCACTACCCTATGGTACTCATAAGAATGTCATATGTATGGTAACATCTCTTCTAGAGGCCAAATTTCTGTTGGTTTATGTTACCAGTTCTGTAGTTCTATCAAACAGACAAATTTTGCTATACCTAGCTAAACTTCTTTTTAAGAGTCATCGCGATTTCAGCTGCATAATACATGAATAATACAACTCTGAAAATTCTGTTGGATTTTTGGTTTTCTTTTTTTTTTTTTTTTTCTCTTGTAAAGCTAAAGTTTCTTCAAAACCCAGCTAGAGTAGAATCACTGTTGAAAGTATCTTTTCCCTTGAGAAACAGGGAGAGATTAAACAACCTTTTGTTCAGCTAGAGTCTATGTCAGAATGCTTTGTTTTACTATAAGAGGAAACTTTGTTCAGCATGTAGGTTTTAGCAAGTTTTTAAGTTTGAAAGAATATTTCTGGAAGTATAGAATTCTTTTCTTTAGCTCTTAAAAAGAGGTCTTAAAAATGTTCTTTTCATTATTTGGGTAACTTCAGACACGTTTTCTGTGAAACAGCCCTCTCATATACTCATACATATATATTTTACTGATAATTCTGAATTTATTTTATCAAAAACTTCTTGGGATGCCTTTGTAATGCCTTTGTGTGCTATGTGTTATTCAATATCGTGCATTTTCAGTAGTGAAACCTAAGGTTGTTTCTTCAGTATGTATTTACAGATCTACATGAACCATTTCATCACAGAATCACAGAATTGCAGGGGTTGGAAAGGACCTCAAGAGATCATTGAGTCCAACTCCTGTGCTAAAGCAAATACCCTACAATAGGTCTCACAAGCAGGTATCCAGACGGGTCTTGAATATTTCCATAGAAGGAGGCTCCACAACTTCTCTGTGCAAACTGTTCTGGTGCTCTGTCACCCTCTTCGTAAAGTTTTTCTGCATGTTTGTATGGAACTGCCTAAGTTAAAATTTTAGGCCATTGCTCCTTGTCCTATAGCTACACACTACTGAGAAGAGTTTGGCCTCATCCATTTGCCTTGCATCTCCTTTCAGATATTTATAAACATTAATCAGATCCTCCCTCAGTCTTCTTTTCCCCAAAGCTGAGCAGACCCAGGTTACTCAGCTTTTCCTCATAAGGGAAAGGCTCCAGGAGTTGTCCCTGCCGATAGTAGGGGGAGTGGAAATAGATGATCTTAAAGGTCCCTTCCAACCCAAACCATTCTATGATTCATTATTCATTATTTATGTTTCTGGTCCACATTAAATTACAGTATAAATTCCAACGATAGTCACAGCAAACTATCTTTCATTTATACCTGCGAATGAATGTTCCAAGGCAATGAATACGCATTCTGCATTCTAGTTCACTATGCTGCAATCTGTATATGTAGCCCGAACCATAGATCCAAATTCTGATATACACACTCAAATTCATACCTAATTTGTAACTTACTGTAAGACTACTTACAGTAAAAATCTGGAGACTCTAATCCTGCAGATAACTTTCAACTTGCTTATAAATCCATCCCTAATAATAACTGCATCAGGACAAATGAAACTGATCAAAATTGAGAATTCACACCCTCCTCCAAAAATGAAAATCTTTCAAATTTTGAAGAAAAAAAAAAAATAGAAAAAAGTCCCCCAGCTATTGTATCACCTACTGAAAAATTCATCATACAAAGAATTTGAGAGGTTAGCAGATCTTAGACAAAGGAATAATACTGCATTGCATGATTAATAGGAGAACAGGCATACTACTGGTTAGAGAAAATAGAGTGTATGAGGGAAAGACAAACTGAAGTAAAATGCAAATTCTATGGGAAAAAAAAATATATCTCGAGTTTGTAGCAAAAGAGTAGCTGAAATAAAAATGTATTTTGTGCATAGGTAGATATTTTAGGCCAGCACATTCAGATTTCAGAAGTTGATCATATTTGTTTTTTAGTAAACGTCATAGTTTATTTAGGCTGAGTTAAAAGGACTGAGTTTCAAAGAACTGCTACAAAGAAGAATGAAGAAAAACCTAATGATTTCTATCAGCAGTGGAAGAGGAAAACATTGAATTGTATCACTCAGAAAAAAAGTACAGGAGTGCAAATGCATTTAAGCAAGAGGGAATATTTCATTGTTCCATTTACCACTTAAAACCTATAGAAAATAAATTGTATATAAATTTCAAAAGACACATACATTTAAGAGGGAATGCTTCAAGACATCTGTTATAGAAATTTGTCCCTGACTTTCTAACCCTTCTTGCTTTGCAGCTGCTGAACAGCCCACTTACTACATACTCCAGATTTCATATTCTGGGTTGTGACTTGATAGTGTATGTGTTAGAAATGTAGAGACAACATGACTTGATTCAATGTAGCAATGAAAGTGAGGCATCCTGGATACATTCATACCTCAATCAGTAGGAATTCAATCAGAAGATAGTTAAAGAGTAATTTTTAAGTAAATATGTAGACAATGCTTTTGGTGAAGTCAATTAGAACAATCATATACATCTTATACAAATTGTTTTTTGAGTTTATGGATAGATTTGAAATAACTAAGAAAAGCAAAATACAATCTATGGGTTAAATCTCAATTCCTTATGTAAATATTTATTAATGTTAATAGAAACAAGTGTATCATCTAATTTACATTTAGATCTAGTCTTGGAGAAATATGTTTGTTTTCTTTTTTTTTAATCATCTTTATTTATGATAAAGCAGCGTGATAGTACCCAGTCCAAGTGGTGATTCACTCATGATCTCATTAAATTAGTTGCATTCAGATTGTCCAATTTCTCATTTCACATCTTGTTCAGAATATATTTGTGTAGTTTCTTCTAGTTAAAAGATATTTTTGTAAACATACACAAAAAGCTCTTGTGCTTATTTTAGTCTTGTTCTACTTAAAGATTTTTTTTTTTTTTTTTTGCAGATACTTAAAGATTATATTTTTGGATAGATTCTTTTCTCTTTTGTTACATGATCATCATTGATACTAACAAGTACATTAGCAGTGCAGCTCGATATACAGTGATTATCACAGCATTTTTTACTATTGCCACTTGCTAATTAACATTATTTTGTGTTTGTTCCAACACAGAAATGGAATTTATTTACAGGTCTCAAGAAGCTTAAAGAACCTCTTCATTCTGATTTGTATGGATCTGAAGACCAATGGAATTTTTTCTTAGTGAATAGCAGTTCCTGTCACAAGCCCACTGGCTGCTAAAGTAGCAGATTTTCTCATTCAAGCATTGCAAAGAAACTGAAGAACTAGGGACTTGTAAAATTCCAGGACAGTGACCCTTTCAGCAGTTTAAGTCCTTTGAAGTCAGACATACAGGTTACAGAAATTCTTGTACTTCTCTAACTCATTCACAGGGTAGAGCAAATGTTTCTTGTGACAACTCTGCACAGGAGAAAATCTAAATCCTGAAATGGTATCTAGGCAAAGATGTGGTCACAGTCCACTGGCTTCCCCTCCTATAGATTTTAAACCTCCACAGAAGAATCTTCTTCAGAGATTGGCAGGGCCATCTGAACCATCTACTAATTCTCTGAGACCATGGGATGATACTAGAATGAATTTTGGGACTTACTATCTATGCACACTGTGGAAACTGCCACAGACATATCTAATAAGCTCAATTATGTTGAAATGCTGAAGCTGGTTTTAAGAGGACATTTTAAGAAGACTGTTATTTGGCCATTTGTCAGCTAACTTAAGCTGTTCTCAATCAGCAAGTGCACTATAACTGCTCCTGCTCTCTGTATTTGCTGGCCTTTTCTCTAGGTTTTTTTTTTTCTTTTTTCTTTCTTTTTTTTTTTTTTTTTGTGTGTGTGTGTGTGTGTGTGTGTGTGTGTGTGTGTTTTTGCTGCCCTACAGACCTGAGTCCCTTGCCTCAATGCTCACAACACAGTAGCTTGTTTTGCTCTGCTGTGCTGAGAACTTCCATCAGTAATGTTGCAAATCACAGAAGAATGATCTGACATGAGGTGAACTAGCAGGTTTAAAACACAGAAATTGAGATAGTTTTTAGTTTTTTACAGTTATTGAATTGCAGTACTTTTTGCATCAGGATACGTGTCTCAAGCCCGTATGCCAATTTTTTTAAGAATAATGCAGGTGACTCTTCATGACTGAAAATTCTGTATGTGCTGCTGGTGGACAAGAGTGGAATTCTGGTGGGATTGTGTCCTTCCAGAAGTAGTTCTCCAGAATGGCAGAGGAAGAACAATCAGCTGCAATACTGCCAACAATGATATAAGCACATTTGTAGATGGTCTTCCAAAGAGAATAGTAGTAGCATGAATTCTATGATTCTATGCAGTTATGATTCTGATTGTATGTATTTGTGGGTCTAGAATTTATCTGGATAGTTTCAGGCAAATAGCTCATTAACTGATCTCAAATTCAGCTGATCAATAATTTATGTTACATCATTTCTGTTTTATGCTTTTACAAAAGTTTTAATCCAAAAACCAACTTGACTGCACTGTAGAATGTACTAATAAAAACATAGCCAGCAGGTCCAGGAAAGGCATCCTTCCCATTTTTCACACTTGCATAATCACATTTGGAATACTATATACTCCAAAAATGTAAGATATTAATATGCTGGAGCAAGAGTACCACAATGGTCAGCACACAGAGTACATAACATATGAGAAGAGGTTAAGAAGCTTAGTCTTTTCATTCCAAAGAGGAGAAGGCTCAAATGAGACCTTGATGTGTATAGATATCTAATCAAGAGAGAAGACAGAGCAAGACTCTTCTCAGAGATGCATGATAGTACAGTGAGACATATCGGGCACAAGCTGGAACACAAAAACATAGAATTAGATATAATAATGAAACTCTGTAATATATGTAAGTAGAACTATATGGAGCAAGCAGGTTTGAGTTCCTGCATGCACTATCTTCTAGATCCTTCTAAATTTAAATTTACAAAAACAACTGTGGTTCATTTTTCCTTCAGTGTCTTGCTTGGTGTTAGTTTAAAGAAAAGATATATTATTTTCATTAATGCTCTTGTGAAGAACATTTCATGAAGGAACCTCTTTTATGTTCTGTTCAGTGCTGTTCGTTACCTTCAATTTGATCAAGTGGCTCATCAAATGAGACAGAAGAGTGCAGTTTTTTTTATTTATCCCTGATCTAGTATGTGATAAAGGTAGTAATCTTACTTGCTTCATTTTTCCAGGAGGAAACAGAATGAAGGGGTCATTACAAAGAAGAAATGAGAGCAGGAAGTGTTAAAGGGAAAAAAAAAAAAAAAACTTTTTTCTTTTTCCTTTTTCATGTTACTGAAAGTAGCTGTCATGTGAGATACATAATGAAAGCTTCTTGGTAATTCTTTTATTATTAAAGATAGTAGAAACATTGATTCTAGGTTTTATGTAGTCCTTTAGAAACAGACTTTTTATAAATAGCATGTAGACAACCATGGAAAAAAAGCTTGGATTCTATGACAGTATCGTCTGAGCTTGCCAGAAAAGTTAGGCCTGTATGTTGATGGTGGCAGTACCAAAACCAACATCATGTCCTCTGTTGCATCACACACTGTAGAATGATCACACCTTTGCCATTAAGCATGTGATATATGTACAGCATTATAGCTGGATAGTTTAAAGGTGTAAATTGAAACTTGAAATGTTATGTCAGATAAATGTTGGAAGGTTTGCAGGTCCTTATTCTTACGTGTAGAATTTCTTGTGTGCTCCAAGTTCATCTAATAAATGATATTCTCTATGCAAATAATTAAAACCAAATCTAACAAAAAAAAATCCCATTGGATTATAAATACACAAGTAATCATAAAAACCTTGGGCAGACTCCAGGACTAACATGCTTAGGTGAACCAAATCTGGCTCCTTGATGTAAACCTAAGAACAATATTTTGTTTGATTGGGCAACAACCTTAGTAAGATGGTAGGACTGTCCTACTAGAAGCTGTCAATTTGGAAATATCAGTTTGATCCCACGAAGCCGAGGAGGAAAATAAATTGGAAATGTTTCAAGTCATTATTTGAGTGCATTCATAGCAAAGCAATTTCTGAAATTTTCTCATAGAGTGAAACCCATCCTGTATTGAATTGTATCTATAGAAGGGCCCTACATATTATTGCTCAGAACTCAAATTCTAAAAATTGGCATCCAAATGAGGGTCCTTTTCAACGCAGGGTATTCTGTGTTTCTGTGTATGACCAAAAGCATTTTAATTCATCCTAAGGATACAGTGGTCATCAGTAACCATTACCACGATTTGGCAAGAATTAATTTCTATGCTACTGAACAATTTAACCCTCTTGAGCATTTTTATATGTCAGCTTAAAAAATAATGATTTTCTAATGGTTCACATCGTGCTACTCATCCAGAATTCAAGAGAGACCCCTAGTATTCAATCATATTAATTCCTGCTTCCTCCCTACTTTTTTATGTTAAGCTGATATAAAGTTGATATCTTCCCTGTATGCTAATACACCTTCTTCTCCTTGAAATCTTTTAACCTGTGTGATGCCTTTCCCTCCACTGTTCAAAGGTAATTCATTACTTTTTTACTTTAAAATTCTAAGAACTGAAACAAGCTTATAGACTTTACCTTTGAGGTCTGATTCATTTCCCTTTTTATCCTTTATTTTTTTAATAGCCTTTTCAGCAACACAGTAAGCTTTCCTGAAGGATTTTTTTGGCCTTCTAATCCTTTTTATACTCATATTCTTTTTGTAACTGGTGAACTAGTTCAGGTAAAAGATTTTTTTTTTTTTTTTGTACCATTAAAAATCAAAGTATTAATCTCAAAATCCTTACGATCTAAGTTTAGCTTCCTTTCCTATGTTCATTTATGAACTGCATATCTTAATGTCCTTAGAAATTAGCTACATCCTCCCCTTCTGCCTGTTTTCAACAGAAGGGAAAGTACGAGTAGTGATAATCCAGAAAATCCCAAACATTTAGGGGCAAGCACTTTACTTTGGAGGGTGGTATTAGGGGCAGTAATCCTTAATTTACTATGCAATTTGCAATTATTCCTCTTTTTACTGTTCCATCCACTATTCTTCCTACATTCAGGACACAAATTGGGCATATGAAAAGATCTGTGGAACAAGCACAACAGAGGTCTGTTAGAAATGTATTTTCCCTGATGCAGGTATGACAGGAATGCTCCTGTGATCTTTTGGAAATAGAAGGCTACAGTATTAGAACTGTGTTCTTGACCATGCTATTCATAACATTCAGCTAAGATGAATGTCTACCAGCACTTCTCGCTGTTACTTTCTTTCTTGTAAGTCTTACAAAGCATCTGAATTTTTTTTTGTAGTCATAAATCTGAAAGTAAAGGTAAACTTTAGTTTTAAAATCATAGCATTTCCAACCATTCCTTGGAAGCATGACAAACTTTGGAAGCATTTCTAAGATTTATTCTCTAAAATGAATTCTGAGAATGAAAGGAAACTTCACGTAATGCGTGTCTTCATTCATGGCATATATTTTGAGTATACAGACCTTTACCCTAAAGCTCATTCATGATTTAATTACAATACTTTTTGTATGAACAATAAGAATGGATATTTCTGTCTAATATGATGTACTTTCTTATAATTACAACATTTAACTATGTTTATACATTGCATGTGGATACTGAATGAGAACTCAATACAAAATCAATTGTCTAAGTTCCTTGAGCACTTCAAACAAAGACATATATAGACTGGCATAACTTCAGATGGAAACTGATTTTTAATTACTTGCCTAGACACAGCTCCCAGTGTTCATCTGGGAGTTTTGTTTCAGCAAGGGGAACAATATCAGGAGAATGTTTGTGCATACATAGTCCTGAAATGAGCTAACGTATGTTGTGATTTGTACAGATTGCAGAATCATCTTTATTTTTCTGTTCTACTTTGCACATTTCTCCTTATCTACTCTAAATATGACTGGAATACTTGCCCTCAAAATAGTTATTTTACTTGGCAAGGGTCACCATAGAAAGTAGCTCCCAAAGGCACAATAAAGGCTTTACAGATAGGAAATTTCCTCTGAGCTCATTAATCCGTTACACAAATAGGAAAGATAATGAGCTGTAGTCTCTCAGCTTTGCTGAAAGAAAGTAGAACATGTTCTCAGTCTTCATTACTAGCCAGCAACACCAAGTAGTTTTAACTGGACTTGACACTGGAAGTATAATTCAGCACATTAATTTTATCTCAACATATAAAATTAGCTTACAACCAGCGTGCTTTATATACCAAGAGTTCATATTATAATATACACCCTTTTTTATACTATCCTCCTCTTTTGTGAAGCATGAATTACTGTGTCACGAGTCAGCAGTCTCGTGCAATATTCAAGTGAAGAGAATTTGTTTATATCCGCTGTCTTTCTCTCCAGCTCATTTATTACACATCCTACCCTGAAGATGTTTTTAATTAGTTGATAAGAATGGCAAATAATAAACTTCATGAACATTTTATTACAGTGTATGAGTATTAATTGTTGCCAATTCATCAACCCTAAAGCACATTAGTACTGCAAAAAGATTTATTTTATCTGCTCTATATTTATGAGTACAATCTAACTTTCTAAATATTAGTAAACAAAAATATCCTTTGAATATTAATTTCAGTTCTTTCATTCTCCTATCTCAAAATGGCTTTAAATTCTATCCTATGAAATGTTTTGTTTGTTAGTAATTGAGCTAAAATTATGTCTATGTGATTTAGCTTGCTTTTGACCTTTTCAATTACTCTACTGGTAATTCCTAGGACTCTCATCCATATTCCAATTGAAATTCCATTATTTATCTCAGAATTTCAGAATTTCCTCTTTACCTCCTCCATTCCTCTTTTTTTTTTTTTTTTTTTTTTTTTAAACCAGTGCTGTAGACACTATTTTGTACCTAGTTTGTTACGTCCATTCTAAATTTACTCTGTTAGCCCTGTGTGCATCACATTAAGTATAGGGGCAGATGAATGGAACCCTGTGTCCTCTGAAGAAAAAGCCATGCTGGAAAGCACATGCTATATATACATAGTAGAATGGGAAACTGTATATAACCATCACTCCAGTTCTTCATTTAATCCATTCTGCACTAGCCTGAAAAGTGAGAATCACTGACATTTATAGAAGGAATTAGAAATAGATAGAAATGCAGGATTTAAACCCTAGCTAGGAATGGTTAATAAACATGTTAATTTAAAAGGACTTTATTTTTACAGTAGGGAACAAGACTGAAGAGAGGGTTTTCTTCTTTTAACTTGAATCTTTCAGTAAACAACATTGTTTTGATTACAGTGGAAACCTTTTATAAAGCATAAAGCACTTCACATTGTGTTAAGTCTCAAGCTGCAGATATTGGAATAATAAACTCATAGATGGCCAAATGAGGGGACAACATCTATGCAATTTTCAAAACAGACAGTAACATTTACCAACAGCAGGTTGTGTCATGCGAAGAGAAAGGAGGGACTGTTGACAGCAATCTAAACTGACTTCCTAGATGAATGGGGCTTTTCCTTTCATCTAGTGAACCCAATAGCTAATGTGACAAAACTGTGTTTTCATAGAAACATAGAATGGCTTAAGTTGGAAAATACATTAAAGATCATTATTGTTTCAACCTCCCAACAAAGGGCAGGGTCGCCAACAACTAGATCAGGCATCTAACCATCCATGCTTCTAAGTGAATGCAAAATATTCCCATAATCCAAAGTAGTCTGATTTTGCTTATGTTTTAGTTTACTTTTTTTCCTAAAACATCCACATAAGTTGTTAGTTGTACAGTGACTCACTTGCCTTTCCGGAACAATACTTTTGGGGAGAAATTTTGGCTTTGGGGCTTTACAAAAAAGAACATGGAAACCAACTCACAGTGTGACTTTTTTCTCTTCAGAGGATGTCGAATAACAGTTTCTATACCAAGAGGCTGACTTTTGTCTACAACAGTGTCTAGTGCACTTATATAAAACTCAGCTGTAAAGTATCATTTTATTTTTCCTTGTAGTGTTTTCAAACCCTCCATACTGTGCACAGGAAGAACTCCAAAACAGATGCTTAGTCATCTCAGCCTAGATTATGCTGTGTTCCTCCCAGATGGCTTTTCAACTCAGCTTTTACAATGACAATATTTATTTATTTATTTATTTATTTATTTATTTATTTATTTACTTTTAACCAGATCTTTACAGCACTTCTTCAAGAGCAGGAAAAGTATCAACAGAAATATTTGCCATCCATGAAAAGCATTGCAGAGTTTTTCCACAAGACAATAATCATTCCACAGTAAAGGTAAATGTTTTCAAGAAATGTATTCACTAAAGAGGTGTTTTATGCCTGACAAAGCAATACTGTTTTCTTGAATAAGTATCATCTTTCCAAAATAACTTTCAAGCATTCCCTGAAATAACTTCATTAGAAATGTAGCACATCCTTTATTGATAGCCTTACTATGTTAACTGCTTATACAACTGAAATTACTGCAATATTTATGTTCGCAATATCTTTCTAATGTACAGCAATTTTTAAATGTTTGCAGTCTTACAATCTCCCTTGGGTACATATACTTGAAAACAAGTTCTGTGCCTCAGTCTTCCTCCTCTTCTCTGAAAAAATCATGTGTTGTTCATTTGCATCAGTGCAGAGGCTGGAAGCAGAAGGTTCTGATAATGCCCTGAACTTGTTTTTTCAGCAGTGCAAGCAGAAACTCAGTGCAAGCTATTCTCCCTCCAGCACTGTGACATAATTAACCCATGCTTTATCCATGGGTCCTTGCTTTTCTAATCTTATCAATACACAATTGTAAGGGCATGTGACAGCCCTTCCATTTAACACCTTATACTAACTTTTGGAAGAAATCCGAGCATAATTTATTGCTGTTGAAAGCACTGTGTGATACTTTACCCACTAAGTCTGTTCGTAGGCTTCTCTGTCATTTTATACCAGTTCTAGCATGAGTTTACATTCCAGTAAGCAATTCGTCTGATCTATTTTGAGCTATATAAACGCTCAAAAATATTCATCCAAGACAACACTTTCCTCTGAGTAATTCTAACTAATACGTAAAAAGTCTGGCAACTAATGTTATAAACACACAATAAGTATCTTTGTGCACAGCTGTTGGGATTAAAAGGTATTTCAAAGTCATCAGCATCAGTGCACAGTAAATACTCTTTTAATATTGAATTGAAAAATAGATAAGAACAATGAATGGTATTCTTAAAATAGTCATGATCCTTCTAATTAGTGCACAGATCGTTTAATGATATTCACGTATCTTCCTTTGTGTTAACAGCGTATAAGTTCAATTATATCAACACGTTAATATGTATTTCACTAAATCTTATAAACTGTTCTTATAATGGAAATCCATCACAGATCACACAGGAGTGAACAGGAGTGTCTCAAAGTGCAGTACCTCATCTGCATAACTGTAGATAAGTTATATATTAACAAGCTTATTGAAGTCTCGAATAATGATTCTGCATAGTAAACAACGTCTTCTATACATTGCTATCCCACTGTTCTTAGTTATGTCATGAACTATATATGCGTACTCTAATGAAGGTGAAGTCTCTGTAGTTTAAAAGGCTACTGAGAAAAGAAAAAAACACATAGAATCTCTAGTTTGACTAATTATTTTGCATAAAGGTACAAATAAATGTAGAAAGAAGCTCATAAAGTGCCTTAGCCTCAGTTAAAGATAAAAACAAAGTGACTAGCAGTAACTTACAAATCTGTTTGGTTACAAAGCAGTCACACTTTTGTTTCTTTTACAGAAGTGGTATAGCTTATTGGACCATCTGTTAGAGTTAGAAAGAAAGAAATGAACTTTTAGCAGAGACCTGAAATAGATGCAAACAGCTAAAGTACATCGGAACAATCATTTTTAATTGCATTTAGTTAAGTAACCAGACAATTTCAGAAAATAGGATAGTTACTGCATGGGAATGGTAGCAAGGGGTGATAAAATCTCTTGCCTTGTGAGAAAGAGGCAGAAACAGGCTGTTAATCACTCTGAGACCAAAATATTGTATGGCTTTTTTTTCTCTTCCCAAAATCTATTTCCTCATCATTCTATTAAAAATATTACCTCCCTCTGGAAACTTACCTCACTTATATCCTTTGACTATTACAGCTTCACAACACTACACTTCTGATTGATAGTTTTGTCCACAGAAGAAGCATCTATCATTTGCTCTTTGGCAGATATTAAAAACCAGTAAAGCTATAGAAATATCCTTCTGAATCTGTATACCACATAAAACCTAAGATAAATCTGAGCTCAGAACCTAAGATATTACCAAGCATTATGATCTCCTACAAGATTAACCCTACTCTTTCAGCTACAAGGAAAATAGAGCATGCTCAGATATAAAACAGAGTTTGTGTTATTTCAGAACAAAATATGTTAACTGGTGGGTTTGGCATAAACTCTATGAATATATAACATTAGGCCCTGAAGAACAGAATCAGTGAAGGATTTCATTACTTAAATTGGTGCTGAAATAAAAAATAGATACATACATCCAAAATTAAATTCCAAAATCCTTTTGCTTATGTTGCTTAACCCTGGAAGCATTTTCCCATCACTTTTTTAGTCATTGTTCTTATCTGGAAAACAGGACATTCTGCTGGAAAAGGAACTCAACCTGGATTTTTCACTTCTAGGTGTATGTTCTAGTCACTAGTCTATTGAGTAGAGTACCACTATTGCAGGCTTTATATCTCTACCTTTAAGATAAACTTCCTAACTGTATATATCTCTCTTACCAAAATCCTGAAAGAAGATAGCATTTTAGACACATTCCTGTACTTGATGTTTCTTTATACTTTGATCTAAATCACTGATAGTTAGTTCTACAAAAACTTGCCCGCTTTGCTCTTATAAATTGCCTTTCACTGGTTCATTTTGTGTTCTGTTCACTTGAAGACCTACAGTCTATGAGAAGTAGCACACTTTATTCTCTCAGTATATATTTTAAAACAGTGCTTCTCTAATACAGGTTAAAAAAAAAAAAAAATTAAGGGCTTTATAGGTATTCAGTGTAGTTCTGATGCTTTGCTTATTCAAGACAACCAATTCTTATTGATTTTATAGTACAGTCCAAGAATAAGATGCCATCTCACTAAACACATCTACAACATCGGTCTAGATTTTGAATATAATGTTAGCAGCAGAGAAGGACTAAAGCAAGAGATTTAGGTTAAAATCTTATTTCAAATGAGGAAAATAGTGGCTAGCTCAGATCTTGGTCCAGCCTGATCCTGAATGTCTCCAAGGACTGGGCTTCCACTTTGTCTCTGGGCAACCTGCTCCAATGCCTCACCACCTTTATTGTAAAAAACTTCTTTATGTTCAATCCAAATCTCCCCTCTTTTAGTTTGAAATCATTTCCCCTTTCCCTATTACTACTGACCCTGCTGAAGAGTCTGCCCCCTTCCTTCTTATATCCCCTCTTTAGATACTGAAAGGCCTCAGAAGGCCCCAGAGCCTTCTCTTCTCCAGCCCAATCTCTCTCAGTTGGTCCTGGTAGGAAAGGTATTCCATTCCTTGGATCATTTTTGTGGCCTTCCTCTGGATGTGCTCCAGCAGGACCAACTCTCCTGTACTGAGGTCTCTAAATCTGAACACAGTACTCCAGATAAGCTCTCACCAGCCAAGAATAGAGGGGCAGGATCACCTCCCTCAACCTGCTGCTTTTTTTTATTGATGCAGTTCAGGATACAGTTGGCTTTCTAGGCTGAGAGGTCCATTGCTTGCCAATGCCCAGCTTGCCATTCACCAGTACCCCCAAGTTCTTTTCAGCAGGAGTGTACTTTAGCCTTACAACCCCCAGCTTGTACTCATAGAAGGGTTACCACAACCTTCAAGTACAAGACCTTGCACTTGAATTTGTTGAACCTCTTAAGGTTTACCTGAGCCCACTGCTTAAGCCTATCTAGGTCTCTCTGAATGGCATCCCGTCTCTCAGGCACATTAACTGCACTACACAGCTTGATGTCCTCTACAAATGTGCTGAGCATGCCCTCGATCTCACTGTCAGTGTCACTAATGAAGATGTTAAAGAGCACTGGTCCCAGTACTGACCACTGAGTGATACTATTTGTTACACACTTCCATCCAGACACTGAGCCATTGACCACCAGTGTCTGTGTATAATTAACAACCAGTTCCTCATCCATCGAATAGTCTACCCATCAAATGTGTACCTTTCCAATTTGGAGAGAAGGATGTTATGGGCGAATGTGGCAGAGGTCTCACAGCAGTGGCTCTTCCTTTTTCCACTGATGCAGTTATGTCACCAAAAAAAGAAACAAGGTTGGTCAGGCAAGACTAGCCTTTGGTGAAACCATGCTGGTTATCCCATATCACCTCCTTAAACAACACAATGATCTCTTAATGTTTGGTTCTACAGGTAATCCATATTTCCCAGAAGCAAGCAAGCAACAACAAAAACACAGTGATGGTTTAGCTTTTTTATTTTGTCTCAATGCCCTATATACCTCATTGCAAATGTCACCTTCTCCATTTAAACTTTCAAAGGCTTAAGATTCTCATTTCTGAAGCAGCTGAGTTCTACAGTAACCAGATGAATACTGGGATCTACAGAATCCACATCCTTTCAGCTGATGTGAATTCTGTAAATCATTCCAGACTAATGATATCTGATATAGTTAATTAGTCAAGCTGCTCGGGCAATGTGCTTCATTCCATCAGTGCCATATTTTGCCTATTCCACTGTCATCATTGAAGACATTTGTCTTCTCAGTACAGCCCAAAAATAAAAGACTATTGCGATTCATTTTAAAGATCCCTACCATATTTTGCAGTTTGAATACATGTCAGTCCTGAATATTTAATATTGTGATGTGTAATTCATGTAACCGTTTGAATGTCCATTTGATAAGCTATTCAGAATTGTACTTCTGTTGTTTTCCATGCATTTTGGTACAACAAACTTCAAAATACGCACAGGAAAATATGAAGATTTGCAAATGGAAAAATTTGGTAAACACAACAAAAACGCATATTTGCTGAATTCTGTATTTCTGTTGCGTGTTCAAACTCAGAATGAGAAACGTATTTAAGGTATTGTCTTCACCTATCCAATATATACTGCACAAAGAGATATCATCATTCCTATGTCCTGCACGTATGATGGTACTCAGCTTTTCATTACAAATCTGGTGAAGGAGTACTTCAGAAATGAAGATTAGAAACATAATATGATGTGTAACCTAGTTCAATAAGAGGTTTTTTTAACCCTTAAAAAGTGGTTGAATCAGGGTTTTCATTTCAAAACACTGTTTCCCCCCAATTCTTAGGCTTGTGTCATGAAAATAATTACACTCCTTTAACACAGATATTCTTAAAACTTAGAGCAGTGTACAGTGTGCAGTTTTACCTTTTTATAAGCTGATTTCATTTTAGATTACTTTAGGTATAAAATCAGTGAGAATGCAGAAAACTTTTCTCATGTTTCAAAAAAAGTTCAATCCACACAACTTCAACAGAAAACCTGTCTATTACAAATAGTAATTTACTTATTTACTTATTTTGATCACTATCATGATTAAAATAGAGGATAATAAAAATTCAAGATATAAAGAAAAACAAATTAAAAACAAACAGGGTGTTGTCCTTTACCATTACAATTCTCCTCTTCAACTACTTTCTCAAATTAATTTGAGATGTTACTTATTTCACAGGCTAAAAATTAAAACATTAAAATATAATGCAAAATATTTAATTATTAAGTATACTATTGTTCAAGAATTATCAGACGCCTTAAAAAACAGAATATATTTTAAACAAATCTTTTAAGTATGTTACTGTATAGACTGAATGCTTACAGTTGTAGATAGGAGAAAATTTGCTTGCCAATTATATTTGCTATAAATCTTGCATCAATCTGATATGATACAATCTAACATTATTAGCTGCAGCTTTGCTGATTCAGAATTACTATCTACTATTTTCCATAAATTACACATCATTAACAGTGATGGGCAGGTACAAGAAGTCATTCTGTTAAAGCACAGGTCTCAGGTCTTGTGCTATAAAACAGTGAAGAATTTACTTTGTAAGAAGATTCATGGCCTTCGAGCTCTCTGACATCAAGAGTCTAGATGCATGATAATTCATAATATCCATCTCCAAACTGTCAGAAGGGGTACTAAGGTGAGAGTAAATTAGAGACCTACCACACTATTAAAAAAAAACCAAACTTTATGTAATATATGCCTAAAAACCTCCTCATTTCACTCATTCAAGAAATTTTGTTGATGACCTTGGATCCAATGAGATTTATGGGACCAAGTTCTACACGTTGCAGCAAATAAAACTTCTGCATATGTTTTTTTAAAAATAGACAAAGTTAGAGAAGATTACACATATAATAACACGTATTTATAGAATTAACCTAGCTCATCATCTATGACATTTTATAGGTTTATAGTCAATGATCCAATTAAAGTTCATCTTGAACAACTGCAATTAAAATTGTAATTAATCTCATATCTATCTCTTTATTTTTTTTTTGTTGACTTTTCCAGAATGTTACTATGGTGAATTATGAGTTCACAAGTTCTTCACCAAAAAGTGTATGATTTTGTTGGAGAATTGTTTCTCATTGTTCCTGGGCCTGGGTCCATTTTCATACAGGTTTTAGTTCTCTCCATTTGCCACCTATTCACTCAGTGTTCTGTAATTGCATGATAAATTTCAGTTTAACTACATGTGTTTATAATTTATGTATGATGGAAATTGCCCTTTGATCTCTTTGTTACCCTAAGATCAGTTCTACCCAATTCTCAAAATTTCATTCCTTAACTGATCAACAATTAATCATCCGGGACTTTAATTTATACCTCTGGCATCTCTGCTTGTGCTTTGAAGGTCTTTGCTAATGTGCCACACTTGCACTTCACAACATTTTTATTCTGGTTCACTTTACACAGGGAACAAGCAATGACTACTATCTATTATTAACAGATAGTTATTATAAGGCATTACACCATACAAACCATACAAAACTAAGCCAGAAGCAAATAAAACAATAGTCATTAGAAAGCTACTGTAAATCAGTAAATCAGGCATGTCCAGACAAAGCCTGACAAGTCCTGAGGGCTGTAGACTACCTTAATACAAAGCCTTTGACTTGTTAATTACAAAGCCAAGAGAATACTTCCAGGGCCTCAGGCTACACTTCCTCAGTGGTGGAGACATTGACTTAAGCAAGTAGGCTAGATTTCTGGGATTCAAAAACCTTCAGCTACAGGAAGTCTTAAAAAGGGCACTTTCAAAGGAAAAACATCCTTGATTTGAGGAGTTTGACTTGCTCAGGCAAGCAATGATACTTCACACATACAGAAAGTCCAAGTGGCTTGGACAAGCTGAAAATACATGCCATACATTTAGCAGCTAATTCACTTTGATTGAAAAGTCTTTGTGGAACTGATGCCATTGCTGGGCATAATCGCAGTAGCATGATTGAATAAGATTGCCCTGCAGAGGCGATGATATATCTGAAAGGAGATGTAGCGTTATCAGCTCTTTTTTTCCAAAATAAAGTAAAAATGTTGGTCTCTGTATTTTCTCTTTCTATTGATATTGTCTACTTTGGTCACTTTTACCTTATCAAACTTGTTAAAGAATTTTTATGAGAAGTACTTCATTTAATGCAACTTGCAATACATACAAGGCAGATTGAGCTGAAACAGATCTTGGAGTTCTGAAAGAGACTCATGACTTTACAACTAAGTTTTAAGTTACTAGAAGTTTTTAGAAGAATAAGTATAAATTACAGGAAATGCCTTCTCAGATAGTGCTGCCTTTGAGAATTCAATCTTCTGTTCTGATTTCATTTTATGTTAGTTCTATATCTACTTTTCACTCATTGTAAAGAGGCAAACAACAAACACCTGCTCCCTTTGGGCCATTTCACCAGTGTAATTTATTGCTATTTTAATTGAAACTGAAATATAATTTCTTTCTATTTCTAACTAGTTTTGCAAGAATGTATCGACAATGACAAAATAGAGATGTGGAGGTCACATTTCTTCTTATCATACCAAATTCTTCAAACTTATTTCTGAATTGTATTTTTTAACTGTTTGTTTGAACAGTGAACAAATCTAGAACTTGAAAAGACTTTTCCATCATTACATTAAAAATATGAGTTTTATCAAGAGTTTTAAGCAGAGGTAAAAAATAAGGATGAACATCTCTCTCCTTCCTGACCTTTCCTCCCTTTATTCGTCTATTGCTGCTTCCAGTTTGCAGCAAAATTTGCAATTTCCTACTTTAATTTCTAAATCTCTCCATATTTTTAAACCCATAAGTGTATATTTATGTTTCTTATAACCCATTTTTCAAAATGAAAATTTAAGAATAGTATACGAAAAAGCCCTACAATTTGTAACTATTTGTGAGAACTTAAAAAATATAATAGTAAATTATTGTCCTGAAAATAAATAATGTGTGTGAACAAGCTGAATGGAAATTTCTTACTGATACACATATTTAATAATACATTTCATTTTTACATTCAACTAAGGAAAACAATAAAGGTTTGAGAATTTCAGTGTTGGAGGAAATAAAACTGTGGTGATCATCTGCTCAATGTCTTCATAAATCAAAGTCAAATTTAGTTAATCAACAAATATATTTTCCTATGGACTTCAATCTTAAATGAAGTAGTTTATCTTTCTTCCTTGTCAGCATACCTTTTCAGGACAGTTATATGTAAACCAGAGACATTTTATTATGTCTATGTGTTGCATTCTGTTTTTGATCTTGATTAAAGCAAGAACAAAATGGTATGATATTCTGCCCCATCAGCCAATATTTTGCATTACAGGTTTTGGTTTATGGCGTTATGGTTTTTGAGGTCTGAAGTACACTGAAAGTTCTTTCATGTCAGGAGAATAGTATTTGAAGGTCATTGGTCTCTCTGAACATTACCACTTAAAAAAAAAAAACAATTTACTTAAATCCCTTTTCTCATTACTTTTGTTTATTTTTTAAAATTACAAGCAAGCAAAGGGAAAGATTTTAACTCTGCTCTGAAGGGAGTATTACTAAATTTGTTCATTTAGGATCTAGTGTAATTGATTGGCCCATATGGAAATTAACCATATCAACTGTAGCAAAAAAAAAATGCTGGTCAATTACAGTTCTGCACATTCTTCAAAGATACAATCTAAATTTAAAGGGATCTGTATGTGATATTGAATCATTACAACACCATGGTAAATTTGATACAGATGATATATTATCATACTGTGCTCCAGCAAAGAGATATCAGACTAATGTTCATCATTTCCATGTGAGTATTATTTCAGGAAAAAAAAGCTTATTCTTCTCAAGAAGGTATCAGAATTCTTTTAGAAATAGTTTTTATTTCTCACAGAGCAGAGAAAGAATTTTGTGGAATTATGTGAAGGATTTTATCAGTGATTAAACATCCTACAGAGGTCTGTTTGAATCAGTGATAATTCAAAGCTCATTAAAATAATGGACTGTTATTTTTCATATAAACAACTTTCCTCCTGTCCTCTTCAAAAGACAACTTTGCAGTTGAAGATTTAAGCTGATTATATTCTAACAATCATATGTAAATAACAGAAACTGAAACAAAACTTTTAAGAGCTGAAGAAACATCTCAAAGACTGTTGGGTTGGGTTCTTTTTAGATTTTTTTTTATTTATTTTTTTGTTCTTAACTGACTTTTCATACAGATTTCAAAAGAAAAAATATTTCCATATCTTGAAAATTTAGCTAGTTAGAAATCTGACTCATTATTCTTCACATTAATTCATGCTAGGATGAATGTCACAATCAGGAATTACATTCTTGTACTTTACATCTACTGTAAGATTACTTTTCTTTTATAAAAGTTTGATATAACTGTAAATTAGCAAGAATTAGTTTTGCAGTGTATTATGCTAATACAGCAGGATAATGGGTGATCAGACTTAGTACAAACTTCTGTATATATAGTCCCTGCAAGAGTTAGGATGAAAATGGATCTTCTGTAATTCCAAAGCATTCACAAAATGCTCTACAGCTGATATGGAAAAAGAGCAATGCAGGTAGCCATTAAAATGTTTTTCTTATAGCTGACTTTGTGAAAATATGTTGTTATTGGAAGTATTCTGGCTGGAAATCTCCTGTCATGCAAAACATTTTCCATTTTGCTAAGAGCTTGGTACACACACACACAAAAAAAAAAAAAACAGAAAATTAGATAATGTTTCTGTAGAATCTTCACAGAAATCCAGCTGCATCATTTCATTCGCTAGCTGTGAAGGATTTAATGGTTTCCCATGACATGGTCAAATAATGGGACATCATTATCTAGAAAAGGTCACAAGCAGTTTTTCTGAATTGTAAAACATGAAAATATTGTGATGCCTGGGGATGCAATTTTCCTGAACACCAGGTGCTAAAAGCTATTTGTTTTGCAAGCCACCATAGCTACTTCTGATGTGGTGCCACTAAACTGATCTTAACTGTACAAACTAGCATGAACATATAAAATGTAGATGTTTACTTGACTGTAGAGATTGATAAACTAACAAATGTTAATTACCCTGTACTAAGCTAAGTGTGGATAACAATAATAAATTGATATAGTGCTCTAAACACCTTCTGAGCTGTTCTGTCTAGATCTGACCTTGCAATGAACTTCTGATTACTACACAGCATAACAAGTACCTGTGGAACAAATATTCATTCATATTCTACTTAACCTCTGAATTTCCTAATTGATCCTTTTAATGTGGTATCATCCTAACTAGCAGATCTATAAACTTACAGAGCTGTAACAAGTGCTGTTAACATAAGAATTTGAACAGCAATGATTGATAACACATCCAGGAAATGCAAGTCAGTAGAGTTATATTAATTAAACAATTACAGCCATTTTATAACAGGGCTAAACATCTGGATGAGTCAGCAATACAGCTTAATTTTCAATTACCTTGCTTATTTATGTCTGCCACTGAAAATCCTTTTTATCCCTTTAGGCAACTAGCAGAAGTACAAACTTTCATGTGCTTACATACATGTTTCAGACCTTTGAACACAGTATGCATAATTGCACTGCGTTATTCACAGTAGTGAGGAATCATCTCATACGAGGTGAAAGGAAGCAGATAAAAAATCTCACTAAAATCCATGAGAGCTTTCCACCAACAATGAACTTGATCAGTTTCTAAAGCAAAACCAGGCACTTTGTTTTGCTCATCATTTACATTTTTCTAAAACTTGTACAAACAAGAATTATAGGCTTTCCAGTTTGACTGGATTGTTTAGTCTGATGAAACGTAGATTATCAGATGCATCAGAGAGCATCAGTATGTTAATAGAATTCTTGTACTAATATTAGACTTGAATTCAATTTTATCAAGTTTTGTCCCCTATGCAGCTCCCTGCCATTCCTTTGGGTCCTGTCACTGTCAAGAGATCAGCACTGCCCTGCACTCCCCTCATGAGGAACAGTAGGCTGCCATTAGGCATTCCCTCAGTCTGCTGTTTTTTGGGCTAAACAAGACAGAGGACCTCAGCACTCCTCATGCACCTTGTCCTCCAGACCATTCATCATCTTCATTACCCTTCCTTGGACACTCTCTAATAGATTTCTGACCTTATATTGTGGTGCCCAAAACTACACACAATGCTCAAGCTGAGAAAACATAGTGCAGAGCACGATAACCTTTTCCCTCCCAGATGGCATTGCTAGGCCTGGTGCACCTGGGGATACAGTTGTGGTCCTTTCAGCTGCCAGGACACGCTGCTGACTGATATTCAACTTGCCATCAACTAGAACCCCAGATCCTTTTCCATAGGGCTGCTCTCCAGCTTCACACATGTGATCTCCACATATATCCAAGGTTGCTCCATTCCAGGTACAAAATCCAGCACTATTATTGAACTAAATGCAGTCAGTGATTTCCCAAACCTATAATTTTTTAAGATCTCTTTGAAAACTTTGCAAATACTCTTGCATGTGATTGGAGTAATTTAAAATACTCAGAGCAATACAAGACATTTTCAACCAGATTTCTATTTTAGAAGAAAAATTTAGAAGAAAAATTTACTTTAGAAAATCAGCTGTCAGCTGATTGCAGATAAGGTATGCATACTCTTATTTTCTTTTAGTGTGAAGCAGAGGAGGTTCCCTTAAAATAGTCGTGACTTCAGGGAAGCTATTTCATCCACTATAGAAATTGAAAATGAGCATTCAATTATTAAGACAGTACACTTGAACAGGGAATATTGAAATCTCTCACTAAACAATTTGACTTAAATTAAAAGCAATGAAATATCAACATTTGAACATATCTTTCTTCAACTTTAAGCAGTATAGCATATGTGTATTCCTAATACAAGTATCTTAATGGAAATAAACATTCCCCAAGCTATATTTCCAAACCACCTTTTTTTTTTTTTCTTTTTTCCTCAGTTAATTAAGTTAGTCTACAGCTATGATCCAAGTAGAAGTTAAACCATGTAACTACCAAATGCACCTTTCAAATCATAGTAGTAACATCAAGATTTTTTGGAGTTCTTGTTTAATGCTCTTCTTCCTAGTCCAATATTTTCTCTGAATTTGAAATAAAACTCAAATCTATAAAAGACTTTTTTAGAAAGGAAAAATTCCAATTTTTGTTTAGCTCTACTAATTAATTTTGTTCCAGATGAATGAAATGTATTTTTTTCTTGCAGGTGTTTAATTCAGCAGAAAAGACTTAGATGAACTGCCTTAAATATAACCATTTGTTCTGCATTCAGGAAAAGAGTGAACAAGTGAACTTTAAAGTAACATTTGCAATGTCTTATGGAACAAGTGAATTTCCCATTTCAAGAAACATATGTTTTCCACGCATGTTTTTACTGTATTTTGAAAGAATTTCTTGTGGATTCACATGACTCAAATCGGGGGGGGGGGGGAGGTATTTAAACCCTGAGCAATGCTTTGCTAAATTAAAGGTACAACTTTTGAGATTATTCTCTTTAAAATACATTTTCAGGCAGAAATTTTTATTACTTTACCTGAGGGCACTGAAACTCAGAATTACAGATGAGATGAAAAATAAATAAAGGCTGCTTTTTTGAAGACAAAGTGAAAAAAGAGTTCTTTCAATTCAATGAAAATACAGGTAATCTGAAAAGAAGTCATACTGTACATAAAAATTAGATGTATATAAAATGTATACTTTTCTTATCTTACTTAGTGTCATTGCTGACACATTTTTCCAGTTTGGAACATCACTATTGCTGACTCCTTCAAAACCAATGAAACCTGCTGTTTTTCCCATTTTTTGTGTACCACTCTATTCAGTAATCACTGTCTTTCAGAGAAGGAATAAGCTGATATGAAATTACACAACTCTCTAAAGAAATTACTTTGGTACAGTGATAAGATCCTCAATGCTTCTTCACTGGGCATATCTATGTCAGAAAGTTAAATAAAAATATGCTGTCTCCCATCATTTCTTAGTATATGCCTTTTTCTATGCATTCTGCCTTTGTGAAATCTAGGGGTGGGTATAGAAGTACATAAGCATTTCTGAAGGAGTCTTTTAAATACTAGAAAAATACCAGTACTACTATCAATGCTGTATAGACTACTAAATATATACAGTGCATACGTGACACACCAGCCAATATATTTTCTGAATGAACCTTAATAATAAAATATGTGACTAAAAGACGGTCAATAGCCATCTTGCCAAAGAGTGACAGAGAGTCTCATCTTTCGTAGAATAAAGATTCCAAGCAAAAGCTCCATTTCAAAAAGCTTTTTGTGCACTTCACACCAGTGTTGACTAACCACAAAAATTCTGCTGGTAAGTCTGGACACAGTAACTCCAACAGTCAAATTTTACAAGTCTGGGGCCTTACACATTAGATACTTGATCTGGAAGTATCACATCTCCCACCATTAGGGCGAGTGTATAAGTTATTTACTGTATTTTGTGCATATACTCCAGGAGGAGTACAAAGGATTTGAGGAACCAGGCAAAATTCAAGACACTTTCTGCTTACTCCTTTTCTCAGTGAGTTATTGCAATTGGCTTCTTGAGTGGAGTGTTAGCCCTGAACTCTAAGACACTTAACATTCCTTAAACTCTACACTGTCAATGAATTCAGGGTCTATAGATTCTGTTTTATTCAGCTGTTATTGATTGGCATTGAAACACTAACTTCTGATTGCAGCATAAATTACAATGCTTAGTTTATCCTAAGAGTGATCTTGTGAGCTAAGCAGAGAAGTGTATTTTCCATTTTAGAGATGGAAGCAGAATTACAGTAAATATGAACCCCAGCTCTTTGAACGTACTTGAGGAAATTCATCCACCGTACATACTGAAGATCAGTCCTGGGCTGCCACCTTCGGCAGAATCAAAACCTCTGCTAGATGGTATTTGCAGAAGTCAAGCCACATGCAGCGGTGTGGAAGTCTGTCAGGGTCTCTCCTGTTTATTATAGTAATTGACAATGAAATAGTGAAAGTTCCTTCTCCATATCAAGCAGAGTTGACTTTGAAGGTAAATCCCATATGTCATAGCCATTATAGCTGGCTATAATATCACCATTTAGGGAATAGTGCATCTGCTCTGGCTTCACACATGGTAAAATCAAGTTCAGAGTCAGAAAACCTGGATGTTACACAGATGGAAAGTCCTGAATGAAGGTAAACAGGTGCCTTCCTCTCTCCAGTAGGTCTTAGATCTGCCCAACTCTCTTCTTTGTAATGAATACTTAGCTAACTTACACAGTTCCCTATCAACCTGAAGGTTATACTTCCATCTGATGGAGCATTACCACCATTAACTATGAATTATGCATAGCCTTGGCACCCAACTCAGGTTGGAGAGTTCCAGTAAACCGCTTTTGGCAGCCATCTCCCCAATCAGCCCTTATCAAGGGAAACAACAACAAATGCTTTCTGGATTTGAATTTTTTCTACTTTAGACACAAATAATGTATTTATTTTTACCACAATGGAAAATGGTGGTAAATGGGCAAGAGGCAGTAAAGGGAAGCAGCAGACTCATGTGTTTAAGTTTTCATCAGAGATTTATAAAATTTGAGCTAGTCTATATCTTTTCAGAAGTACTGAGAATTCTGTTCATATTTTTACCTGCAAAAGTTAGTACAATTTTATGATAAACACTCATTATTCTGACCAAGAAATACTATCATCGTGACATCCTCTGTGATTTCAGAATTAAAATTAGCTGGTCTTCTGGTGTGAAAAAGACAAAGTGATGTTACAAAAAGACTAAAACCAAACTACTGGGTTAACGTAAGGCAAATGCTTTAGAATTCCCTAGTTATTCTCTGAATTTAGAGAAATAATGTCTTTAATGCCTCCTTCAATTTTAGATATTATTTCAAGGACCACATTCATTGCAATATGCATAACTTCATTTTCTCTAACTGATTTTCAGTTTCTAACATTTTAAAAACAAAATTTTTAATTCCTCTTGAATTGTTGTATTAAGTATCTTGTCATTTGGGAAAAGAAGCAAGGTAGGAAACTGAAAAACTACATATTCTGTAATAATATTTATTATTTAAACTGGTAAGATTTAGAACCAAACGAAATTGTTTGTACGCATAATGAGGCAAAGATACCTTATTTGCTGCAAGCCCTGTAACAACATCTTAAAATTTGTAGTTCAGTTCTAAATGTAATACTGTTTCCAACACTTTCTCCAACAGATTATTTTTGCAGAGAAAACTATTTCATTTATTGTGCCTTTTAGATATCTACCATGAGCTTCTGTGATCTAGAAGCAGCTACATTAATTTACATCTCACAATCAGCACTCTAAAGCACTGACTTTGAGTGACATTTTCTGCAGCTCCTTTCAGAGATGACAAACACTGGCACTATTAGATGAAGCCTTAGTACATTGCCTAAGAGTAAGTCTTGGGTCTGTAGGTCATTCAGCAATTCTGCTGTTGCAAATTATGATATCTCTTGTATTAGATGATTTCCTTGCTTGTCAGAAATTATTCTTGTCACTGGGCTAAGATGCAGCTTGGAATGAAAGTGATAGTGTAACATATGGCCTTTGCTGTAGGATAGCAGACACATATTCACTCACTCAGAGGCTATTAATCAGCTCTTGATGCAGTGCCCTTAACTCAGCAACCTCACTTCTGCATTTTGCAGTAGAGAAGCCATTCAAGCAAAGACTTTTTTTTAAAAAAAGCTCTGCTTTGTATTTTAAATTTCAGGGAGGCAGACCATCCTACAATTTCTAATTTCAACTTCCTACTGGAGGCTAAACATCATCTGACCACAACAATAATTTACTACAGCAAAAGTTATGGTATCATGCTTGACTAATTTGTAATTATAACCGATTCTGTATTAGCAAACTTTTGTAAAGCTGTTTTTCTTTGATATACTCTACATAAGGAAAATGAATCAACAGTACACAGCGTATCTTTTTCCACTCACATGGTTATTTCTCTCTTTACTTAGTCAGTATAGTTTATTAAAGATCTTAAAAGTGCATTTCTAAAGATGGAGCTATTCCTTGAACAGAGTTATTAGATGCAGGCATATCAAATAATTATATATTACACAGGTATGTAAAATAGATAAATTATCCTAAACTTTTACTTCATTTCATAAAAAAAATCCATTAGCATTTAAGCATTTAAATCTTCAGAAAGAAAAGGAACTAAAGCTAATTTTCAGTGTCCATAATCAAAGAATAAAAACATGCTTTCCAATTAGGACACAAATAATTTAAAACACAATTTCACAGCCCAACTGTATTTAATCAAGTTTAATCAAATTAAAATATATCCTTCCATAGGATTCATATTCAGACAATTGCAGTGGAATACCAGATTTAATTCTCTGCTTTCTAACACAGCTTCTGCTAACAATAATATCCTTACAGAACAGGTATACACTAAGGAGTGTGTAAGTCTGTTCTCAGTCAAATGTATTTTTCTGAAATTACATGTCTGCAAGTTCTGTTCTTACCTTAGTACAGCACTGTACTTTATCCACATCATGTAGAATCTGCAATGAGAACTGCAAAGTGTGTACTCATATATGGTCTCATTTGGGGCATGCAGTCAATCTATATGTATGATGGATAATTGGCTGACACAACTATATTTTTGTTTTGCACCTGCATTAGGTACTATCCTAAGTAGCCATCTTTTCTAGTTTAGTTTGGGGAGATGCTTTGTTTTCATTTTCATAAAAAAGCCAGTGACCTAATTTCTATACTTCCAGTAAGGATACTCTTACCTGAATATAGTCATACACCATTCTTTGCAAGACTGACACCAGCCTAAGAACAAATTAATTTAGTTTCAGATAAGGAGAGACCTAACTTCACTATATAATGTCTTTCCCTTATGGAATCCTTTCACAACATTTTGCACTATTCTACAGAAGAAGTAGCTTTGAAGGCTGTCCTGAGTAACACTTTACACATTTCTTAACAACCTTCCAGAAGCTAGCCTCAACCTCAAAACCTAATTTGGTCTATGAAGTTGCTCACTTTCAGCTATTTCTGTTATCTGTTACATAGAGTGATATAGTCCCTACAACACACATTTATTATCATCAGTTCTGAAAGTTGATTGTATGATAAAAATCTACAGCAGGTGGATCTGAGGAAAATATGGGAGGTTTCAGGTCTTGGAATACAACCCAAAGATTCCTTGTTAAACTCTATTTGATATGAATAATACTGCTGGCATTCTTTAAGGTTTGGTGAAGGTTACTAACAGAGATTGCTGTAAAATCTGCTATCTCCAATGATAGGTTGATCCATGGAGGCAGAAAAGGAGAGGTCCTGTATTGGGAGGCTCACTGGGGGTGGACAGAACTAAAAAGTGAACTAACCAATTAAGCGAAACACAGGGAAAATTCAGATGTAAAAGAATAGAATGGAGATGGTATACAGATCAGGACCAGAAGTCAGTGAATACATCTAGATATTTTTTATAGTAGATCCTAGGTCTTTGAATAGGCTTAACACCTTCCAGAAACCATGTGTTCCTTCTGTTTTGATTTGCCAGTTGCTGCATACATGCATATTGGGGAGCTACCTAAGTGATGCAGCAGTATATACATAGAAGAGAATGCCAATTAACACTAGTTTAACAAAAATATGCTCAACTGTTAGGATGTGGTTGGCAGCTAACGATGCCATCGTGTACATCAGGAACAGGCACCACCATAGCAATAACAAGATACTAGTTCCTTCTCCCCGAAGGCTAACTTACTACTCCTTGTACCTTCCTTTCTTGATCAGAGTTCACTTCCCAAGTTACAAAAAACATTTTTTTTTTTCCCCTGTTGATCCCAATTTTATGACATCTGTACCCACATACAGCATTACTGTGCAATGTGTGCTATGGCTTCATAGTATTGTATTTGCCTTGCAATATTGTGCTTCTCCAAAGGTTTCCAATATTCTCTTCCAACAGCCTGTGGAGCTTGGCAGTTTCCCTGCATCACCACATTTGAGATCCAGACATCTTTCCTAGAGTTACCAGCTTCTGTCAGCCTCTCACATCAGTATTGGTTATATTCAACAGTTTCTTGTGTCTAATAATTTCCTCCAGTTAGTTTAACCTCAAACCTATCAATGGCCAAAACACTTGCCAGCAGCCCTAACACCAACTCCAAGGAAAGCACCTTTCCCAGTGAAAGCTTGCTACCAAAATCTTCTCTCAAATTACATATTTAGCCCTTACATATCTATTTACACAGATAGCCCTTCTCCTTAACACTGTGAAATAGGGAAAGAAGTGGCTTCAGCATCCAAATCACAGTGCTTGCTCAGCCCTCTCAATATATAGAGGGTCTGCCTGAAGACACTTAAGTATGAGAGATCCAACTTCCTCAATCATGCTTTCACTGCAAAACTAGACAATACTCTTCTGACTTTAGCCTTTCCTGTTGAGTCACTTGACTATTTGTAAATGGTATTTAAATTTCCATTGAAGCAGTTACTTGGGCCCTAATCTCCCAAATAGGTAGATGTCTTTTCTTCCTTTTCAGGTCAAAATATATCTCCATAGGATTAGCTCTGATTGAAACACCGAGAATTTTTTTAGTCTTCTAATTGGCTAATAGTGCTAGTGATGCACAAAAATAAATGCATTTAGGAAGTATGACATAGAGGATTTCAGCACTAAAAACATTTTGCAGCCAGAGCAAGTTATATTTCTCATTACTAGGGGATCATATAGTTAAAAGCTGCAGCACAGAGAGAGCTTAATAAAGATGAAAATGTGTTGTTGAAGATACTCAGAATACTTATGGAATTTGATAAATTTTCATACTCAATTTTTGTTTTTCTTCTTCATCTTGAACATTTCACTTTAAAATCCTCAGATGACACTCAGATGGCTTCTTAGTTAATTAATCTCAAAAATTTCAGTAGCATAAGACAGATGACCACAGGATTTGACCTAAGCCTAATAAATTCCATTGTCAAGTTGCTGTAGCTTGACACAATGAACCGTGAACACTGCAGTTTCATTTGCTGTTACTGCTTGATACATAATTTACATGTTTTATTATGTAAATCACACCTATGAACAATATTATATCTTTAGTGATATTAAATTAAGGAAGGAATATTTAGAATGCAACATTAATTTGCAAAGCTATTTGAAGAAATATTAATGAAAATTTTAATAATCTATTGTGTTTCTTTTTTTATTATTTCTTTCCCCAATTCTTTTTTTCTAAGCCAATCAATCTTTTTATCCTACACTGTTCATAACTGTATGAAGTTTCAATTCTTTACAATATATATATATTCTGCTTACAAAGTTATCATTTATGATGAAATGAGGAACAATATATCATAAATTTAAATATTGACTTGAAATGATATTACAGCATTGACGAATCCAGTGTAGTTGGGATAAAGGACCAGGTAGTGTTCCTTGAACACTTCATTTTTCCTACATCACCTCTGCTGCTTCATTTCTGACTTTACCTACTTGCATATATTTTAATTATATAAGCATAATTCTCTATATGTTTCCAGCATGCTTCACAAGATGAGTGCTATTTTTATCTTGAAAATATAACGTGAATGTTGGTCTTGAGAAGACGAGATGCAGGAAAGAACAATTGCAGGTAGAGAATTAAGAACAAAAATTATCAAAATGTAAAAGGAGATCCTGACTTCAAACACTTTTATAGTGATAAGTCGCTAGGAGGAGAAGAGAAATATATTTCACTAGGAGCACTCCACAAAAATCAATTTCAAATCTTTCCTCGAAAGTAACTGTTTCCTAGCTAGCTATGCTTGAATTACTGAAACAAGATAGGAAAAATAAATTCATGATAGGGATGAGTCTACAGATGTTATAGATCTGCTAAAGTTTATATCTGGAAAAGTTTCTATTTCCAGGAACATCTACCAAAAAATAAACAGTATGATAAGATCAAAGTTTAAGATAACTAGTGAGTGCTGGAAGAGAACACCTGGTTGAACCCATATGGCCTTCACTGAAAAGGCCCGACACTGGGCAGAAACTGTTCAGTAATCACTCAACTATTAATGCGCTATCAACACTGCTTTGGTCACAAATCAACATACGGGTTGCTATGAAGAAAATTAACTCTCACTCAACCAGACCCACACACTAGGATGTATTCTCTTGTATGAGTGGAGCAGAAGCTGCTGCTGCTTTTGTATGCTATGGTGAACAGTGGTTTAAATCTATGCTAAGAAACAAAAGATTAATGTTAACATTAGTAAAGTGCTAACATTAGATAAAATACTGTAAATGTTTCCAAAATAATAAAAACCAAAAATCATCCTGCAGAGCAGAATATTACACTAATATTCATCAAGATAGAAACTATGTTGAGGTGTTTTTTTTTTTTTTTTTTTTTTTACCTCCTACATTTTCATTAAAATTAAATATTTCTGAAGGGAAGTAAAAAAAAAAACCATTCAGGCCTGAGTTGTTGTAAGAAAAAATATTTTTAATGTTCTAATCACTTATTAGAACACTATATGATACGATCATTGCATGGAGCTTGTATTTCAGGTGCTCAAAAAAGAAAATCACACTGAGCTCTTTTACTTCTACTGTGCTTTCCCTGACATACATTTACCTGGTTAACTTGTTCCATACTTAATGCCTATTACGTATCACTTTTAATTGGATTAGTTTAAGAGTATATCCATACCGCTGTGACAGAAATAGAATCAGATACATACATAAACAATGATATATCAACAATGCTCATTTACTATATTTTTAAAAACAAAACAGTCATTAATCTACCTTTTTATTATTTTATACTACAAGTATTTTTCTCTTTTGTTCCCATTAAAAAAAAAAAAAAATCAGACACTGACTTTACTGGGTATTTGACTTTCCAAAGTATGTTTTGATGAACACGTCTGTTTGAAGAGCTAAACTATAGTACATCTTTGGCTGCCCTATTTGTTCTATAGCACTTAATTCTTGAATAACCTATCAGAAGAAGCTTTCATAGCACAAGTACAGATAAAAAGACATGATCCATCTTTCTACTGATATTTATACAGTGAAGGTATTTTTTACAGAAGATTGTGTGAGAAAGATGATACTTCAAGAAAATCAATGATTCACATTACTACAAGAAATATGATCTCTCAAATTCTTGCAATAAAACCTCATTGGGATACTTTGCTTTCACATTCCAGACTTCCAGTTCCACTAATGATTGATATTAACGTAATTACAGCTGAGTAGATGACATCATCTGCTATAGATTCAGATTAGACACAGTGAAGTTAATTCACTGATATGCATGCTTATTTTTGTAAACAGATAAATTCATTCCCCTTTAATACCTGATATTATTTACCTGGGCTTCTATTGAAAAATGTGACAATAATTTTACCTTTTTGCATATAGATTTAGAAAACTTAAGTTCTGGTTATCTTTGTTGTCCTCTGTACATTTGTGTAATTTTGTATTGGGCACAGAAATGTGAATATGCAATGAGTTCAACACAGAAGACTATAGTATGGAATATAGCTTAATTTGAATGGTTTCCACATAAGAGATGTGGATGTTCAATAAAGCTGCATAATACTGTAACCATTTTACATGGAAATGTTTTTTCTTATCCACGTCAGCACAACTGAGACACAGTAGATAGAAAGACAAAAAAAAAAAAAAAAAGAAAGAAAGAAATTCAGAAAGACATTAACATGTTTATGAATTGATTTCTTGTACCTATTAAAACTCAGCCAAAGGGCAATCATAGTGTTGATTTAATAAGTATATCCATCCATGAGACTGCCTGCTGCCATGAGACTGACTTCTTTTGTAGAAACCTTCCCTAGAAAGATCAACTACAGGTTACTGGCCACTACTGTGCTACTGCCTGTATGTAAAAGCTCATATAAAACCTCAGAAATTTTAAGTTAGTAATTCCTGTAACATATACCTTTCAAATTGGTTAGCCATTCTCTCAAAGACCTGTCTGAAATGTTTTGAAATTACTAGCATTTTTTTTCTCTAGAGTTATGTCAAGATACACTTCTCTTCCCAATGATTATGAATATTAGTTTACTACCAGAAGTAAGGAATTTTTAATAAGGACCTGGGTGATGCGATTATTTTTTTTTATTATTTTATACATGCAGAACAAGAAGATAAGCAGGCATGCCAGAATATGAAAAAAACATGTATTCATAACTGTTTTCTTGTGTCAGCAGTTTCAGAAGCATTCTGAAAAAACCCTAAGATGAATAAATTCAACATATTAGTGGAATTAATTTTGTATTGGAGGAAAAGAAAGGTGAGTTGGTCACAGACTAGAAAAGAACAAAGGCATTAGCATGCTCCAGTGTTTGATAGTCCTTCTAGCAAATAAGCTTTTCTTATATTCAGGTGGAATTTCATGTATTTCAGCTTGTACCTATTTCGTCTTGTACCACCAGAAACCACTGAGAAGAGTTTGGCTCTACCTTCTTTAATCTTATTTCCCACCAGAGAAGGCTTATCTGCACATTTTGGTAATTTTAATTTACTACATGGTGACCATCTAAATGATAATAAACAATAACAAACCCGATGGACGTTAGCAGTGCTAGATCTGAAAATAGGGCTGCTAATTCATTTAATGCCACCTTCTACCTCTCCTCCATAAATCCTGTGTTCTGTGTTTTCAGTTTGCAGAGGCAAATTATAACACCGAGTCAAAACAAGTCAAACAAAATGGCTATTACCAGCTCACGCTACATTAGATACAAGGATATGGAAACAAGATGGGCTCATCATCTAAATAGGTGACTCTTCGTATTTCTCAGTGCTTAACAGACCCTGATGCCAGCAAAAAAACTGAAGTGCGAGCTTATTGCCTCAATCATTTGAACACTACTATGTGTTCTAACAAAAGATCGTTGCTGCATAACAGAAATCTGGATTGTTAGATTTTTTTTTTTCCTATAAATGACAATGAAAGTTTTAACACATTTGACATATTCACTTTATGAAACAGGTATGCAAACCATTATTTTTTTCGGTTCTGGGAAGAAGTACAGCACATCACATTAAAGTGTTATTTCATTAATTGTTTTCAGAAAAGGAGGTGCATTTTTAAACTGACGACTCAGCTCAGAACAGCATTTAACTACCATTGATAACGTAGAGATCTCTCTATCTACCTTAGAGTTTGATGATTAGGCACTTGCTGAGCTGTAGGAGCCTGCAATTGAAATTTCAGTTTTACTTTGTTCAGAACTGCGAATGATCTGCAGACTCTCAGCTCCATAAAGAACAGCCTAATCAGTGGCTGTTACAGCTGCTATCAGCCAGGGCTTTCCTTCCTTACAGGGCCCCCAGGTGTGTTTCTCAAACACGAGCTCTACCCAACCTGCAGAGGGTTATTGCTACGTGCTATTTAAGCCAACGAGTCATTTATTAAAATGGAACAGCTGCATCGAGACAGAGTATTTCTTCTTAAATTCAGAAGCCACAGTCTGACTGCAGCTGAACTCATTCTGCTGATGGGAGGTATTTCCATGTAACCTGGTTGAATGGAGATGAGAACACTTAGGCAAAGAAAACAGACACATTTTATGATAATCATCCTTTCTCCCGTTATCTCTATCACTTGGCATTCAGCTACGGGGTGCTAATCTGTTTCGCATCATGCTAGTACTTAGCTGGTACTTAGCTGAAAGTGGCTCATGCGCTCTGAATTTTCTTTTAAGATAAACTGTTATGTAGCAAGACGAGAGGCCTGCGGCACCTGTATAATTAACAGTAGCTTGCTTTAACATGAGTTTAAAGACTTCTAAGTAGTGTGAGCATTGTCCAAGCCAGGAAAATGCGAGCCCTAGGGCTGCCAGCAGGCTGGGCACCACAATACACAGGAAGAGGACAAAGGAGATCAAAACAGACGGCACTGGGGCGGGGCGTTCCACGTACACACCTGGCATACTGTGCATGCGATTCTATCTTAGATGAAGGTAATTTTCTATTAAAATATTGGAGTTACACTGGTCAAATATCCAGAATGAATATGAACCTTAATATTGTTTGACTTCTTCCTTTTATTATATTTGATCTCTTTTGAAAGGTCAAGGTAAAAATCAATACAGATGAATGTGAAGTGAGTATCTTGCATACTATTAGAAAAAATTGTTCGCGTTGATCCATCTGTTAAAAATAAAACTACAGCCATCATCCAAACAGTAAGCCTTAATATCTGAAAACGTAGTTGTCAGCTTGGAGTAATCTCAGTTTTATATCGTGCAGCTATATAATGAATTTTTTCCCTTTAGGTACAATATACCCAAGAGTATCTTCCAATGCAATAAGTAAAGAGCATCCCTGCTAT
Source organism: Phasianus colchicus (assembly GCF_987193195.1). Classification (NCBI taxonomy): domain Eukaryota; kingdom Metazoa; phylum Chordata; class Aves; order Galliformes; family Phasianidae; genus Phasianus; species Phasianus colchicus. The sequence goes on along the minus strand of NC_143439.1, from coordinate 51,943,125 downwards.
TTTGGTGTAAAGAAAACTAGGAATATTGAGTGACTTGCTAATGAAAAATTACACATCCATGCCAGCATCATAATGTATTGCTAGTTAGAAAGCTATGCTGTGTATTATGCCAACAGAAGCTTTATAGGAGAAAATGGAGTTCTCAGAATCCATATGAGGACTTTAAAAGTTGAAAATATTGATTGATATGCTTTAGATTGTCTCCAAGGTCCTGATTTTTCTCCCCAGTGTGCACTATAAGAACACAAATTCAGTTACACTGAATTAAATGAGTGCAAAGGAATGATATCTAGGGGCAGAATATCTGCAGAGTTGCTGTCAGAGTATTCCCACCCCCCCCACACCCCACCTCCGCTATATTCTTCATTTTTATTTCATTTTTCCTTTACCATCACTATAGGCCTAATTTTAAATAGAAAAAAAAAAAAAAAAAAAACGATCAACAAAAAAAAGTGTTCACAATTCTATCAGGAAAAAAGCAAATAAAAAATAATTGAATGGCTGTGACACAAAGCGCATGCAGTGCAGCATGCAGTTTACACTGCTGTGGAGGAGCTATTCAAAGTGCAAATTACATGGTTACAATGGTGTCAGTGAGTGTGACTGTCATCTTGTGTAACTCCATATCCCAGGTGCACAAGGACAAATCAGTAACAGGAAAAGCAGTCTACAAAAAGGTTGTCTTGTTTACACTGTGCTTTTACACCAGGGCAGAACTCAGCCACTAATGCCAGATATTGCTGTGTAATCCACCTTCTACAGCCTTCTGTGTTTAGTTTATAGAGTTCATCTGATAGTTTAAGGAATAAATCCGGATGAAAGGAATCTGCTTTTCCTTAGATTTCGAAGTCTTTTCAGTTCTTTTGTGCTTTAAGTGCATGGATAGTAAATGCACAGTTTCTAAGGGTGTATTTTCTCAACAGTAATTGCTATACCAGTGTTCAGCAAGCTAAACCTGGCTGTGAAAGTTCCTCTCTTATTTAAACACACATATGCATATGGATATATCTATTCAGGCATTACAGTATCACAAGACACCAGTAAGTTAATAGAAGATAAAAGCAAGGACATAAGCGATACTGAGTATATAAAATTATGTAAAACAACAGTTAAAGAAAATCATATTCTGGCATCTCTATTCTTAGAGAGTTCAGTTACTCCAATTAGGCAGCAATGTTTCAGCACTGAATTTTCTTAGTGCTTGATATAAAGTTTCTTTGCTGGACCCTCTAATGATTGTTTGTTTCTTTTTTTCCTGCTTTTATTTTTGAATTAAGTTTAGGGTTTTATCTTCATGCCATGGAATCCAGTGTATTTTTTTCTCTCCTCTAAAAAGCTCCGCCTGTGTTTTGCTGCTGGCTAAAAGCTGGCGTTAATGCTATGTGTTTGTCTGACCCACATTCTTCTGTGAACTACAGGCCACTTACTGCCCGTGGTGGATGTTAGTGCCTCAAGACTCACAGCTAAGATACTTAGGCATGATTTTAAGTATTGAATAGTTTTCAGTGTGGTCTTTCTAAAGATACATACGACTCTCAAGTTAGATTTTCAGAATCTTTTTCTCTATAAGTGAATTTCCTCTGTAACAGGATGGTCAAATGTACAAAGTTAGATGTTCTATTTATACTCTCTAAATCGTTGGATTTTGAGATTTTTCTGACTAAGTCTTGCTACCTTGTATTCTGTCCTTCTTCCCCCCCCCCAAAGAGTTTCAGTCAACTCTCTTCCCCCCCCCATCCAGATTGATGGCTGGTAGAAACTCAGCCTGCCCTTCAAGCTAACCATCAAAGGGGAGGTATGGGACTGAACAGAATAGAAAATAAGTCAATGTATTATCTTTCCTCTGTTTCTTCCTTTATACCTGTTGTTATGAAACTGGCTAGAGGCTTTTTAAAACCGGTGTGCAAGTTCACTGAACCAGTTAATCCCATTAAAATGTTCTGAGCACAGACAGGGCTCTGTGATCTTCGGTTACCTACAACCCTGTAAAATATTGGAAAACCCCAACTGGCTGCATGAGTCATTGAAAAGTCTATTGTTCAAATACCTGGAAGCCCCCTGCCTTTAAAAAGGCAAGTTGCGTTCTATAAAGCAATACAGTCACCTCTCTCAGCTGCTCAGTCAGACCCTGTTCTGGGCATGGAGCAGCACTAACCTCTCAGAAAGATGCATGCATGGGACAGCTTCAACTGCATGCTTCCATAGCCTACCCTGCCAGGCACAGATCTCCAGCTGCCCATATACTTATAGATAACTTATGCTTACTGAGCCAGTTTCCTTCACCTGTGCTTGAAGCAGTCCAGAGCTCAGTAATCTGCGTCTCACACTCGGGGTTCATGAAAACACCTAGTGATTCTGGTGCCATTTACATAGTGTTAGGAACAATCCACTGCCCTGTGACAGGACCATGTAATTCTGTAGCAGTACAGTCTCCAGGAGCTCTGTGTTGGTGTTACATACGACAGACACAATAATTCTATAATTAAAGTATGTAAAACTATAATGTGATTGAGAGTACAGTGATAATAACGGCGGTAAAGTCATTTGGCTGCAGCAAGTAAGGACAAGCTCAAATGCAGTAGCTACAGAAATAAAGTACAGAAACAAAGGAAAAAAAAAAGGAAAAAGAAGGAAAAAAAAGGAAAAAAAAGCTGCTCACCCTCAGAATACCTCAGGTACACACAGGTCTCCAGCAAAATACTCTTGCTTCCACTGCCAACCCTTAAATGAGATCTTGGAAGGGGCGGATCCTGGCTGCATTCTTTCCAGTCACTCAGGTGCACTGCATGCACCTGAGTACTCCTGGGTTGGCCCTGCCCCCTCACCAGGTGCTTACGGTTTCAGGCCTTGACTTAGCATTTTTGCTACAAAGGTCAAACCAAATGGTGTTATCAATATGTAAAAATTACTGTCTAACAAAATTATCTGTGATGGCAAAATACAAGAAAAGACTGTTTTTTCTTCTGATACCTTAGTTAGTTACTTCCTCTGGGAGTTTACACACTTGCACTCTTACCATAAGGAAATTCTTCTAAATTAGTACTGAACTTCCTATGTACAAGTTTTAGGCCACTACTCCTTGTCCTATCTCTGCACACTACTGAGAAGAGCCTGGCCTCATCCATTTGCCTTCCACCTTCCTTGAGATATTTATAAACATTAATCAGAACCCCTCTCAATCTTCTTTTCCCCAGACTGAACAGATACAAGTTATTCAGTCTTTCCTCACACAGGAGCTGCTCCAGGCCCTTTATCATCTTTCTGGTCCTCTGCTAGACTCCTCTAAAAGATCCCTGTCTTTTTTGAACTGGGGAGCCCAGAACTGGACACAGTATTCTAAATGTGGCTTCAGCAGGGCAGAGGGAGAGGATAACCTTCCTCAACCTGCTGGCCAAACTCTTTTTAATGCACCCCAGGATAACATTTGCCTTCTTGGCCACAAAGGCACACTGTTGGTTCATGGCCAACTGTGATTTCTTGAATCAACTTTAACTGAACTTTGATTCTTTAAATCAGAATTTCATTTTATTTTTAAAATCACTTTTGTTTGTTTTACAGAAATAGGTTGTTGCTAATTGTCTACTGATCTTTGTAATTCCTTGGAAATGTTTCTTAACTTTTCCCTATTGCAAATGTCCACTTCTGTAGCTCACTGTTGCATGGTACACTGCCACCTCTTTCACATAAATGAAGTGACAGAATGATGTACTGAATCTGCATGCAAGTGTGTTATGAAGCAATTATGTTTGATGGTGCAGATGTGTTCAAATTAACTTTCTTCCCTGACTTCAGAAAATCTGTATCAGATACTTAGGGGAGCATTTCTTGTATTATTAAAAATAAATTACTTGCAAAATAGGGCAAAGATTGATCCGACTCTAACGGTTTAAAGCAGTGGAAGGGAAAACAAGCCTGCTTTGCACAGTTAGCAATATATTACACCCTAGTTTTAGCCCTGGATTGCAGTTCATAAGAAAAGTATTTTAAAGTAATACATATTAATCACTCAATAAGGCTTACTATATGGTGAATTAATTAGATCAGATTTGCTATCCACCTAAATTTCTGTAACAATTAGAATCATAGAATCATAGAATTAGTTTGAAAATCTTGAGCTATATATGGTAAAGCATCATATGCTGAAGTGATGATCTTAAAACAGGATGCTGAAGTGCTGAAAAAATATGTCATAATTGCTTTTTAAGGATAAAGCTAGTATTAAAATCTGGGATAAAGAAGAGACACCTAGCCTCTAACAGGATCAGCAGTTTTGTCAGATCTATTTGTTTTCGTGTGTCATGAATCACAATTAAATTTAGCTCTCCTGTATATTTGTGGTAAGTAGACATTTGCATAGTATGTTCAAGTAGACTAAAAACAATCTACATAAGGGCATAAGCAGTACTGTCTCAATCCAAGTGGCCTAGTCTTCAAATATATACAGAAATATTAATTCCCAGTTTGAATGTGGAATATATACCCTTCAAGATGTAGTGATCACAACATACATAAGCTTACATCTATTGAAATCAATGAAAAATCTTCTTCTGAACTGACTACAATCAGAAGTACAGCTACATTTTCTTCAGGTAATTATTTTTCAAAAGGTTGAGTTAGCTATTAGGTCACTTGACTTTAGTGCCTAAAGCTAAAGCCTTTGTAAGTGACTGGAGATTTATTTTGCAAGCGAGATTCTTAAGGAAGGATAATTCCAATATATTAAATTCACTGCTTACCTGAAAGTAAGTACCTTACATTAACTTCCTGAAGGATATATACATGCATGCCATCAAAGACAAGCTGTCAAAATAAGATCAAGTGCTGCTTAAGTTCACTTAAAAGCTGACTTTCATTCCAAGGTTATGTGCTTCTTCAAGGTGAAGTCTGTGGAATTGCATACACCTCTGTTGCAGCGCTGATTCTGCCTGTTAAGAAATGTCACGGATGTTCCTGTGATTTGGCAAAGCTAGCTGGACTTCACTGGTTGAATGTATGTCTTACAGTAAACTCTGGAGATCTTTTATTCTTCAAGGGTTAATTAGGCACAGTCAGAATAAAGCAGACAAAAAAATAAGCATGCACAACAAATCATTAAGTCTTTTGTCAGCGCTCTAAGTGAAAAAAAAAACATTATCACCATGGTGTTCTCATTTTCTAAATATTCATATCAAATATTCCACGAAATATATCCATATTAAGGGGAAATCTTGAACAGCTAGACAATTAAAATTGCTACTAGGTGAAATTCAGGGAGATAATTAGATATATAATTAAACAAACATGAAAGATAGCTATTCATTGTCAATTTGGATGCAGTATATTCTTCAGATAGTCCCAGTGAAATTAGTGAAACATTTACATTCAATGAATGTAAATTCTTGTTTTAGAGACTCTGTTTTATAATGAAAATGTATGTTTGAAATGAGAACTGTGTGTCCTTTTGTATAAAAAAAATAACAAAACAAAACAGTGGTTGTATCAAGAATTTTACTTTTATGTTTAAACTGCAGAACTCAGAAGCAAGAAGGATTTTTTTGTATTCATGAACTGGTAGATGTTATTCTACAGAGCATTTATTATGAATATAGGTCGTTGACTAGGTAATGAATAACATTTATTATTCCCTTGCTCTTCCTTTTTTATTTTTTTTTTTGTTTTTTGTTTTTTAATATTTTTAACACATATTTTTACCTGTGATTATCCATGATTACCTAATTTTGACTTCAAATTGTGCATCTGCATGAATATGCACAATGCTTGCTGTGTATATTGTACTTTTCATATAATCACAGGGAAATGCTGGTTCTAACCCAGTCAAGATGAGTTTTTGTCTTGACTTCAAAGGGACAGGATTTTACCTTTTCCCATTTTTTTTTTTTCCCCCCCTTTGGCTGTTTAGTAAAACAGATTTGCACCTAGTTACAATGGGTTCAAGAGATTCCTTCTTTAAAGATTAAAGATTGCAAGTATTGATTCTCAAACTTCTATAATAATTTTCAAGTATACGGTTCAGATTTTTGTGGAATTTCACATTTTCACAAATGTCTGTCAATGGCATGGATATTTATGAAAAATGAACTATGTTATTATTTGTAAACTCTACAAAGTTTTTGAATTGTAATCATGCATTTGTCAACATTTCGGACAATGGATGGTTTCCCAGCTACGTAGAGTGGACTGATGTCCTCCTCCAATGTTTCAGTCTGGCATCTACCTTGCTTGTATAAATTTAAGCACATTCTTGATTCTTAGTTACTTAGTTATCAGATTCATTGTAACCTCTTTTCTCCTATAGCCAACAGATTTCAACATCTTATAGTATTACTATATTCCACGCTTTTTTTTCTTGTTGAGAACATTTTAAATATTTTCTATGCTTGGTGACCAAAGTGTTGTCTTATGGCTTTCTTTTCTTTTCTTTTCTTTTCTTTTCTTTTCTTTTCTTTTCTTTTCTTTTCTTTTCTTTTCTTTTCTTTTCTTTTCTTTTCTTTTCTTTTCTTTTCTTTTCTTTTCTTTTCTTTTCTTTTCTTTTCTTTTCTTTTTTTTCAGATACTGAAACTCATCTGTGCTTATCAGTGAAGCTAGGTCTGTATTCTTAATTCTTTTAAATGCTGTACAACAATACGAGCTTCCATTTACTCAAGCTTTACTTTTTCTTTTAATGGATATACATCAGGCATTTGTTCAGTGTCTGACTTAAAACCTAGTGCTATCCATATTAGAGAAAAACAATTATGCAACAGTATGATTATCTTCCCTCTTCAGCACCTCATGTATAATCATGCTAATAAGTCTGATAACAGTTAGTGCATTAAGTGATAATTGGGGATTTAGACATGTGGATGCAATGACGTTAAAGGAGGTAACCAAATCCTAGGACTCTGTTTTGAAAACAATCACCCTGCAGCAGATTTAATGAATTTCATTTGGTTGCTTACATAGTTTTGATGAATGGGAAGAGAAAGACAGATTTCATTTTTGGAAAACAGCAGTGTAGCAAGTGTCATCTATGAAAACAGTAATCTGCACCAAATGAAGTTTCAGCTAGGTAAGCACTTTTACTAAAACAGCAACAACTCAGGCTCATTAACACCTATAGTATCATTTATTTTAAACTCTATATAAAAGGAATACCTATGTTCAATACATTTGCTCCTGAAAATATCCATTGTTTACTTTGTTTTCTTTTAACTGCAGTTCCCCTTTTTTTGATTACAGGGGACAAAGCATCTGCATTTCAGATTTTTTGTTTGTTTATTTTACTCCTCTCTATTGCTTCCCTTGCTGGCCCTTCCTTGCTCCTTCTCCAGAGAATGTTTACTGTGGAGAAGCTTCTAACTGATTTACCAAAAACATCCCCAAACTTTGCAACTAAGAAAAACCTATAAAGGGAAAATAAACTGGAGTAAATAATTGAGTACAGGAAAGTAAATGCAGAGGGGAAAATGCTGTGCAAAAGGAAAGCAGAAAAAGGGAAGTGAGTTCAATGCAAAAAATAAATAAATAAATAAATAAAAATAAAAATAAAATTGTCAGAGATGATAGAGCGCCAGCCCCAACATTCCAATTCTCAAGTTGATGAGACAATGACAAAGTAATGTAAACGCTGCAGTTAAAGTCAGTGTCAGTCAAAAATAAAGTCAAGAATAAGGTGTAATGTAGTCACCTCCTATTGCATCCCTCACCATCTGCTAAATTTTGACACATAATATTTCACAGAATGAAGTGTAAAGTGCAAGGTCAAGATCCAAGGTATTTCACTCATCGGGGAACTCCGGATATAAAGTCTTTATTGATCACTCACAGCTATCTAACAGCACCTTTGTAACTTTGTAATTGGTGCTGAAAGATTTTATGGTTTTATACCATTCAGCTTGTGATACTATCCAGCATGGCAAGGACATGCAAATGGTACAGTGGCTTGCAGGCTGATTTAATATTGAAAGGCAAGGTATAGATCAAAGAAAGGAATTAGGCAATGCTTCAGCATGATTTAATCTCAAAGCTGGGCTATGAAATGTCTGAGCAGACAGTACGTAGTATTAGTTATGAGATTGATAAGAGGGAAGTGAATGTGTTAAAAAATGGTTTGCCTCACAAAAATCACTTTTCAAATGATGGCAATTATACCAAACACAAATTGCTTCATGGGTGTCATAATTTCAGACAGAATTAATGAGTGAGTTAATAACTCCTGTATTAACATAATAGGCTAGTTATATTAATTCACTGGAAAAGTTGAAGTATCATTATATGTTTTAACATAGCATTGTTATGTGAGAGTATTTTATTAAGTGACAGGGAAATTAGTTAAATCACAGGTAAAAAAGATTAATCATGCAATCCACCTCTAAAGATCTGCATTTAGCCAACATTTAGCCGAAGGGATATGAATGATGAACTGCTAAACATATCTGCCATCACAAAGTCATATAATTTGGTAAATATGAGGACACTGTTGCCTTAAGTACATACATGAATCTGAAAAGAAGCATAAAGTTCTATAACAGCAGCAGCATTTATTCCACTTTCATTAAGCATTCAAGGCCAGGCTGGATGTGGCTCTGGCAGCCTGGTCTAGTGGTTGGTGACCCTGCACATAGCAGAGGAGTTGAAACTAGATAATCATTGCGGTCCCGTTCAACCCAGACCATTCCATGATTCTATGTCTAATCCAAACTGGTGCTGAACACCTGCAACTTCTGCTGAATTCTTCAGTGAAGTTTACAGGTGCTATCGCCAGCTCAGAAGTTAAATTTAGACTCTCTCACTAAGTCTTTGAAAACATTTCCACTGTTCTTTTCAGAACAGGGTAGATTGAAACTAGGCAGATAAATAAATGTAAGAATAAAATGTTCCATAAGTCCCAAATAAGTTTTTAATTCTTTTTTTTTTTTTTTTTTTTTTTCCCTGTCCTCTGAAAATAAGGTCTGTTTGAAAATAAACAACATAGAGATTCCAAAATGTGCAAAGGAGTGCACACACATTAGATAAACAATAGCTCAGGGAAGATTTCAGTGCAAAAATATTCAGTTTTCATCTCCCTGTAGTCACTCAGCATAAGTGGAATGTGTTATTGGTTGCTTCTGCTGCAGGTACTTTTAGGCCCAAGTGAGGCTAAAATCCTACTCTTACAGACTGTTCTTAGTAACAAAAGTTTAAATTCTAAATTCACTACAAGAAGTGTGAAGATGTGTCAGTATTATTACTTTTGAAGAGACTGTGTCCCATTTGGGAAAGTGAGCAAACTGCAAACTATCTGGGAATGGGTTACTGGACCTGGATTACTTCTTTACTTTTGTGCATATAAGATTGTCATTCATTTCTACAGTTCCAAAGACTACCTTAGGTTAAAATATTCTTATTTTTAAGTATTCCCTATGCTTTAAGTTGATATTATTAAATTTATGAACAGTGTCAGGTAGACTATGACTTATTTTCCAGTATTAAAGTCTTTTTTATTTAGCTGCACAAGTCCTCCCTCATATCATTGTGATTCTTCCAAATTACTTAGGTAGGCACAAGATGTTAGATTGTTTAAAGTTATGATGGATTTAATGAGATCTAGATTTACTTCAGGGGATACAAAAATAATTTCCCCCTTATCATGTCAAGATGAAACAAACAAACAAACAAACAAACAAACAAACAAAAACCCAAAAAAACAAAAAACCCAAACATAGAGCATCTGGTTCAACCTAGAGTTATATCCCAGAGAATAAAGCTCTGATCTGTGAAAACTCCATCTGAAAGCTGAGCTGGAACATGTGCTGTAGGACTGCCCATGCAGCATGTTACTTTTTCCCCAAAGACAAACAAATTCATAGGAAGATGTGGCACAATATCTGAAAGCATCACCTATGATGGCAGTTTTTTGTAGTGAATGAGAATTGTGATGTTCTAGTATGGTAAGGCTTTCTTTACTCATCCCATAATAAAAGCAAGCAGATCTGATATCTCTTGCAAAAATTGTAATTACTATTTGCAGTTGTCCTGTCACTAGATTCTATTTCTCATGAGAACAAAAAAAAAGACATAATATTACAGTGGAAACTAAAGAAAACATGGATCTGTGTTTCAGTAAAGCTGCAAGAGTGCATCATATGCATCAAATCATACTGCAAGAAACAGCACCTATAAATAACAAATAGCCTCAAAAATAACTGGGCTGTAAAACTTGGAAACAGAACCACTGCAGTATGCTACTATTTGCTTTTGATTCCAGCAATCTCTCCATTTATCTAAGGCAGCTGCTGACCCATATTACTTTCTGTACTTTTCCAAATGGCTTTAGTGTATGTCCAAGCTGCGTAGAGAATAAAAATGTGTGATGCTGAACATTATGCTATTCTGCATCCTTACCATCAGAAAAGACATGGAACAACAGTCAATGACATTTTCCTCTAGTATGGGTAAGAAATGAAATGAACAATTCCACATTTCAGCTGACCAGCTATGGAGACAGCAACTATATCATCACAGAATGTGCTAGCTAAGAAGCAGTCAGAACAACAACAATAAAACCAGAAAAAGCTGAATTAATTTTAATTATGAATGAATTACCACAACTGACATGAAAAGTAACATGAGTCTTATACAGCAATAGAACTGTAGAACTACAGAATCACAAAATGGCTTGGGTTAGAAGAGACCTTAAAAATCATCTAGTTCCAACTACTATGGCAGGGCTGCCACTCACTAAGTCAATCTCATTTTTGACTTTTCTATTCTTGCAGCATACTTCCTACTTCCATACTTCAAATGGGTTCCTTGCATTCCCTGGAATTAAAACAAATAAATGAATGAATGAATGAATAAATAAATAAAAACAATCAGTCAAATGGAATGAAATAGGGAGTAATGAGGAGTAGGTACGCATTTAATGTTCTGAGATAATGCTTGGTTAAGATTTCTTCCAAGTGTCTTCACACTGCTTGCTCAAATAGTGGTAAAGAGGGTACCTTAAAATCTTTGTCTAGTCAATGAGATAATCTGTCTTCCAGAGCCTGAGTTCATTTTTGGAAGAACATTTTTTCTCACATCTAGTACACTATTGCATATATATGCTGAATGCTTTAAAACAATTTTTGTTCTGTTCCCATCACATGGTATTTTGAGATACATCTGCTCTTAAGTTGCTCAAACCCTCAGGATGATGTTAGGAAGAACATCACTCAAGTTTTCACAGAAATACATATATTTTGGAGCCAGACACATAGTGACACACTTTAGGCTGCTTAATAAACACTAATAATGATTAAAATGAAAACTTTATTTCCAGAAAAACCATCTTAACTCTTTTTAGATTCTGAACAACAATTTGTCACTTTCTGTAACATGTAAATGACATAACATTTCACAGAACATGCTCATTAAATTCCCATTTCTAATCAAAGTGTTATATGTGTACCTTAGAGAAAATCTGCAAGTCTCCTGACTTCATCTTGCATGTTAGTGCTGAGTTGCATCAAGATTAGGTTAATTTATTATTCTCTTTTCCATCTTACAGTTATGATCAAGACATTTCTCACCCCCTCATGGCCACTTTTCCTTACAATTTCAGCAAATATTAGCAGTATGTTTTGCATTATTTTCTAGTGTGACTTTTGAGACTCTAGTTCAGCCAATTTCACTGTCTGCATCACCAATGATATGAATAATTTCAGTCTTTCAGTTTGCACCCAAACCAGAATTCTAACTAACTTAGATAGTTTGCCAGTGCAGTTATATAATTTACTTTAAAATCACAACATATGGCTCAAGTTAATAGAATTTCATTGCCAACATTCTTTTCAACTAGCCCTCACAGCACGTTGTAGTAAGATATCCATTCACAATCAGAGTATATATAATAGAAAGTGTCAAAATTAATTTCCCATAGAACATTAATAAAGCTAATGGAAGTACACAGGGGCAACAAACAGCTCAAATGTAACTGCAACTGCAATATTACTCTGGATTATGCTCCAGTATGAGATAATCTCTCAGGATTTGTAGCTTGTGGTACTAATAGGAATGGGAAGGTGGTTGGACTAGATGATCTTGCAGGTCATTTCCAACCTTGTGATTCTATGATTCTATGACTTTTTTTTTTTTTTTTTTTTTTTTTTGTAACTGTTACTGAAATTAACAAATAAATCAACATCATTTTCTCCTTCCCTCCCCTCCCCTTCCCCTTCCCCTTCCCCTTCCCCTTCCCCTTCCCCTTCCCCTTCCCCTTCCCCTTCCCCTTCCCCTTCCCCTTCCCCTTCCTTTTTCCTTTCCTTTTTCCTTTCCTTTCCTTTTTCCTTTCCTTTTTCTTCTTTTCTCTTTTTCTTCTCTTTTCTTTCCTTTTCTTTCTTTTTTTTTTTTTTTTTCTGTACAGACTTAGAGATGTTTAGTATAAGAATGCCCACTTCTAGCAATGTAGATAGAGCTGAAGAGCTTTGAAATCTGTAATGTGGTTCCTTAAAAACAGTAAAAATCAAGACTTGTTCATAAAGAAAATTACTGCTTCTATGTCAGTGTAACACATTCTGTGTCTTCTTAAAGATTTCTACACTGTAAGAGGATTTTAATGCGCACTGGGGCACAACTTTTGAGCTGTGTTTGGGACTTAGGAACAATGGCTGAATGCAGTTCATGGCTTATCTACATTAACAATTTATCATAAAGCAGTTTATGAATGGTGTATTTCAATGTATGGAATCTTAGTCCATCACAAAAAACAGTTATTGTTTATATACTTTACCTCATTCTACAAGGAAAGATTTAAATAATCTTGAATTGCTTACCACAACTCTCTGCACATAGATATTACCATGGCCCAGCTACTGTGTAACAGTGTTTTACAAAGATTAATGTAACTGTTTTTCTAACCCTTTGAAAACTTAGATACATCAGAAAATGTGTCCGTTTATTTACCTGATAAAATACAAGAAAGGTTTTTCACACTATTAGACATTTTGTATTGTTTATTAGGTACTGAGTCGGGTATCTCCCATAGCTCATAGTGTTTCTAAATAAACAAACCAAGGAATTTATCTGTCAGCAAGAAAGCAGGTGCTACATTAATAACATCTTTTATTAGAAGCATGCTAGCGCTACCATATTTTGATGAGTAAGTAATTCTTTTTAAAATATGAATATAGATGGTTCACAGTGTCAGTATAACTAATTTTACTGCATCCTACCAAGAAATGTTTTAAAATAGATGCTTCTGAAGAACTGAGTATTTAATGAAATGTGGAGTGAAGTGTTCATCATCTGGGGATTTCTGACTGGAAAAGGAGGGAACTCTGAGGGAATTTGTTAGGAGTCAACAAAAGAATGAAAATGTTAGTACTAACATATACTTGGTGATTTTTAAGTCATTTGAAAAATGCTGTATATATTTTTTCAGAGATTTTCCCCAGAATTTGCTGTGTACAATACCATAATTACTATAAATATAAAGTAATTTTAGCATACTACTGCTAGGAAGAGCTAAAAACCTTATTTAGGTCTTTTAGGAATATGTGGAAAGAATTCTCTTAGTAGGATGTGTCTCCAAGATGGAAAACAAAGCACAGTGCAATCTTTTCCTCCACTTGCAAAGTATTTCCTGTGTAGTTAATAAGGTTACTGTAACATTCCGATAACTGCACTACAAATTCACAAACAATATATGTTAACAAATCAAGATTTTTTCCCTTGTTTTGAATTTCCTGCTGCCCTTCAGCATAAAAAGCATCCACTTTTCTTCTCTCCTTCATTCCCTCCCCTCTCTAAAGTGTATATGTAGTATAAATAAAATATTAATATATAATAATACAGAGTATAAATTCCATATATATTGCAAAAGTAATAAGGCTTAATGAAGATGAATAATATGATCACTAAAGTCATGAGTGCTTAAAGTAAGCTGTTGCTTAAAAAGTCCTCAATCATTTGGTCAACCAATCAATAGTATTTCATGTCTTCAAAATAATAAGATGTCATGGATCTGTTAATTTCAATGAAAAAGAATTTCTGCATAAAACAGAGTGATTTTGTACTTCTTGCCCCTTAAATCACATTATTTCCTTAAGGAGTAATGCCTTTCATCACATACACAATGGATTTGTGCATAACAGAGGTTAATTTCCTCAGTGGTTTGTTCCCACTTGTGAAGATAATTAAACACTATAACAAATGACTTTGGGATGTGATATCTGTCCTTCAGTTTAAGTCTTTAAAACCAAAGTTGTCTTTTTAGAAAATATTCCTTATCACAATGTGTCAAGTTGTGAGTTTCAGCAAAATATCATAGCCCAGGATATGCAAAAAATGTATCAGTAAAACTTCCTGAAACTATTACAGGCATGAATTACAGCTTCAAAATTTCTTGAAGGTTAGCACACACGGAATAAATACTTATTACAGCCTCGCAGACTGCTCACTGGTACACAGACAACATTTTCTGAATCATCAATAAAGGCAATTTTAGCCTTCTGTGTCATAAAAATAGGTGAATGCCCTGCCTACTTGCTATATATATCTGTGCAAATAATTTTTAGCTATATTTGCAGTATGTATCAGCACAGCTCCATTGGAATTGGTTATTTAATGCTGATTTACATTGGCTCAATACCTGGTCTTTCTTTTTAGTTTAAATTCCTTAACATTTCCTCCCCCCCTAATTTGCATAAAACCCTCAAAGACTAAAGCATTCTGGATTTTTCATCTATGCATGCATATTTTCTTTAAAAAATGTGTATGTGTCTTTTAATCTTTCCTCTTATTTTAGTCTTCTGATTGTTCTGTTTATTATTAAGATAACTTTTCCGATATTAATGAAGATGTAATTAGTATTGGATCCTCTACTGTGACTTGCTTCATGCATAAAAATGAAACAAGACAGGAAAGGGAGCCATGAGAGCTAAGAAAAAGGCAGCCCACAATACAGGGCAAACAATACCTCCCCTAAAGCTAATGTGTGACAATAACAGAACACAAGTCACCATTATTCAAATCATATTAATAATTAATAGACCTGTGTGCTACAGAGTGTTCTCCCACCATTTTCTCCCAACTCTTGATTCTGAACAGTTTCTACTGATTTCAACTGATGTAAAATACAGCAGACTAAGGCTGCTATTATTTTGCCTAGAATTCAGTTGATGTTTTGTTGCATTAATTGCATTAATTGATTTTTAATTTAATTTTAAATTTTAATTTAATTTAATTATTTACAGATTAGGAAAAAATAGAGGAGTAACTTTTCATGCAGCTTATACCTTGATCTAAAAGCTGAGAAGCAGATTTGAGAATCACATCTGTTCTAGAACAGTAATGGAAGGTTTCAATTTCAGTCAACACTGAACAGTCAGGTGAATTTATCTTGGTTGCTAGGTTATTGTGAATGTATGCATGTTAAAAATAAAGAATTTGAGGGAATGGCACAGAATTGCACCAGAGGAGAGTCAGATAAGGCATATCTGTCAGTGTTCAGAGGGCATTTGGGATAATGTCTTCAATAACATGCTTGGACTTTTGTTTGGCCCTGAAGTGGCCAAGCATTGAACAACTCCATTCTAACAAACAAAAAAAAGCCCTCAGCAAGTTATGCCTCACTGAGGTAAATCCGTACAACTTTTACCAGTTGATATTGTAATCTGAAGGTTTTTTTTTTTTTTTTTTTTTTTTTTTTTTTTTAAGTAGTCTAGCATTAAATATATGCTGAGAAGAATGTGAGAAGAATGCATCCTTGGAACAATTTTTTTTTTTTTTTGTGGAGAGCAATGCTGCTTAACAACAGCTAGCAGTGCTCCATATGGCAAAAGATATTGCCAAAGTATTATATCATGCAAGCAGTTGTGGAGTATAGGAAACGACGCCTACTATAGGCTATATTTAAGAGTGTAAGTCTGTAAAAGCAATTACTGAAGGAGTATAACAGCTGCAAATGTATCAGCATAACTTCTTGTATTCAAAGGAGGTGGAGAGTTAAGATGAATACCAGTACCCTGCAAACTGAAGCTACATAAAGAGAAAGAAGCAAGAAGCAACAACAACTAATAAGGAGATGAAAGGCCTGGCCAGCTGCAATGGTGTGAGTATGTTATTGGTACAAGTGGCTGCTTTGTTGAAAGAAAAGAATAGGCACAGAAATGGGAAATTGCTGTCAAACTGATAATTAATTTCTTCAAGTATTTTTGTGAACACAAGAAAAGATAGTCTTTACCAAATAGCATTTTTTTTTTTTTCTATAGAGAAGGTAGACTTAGATACAAAACAAAACAGGAAAATCACAACACCTGTGTTTTTATTAAAATAATAGCAGAATCTTTCCCTTCTGCTATTAACACATTTTTTGAATACTGCCCTCACACATTGCCAGCTTTTTCTTCATGATGTCATACTAAGAGGCACACAAACATTTTTTTATACGAAGTGCTAACAGAGACATACCCTTTACATAAATAAAAGTCATCTAATCTAAAAGCAGTAGCATCATGGAAAAACTCTTCAGATCCTGTTACAAAGTACAGTCAATTCAAAGCTGTTAATGGTGCAAGACAGATTGAGAGTTCTTGATCCACAGCCAGAATCCAATTAATGTCAGGAATTATCACTACTCTATAGTTCTCATTCATCCACAAACTACAGCTATGGCATTTCTCCTGAGTCGTGAAGACAACTAATCACCACTGTCAGAAGAATACTGAAATCATCATCAGGTGAAGATGAAATTTCACAGAGTAATTTTACCTTTTTCTGACCAGAGTGCTTGGTCAAAGCTCAGGGCATTGTGTATTGATTCCATTAGGAGGAAGGTGGTGATGGAGTCAGATGTCTTTGTTGTAATCTATTTACTTAGAAAGAATGAGAAAGCTTCTGAACAACTGCAGAAAGCAAACAACTGTTTCCTACATCATTCCTCCAAAAGTCTTTCAAGCTGGCACCTGGAGCAAATTTTCCCTTTCTTAGATTTTAGACAAACATTTATCAGATGAAAAAGGGTAAACAACATCTTGAGATCCTTCTGGCCCTCGTTTCTGTGATTTTTTTGGCTCCCAGAATCACACACTCCTGTGTTCCAGCACCTTACTGGCTGTGCACAGTATATACGGCATATGTTTTCCCCAGGCATCCATTTCTACATTTAAGGCTTCATATAATATTGGTATGTGAATGCCCAGTTGAACACAGGAGGTGGAAGCTGTTATTGTTTCACCTGCATGATTTGAAGAAGAAGCCTGAATAATTTTTTAACTGATCTAAACAAAGGATGATGGTTCTTTTTTTACAGTTTCCAAAAGACTACCTTAAGCTCCAAATATCCTGATTAGTGGTAGCCCACAGAAAATGACTATGTTTGATTGCTAAAGGAATACATTCCTAAATCAATATCGTTCAGTTCTGATGTTAAATAATAATAAAAATAGAGTGTCATAATTAGTTTGGGATAAGAGATGGTAATTGTTTCTGTTGTTGTCTAGCATGCAGTAAGCACTCAGGCTCTCTGCTGTAACTGTAGGTGAGTGCTCTAAGATTTTTGATCTGTGCATGATGAGATGGTGTGTCTAAGGAACTGGGGTGACAGATCTCTGTGCACCTCAGTGTGGGACAGTGTTTTGCACAGAAGCCTTCCCCAAGCAGTAGTTAAATCAGGTGATCCAAAAGCTAACAGAGTGTGGGGAATGTGGCTGACAGAAGATATGTAAAGGGAAGGTAGGGTGGGTGAAATTCAGACTTTTATTTTAATCTGTATTGCTGCAGTTCAGCACTCTTCTATGTTTTGTGCTCCTTTGACTTCACTGATCTGAATAAAGAGGATGGTACAGAGGTGCTCAAGAGCCGTGAGTACTTAACATCCATTCTTTGCAACGCAGTGTATTTGAATTAAGCATGAAAATACCGAATCAGATGTGGAGTGGAATGTGTTGCATGATAAGTCCACTATATATATTGAGTTTTCCATCTGTGAGACAAACCTAGAAAAAAATTAAAGCAGTTGGAATTAAGGTAAAATAGAAGAAACTTGCATCCCCAGGAATTCTGTATCCTTACAATCTTTGACTGCATTTAGTCACCAGTAAATATGCAATGGCATTTTTCAGATGTGTACATTTACTCATTATTTAAAAGGGCAGAATATCTGGAACAGCAATTACATTTCAGGAGTACAGTAGGAAGTAATTTGCAAGTACATCACTTACTTTCATGGGTGATGGGTGAAATACATCCAAAGATTGGCGGTTTTATTTTGTTTTGTTGTTGTTGTTGTTTTAAGAAAAGCTCATCCTAATCCATCACTCGTGCTAATGTACAGCATTTCATATTTACTTTGATGATGTCTTAAGATAGAACCACAAATGATAGACCCACTCAAATGCCCTTATAGAAAGAGATACTGTTTTGTACTCTCCTTCAAATTCAGTGCACTCCATGCCGTAGAGAAAAACAAACAGCTAAAAAGGCACATAAAACCCCTAAGATATAAATAAATCAGCAGACAAAGCCAGTTTCAATCTTTGTCCTATGATTTGAGAAAAGTTTGCACCATTTTAATGCACACTATAGAAGTGGCTACAATAAGTGCCTTCAATTCAATTCTACCTTTTACATTAGAGCAAGCGTGAGCAATGTGAGGACAGGAGAGCTATATAATACATCGGAAAGCCGATTCTCGAAAAGTACGGATTTTAGAGTGCATCTTTTCAAGCTCCTGGCATTATAGGGTAAGAAATCAAATGTACTGGGGGCCTGCGTGCCATAACGTGCAGAAAGCCGGGAGCCGGCAGACCGCCGCATGGCGCGGTTAACTCTCCCGCTGCGGGAGCGCCGTGTGGAGCAGCGGAGCGCCGAGCGCCATCCGCGGGGCTGCGGCGCCGCCTGGAGCACACCCGGGGCCGCGCCGCTCCCGCTTCCTTCGGAGCACGAGGCCGGGAGGGTGAGGGACCGATCGCTGCTCTGTTCATTTTTACTCCCACCCTCAAACCCGAGGTAAAGCCTTTTGGAAAGGATAAAGTTAAAACGCTCAAATAATTTTAATTGCTACGGGTGTTTTTGTTTGTTTGTTGTTTTGTTTTAAATTATAAAAATAAAGGAGGTGGATTTCTTAAATGTATGCCTCGGAACCATGGACTTGTCTCCCTGATCCTCCTTGGCATGAATTTTTGTGATAGCTGATTAACTCCTATGGATGGTCCAATTACAAGCCTTAGAAAGTCATCCAAAGCAGCAAATTAATGCTTTAGAGGATACTGTGGAAAAGAAAAAATGTTAATCTTTTAGAAGTCGTGAATGAACAAAATGCTGCAAATTTTGCAGGCAGGATGTCAACAGAAATGCCCTCTAATATCCTAACCCTTTTTCAGAGCTCACCACATCTGTAGTAAATGCATTAAATGTGTACCAGACTCAGAGGGAGACTGACACTTTTTTGATTGTTGTCCCTGGCATAAATGAGGAAACCATTTCTTTGAAATTTCAGATGCTAAGCTGTTACACACTGCTTACTCAATATGTGTAAAACACCCTGTTTCTGCAACAAAATGATTTGCTCTAGTTCCCATTTTAAATGTAAAATGACATTTCAGACATTTCACTTTGAATACAACTTTTGAAGAGTCAAAGAAACATTTCAGCTATTTTGAAGAGTACTGTCGTGAGACTTAGAGATCTTTTTTGTCTTATGTGGAGAATAAAAGATATAAAGCCCTTTTCTCTGCACTTGGGATTTTGAATGTACACTATCTTGGTTTTTCATTTCATCTTTTTCTTACCCGCTCTCTGGCCCTGTGTTAAGCTGTTAGAAAATCTCAATCCAACATTGGTGGGTTTTGTATAAAATGAGACATTGCGCTGATGGCTACATCAATTTCATTGATTTATATGAGCCATATTATGATGAACAGTAAATTAAGAACCATATTATTGCCAGTGATAACATGATTATTACTGTGTTACATGACAAGTGAAGCGTGACCAGGGCTGGAGGTGTCTCAGGAGGTCTCTGCTCCAACCTCCCACTCACAGCAGGGTCAGCTCTGAGACTGCTTGGGGCAATCTTGGAAACTGCTGGGGATGGAACACACACAGCACGGCTTGGCTGTCCGCACCGGGGACAAGGTTTGCCTTCTGTCTGACCTCAATCTCTCCAGTTTCGTTTTTGTGCCTGTTGTCTTTCAGCCTCCCATAGGGCTCCTCTGGGAAGAGTCTCGTTCTGTCTAACTGCCTGCAGATGCTGGATGGCTGCTGGCTCCCCCAAACCCACCTCTGTGCTGTGCTAAGGAACCCCATTCCCCCACCCCCTGCTCAGGGCAGCTGCTCCAGCCCCTGGCCATCCTGGGGGTCCTTTGCTGAGCTCACTGAGCATTAACCCTGAACAAGAGGCCCCGAGACTGGGTGCAATATTCCCCAAATCACAAATAGTTCAGGTATACATGGCAACTGCCTCTTTAGCTGACACCTCCTCTTCCATATGCTTTGCTTTTTCTTTAGATAAGTGTCTCATATATTGTGAAATTGCAATGTTATAGCATTCAGAAAACAACTTTCCTACTCTGCAGTTTTGTATCAAATATTCATGTCACATAATGATATGACATGACAAATTCAGGCAATATTCTGTGATTCCTGAAGATTCTCTCAAAAAGAATTTGCATGCCTTGCTGAAGGATGTTTAAAATCCTACTGAAAAATCAGGATCTCTTCTTTAAAGTTCACTGTTCTGAAACTGGATTTTTGCATTTTGTATATATATCGACATGAGAGATCCAATTCAAAATTAACTCCATCTCTTAAAATAAAAAAGAATGCTGTCTCACAAAATCCAAGGAATTGTATAAACTATTTCTACATTTAGTTACAAGAGATTATAAATGGCAATGATATATCAGAATGTAGCTGATATTTTGTCTTCTCTGATATTAAAAGCATCCCCTGTTTAACTTAAACTAAATTAGAGTGAATTCAACATCATAGTACAGCATGTCAGTAGACTGTTTCTTTCTAAACAGTTCTCTGTCATGCTTTAAATATTGTCAGGATGCAGCAGGAGAAGGACTGCTACATAAGTAAGGATCCAGCTTGGGTTGGCTGGGATCAGGGGCCAGGTCCAGGATGCTTGCAGCGAGTCCAGTTCAGGAACAGCAGGAGGCAGGACTATGACTGGTCTAGGAAGACAGGATGAGTGGAAACAGCTTTAAGTTGCATTGGGAAGATTCAGGTTGAATATTGGGAAACAATGTATTCTTAAAAAGAATGGTGAGGCATTGGAACAGGCTACTCAGGGAGGTGGTGGACTCATTGTCCCTGGAGGTTCAAGAAATGTGTAGGTATGGCACTGAGGCAAGTGGGTTAGTGGACATGGTGGGAATGGTTTAATGCTTGTACTAGATGATCTCAGTTGTCTTTTCCAACCATAATGATTCAGTGAGAGGCCAGGGTAGAGGCAGGGCTGGACGTTGAGCTATGGCTTGAACCTGGGGGTCTTAGTTCAGCTGGTCAGGTAAAAACCTCTCAGTGGACTCAGGGCTCCCAACAATGGTTTTTGTAACTGTATGAGTTAATTCTGGTTTTATTTTTGAATGGAGACTTATGAAAGGTGATGACAGCAAAAATTATGCAGTTGATGGAAAAAAAGTTACAATATTTCACAGAATCATAGAATATTCTGAGTTGGAAGGGACTCACAATGTTCCTTGAGTCCTGCTCCTGGCTCCACGCAGGACCGCCCAAAATTCTACCCTATGTCTGAAAATGATAAGTTCTCTTTGAACTCTGGCAGCTCAGGGCCACGGCCATTGCTGTAGGAAGCCTGTTCCATGATCAGCTCTTTCTGGTGAAGAACAGACAGTAACTCACAGATTTTTGGTTATTTGCTCTTCTACTAATATATGGGGGCAAAACTGAACTAAAACATTTTGAAAAATATCTTGAAAGGGTAGAAATATTTTTATTAGGGCAACTTTGATGTGTTATGTTAGGAACCTGGAAAACTGAAATAAAAACTTATCTTTCTCTAGACTGCAAGAAAAATTCCCAGTATTCATTAAAGATTGATGCTTCAAATAAGTTCTTCAGCTACCTCCAGAGCCATACTCAGGGATGTATCAAAAACCACATACCTGTCAAGGCAGTGAGATACTGAGAGTGATGCAAGCCCAGGGACTCCTTTACATAGACCTGTGGCCATTGTCATCATCACTGATCACCCTGACAGCTATCAGTTTCTGCCTCAAAGAGCTAGGATTCACCAGCATAATTCCTTCTTTACTGCCCGTATTTCACTGCTGCATCTTTCTGTTGAGTTAACCATTTTCAGAGAGAGCCTTCTAGCCCCCCAAAGGATATGTACTTCTTCCTAATAGTACAAAGGAAAGTCAGGCTTTTGACAGGACTGTAAATATCTTAGTCATAAAGTCAAATCCTATTCTTCCAGCTAATGCATTCAGAGATACAAGGATGCCTGCAGTGAGTGTACTGAATCATGGAGCGGTGGCTGGGGAGAAGTGCATCTGTACAGCAGGGCTGATCTCTGTGCAACCAGCTGCAGAGGGCTGCAGACAAAGCTGTTCCTCACAGTGCTGGTGCTTTCCCTTTGTTCAGCAGCCGGCTGCAGCTGAAGCATCTGTTTCTCCTGCCAGAGTCCTGTCAGGTTTCCATCTAACTCACACTGTTGTCATTCCAGTGACTTGAAAATGGTATTGTGATTGAACCCACCCTGTAAAAATAGTACTTTTTTTTTTTTTTTGTCATCTCCATATTTTGTTTGATTTCCTTAGAAATTTATTTGTTTTTAAGCATTTAGCTGGTTACTGGTTCTCAGACCATATGATTGAATATTTGAGAATATGCTCGTCTTGCCGCAGTGACATTTGCATTTTTGTGGTCAAGCCTAAGCCCCTATTTTGGAATATAGATTCCTAACTATATCCTTCTCTCTGCTCTGTCCTGAGGTATTTTTCTTCTGCTATGTAGTCTTTTTTTTTTTTATCTTGTGCTATGCTGTTTTGCACAGATTTTCTGTCAAGAAAGAAGGAAAAGGTAGGATTTTTTATTTTATTTTATCCAGCTTTGCTCTTTATCTCTCCTTGCAACTCTTTTTTTTCAAGGGACTCCCTCATTAGAAAGCCACATGCTGTCCAAGTGCAGGAATGAAAGCTGCTAGTACAGAACTGGGAGGTCAGCAATTCTGCCAATGAGCTCATCAGGGTCAGCGTGGATTCTTCATACACCCCAGCAGGTGCACGTATTCATGGCCAGACACAAATATTTTAAAAATCTGACTCTAAGTGTCACAGAAGTGGAAAGCAGAAGCTAGTCAAATTGTACTCTCAACTTGTAGTTTTCTACCTTTGTGGCTGGCTGTCGGAAAAGGAGGCAAGTTCCTGAGTGAACAACTTAGTAATTTAGCTGTGCTCTTTTAAGAAGATTTCCAGTAAATCTATTCTGATGTCCCATTTCCTCACATTTTCCACCATAGCACAGGAGGGCTATAACCATACATGGAGCAAGCAATCACCAGACTAGAAAAATTCCAAAACATTTCATGATTTCTTTTTCCATAGTCATTGTCCCTAAAATGTCAGAATTTATGCACAGTCAAATCATACTAACTTGACATGCCATCCACGCAGAATAAAGAATAAATGAAACATTTCAGATTCAGTTATGTGCTGACTATCAAGAAATACTGACTTTTAGGAGTTGACCAGTGTGCCTAGTTACTCAGCTTTCCAAAACTGAGTTAATGCTAGTGTTACCAGAAGAATGACTGCGTTTGTTGAATTTTATGGCCTAAGGCTCAGAATCTCTACCAGTTCCTATTATAGTTTATTCTAAATGTAGCCAATACATATTATATTTTTGCACAGAATTTTCCACTTAATGACCTTGGCTGCTTATAGAAATAGACTTTCAGTGAGATGTGGCATCATAGTTATGAATTTTCTGGGTAAAATATATTTAATAAATATGCAAATGGCTCTATCTTCTACAGTGGAAAATCATATTTAAAATAACAAAGATTGACTTTAAGCTTCTATTTTCTACAAAAGAAAAAGCGGGTGCTTGTATATATATGCATAAACACAAAATAAAGTTGATTTACGCAATTCCTATACTAATTAAATAAATTTCTATGTCACTAACATGACATTTTTTCCTTCAGTATTTCACACATGCAGAAATTAAAAAAAATCTATGTATTCTCCTGGAAAGATATACATGCATATATATAACATATATAAGTATATGTATGTCTAAAAATATATACACACACCTTGCAGTGAAGCCAAGTTAACTTTAAAAAAAAAGAGAGAAAGTTTTGCCAATTGTATTATACCTTAAGGTACTAGATGTATTTCAGTCATATTGGAGTTATTTTCACTTCAGAACCTAGTTAAGGTTCTCAAACAAAAGTTTCAAACAAAAGGGACAGTCATTACCCCTATCACTACTCTGAATGTGTCCAGTGCAGAGGATCTGGCTCTCCATACTGCAAGTAACAGACTTCCCACATCTTCTCTAAATCCTTTGTTTCTAATTACTTCATTTGTGTAATGTGAAGCTGAAATAAGTGTTCATGTTTAGGCATTAGGCTGAGAGCTGGGGATCAGGAACCCATCCTCATTCTGCCAGAAATAACCTTAGGTGAGTCATTCTGTGTCTTCCAAATAATGGAATTAATAATACTCTTCTCCACACAAAGGGATTATTTTAAGGGGTTATATATTAAGTATTCATAGATATTCATTTATAAGAATAACTTACGTGACCTACACACAAGTTTTTCATTCTAATTCACTATTCAGATGTAGTTAAAGCTAGCGGTCAGTCACTACGCATAGAGATTCAGGCAGCAGAAAAGTGAGTTGCATATTTTGTATTATGGAAAAATCCAAAATATGCTTATTTGAAAATGAATTTTCTTATGTAAATGAAAAAATGAAGTAATGGAGGAAATATTTATAAAATAATATCATCAGCATCATCAGTTTATTGGTGATTGTATAATGTATACCAACAATTCACATTTCAGATACAAATATGTAGGTCACTCTGAAACTAATGCCTCCTATTTGCTTCCATGGAAACTACAACGGATACCAGGAGCACAGTAACAGAGCAAATTCCCAGCTACAAAAGACTATTTTTCAACATAGTCACCACCATAAGCAGTGCATTTTTGCCAGTGATGAACAAGAGTCTGCATGCCATGCTTGTGAAAATGTGCACCTGTGGAGGTGACCCACTGTCATTTTTTTCATCAGCTGAAAATTAAGAATTCCATCAGCTTATTCATGCAAATCATCAGACACTGACTAGGGAACTATGGATAGAGCTGAATATTGGCTTCAATGAATTGGAAACTGGTGAAAACATTGGAATACTGCAAAGTTTGTTCCAGGTATGTCCCATGATCAGGAACTGGAACCATATGCAAGTTTGTCAGGACCTATTGAACTGGCTGAAGCTGGCGGTTTCCTAGATTGTATCATTATCAGTGATGAGACATTTTGTCACCACTATGAGGCAAAGTCAAAACAATAGAGTGAAAAGATGTGAATTCCTCATCGAAGAAAAAGTTCAAGATGCAGCCCTCAGCAGGTGAAGTGATGTACATTGTCTTTTGGTATAGGAAAGAGGTGATCCTTCTGGATTTCTTGGAACTCTGACCACTGTATCATGATGTTGACTAAACTGAAGGCTCAAGCTTCCAGAGTCAGGCCAGAAAAGACATTATCAGTTTCTATTGCAGCACAATAATGCCAGGCCTCATACTAGTTTGAAGACCATGGAGCACATTGCCAATCTTGGTTGGACTTTCATGCTACACCCCTGTACAATTCAGATTTTGTGCCTTCTAATTTCCATCTGTTTGGGTCAATGAAAGGTGGACTGCATGTGCAACATTTTCCTAGCAATTATGCCATTATAGCAGCTGTGAAACAGTATGCAACCTCCCCTGGTGCAGACATTTATGAGCATGTCATACAGGTTTCTGTTCTTCGCTAGTGAAAATACATAGCTAATGGTGGTTGACTGTACTGAAAATAGCGCTTTGTAGCTGAGAATTTGCTTTATCAAATAGTGTCATTGTGCTCATTGTATCTGTTGTAGTTTCCAAGTTTCCATGGAAATAAATAGGAAGCATTACTTTTGGAGAAACCTAGGCAAATCAACATTTTATTATAATTACAATCCTCTTAAAACTTCAACATGAATAACAAAGCATGTTTTTTGTAACATTCTGCTGCTGTGGCTCACCGACAGAAGTGAGTAAGAGAGAGTGAGGTCCCATTGCCCTGTTAGCCCACAGAGAATTGAATCTGTTACAGGAGAGTCTAATCTGACTTTGTCAGTTTTAAGACAGAAATAGTTTTTTGAAGGTATGGAATGGTGACAGATGTGCTGAGGTAATAGTATAACTGATAACAAAATATGAAGTGACTACAAGGCTGATAAAGTATGAAATGATTCCTATTATCTGCTTTTGATATTCTTTTATGGCCTGAGTTTAAAGCCTATGGTGTATGGGAATATCAGCAGTAGTACTGTGGTTGAAAAGAATATATAAATTTTATTCTACAACTCTATTTCCATGCTCTATAGATTCTTGGTGCTCTGTATCTTTTAATGCTATTAACAGTAGCTTCTGTTCCACCTCACATATCTTTGTTACTGCATCTCATCTTCAAAGTTCCTTTCTCCTGCCTCTGTGTCCACATAGATTTGACAAATTGTTATCCATAATGTAAAAATTCTACTAAATAACATCCTACCTCAAAAAGTATTGCTCATCATTTGTCTTGTTTTGGGAGATCACTAGCAGGCCCACCCCAAAAATTTCCACTCTCTAACTGAATAATGAACTGAACTTTACGCACTGAGACAAATATTTTGTGTTCTAAGTGACAAAATGAAGTTCTCTGAATGAAAGCAGACTCTTTTGGAGTGGCTGATGTGATGTGTCATCATTATGGCATGTCTAAAGAGAGTTCTGGCAGTTTTCCCTGATTTTACAAACTTGTGTGGGTAGATTTCCCACTGAAGCAGCTATACTGTCTAACGAGGTTCTTTATGCTGTAAATTGTATCTATGGAACAGTTGTGCTACCTGTCGTAACCTAAGAGAGATGTAGAGTATGTGGTTTTAATTCTTATCCATTTTGAAATTCAAGAGGAGGGTTTAAAGTCTTTATATCTTTCTTGTTCTGTTATTTTTTCCTAATGAATTATTTTGCCTTCAGGATGAATATTAACTAAGAAAGTTGTTTTCTAAACAAAATTATTAAAACTAAACAATGCTACCCTTTATTTTTTATTTTTTTAAATAACCATGTACTTACGGCCTTTTAAATTCCATTTTTCACAAAAATGTCATTGCATCTATTTCTCTTTTTACTATTAACCACAGAAAAAAGGTGATAATATTTTAAAGTAAAAGGTAACAAAATGTGGAAATTGCATCATACATAGTCTCATACCTAGCACTACAGCATAGGTGGCAAAGGCAGATTTGGGAAAACGCTCTTTGCATTCTTGCTATCATGACAGGTGACATGAACTACAACAGCTCATGCTGGACAAAAACAAGGCTAAGCACATTTAACCTCTTCTAATATTGTTAGGCTACTTCTCTTGCTTTCTGTCTTCCTCTATAAGATAATATTAAGATCATGCCTGCTCTTGTAACCATCGTTCAGTTCAGGGTCTGTCCTGGAAGCACTGAAGGAGTTAAAAGAATTTTATTCCAGGGTAACATGTAAGGAATTCTACTTACCTGTAACCTCATTCATGTCCATCAGACTATCTGAGTAAGTAAAAAAAAAGTTCACATGTTCAGGTAGCACATCATGAGACTCAAATAACAGCATGAAATTGAGACATTTTTAGCAGTCTGCCAGGATCTGTTTGCAGATATTGTAAAGTACTCTGTGGCTTGGGTCTCAGAGGAGATATCGGTTTCAAAACTGCAAGATACAAGATAATGACATAGTGCAAAAAGAAGCACAGGAACTGCATGAAACTAGAAATTGTAACACACTATTGTGTTAATTCAGTTGTGCAGGAATTTCCCTCAAAATTTATCCAATTTATTCTTGTGTTGGAGTAGTAAAACTTTTAGTGCATTGAAAATATTTGTTCTAGAAAATAAATGTAAAGATTGTCTGTGATAGCAGAGGTTCCTAAATCAAGGAGAAATAGATTACAAATGGGTGACAGCGGGTTACAAATTGGTGACAGCAGGTATGCTATCCCAACAGTGTAGATTTAACAAATTACATTTTATGTTCACTTTTCTGAAGTAAGCACTACCATCACAAAAGAGATAAATGAATCATCCTCTTGTCCTATAGATGTTAAATTGTATTATTTAGCTTGGAAATGATCCACTCCCAGGGAGTATTTTTTCTGGTCAGTGGTGCTCAATTCATATGCCCTCTTGCTTCTTACAATTCTAACAAGAATATTAGGGTGTAAGTTTATAAGCTATCTACCTTAAAAAAAATATTAATATGAAAACAATTATGTCATTTACTAGGGAGCAAGCTTTAAATAATTTTGGCTTTGAAAAATCATTTAAATTAAGAGCACAAGCATTACTTGATGCATATCTTAATTCATAATTTGGTTGGTTTAATGCTTATGAGAATAGTTAGGCTAGAAGAAATTGAAAATTAAATCTTATCCACAGACTGTATATAGCTCAATTTCCCTCAGAATTATCCTTCAGACTATCAATCTATAAAAAATAACTTCAAGAAGGTGACATGCAATTTTGTCTTATTTATGTACAAAGGTTTTTGGCTTCAGTAGAATTCTATGATTCTATGATTCAATATGCATTAACATCTTCAAAAATTAAGGAATGATACTGCACCTTGTAGTAAGTGATTAATCTTTATACATCTGATGAGTTACACTCCTAATTGTATACTGACTAGAATAGTCTTACTGATGAATCATTCCGTTTTTACCCTGAATCTATATGAATAATCTTTCGATAAAGTTTTCAGAAAATGCTATCATAAAATTCTACATGCTAGATCATATTTCCTTTCTTGAACAGAAAGTACATTCAAAACAAGCAAATAAAAAGCCAATGCAGAATTCATCTCAGGATGAAAAAAATCTGGTTGATGGCCACTCTGAAAAGACTGCTTCAGTACTGGATCAGTGGATTCTTCAGTTGTTACTGCTATTCTAGATTATGAGACAGGTGTTATTGGAAATATGTTACTCTCATTTTTTTCTTAGGAAAAAAGCAGACCCTTCCATAGGTAGGGGTCTCAGGGAGTGTTATGCTACCAGGCACAATGTGAGGCAGCACATCTAAGCAGTTTCTGGATGGTGTTACTGTGAGAACAGTGTTTAAACCATTTTTTGTTTGCAAACTACAATGTAGGCAACCCTGCAAAATGCCAATTATCAAAAGAAAGGACTATTTCTTTTCTCCTCTCATCTTGTGTACTTATGCAGAACACAGAAATGTCTTTATATAACTTTAGACTGTGCTAAAGTAGAATTGATAAACATTTGCACTTCTGCTGCTGCATTTACCTAAATGTTTCTGTTTCAGATATGTCTTCATACTGGTCTCGATGATAAAGGAACAAGAAATCACGTTACTTCAGCCCTTGTAATGTTATCATCAGCAGACCCATAGAACTTTTAGAGATTTCAGTATTTACAGAAGGATCTTCTAGCAAAGGAAAAAAAACTATGAAATCAACAAATTTTTGCAGAGATTCTTCACTATTTAAGCACTTTTCAAGAGAATTACATGGTGGCTTAATTGTAGCTGTTACATGCAAAACAATTAATCAGATAACCATTCTAGAATTGGAAATGTAAGATGATTTAATTCTAGTGATCTAAAAAAAAAAAAAAGCTTTGTTATTTTGTGAGTCATTTCCTATTATAACTTAAACTTTGAATTCACTTTTCGAACAATATGCAAGGTAGCTTTTAAATTGTGGTCGAGGTATTTTTTACTGCTGTTGCTGTTGTTTACCAGTTTTCAAAGTATTCGGAAAATGCATTCCAGAGGGAAATGCAATCATTTCTGTACATATTATACACCTCCTATTCACTATATTTGGCACCTATCTACTTGGCAGGCCAAACAAATCTTATTCTCCAACATAAATGTGAGAAGCTGTGTGAGAGCTTTGTAAATTTTTAAAAGCATCATTTAAGTTAATCTAGATCAGTACTCCTACTATCATATGATTCACACTAAAAATGGACTTCTTACTCTGCAACTGCATGCTAACATATGTTAATGTCTAGGTATGACTGTTGTAAGAAATGTCAAAACTTATAACAGGAACATTTCTATGTTTAGTTTAATTTATCCTTCCATTTGACATTCCAAAGAGTAGTTCTCAGAGGCAATACATGAGCATTAAGAATATCAATGGATAAATCTGTCTACTGTTTTGCCCTAAAAAAGTAGTTAGCAAAATGGACAAGTTACCAATTACAACTGATAACTGTAAGAAATCTTTTACACAGAAATAACATATTGTGGACACTGCTGTGATAAGGTATCTGAAAGTTTAGATGTTCAGTGTTCTTCAAGAAGAAAGAACAATATATGACTAATGGATAAGACTGCGGAGAGGCCTTGGGAGTTCAGAGTGAAGGCTGAGACTGTAGGCATTAGGAAGCAATTATAATAGAGTGAATCAATGACACTATCTATCTTCTCAAATTGGATGGCAGGAGGGACAAGCAAAACTGCAGGAGCTTTGCCACTATTGGCCCTGGTAATAACAGCATGCCCACACGTTAGTAAACCAGTGTTAAACTAATGACTTTCACCACTCTCTCTGTCAGATTCTATTTTAGACCTTAACTCAGTGGTTCAAATAGAAAAATAGATGAAGTAACACAAAACATAACATCAGTGCTAAGGAAAGTGAGCTGCATTTGCCAAACATTTACTCTTGCCTCTCAGATAAAGGTTAAAAAAAGCACTCTAACCACTTTCCTCTTGCATGTGAACTCATATGATATTCAGGTAATCTTATCTTTCCAACTGTATCCACGTCTCTCTCCTCATCACTCCTCTCCATCAGCTGCTTTCTATAAGGATTAGGGACTCCTCACTATGCAGCTACTGTAAAAACTGCTGTAATGATAACATAAGAGATACCAGTCAAAATGCTCTCAAAGCCAAAACCAGGAGCCATTTCACCTCTACAAGGATCTACCTGACCTTGGGTAGTTTATTGGGAAATAATTTATATTTATATTTCAGAGTTCTTTTCCGCACAAAGAAAACTCTGAGGAAAACTGTATTAACACAGTTTGAATGAAAAAAAATATATATATATACAAATTTTTTAAAATATTACATGAAAGATAAATCCATATGCTTTTAATAGAAACCAGTTGTTCCTGCTATGTATATCCACACTGAATTCCATAAAATTTATTGTAATGTTCTGCCTCTAGAGAAATTATGTGTGCTTTGCTTGTAAAAAATAGACACAGAAATGTCTAAGGTAACTGAGACAAATTATTTGTGTCAGTTTTCATTGACAACTGCTCTTCACACATTCCTTGAATGGGTGGGTCAGAAGGTGAGGACCTAGGGAGCAATGTCCCTCCCATTATGAGTGAAGATCAGGTTCGCCAACACCTGAGGAACCCAAACATTCCTAAGTTTATGGATTCCAATGAGATGTGCTCCAGAGTCCTGAGGGAATTTGCTGTTGTAGACACCAAGCCACTCTCAATGATATTTGAAAAGTTATGGCAGTCAGGTTAAGTCCCTGGTGACTGGAACAAAGGCAGTGTCACATGCATTTTTAAGGAGGGCAGAAAGGATGACTCAGGGAACTACCAATCTGTCAGCTTCACTTCTTTTATGGGGAAAGTCATGGATCAGATCCTCTTGGGAGCTCTCCTAAGGTGCATGGAGAAGAGGAAGGTGATAGGAGACAACCAGCATGGCTTCACCAAAGATAAGTCCTGCCTGACCAATCTAGAATCACAGGATGGCCTGGGTTGGAAGGGATATGAAGGATTATGAACCTCCAACCCCCCTGGCACAGGCAGGGCCACCATCCTCCCCAATTAATACTAGACCAAGTTTCCAAGGGCCCCATCTAATCTGGCCTTGAGCAGCTCTAGGGATGGGGCATCCAGAACCTCTCTGGGCCTGTTCCAGCACCTCATCACTCTCATAGTAAAGAACTTCCCCCTAATATACAACCTAAATCTTACAGAATCACAGAATCGACTGGCCTTCTATGATTTTAAAACTGCATGAGAGGACAAGGCAAGAGCTGCTGATGTCATCTATCTGAACTTCAGTAAGGCCTTTATATGGTCTCCTCCAACATCTTTCTCTCCAAATTGAAAAGATATGGATTTGATGGGTGGACTGTTTAATAAATGAGGAACTGGTTGAGAGTACCCAGAGAATAGTGGTCAATGGCTCAATGTCAAGCTGATGATCAGTGAGTGGTGTCCCTCAGAGATCTGTACTGGGGTTGCTGCTCTTCAATATCTTTGTCAATGACATTGCCAGTGGGATTGAATGCAAGTTTGCAAATGACACCAAGGTGTGGAGACATTCAGGGTCTGGCTGGATAGAGCTCTGAGCAATGTGACCTAGCTGTAGAGGCCTCCATTCATTGCAGGGGAGTTGGATTAGATGCCCTTTAAAGATTCCTCCTGACTGAAATGATTCTATGATACTTTTTTCCATATACCTTCTTCTCTTTGAAGTGGAACTCCTCATGAGAAGGAGATACGCTCTGCAACACCTACCAAGCAAGTCAGCACACCCGACAAGCCCACACCAGGTAATTTGTGACTCCACAAATTGTGACTCTAATTCCCTTCATCTGACTAGTATCACTTGCAAGATACAATCACTATTCTTAGCTGAGGTAAAGAGAAATCCCAGGGCAAGATACTAGGTAAACAGCTCAGAACGGAAGAGCTGTAGGTATATTACCTGTGAGTAGTAAGGACTGCTTCCAGAGTGGAGTATTTTTTGGTTGAATACTAAGAACACATGAACCAATCAAGGGATCAGATAAGAAGTATATGAGAGAGGTATAAACAATTGAAGATAATGTGTGGTAAAGGACTTACTGTACAATAGTGAAGTATGTTGAATATTTAGCAGGAACAAACTAAAGGCAAGAAGGCAACAGATGGTAGTGGAGAAAGGAAAGAATAGTGAAGCAGAAACTCAATGTTGTAAAATTGTATTGGAGAGGGAAGAAAGAAGTATTGTGGTTGAAAAGGGAAAGGAATATCTACTAGAAAGCTGAGTTAAGCAGAAAGAAGAAAAAAAAAAAAAGAAAAAGAAAATAGGACAGTGGTTATTATCAAAAAAGAAATTAATTTTTATCTTCCTAACAGTCATTTATTGTTCTCTGCAGCAAATCTCCTGTGAAGAGGAGATCACAGCTTGATTTTTCAATTATATGTTTTGCTTGGAATGCAGGTCAAATTACACAATTCATAAAACCTTAAGCTCTGTAGTACTTGATGAATCACTAACTATCCCTGTGATTCCACTATTGCTCTTCTGTATGTCCTTGGTAATAAAAGGAATAAAAATCTAGATGTTGCCTCTTTTTCAGATAGTGTTATTGAGCTTTTCACTGTATTTTAAAGGATAAGCTTTTGTACCTGCTTTATCAGTGTGTTAAGATAGCAATAAAGTACATAAAAATGATGCTATTGGCAATTCACAAACATATTGCCCTGAAAAATAGATTCACAACGACAGTGTGAATAATAGATATAGTTTTACATTTGAAAATCCAAAGCCTATTTAATATAATATTGATATAAAAAATGAATTGCAATAAAAACAAGTAAGTGAAGATATAATCCAAAAAAGAAACCATAATAAACTCAGTGGCCAGGATATCTAGATCTCTCCATTCCTCTGAGATAATTACTACAGCTTTGTTTGTTAAAAAAAATTATTGCTAGAGTTACTATTTCTGTTTTCAGCCATCTTTTATTTCATGTCTTTTATAGTACATCATCTGACTAAAGAAAATTTTGCAGAAATGCTCCTTTTTTTTTCACCTATTCTCATTGCTTCTTTTCTTTGATGCAACTCAAGATTGTCTATAGATATCACTCTTACATTCTTATAAGATTATACAATTATGCAATCACATTGAAATGCATAAATAAAAGTTTCTTTATCATTAATCACAAAGACAACTGCTTTTTCCATACATCTGAATCATTCCCATTTCTGCATCTCTCCTCTCCCCATACAATAACTGCCACCTATGAATAAGTTATGAATAGTCTCTCTCTTCCAGAGAAAAAGAAAAATTGGCTTTGTTTAGATGCATGGGTCTTTTATGTATTTATCTGAGATAAAGTCAACCTCTAAAACTGTTATATATTCAACTATCACTTCTGTCTTTATGTCTTTACTTAGAGTTCAGCAATTTTTATGAGCAATCTCTAGTCTTTGTGCTGCATCTCACTTAATGATGAGTAAACAGGAAGAGGACAGAAGAGATCCTGAAAAATCTTCGATTCTTAACCCTAACAGATATAAGGTATATGCCAACATTACCTCAAATCTTAACATAAATGTGAGGAAAAAGTGTTCCTTTTTTTTTTTGTTTTGTTTTGTTTTGTTTTGTTTTTCCCAGAAGTACAGAGAAATAAATGTTTATAAACATATACATATAATGCTTTCTAGAGCTGGATGTGAACCAGAAAGCTAATGAATCTTTCCTCCCTACAATAATAGTAACAACAAAAATATTTTGTTCTGGGTTTTCCCTTCTGTTTATTTCTGTGTTGGCCCTAAGCATCTATCAGGACACCAAGTTATTTCACCATTCCTTAGGGGAAAGTGATTCAGGAGGTGATTGATGGAGTTAATGGAATCTCGCTTCTCCTCAGATGTCTGAAAACAAGTTATCCACAAAATTGATTTGCTGTTTCTTGTAGCCATAGATCACACACTGAAAGTAGTACTGAAACAGAGCGGTACACTAATGCTTAAACAAGTCAAATCTTAGTGGTAAATCCACTAAGCTGCATGCAAATGTTACCATCACTATTTAATATCAGTTTAACCATGCTGGTGAAAAGAAAGGCATTTTTAAGTCTGGGCATGAGCTGAAAACTGCTACATAGTATTTACTTGGGTCTTGGGTAACTGCTTCCTCAGCATCATGTGCTATTCCAGACTGGAATATACCTAGCAAAATCAGTAGCTCCAGCAAAAAACAAACCAGAGACAAAATCTCTGGATGCATGTAGTGTAAAGGAGGAAGACAGAGAGAATGCAGTAGTTAACTTCTTACGCAAAAAGAAGGGGTATTAGTATTTTTTTAGAGTTTGATGATCCAAGAATATTTTTTATGATCCAAATTCATTAAAGAGCTGGAGATTCTTATGTGTTTTAAGTCAGTCAAGAACACTGTATGAGTATTCCTTGTTTAAATACACTCTTCTTGGTTCCTATTGGATTTTATAGCATAAAAGTCATCCTTAGTTTTGGAGTTGATACGGTTTTTAAGATCACACATTCCTGTATTTCTTGTGCTGATTATTGTATATTTATTATATGGATGAAAAGATGTAAATGCAATTACTCTGGGACTGGCTTTCAAGACTATGGAAGCTTATTCTAAAATTACTACTTTCCTGCTGCTTTAGGGTTTCAGCTTCTAAATAGTCATACAGAGTATTCCTTTCCTATCTCAAATGTAAGTTAACTAAACAAAGAGGAAAAAATTACATTTTAAAATATATTATATATATTAAAAAAATCAATAGGTTTATTAGAAATCTACAAATATATCTGGCAGTAGTATCCTGTAATTAAGTATTACACTAAAAAGATTTTCTGAAACTGTTTACATCCTAATTTTTCCAATTTCCTACTTCTACCAATTTTATTTTTCCTCTTGAAGATTCAAGATATAAACAAGGCCTTTTAGCTTAGGTTTCTGCTACCTAGTTCATAAATGAGCCACTGAAGTTGTTTCAGATTCACCAAATTTTAATACATAGATTGGAAGAGGTTAATACATAATCACATGCTTCTTATCACATCCAGACAGTGAGTCATCACAAAAATATCTGATTTAGGCTCATGGACTTATTGAAATGAAGTCTTTTTTATGCATAAACTAGAAATAGAAATGGCATATGCAGAATAAACTGATTAATTACTTAACTAATGAGAAATTAATTCTATGTATACCACAGCAACTGATCTTTTTTCCTCCCCATTTTCTGTACTCTACTATCCATTTTGATGTATATCCATTAGTACTCTTTCTGACTTTAAGTCCTCTACTAATAGAGCTACCCACCAAGACTCAGCCGAGTATATTCTATGGAGGTGTGCATGTGTGCTTTGGTTAGCAACATATTAACCACAACCTGTGGCTGATTTTTTCAATAATAAATGTAAAATAATTCTATGTTGCACCAGTGTTGTATTGTTGCAGTTTTCTAAAAACAGCTAAGAAAAGATGCTTGAAGTTGTCTGATGAAAATAGAAATTAAAGAAAATGGAATAAATGAAAACTAAGCTCTATGCGAAAAAGTGCTAAACAAAAGGAGAAAGCTGAAATTAAGGTTTATTCACCAAGGAATTAAAGAAAAAAAAGTAGGCATGGCTGAGTCTCTTTGATTTTTTTTTCTGTGAAAGAGATAGTGAAAAATGACTCAGCAATCTGAAAGTATTCTCATAAAAATGTGATGTTTATCTACATAAGTGCATTTGCCTACCACTTGCATGAAAGTACTAAGCAAGAATGTTGTTTGGGATTCAGCCCCTTGACTAGCTTGACAAACCTGTGAATGCTGAGGGACTGGCTTCAAAATACTAATCAAACAGACTTGACTCATTCTCAAATCTTCAAACTGTAGAAGTTCAAACATGCAGCTAATAGAAAACACTCTAAAAAGCCATCTTGTAATACTAATACTGGAAAGCAATTCTTATAAGATGTGTCATTAAAAGATAATGACAAACATTTACATAAGCACATAAGCTTTAAGATGACAAACAGGTCAAGAAAGAGAATAGTTGACTACTCAGTGGGAAGAAAAAAAAAGAAGCTTGAATATGAACAAATTGGTACATAAATATCTGAACCACTGAATACTCGGTGGATAACTCTGTATGTGAAGTTGCTATGAATGCTCTATAATGGCAGCAGACATTTATCAGCGATACAACTTTTTCATTTGGGAGTATGGGACTTTATGCTTGTCCTACTTCTACCATCTTCTATGAAAACATTATCCTTAATTACCACAACCCACTGAAGGAAAGGAATCATGTAAAACTCTGAGAATTCTTTTTCTCTCCTGTAGGTTTAATTATTTGTTTGTTTGTTTGTTTTCAGGAGACCCGTTTGAATTACTCGCAGCTACTTACATCAGTACAGCTCTAAATGAGATCAACAGCCAGAGGACATAGGCACTGCAGCAATAGGTATCACTGAAATGTCTGAAGTGTCGATGCTTCCAGATTTGAAACAAAGAAAAAAAAAAAAAAGATTTTCATTTGCAGGTGAAAATGTTCATATTTTTCTTCTGTTTTCATGGAGAGAGTTAAGCAACTAGAGCAACATAGAAACAGACTCTTTCTCAGCTTCTTATTCTTTAAACTTCTGTGTAAAATTGGTATTTTTAGTACTAAAAAGATGCTTGAAACTTAATGCTTAATGCATTCACTAGCCTGAAATACTTTATCCTGTACCCTGCCAGGAAACCAATTCATTAGCAAAGCTTTAAGAAGGAAGCATTCATAATAAAAGTTTACCCTCTTTAGTTGTACTTCCAGACACCTTACAACTAATTTATGAGGTACTGAGATGTTTGACAATCAGAAAGAATGAAGTTTCAGCAATCAGACTTCTTTAAAAAGAAATTTTAGTCAATATATTTTGAATTCTATTAAGATTCAAAGACAATGTCCAAATTTCTCACTCCAAGAAGTGAAGCTGTGTGTTTTCAGTAATGTTCCATGTTACTTCAGTAACGTGAACATTTTTGGCTTCACTAAATGAAGTCAATCTAATTCTTAGTGCTTGATTTTACAACCCAGCAAAAGCGATCCACAGATTAACTTGGAAGTATTCATTTTATTTTTCGGTATGCTGTATTAGAATTCCACAAGCATTTCTTCATGCTTAGATCAACAGAATCCTTACAGGAGAGAATCACAATGCTCAATTTCTGAAACTTTGAAGTAATCAAAAGCTAATGTGCAGTATATGAAAATCCTACAAAATTATAATACGATGTCCAACATGCAAATAGCACTTTTAGTTTTTGGCAAGATATGTGTTTGTGTCTCTCAGAGATTCTCAAGTTAGCTCTGATAAGATAATTAGAGAACTGGAAATCTTATAATTGTGAAAGTGAAACAATGTTGTAACAGTCAGTTTATTATCACTGTTCCGCAGTGAGGATTATTTTGTACAATGTACAAGAAGCTATGTTGAGGAAAAGTACTGGCAGGATAAGGAAAAGAACCTGGCAAACGCTATTTGGGCTAATCTTGAAGAGAAGCAGTTCTAAATCCAGATTTAACTTGGATTATTAGTTATTCTAACACACAGCAGAGAACACATAAAAGATGAAGTAGTCTTAAAAGATGACTCCTTTCTCCTTGTAGTCTAACTTCCTGGGAAATCACTTTCCGTAGTTTCTAGGGAAGAGGATTTCATAAAGGTGGGTGAAGCATGTCTTTAGTAAATCCCTTCCTACCAAACCAGATGTAAGAAGTAGATCTTCAAAAAAGCAAGAATTTCAATTTTTATAGCAGGAGAATACTTCTTATTTTTTAACGGACCTTTCCCTACATTAGACCTCCAGAAAGGCTAGCTCATTCTAAGGTACAATTTTAATAACATTCCCTTTTGGGGAAAAACACTTTCATGCTGTTCTCTTTAGAGCGCAGTTGGAAAATTGTCTGCATGTTCAAGTGAGATAAAGCCATAGGTGACAATGGAAAAAAAGGAAATGATTCTTGTTTTTCAGACTTTGTGTTCTCAGAAATTATTAGGAAATTAAACTTTGCAACAAACTTGAACATAGGTTATCAAACAAACAATATTATCTTGCATGAATATAATAAAGCATCAGAAGGAGACAGAAGAACGTTTACTTTCCAATAATTTTTATCATATCTTGAAAGAATATTAAATTCTTTTTCGGGTGTTGTACATTTGTCATTGCAAAAAGTAAAAATGCTTACAACCAGGAAGCTTTTCTGGTATGGCAACAACCATGTTATGTCATGCACTAAAAACCCTACCCTCCATATTTCAAAGAAAGGGACTTGCAGAAGCTATGTCTACATATGCATATGATAGACTCTTTGTTCTGGTGACTCTTAGTTACTTCAGGAGAGAAAAGTCTCATGCTAACTTCTTCAGAGAAAAAGAACTCAGTCGCTATTCAAACTTAAGCAACCAGAAGGAGGTCCTTACATGGCTAAGCACTGTATGTCTATAAGTAACCATCAATTGCAGTAAAAATTCTGCAAGTTTTTTGAAGGGAAAAATGCAGCTGAACAAACCTATTGACTTCTCTTTTTCTTTATTTTTGGTGTCTCCTTCTCCATTATTTCCTTTGATTTAAACAAAGATCAACTATAACAATTTTCCTATTTGAAATCACCAGGATCAGAATGTATAATCCTGTCCATAAAGTACATCCACAGAAGATAACATTAAATTATAGTAATGACTATGTCAGGGAGTTTCCTCTAGATCTGTGTGTGTCTATGGCAGAAGCATAACAGCCCACAGGTCCACCAGCCCAAGAGTAGAGGGGGGGGAGGTGTCAATGGTTTTCAGGCCAGTTTGGCTCAATTCTGTCATTAATGGGGCAGGGGGACACATGGACCCATGCTCCAGGAAAAGGAAAAGGAAAAGGGGAAGGGTAGGGAGACAGGAGATGGGCCTAAAAACAAAACAGTACCAGTTATCTGAGGAGGAAAGTTAATTTACTAAAAATGATATCAGAATGCAAGATAACGCCATATAATACGATATAATTGGAATTGAGGCTAATAAGTAAAAGAGAGACTGTCCAAAAACAATGGCCTTACTCTACAGCTGAAAGTGAAACAGCTGGGACCATGCACTGCAAGAAGAACAGCAAAACAAAAACAAAAACAAGCCACTTCCATGACTTGTGAGGAGTCTTATCTTTCTCTCTGAAAGCAAAGTCCTCTGGGGTATGTAGTTCTCTTCTGAGAAGCAGGTACCCAGAAAAATGGCAGTCCACGGAACTGGAGCACTAAGTCTCTAATTCCCAGTGCTTTACGTGATGTTATGGTATGGAATACTGATTAAAAAAAAAAAATAAAACCAAGACAGGCTACAGCTTTAGTTGCCAGGTCAGATGGATCAATACATTTTCTTCTATACTTAATTCTGATGTTTCTGATTACGAAAGGAATGTCTACATTCCAACCTTCAGTGAGAGAAACTCTATTGAATTTTTTATTTGAGCATTTATCCTCAAAAAGAAGCAAGCATTAATTAAATGTAAAACATTATGTATGTGGCAATCAATTGTGACAAGTGAATGAGAAGCTTTCTTATTTCTCATTGTTTTGTTTCTTTTTTTTTTTTTTTAATTAGTTTTCCATATTCTGTTACATTAAATACTCATTAGATTTCTTAAAACCACATAGAATTTAGAGGCTGTGAGCTTTATATTAGCCCAGGGGTTTCTGGTTATATTTGTAGATAGAAAGCAACATATTCTTTTTGTGTTTTATATTGCCCAGCTGTATGGGAAGCATTAGATCACAGTCTGAAACAGTGACTGAGCACCTGATGAAGGGGCATGGCCAGCCCTGGGAACACAGGTGCCAGCAATTCTCATGTACATCCAGACAGGTCCTGGGTCCACACCTCCCTAACCTCATTTAAGGGCTGGCAACAGAAAGGGAAGTATCTCTACTTGGAGATTGCTTCCTTTGGAGTATTCAGCAATCCCTGATTCTCAAAAAGGGATAAGCGTTTCCTTCTTTATTACTGAAATGTGACCACTACATTTCTAGGGTGATCTGAAACTGGTTAACAGCAACTGCATCTGCTCTTGCCCATTCTTACATCACTTAAAAATATATATATATATTTTCTTGCGCATAATGGATAGATTGCAATAATTTGCAAGCAAATAACTTCACTGAGGGATTTGGGGCTCATGGTATCATATAACACATGAAAAAAGTCTGATTGGTTTATGATTTCGTGGGGAGTCTGAGAGGAAATAAATTCTTTTTAACTCACTACTTGTCAGCTCCTTTCTTGTTGTTTATAATATATAGACACAACACTAGATTTTAATTCTGGAGATATTTCAAGCTACTAAAACATTTATTGGTTTAATAATAATGTTAGAAATGATTGAAAAGCAATAAATGTTTAAATTGGACTATAGAAACTCTTGGACTTGGTGTTCAAACTAAAGCTATTTTGACTGCAGTTCCTAGGACATATAGGCAACCTTACTGCCTAAGCACCATAAAAAAAGCTGCCATGCTGAAGTTACCTTGATATGTTTGGACTTTCTGATATCAGAAAAAGGAATTGCAATATAAAATTCAGCAAAGATTATTGCAAAATCAGTGTACTGTCTCTGTCCAGATATCACACTTCTGAAAATTTGCACAAAATACAAACCCAACAACAGAAATTAAAGAGCAACAGACAGCTTAGGATAAGAAAACATGGGAAGATCTATGGCTACAACAACTATTTGCCCATTATATCTATACATCACATAACTGTGGTGGGTCAAGTAATTACTTCTTAACCCAATACTTTCTAATCCTGTGTGGAAATAAGATATGATGACTTACATAATGTTCCTTGCACCCGGAGCAACCCTGCAGTTCTTAAGTGAGAAACTACTACTTTCTTTGCTTGCCCTTATGCTGAAAGCTGACTTCCTCTCCAGGTAGCTCAGATTAGCACTTACACTCCTCATAAAGACATTTACAGCTTCCTTAGATCACAGTATTTAGTTAATAACCAGATTTTAGTGCCTTTGCAGTCACAAAAAGAAAATGAGGAGTTGACTGCTGTGGCCACAGCTGCTCCATTTGAAATCTTTTGTTTAAGCGTGGATGTGCATTCCAGTAGCTTATCCAGAGCCTTTGAGAAGGGTATTAACCAAAAGTAAGTGCAAACATTAGCAGTTTATAAGCCTCCAGATTATAAGTAAATCTATGAGAGATTGTCTTGCTTGTGTGATAATATCACTTTATATGCTCAGACCTTCAGAACACATGCCACCATTGAGATTTCTTGCAGGTTTCCTTTCACTTCACATAAATGGTCATCTTTTCACAGCAGTAGAAGCCTGAATTAACCAATGTGTTTAAATTCTATTGCTCTAAATATTTAAAATATCATTACTGCAAAATAATTTTGTAGGAACTCTGCAAGCTTTATGATATCTTAAAATTGTTTCTCCAAAATAGTAGTAAAATAGAGTTTAATAGCAGCCCAGCATGTGTCACTAGAAAGTTCTAAATGTTCATTCAGATCTTTAACTGAAAATGAAATTTAAAAATATACTGAGTTTACATTTTGAGCTATTCATTAGTACTGTTTCAGTTTCACCCACACTGGGATCCTGCCAGCTCTTAATCCAGGGATAGTTATCAATAAAATAGGCAGAGGTGGAAGAGAGTAATGCTTCAAACTGGGAAAAACTGCCATTCAGAGTGATTTATTGTATCCACAAAAGTCATAAAAAGTCTGAATGATCTTTCTGAATGGTGAAGTACATTATATCAGTATTGAAAAATAGAGAAGTTTAGATAAAATCCTTGTATTAGAGCAAAAAATGGTAGACATTTAGATACAAAATACACACGTAGAAAAATAAAACACAATGGATTTCCATATGAGAGTGAAATCTTACATATTCATTTAAAAGACAGAGGGAATTGCCTCAGAAACAGAAAGATAACCCATTCATGAAGAAAAAGTAATCCCTTGCTTTCCAGTTCTGAGTAATATAGTCATGTACAAATGTTTCAAAGATGAGAATGGTGGAAAGTTTAAATTTTTTTAAGCTATCACTGGGTAGTCCAACATGCAGAGGAAAAAATGGATGAAGCGTATTAAATTTTAATAACTGCAATAACGCTGCCTTGCAAATGACAGTAATTTAATATAATTCAAAATAAAGCATTCAGGTTTTCAGCTGAAATAATTATCCAAACCACAGTTTAGAAGATATAGATAGGCACAAAATCACAAAAATTCTAGGCAGAATCTTCTGCTCATCAGATCTGAGGATGTACCCTTCCAAATATTCTGCTAAGCACTTCACCTCTACCCTCTATCAATAGCAAAAATCCTTCTGTCCATTGTCTTTCTGGGAAAACAAATTTCAGCAGCTGCATTGTATTCCTTTGCAACTCAAAGGTAACTGAACCCTTTTGATACATTGCAAACAAATTGTAATTTGTCCCTTTGAAAAAGCACAGGCATCTTTAATCGTCAAAATATG
The DNA here is from genome assembly GCF_987193195.1 of Phasianus colchicus. Taxonomy (NCBI): domain Eukaryota; kingdom Metazoa; phylum Chordata; class Aves; order Galliformes; family Phasianidae; genus Phasianus; species Phasianus colchicus. The sequence goes on along the minus strand of NC_143439.1, from coordinate 51,899,641 downwards.
CAGATATAGTATCACTGGGACAGTTTTATACTTTCCTATGTCTGGTGTCCCTCATGCTGAAATTTCCTTTTTATAAATAAATCATGTTCTGTAACACTGGAAAATGATAACTTGGGGCTCATATTTTACTGAAGTGGTCTTTCTTAAAAAATATCAATCCTTTTGGAAATTTCTACAAATTGATTCAATCTCTAGGAAAGACAATATGGATTACTTTAGGCCAGTGGATCATTGTATTAATTAGTTATTTATTTTAATTTAAATTTTGTGAAGTAATTATTCCAAGCATTTTTTTTATAGCATCTGATTCAGACTTGTTTTGACAGAATGAAACATAAAATAACATAAAGGGGCTGAAAAGTCAGTCTCTTTCATGAAAGTCACATCGAACTGCTCCCACAAACTGTGCTGGAATGAACTGCTCAGCTTTTTCACAGTATTATATGCTGTAACAGCAAAATAAAATGACTAGAACGGAGCAATTTAGAATAAGAACAGAGTAAAGTTGATATGGAAAAATGCTCACCTAAAGATAAATAGCAGAACAAAAGTTATTTTTTTCACTGGCTGGCCAAATGCTTTAGGGAAGCTAACTTGTTACACAGAATAAAAAAAAAAAAAGCAGCAGAGATGGTAAAATAGAGCTGATAAACTACTGCTTTCAACAAAAGATAAATGAGTACGATGGTTTGGTTTCCACATTTAAGAGCAGAGTTTTTTTTTTTTTTATCTTAATGAGGAATGTAGTTTTTATGTTTCTCCTTTCAGTCTTCTTTTTATAGAACTTAATTTTTCCTTTGAACATTTAAAGCTTAGGCGAAAGTAAACAAACAAAAAGTATTCATTTCCAGAAGACTTTAATTTTTTTTTCCAGTAATCCACAGTACATTATATTGCATAACATTTAATTGGAACAGTCATATTCATTGTAATTCGGAATAAATAGGATAACAGAACTTAGTTGTTTCTTTTTAATTGCAGCCTGCTATAATACTTCTTGATTTGTAGAACCAGTTTAAGAAAATATAATTCAAAAATTGAACCCAAAATATAGCGTCTCCTAGCAAAGAATCATAGCATGAAAAAAGCTTAGAGTGAAAAAGAAGAGTTAGATACTAGTCTAGAAGTCAATGCTGGCATTCTTCAATTAGCAGCTGCTTCCATTTCTGGAGTAGCTTCCAATTCAAAACAGTAACAAGGGAATCCCTGGCACCCCAGGCTCCATTTCATGTTCATTTGCATCTCCCTCCAGTCACCATTAGGATTAATTACTGAAGAACTTAAACCTATCCACAACTTTTCTTTTTTAAGATAGTCCATTTTGACTTGTGGCTTTGTTCCAGAAATGATTTTTCAAAACCAAACGGCTCCAAGGTAGGCTGTAAGAAAGTGGACTTAAATACCTGGATTCACTTTCCATGGTTTCTGTGTTCTTTTCTGACTATTTTAGGAATTTAGAATATTAACAGTAAAGCTAAGGAGTTCTATGGGCTTGTGTTTGTTTGGTTCTTTGTTTGTTTGTTAGTTTGTTAGTTTGTTTTTTTGTGTTTGTTTTGTTTGTTCCAAAAGGGAAAGATGGAGTAGATTGAAGCAAGCTGCACAAAAGCTGTTCATAAAACTTAAAAAAAAAAAAAAAAAAAAAAAAAAGTGATAGGCTACCAGAAGAATGATCATATTAAATTCCTAAATACTCATTTTTCTTAGTAGAATCAGTCTTTTACAGAAGGAGAATTTAAAAAACAAACAAAAACCAACAACAAAAAAATAGGTTCAGGTGTGCTTGTTCCAGGAACTACAGACAGTATCAGTTGATTCTGGCCAGAAATTTCTGAGGCGTATCTCCACTATCTAATTCAGGCTCCATTTACCAGTTTGAAAAAATGCATAAAAGATTATCTCTCTTTTTCAGTTTTCAAAAGAAGTTCAACCTACTGGATTTCTTTCGTGTACTTATTGTTAAGAATTGTATACATTTCTATAATTCTTAAATAATTAGAGAAGACAAGTAGTGCATACAAGGTGAAAAAATTACTGACTTCCAGAATCATAAAGCTGAATTTACAATTTTGTGAGTAAGAATTAAATTTTTGTTATTATTGCTAGGTAACTGAATACACTGGTGTTAAGATAAATGACAGTTTGTATTTATTGCTGAGTTTCATACTAACATGATTATGGTTAGGGCCACCTCATTGTAATCACATCAATATCTTCTCAGGGCAGGACAGCTCTTTCAACTTAAAATTAACAATTGTCATAAGAATACTTCCAAAATAATAATAAAAAAGCAAACATACAGTCCATCTGTGAACTGCAATTCACACTCCCACATCTTTGTCTTTCAGACAAAAATGTTCAGATGCCACTGTTAAAGACTTGTCAAAGGGTACACTTGTGGAACTTGTAGGGACTTGCCTACAACTCTTTGATGTAATCCAGACCCTGCAATGGGGAAGGAACTGTGGTTAGAAGACCTTAGTGAAGGCTAGGGCCAACATAAACAACCCTGAGTCTCCAACAGAGCATGCATAACAGCAAGATCAAACATAGGTCAGGCACTCTTTGGGGTCACTCCAACTTGTCAACCTCCTGAGAACCCCAAGAATATCCATTCTGGAAAAGTTCTTGGTCCAAAGTAGCGCAAGGGCAAAAATGACACCATGCCAATAAGAACTCAGAACTGCTTGCTCTATGAAAGAACCTGTTAGGAGAGATTCTTGGTTGACCCTCCACCTTCAGATCAAAGATCTGTATACTCAGGTCTGGGTCCTCAGGTACTGAATATACATATCTACCTCTTTTTTTTTGTTTTGTTTTCCTATCTATATTCAAGATAATACCAATTAGATACACCAAGCCATGTTGTTAGGAGTGACTTTTGCTGTTAAAAAATTTGCCTGGTTTTATTGTTTCATGTGGTTTCATTACTGTTTTTCATGGTTTCATTCCTACTTCATTTGTTTTTTACCGTTATCAGATTTGCCCAACTTGTGGTTTTGCATAGCTGTCATTGCTATTGTAGAATACTGAGGATAGTATTCTGAATAAACTGATTGTCTAATCTTGTTATGTTCCTTGGGATATTACAGTGTCTGAGTTGGAGACTCTACTGTTCCACGGCCCTGAAGACCAGGCAAACTCCTCACTCACATCAAATAAAAAAGTCTCACCTCCCTCTGAATGGGACAGGATAGCTGACTTACGTTTTCTCCTTTTGGTGGCTAAGTCAATCAATAAGCACCTGAATCTCTACTTCAATGAACTAGCAGTTGAATCCTGAGTGGTAAAAGAACAGATTATCTTAAAGAAAGTCCAGAGTTGCACTGTCATCAGTAACAGTTCTACAGTTCAAGACATTGTTGTATTTCAATGAGAATTCAAATGGATTATAATACTTTCAGTGTTTGTTAAGTACCGTTATTATAAAGTGTGATAATACTTTGCATCATACTCTGTACATGCATTGCTTTAGGCAATATTTATCATCAGAACAGAGAAGTGAAAAGCGTTGCACACAAAGAACACATTTGCACAGGGAACTTTTGCTTAAATGAAAGCAGAAAAGAAGGTATTTTCAACATCATCCTTTTGTAATAGCCTTCCTTCCTCCTAAAAGAGAATAGTAAAGAATAGGTAACAAAAATTATCTGGCTTCTTACTGAAACAAAAATAAAATTAGAATAATTATGCTTGTACACATGAGCAAGGTTGTTTATAAATTAGACTTCTTTCTCTTTCTAGTTTGCATGAAATATGAGTAAATTCAGTACTCTTGTGTGACCTTTAAGCTCAAAGGTATTTATGTACTTGAATTTTCTCTGGTACAGGACAGCTGATTTTTCTTCTTACTTTTACATCTCTATAATTGAATGCAGATCACACAAAACCTCACTTCTATTTAGTTTAACACTACAGCAAATTGTTTTCTAGTCGTGTTCTTCAACAAGAATGGCTTGAAATAAGGATGTGATTTATCTGCAGTAGATACCTGTAGGCATCATCCAAGTACTTTCCTTCGCTTAGGTGATATTTTGATATCAATCATAGTGACATTGCCATTACGAAGTAAATCTCTTCAGTTAGCATGCTAACAGGGCTACCCACACTACCTGATATTTGCTGATGTGTTGTCTTCAGGGTACTTTTAGAAAAGATGCCAGTCAGGACAGTAAGCAATACATATACTGATTCAGAAGCAGAATAAATAGGGAAGAAGTACTTGACTTACCTACAGGCTTCTGTCTGTTACCTTGTTTGGGAAATCTTTCTTTGTCACTAGTATTGTGTACCTAAGCGACTTGCCACAAAAAAAAAAAAAAGAGAAAAACAGATAGGTATGATTCATCTAGCACACAATGCTTTTAATGAAAGTATTGTGCCTCTAAATGAGTGCTATCTATTATCTACTTTTTAAAACAGAAGAAAAATCCTGCTGCTCTCAACCAATATGTGCCAAACAAAAGGCACAATAAAAATGGCACTGAAATATATGAGCTCTTTGACAGTAGTATTAGTCACACCTTATAGCCTGACCTTTCTGCTGGCAGGGACATTCAGGAAGGTGTTTTAAGAGGGTAAGTATTTTTGGTAGTAAGAAAATTCTTTACATCAGTCATTGGCTAAACAAGCATCATTCTCTTTCCTAACTGACAATTTTTTTTCACCCTGTATTAGCTTCAGTGTTCATATTACCTCCCAAATGTTAAAGATTATTCCAAAGTGTGCATATAGAGCTAAAGGAACTGCCAAGATGAATGCAAATTTGTAATTATACCATGGCCACTTGTGGGCAGATCACTATGAGTCTCTGCTTGGATTAGCAGGGACAGAAAGAAGTTGAGTTTTAAAAGTATCTACATTCAGGTAGTCTGGGAGTCGCTGGATTTAAGGAAAATGCTTCATGGACACAAACCTCTTATTATTGCTAAGATGACTGAATCAGCCACAGTTTGTTGATTGACCAACATTACCTCCAAATAAGAGTTTCTAAACGGACTTAACGGATTTGTTGCTGCAAAGAATCCAGGCAGTATTCAAGCCAAGGTGAACTACGAAAGAGGAAAAAAAGTAGCATGGAGATGTTCACCTCTCCTTGAATTTTTAATACGGAGTTAATATGTTTTGCAAACATTCACAGTAGATGCTGGAGGTTCATGTTGTGTTTACATGTGTTGATGTGAATTTATGAATGAAAGAGAAAACAGAAGTGGGGAGGAGTATACTGTTATATGGAATACAGAAAAAGGAATTCCCCATGTTCAGAGGTCATGATTGAAGACAAAGATCTGCTTCATGTTTCATATTGTGCTATCTATCATCAAAGTCACTATAGTCACTATAATTTTTTTCCCATGACACGGAGAAAACTGAATTGCACAAGGCTTAGATCCTTTCCACTTGGTTCTTAAAATGTCTCCTAAAATGTTTATTTGAGCTAGGTTTTATTCAAATAACATTTTCCTATTTTGTGAAAGAGTGAAATTTTGGTGTAGTCTACCAACCATATATCATAATGGTGATTCTTTAAGGAATAGAATAGAATCAGAATTCCTCTCCTGGTTGTATTAAGTAGGGACAAAGAGAAGAGAGCCCCACACATTTAATGTTTTTCCAAAGAAAGTGTTATTTTTCAAAAATAAAAAGAAAATCAGTAGTGTAATTCATTGGAAAGTAAACATATATTTGAATAGAAGAGATAGTTTTAACATATTTGTTGCTAAGAAAGAAGATAACTGCTAGTAAAAGCCCAGTCTAAGGAAGAAATGAAAGCAATATTATATATATTTTAACAGATGGAAATAGAAGTAGCCAGAAACAGACAGCATGGGAAATTCACAGGGATGAAAAAAAGCAACTGGAAAGTGAAAAAAAAGATGACTGACAGTATTAATACCACATGAAAGAATCTATATGTGAGAAATACAATTTTCTTAAAATAACTGCAGAGAAACAGATATTAAACTTGTTAATAGCCATGCAGAAGGAAGGTTTCCAGTAAGTTGTTTTGTTTGTGTCACAATTACTATCTTTTCCAAATCATACACTATGGCTTTTGAGCACTCCAACAGACATCTTTTTCCATATAGCAGGCTTTCACAACTTAAACCTCAGAGTTCCTGTATACTAATACATTTGAGTATTCACCTCACTGGAGTCAGTTTTAGTACGTTAAAGATGACAGTGAAATTCTAGAATAATTGAAGGATGCAGAAGTAGTAAACAGATTTATGGAAAGGAAAAGGAGAGGGTAAAAAACAAAAGATAAGGGTGTAGAGGGAATGTATGTTCAGCTCTATTTCCAGCCATAGCACTACCTGCAATGGCACATGACCTTTATCAAGTGAGCTAATCCAGCCACATCATAGTGATATTCAGGGTTCAGATTCTTTTCTTGAATATTGTAGAAAGAGTATAAATAAATGAAAAACTAAATCAGTCTGACATCAGTTGAGTAACACATAGCCACCAATTCAAAGTACTCTTTCTTTGTCAAATGACGATCAACTACTTTGCAAAGAACAGGTCTTGTCAAAAAAAGCTTAATTTTCTTCTTAGAGGATATTAACAAGGGCTTAGCTGTGCAGTGGGTAATTTCAACATCAGTCATGGTATTCTGTGACAGTATGTTTCCTAGGTAGCAAATCTCTGCATGAACTTGAATACTGTTAGTTGTAATAACCAGATGGATGTGGGTAGAATATTCCATAAATAGAATACTACATAAAACTCAAATAATTTGCTACACGAACAACTTGATTAATGAAAATTATGACAGTCATGCATCAGGACTTGAGATCCACAAGGAGCAAATTTTCAGAATACTCAAGTTATGTTGCATTCTTTAGTTTTTACAGAGGCTCGGTGATAACACTGCTTACCTAAGAAGAGAAACAATTGATTTAAACACGCTACTGCATAACTATAGAAATTTTCCTTAAGCTACAAGGAAGGCTGATATACATCACAGAGTTAAACTCAGAATTTGTAACATTTCTATACTATAGGAGATGGTTTATTATGGTAGGTAGGTATCAAAAAGAGCGGAGATCAATATGCACATATTTCCTCTGTACTTTGGGAGCTCTTTATCTGTACAGCTTAGTTCATAGCTGAAGTACAACAACTTAAATGAAACAAAGGGATGGTCATAATGTCAGGCTGCAAAAACAGGAAAAAAAGAGCTTTAGATGTGTTTTTTTTTTTTTACATGAAAGATCTAAGTGAACCAGATAAACTTCAGTGTGTCTCCAGTGTAATGCAGGTTTTTTGCTTTGAATAAATGTATCAGTATTCCTAGCAGGTGTTAAAATTATTTTGCGAGAGATATCACTATATGCTATTATAATTCATAACATTATCAAAGTTGTTTATTCTGTCAGTGTTACTATTTTTTTTCTTTTCTCCCTGTCTTATCATTTAATGCAAATTTGATTAGCATCAGTGTACCTGTACACACAGATTCTACTGTACATGCATGCTAGAATCATCTTAATTGCACGGTACTAATTTTGAGATATGAGTCTTTTGAGAAAGACTGAAGTATTACCTAGTAAACTGACTTGAGTGCAAGACATATGGCTTCTCCAGGCCGAACCAATATGGGTTAATGAAAAGCAGTACCTGCTTGACTAAACTGATCTCTTTCCATGTCTGGTGGATGAGGGAAAGGCTGTTGATGTAATCTACCTGAACTTCAGCAAAATCTTTGACACTGTCTCCCACAGTACTCTCCTGACAACCCAGTTACACTCTTTGCTGGGTAAAGAACTGGCTGTAGGGCCGGGTCCAGAGAGAACTGGTGAATGGGAGTTAGATCCATTTTCTCCACCCATTAGCATTTCAAACTCTGATGGATTTCTCTGCATGTTTTGATCCAGAGGAGGCCATTAGCTGACATAAACTGATCTATGCCACTTATAGGCATATGCATATATAAACAGGTATGAAAATGAACTACTTAAAAATTCACCTTCAAAGGAAAAGCAAAAAAGGAAAACAAGTTTTTCTCATAGTACTATGAATTGAGGCCTTTATAATCAGAAATAATTATTAAATTACTAATATAGTTTGATAATACAATATATCTTTTGGGAGAGACTTTTCATAAAGGCGTGTAGCAACAGGACAAGGGGAAATGGTTTTAAACTGAAAGAGAGTAGATTCAGGCTAGATCTCAGGAAGAAATTCTTTACTATGCGGATGGTGATACACTGGTTGCTTAGAGAGGTTGTGGATGCCACCTCCCTGAAAGCATTCAAGGCCATCCTGGATGGGGCTTTGAGCAACCTGGTCTAGAGGGAGTTGTCCCTCCTATAATGGGGGGGGGGGTGGAACTAGGTGATCCTGAAGATCCCTTCCAACTCAAACTTTTCTATGCTTCTATGAAATATTTTGTTACATTAGAACTGTAAGATGAAAGGCATTACCAGAAAATAGTAAAAGTAAAATTTGATACATGCTACTAACAATATTATTTATTGATCAGTTAGTTAATACTTTCCTTTCTCAAGAAAATCCTACACTGCTCTTTTCTTGCTTTGAGAACAAGAAAAGTATGACTCCATATTAACACTTCACTAAGTGCTCTTTATTCCCTTGCACATCACACTCTTGATGTAACAATAATTATAGCAACTGGGACACTGTACCAAATAAAATCCACAGAACACACTTTGTAATACATCTAGAAATAGATATACATTTCTTGAAAATTTTAAATATGTGCTTGGGCTTAAAGATACATGGCAGCTGAAAACTGATTTCTGTGTGCAGCCATATGTGTACAAATCTGTCATCTGCACATACTTTTCAGAAGCAGTGGGAAGTATGCAAGAAGCAGCTTCAAGAAAATGAGTCAGTCCTAGTGATCAAAATTATTTCAATGAACACTTGATTTGTGTATTACAGAATATATTACTTACCTAATACTCTGATCTCCCTAGATATGATCACATAAACATGAAAAAACTTCATTTACTAATAGACTTGTTGGAAAAGGTGAGGAACCTTGGGCTGTTGCTGAGTAGGGTTTCCATAAATTCCTCATTCAGCAACCATACCTTCTCTCACTACTTTAATCAAGATCTTCAGCTTGAATAATCAGCTTCGAAGCAGATGGGTTACCTTGGTACTGATACCAAAGGAGAAAAAAATCACTTAGTTTTCATACTAGCAGCAACTTGACATCCAAAGGAAAAGTACTGCTAGCAAGTTGCCATTACTAGTCTCACTGCTAAGACTAAATCACAACTATCGGCCCAGGAACATAACAAAGTACGCTGCTTGTGACGAGATGTCACAAAAATTTCACACAGCCTTCCACACTGCGTTCTGTGTTACTCAGATTCTATTTTTAATGCAGAACACTTCTTTGCCTTTCCCTGAAGAATGTAACAGCATCTCCAGAGATGAAAAAACTGAAGGACTCTGAATTCCAAAAGGAGAAAAAAAAGCAAAAAAAAAGAGTAAAGAAAAGGAGCGAAAAATGGGATTGTTAAAAAATCTTTCTGTAGTGGGTTAATTTTGGCCACCAGCTGCTCTAGTAATCGCCCTCCAAAGTGTCATCAACATAAGATGACAACAGTGAAGGTTTTCCCAGAATGACTTTTTTTCTTCACAATTTTAAGAAAGGATCTAACAGTGAGAACAAGGAGAACAGAGGAAGACAATACTGTTATGCATATGCCTTTCCCCTGTTTTTCCATTTATCTTCATGTAACTCTTAGGTATGTGTATAAGGATCTTCCTGAAAAGGAAAATTTTCACTAAAAAAAGTTTTTCTTAATCTTAAAATGACTGCTAGAGTCCTGTGAAGTCAATGGGACAGTCTAACAGCAGTGTTTCACATATTGGTTTTACATGATATCCTGATACATTTCTTTAATACACTTATATTGCCTGAAGTTGCTCTGGCAATCTGAAACTTTCCTGGCTGTAACACAAATATCTAACCTACAAGGGCCAGATGTGCCTTGAACAGCTTATCTACATGTAGATAGCATGTGTATTAGATTGTATGCTTAGTCTTAGTAAAATACTTGGTTTTGTAATGCTTCCAGTGCCCACCACCATGCCTAAGGTTTCTGTAGAATGAATCTAGGAAATTCATAACATCATTTTTGCCAGTTTCCAGCACTTCTTATTGCCACTGTCCAGTAATTAAACTCAGTACTAACCCAGCATACTTTCCAAATTACTGCTTCAGAGAAGCCTTTCCACTACATTATAGATTTTTGTCACATACTGACTTAAAAGCTTCTATTGCTTCTTTACTTCCAGCTTCAGCAGTTCTATAAAATAGTGTAGCTTTCTTGTCAATATGATTATCCAGTCTAGGTCATGCTGAATGCCAATCTAGCCCCAGGAAAGCATCAAATCTATTAGCTTTGAAACTGTGCAATTAACAGCATTCTTAATGCACTTTTTAATTTAAGAGTAGGCAAGTCTCAGGTAGTACATTTGGTATTGCTTTTTGTTAATTGAAGAACAGTTATGACATAAATGTGAAAGCTATAAGAAAAGCAGGTAATTTTTAAAAATGACAGTGATAAACACCATGAGCACTTATTCATATTCATTACAGGCAGCTGAAAGTACATGACTTTAAATCCCTTGAAAACAAAAGAAAGAGATGACAGTTTGTACTGTAATGCTTATAGTTCTTGTTTACACAAATCTGTCTGAAAGTGAAAAAATTGAAACTTGAGTATGATAAGATGTCAATGTTTTTCCATTAAAAGCATGGTCTCCAAGTATCTTTCATTACACCAAAGAATTTGCCAAGAACAGTATATAACAGTAACACAGTTATTACTTGAGACTGATCTCTGTGAGTCTCCCAGAGTTTTACAATGACGGAAACAAAAAATACAGCTTTCTCAAGTATTTCATCTATGTTTCATCCTTCAGTGTTCTGTAGGGAAAACATTGTGACCTTTCCTTTGTGCACTTGATGCTAGAGTTAGTCCAGGTACAAGCTGTACTTCTGCAGTACTGCTCAGACTTTTCTTCTGTCATCACATGCACCATGTTTGCCTCTCAGACCTTCTCAAATAAGAAACTTATGCAAAATCTCTCCACTGCACTTAAAAAATTCTGTGACAACCTTTTCTCAGCACTGGCTGAAGGATAACAGCCACAGCATCAGACACAACCAAGGTCAGATCAAGATAGCCAGAAGGGCCTCCTGCATCTACATCACTGACTTTATTCTCTCAGTCATAATTTCAGGATCACCAAAGGCCACGTCTAAACAATTTCACTGTCCAAGACTGGAGCTGCATAACTAAATTTGGACAAGGTTCAGTAGATAAGCTTAAGGGTCCTTTATCAGCTTCCACTAATACTAAGGGATGAACTTGATACTAGCTGTCTGTTTTGAATACCCTCAGGGAAAGAAAAGATAAATAATCTGCCTCATTTTTTCAGACAAATCTTGTCACTGTGTAGCTGGGCAGTACTCCACCAGCTATACCTATGTCACACAAAGCATTAATCCTGTAGATAGTTGCAGCGCTTTTGAGTTACAGATCTGAGGTTCTCTACAAAATGCGATGACAGCTACCACTTTCTGTTCAACCCAGTAAAAAGGGAGTGCTGACACAGCGATGTTGTCAGTCATGCATCAGATCAGCTAGCAGTAAACTAGTGCTGTTAGCATTAAGTCTAATATGAACCTAGCATAAAATTGAATAATTGGTTTTGTAAATTTCAGTGCCAGTAAGACAACAGTGAAGGTTTTCCCAGAATGACTTTTTTCTTCACAATTTTAAGAAAGGATCTAACAGTGAAAACAAAAAATAGAAACCTCCACCCAGTTAACTAGACTCTTTGGGTACTGCTTCCTGTTTATAATGAAATGTGAACACTACCATCAAAAATGCCATGATTCAAAAGATATCAGCAGAATTAACATACAGCTTCTAACCTGTCATGGGTGACCTTTGCAAGGTAAATCCTAGCACTGCCTCAATGCAAGGCTATATGTAGCCAGTCATGCAGTGCAACTTCAGGCATACAAAGAAGTATACATGTGTTAAAAAAATACTACTTCCAAAAAGTATTTTGCCCAGAAATATCACCACAGTATTCTTTACAGAAGAGACTATTACCAACCAATGTCCTGCTATGTGCTGCAGAAAAACTTAAACTCACTTCCCCCAGTAATAATGAACCCACATAGAATCACAGAATGGCCAGGGTTGGAAGGGACCTCAAGGATCATGAATCTCCAACCCCCCTGCCACACGCAGGGCCACCAACCATTCCACCTAATGCTAGACCAGACTGCCCAGGGCCCCATCCAATCTGACCTTGAACACCTCCAGGGACAGGGCATCCACAACCTCCCTGGGCAGCCTGTTCCAGTACCTCACCACTCTCCATAAAGAATTCCCCCCTGACATCCAACCTAAATCTCCCTTCCCTCAGCTTAAAACCATTTCCCCTCGTCCTGCTGTCACTCACCCTTTCAAAGAGTTGATTCCCCTCCTGTTTGTAGGCTCCCTTTAGGTACTGAAAGGCTGCAATGAGGTCACCCCGCAGCCTCCTTTTCTCCAGGCTGAACAAGCCCAGCTCCCTCAGCCTGGCCTCATAGGGGAGGTGCTCCAGTCCCCTGATCATCTTCGTGGCCCTCCTCTGGACCCTCTCCACCAGCTCCCTGTCTTTCTTGTACTGGGGGCTCCAGACCTGGACGCAGTATTCCAGATTGGGCCTCACAAGAGCAGAGTAGAGGGGAACAATCACCTCTGTCCCTGCTGGCCACCCCTCTTTTGATGGAGCCACATCTGTATTTACTACAGATAAATTCAGAACATTTACTTGAAGCTTAATGTACAGTGAGACAGAAAATTTAACAGATTTTTCCCTAATATGCTGAAAACAATACACAGTGTGGAATGCAATAAGTAACAATGAGCCATACAGTCAGCAGATAGTTTCCTGTCACCCAGGGGAAGAATGAGTATTTCAATGTGCTTGATAACTTTAAAGCGGAAATGATGGCCAAATACAGTTGTCACTGACTCTCTCTAAATGATGAGTAAGAAACTGAAAAGGTTTTTACATATTTTCCAAAAAAGACGTTTATGTCCTGCAGGAAGAAATGGAGTGTCTGAGTGATTTTACTGTTCTGTTTGCGTATAAAACAGAAAAAACCTGACAGTTGCAGACGCATAGCATGAGAATTTGATAGATTCTCAGATTCAGTCATTAATTAATCCCATTTTATATATAAACTTCTTACTCATAATCTAAAGACATTAAAAAAATAAATGAAGGCATGTTTTAACAAACATAACATAGGTTACCACAAGGGACATAACATTAGCATAGCATGCAAAAAGCTTAGAATCACAGAATCATCTATGTTGGAAAAAATCTCCAAGATCATTGAGTCCAACTGTTCAACTCCCATCAATATTTCCCACTAAACCATGTTCCTCAGTACAGCATCTAAGTGCTCCTCGAACACCTCCAGGATCAGTGACTCTGCCACCACCCTGGGCAGCCCATTCCAGTGCTTGACCACTCTTTCAGAGAAGTATTTTCTAATATCCAACCTGAATCTCCTCTGGCACAACTTGAGGCCATTCCCTGTAGTCCTATTGCTGGTTACGTGGGAGAAGAAGCCAGACCCCATCCCACCACATCTGCCATCTCCTCGGATAGTTGTAGAAAACTTAGCAGCCTTCTAAATAAATTTAATGTCATAATACTGAATATAAGAGAAGTAAAATACAGGCATATACAATAATACAGTATAATGAGCTTAGTTATCTCATATGGATGTATTTTAAACAGTTGCAAATGATGAAGTAATGAAGGAGTTACATATACTACACTAGGGACTATATTAACATAGTGTTTCTTTTCTCACATGTGCAACAGAAAACTTGTCTGAATTGAAGGAAACTCCAAAGTCTAGATGGAATTTAACTTAGATTCTCTCATCCAATTATGAGATAACTAAACAATGCAGAGTACTAAATGGGCCAAAAAAGACCATTTATGTATGGAAAATCTCTCAATAGTATTCTCATACATACCAAACTATTCAACAGCCTCCTTGTCTGAGTGTTCTCTAGGACTCATGAGACCAAAGTCAAGTTTATATCAAACAAAACAGGAATAAGTGATTTGAAATTGAGACATCTATGTAGCAGAGGAATATCTCAGGTCAGACTATCTGCTCATATAAAGTGTCTCTCCTTTCTCTGAAAAAGCCTTCAATTTACTACCATTCAGATGAAGAACAGTTTCATAGTATGTGAATATTTCTTAATGCTTAGGAAAAGCCTCCTGTTGCCCTTCTTCCCCACAAGCAATAACATAACATTATTTTCCTAGATTTTCACTACTCATTTGTCTGTTTGCTAATATTGATTAGGATATTTATTTTTAATTTTTTTTTTTATTCTTTCTTTTCCTATATTAATCCAGGGATTAACCTCTGGAGCTCTTCTTATTTGCAGTTAAAGCAAATAACACTGCACTTCTCATCTATACTCTAATTCTGAGAACAACGCTGATGTGATGACTAAGTGTATTGGATTGTATTTATTCCTATCTACTTATATACATCTTTATGTTCACTTTTTCCTGTATATCTTTTTGATAGTGTCCTTGAGAGATACAATTTCCATTTACTTTGGCTTGAACATGCTAAGAATCCTTTTCAACAGAACAACTCTTGATTTATACAAACACAAGAAGGTAATCAAGTCTATTAAAAAAAGGTATTACCACCAAAAAAGAAATAAAGTATTGGTTTCTAATTCAAACATGGAAGTGTCTCACTGCACTTTGAAGTATGATCAATTTGTCCTGTTACAGTATATCTTACACCTTAAATTTTATAACTTAATTGATTATAGTTAACAAAAAACACTTTTTCAATTTAGTCATTTTAACTAATCTTTTTTCAACCAGAGAAGGATGCATAAGTATACAAGTTCTTTAAATATAAATAAGTCTTTCCAGATGAAAACTACCAAAACAATGTCTGCACAGTTTACCTCCTGTTACATGTTTTGTTAATTACATAGTTTTTTCATTATTATCAATGACATTAACTTCTGTAAGTCTAAAAACTTGAATTTTAATTTTCTATGCAATACATTATTTCAACAGAACAGTCACGGTCAGATTTTACTTGACATTCATGACAGAATGTATGAGTCTGCTTTTCATTCAGCTAAATCTTTCTAAACATAAATACAGACAATTGCACTATTGTCCCCCAACAAGCTACAGCTGATTCTAGCAACTTTCTGTCTTTACATTCAGTCTTCAGTCAGCTTGTACAGTAAAGATACTTAAATACAACCATGGAAATAAATATTCCTGAACATTGACAAAGTGATACCTTTAAGGCTTGTTTTTTTTTTCCCCCCCACATTGACCATTCAGAGGGGAAAAAGTACAAACTTCTAATTTATACTTCTATGTACCTTACCAGTAAATTAATTTTCTTCTGTTTAAGAGACGTCTCAATTCAGATCTACTCTCTCCTTTGAATTCCTTCCCCAGATCACCATGAGAAGTTACAATGGTTATTCTTCCTAGAACCCTTCTACTTGTTTGTCCAATTTGTCTCACAGCATATTTCAACACTCCATAAGAAAAACTGTACATATCTTCATCAATATTTTGAATAAACTGTAGTTTCTTAAAATAACAGGTTTTACAGTTTCTTTTTTCATAGCTTTAAGAATCTTCTTACTTTCTTTCATCCATTGATGCTTTTTTTTTCCCCCAGGGTGTACACAACCTATTCCACAGGTAACTCTTCATAGCAAAGTGAGAATGATTCAGAAATTATTTCATCTGGTGAAAGCATTGCAAACATTGCTCATGGAAGCCATGAACAAGGGTTGTTGACTATGAAAATGGAAACATCTCAGATGTGATTTTATGTCATGTTTACCTATCAAAATTAAGAAGGAGCATAACAAGTTCCTACATGCTACTCTTAGCCATTTTTCCTGTAACAATGGACTTCAAAGCCCTTTTTCTTTTTGTCTGCCCAGTCTACTCTGAGCAGAACTTGGCTTAAAACATAGCTTATGACTGTGGAAACATGATTTATATGACCATTAATTATTATTACAATCTGGCTGTTGGGCAAAACTATTATTATGTCTTTCAATATTGTGAAAGAAAGTAGTCAAGAAGAAAAACAGAATCCCAGTGTATCATTCAAAACATACACGCACTGTATTTTTTAATGTCAGCAACATTCTCATCAAAAAAGCAACTTAAAAATGCCAATGTATTGATAATATTTATATGAAATAATGACAACATCCAATAGAACTTTGGGGAGTTTTTCTTTCCCTTTAGTTATTGTCATGAGTATCTTTATATCAGACATTTAGAAAAAACTTTCCAGTGACCCTTTTCCAAAATTATAATGTTGCAAACCACACTCTCATTTGACCTCTTTGGATGTAAGAATGACTAACAGTACGTTATAACATCCAGTCATTAAATGGATCATCAAGATAATGGTGTACCATTGCAGGAACTGATTGGTTATTGTGTTACTGGGCAAGTTTAGGAGCAATCTGTGAGCAATTTCTGCACAGGTTGAGGTTTCGGATTTTGTATTCTGCTGGTTAAACACCATTGCTGCTGTGAGACTCTATGAAGGCTAAGTAAGTAGAATCTGCTGATCTACCAGTTATTCCAGAAGATTGTACTCCTGGTGTGAGGATACTTTTACCCTTTACGCACGATTGACCTTCTAGTAGGATCCTGGCGTGAGGAGTGAATGTGGGCATTGAGAATTGATTGCCAGTGTAACTCTAAACAATGGATTCAGTAGACAAACTTTCACAATTATGGGAGAAGCTGTTGAATTATGTAGTCAATTTTAAATTGCCCACACTGTTTTAAATAAACAAATTAACAAAAAACACCAACAAACAAAAAACAAATAACAACAAAAAACCAACAAAACCAGATATCTGCTTTCTTAACCAAACAGTTACTGTAGATACCAAAACGCTCTCATTAGTCAAATCTGTTTATGGAAAAGAAAATTTATACAATTCAGATAAAGTGCATATCTAGCCATTGCAGTAATAATTCCAGAAATCTTCCAGATTTGTTTTATTTTTTCTCTGAAAAATCGTTTTCTTTGAGTGTTTCATTTGAAAGTGTACAACTGACTTGTTCTTTTTCTAACAGCAAAAAGCTCTTTAATTCATTTTTTTTTTTGTTAAACTTAAAAATCTAATTCTACTAAAGTACAATATTAGTACCTTTCCTAATAACTCTTCTGTCTGTAGATACTGTATCTACAGAGTGTTACAACATTCTATTCTATTCAGTATACAGAGATAGTGTGAGGGACCTGCTACTTGACATTCCCAAAGACAAAATTTTATTCTGAAGCTTGTGCTAGCAAATTCCATGCATGTAACACAATTTGATTGCTATCTAGATAGGAGCATAAATACAACTTATAAATCTTATCTCTTTTTCTGGCCTATTAGGATTAGGAAATCCATCTTTTTCAGAAAGGAAAGTCTAAGGGAACAAGGGGCTATCAAGTATTTTCTATATATTTTGATAGTTTGTTGTACATTTTCAGATATTATATATTCTGTTTCTATTTGTCATGTGAATACTGAACTACAAAACTTCAAGTTTTGTCATTAACTCTCCTGAATCAGATTAAACTGTTTCATACTTTAAATTAACAGGATGATATCGGCACCTTTGATTTTATCGGCCCATTTAATTTAGTTAAGTTAGTAGAAGAGGTATGGTCTTTCCAGCTCCCAGGGTGAAATTCTGAGCTTTGATAACGAGAATCAGTATAATGACATCTTTTAAAAAGCAAGATTATAGCTAACTATTTTCAAACATATTATTGCATTCTCTTGAGTTTGGGTAACACTGTCATTAAACCTGCTGCCATGCTGCTATAGTACTTCTCTTTAAAGCTGAGGTTCAGGGATAACTGAAAAACTTTTAGAGCTGCAATACAGTGTCTGTCAGCTTCAAAACTGAATATTTCAATAGTGTTCAAAATGAACATTAAAATCTTCTGAACCTAAATAGTAGAATATTAATTCTATTGAGGCAGACTAAATTCAACTTTTCATTTTAAAAACAGTCTGTTTTCTTCTTTCAATTCATAGTTTATAATTGTCATTTCTAACATATATATATTAAATATATAAATATACATACACATATATACATACATAACTACCTGTGCTGGGAGTTGCTTCCTTTAATTAATTCAATGAATTTATCTTTAGTTATTTCTCTCATGAAACCAAGGACTGTGCTAATGACTCTTCTAGAGCTGTGTGTCAATTTTTAAAGTCCATTAACTTCCTATGACTTTCTGCACACTAACACTCATTATTACATTATTCCCCCTGATCTTGAAATCCAATTTAAATTCCAACCATGAAAATTCAGTGATGGAACATGTTTTTTAATTGCTCTATCTTTCTATACTCAGCAGAGGACTGAGATAAGAAGTTGCAATTTTTTTTTTTTTTTTTTTTTTTTTTTTTTTTTTTTTTTTTAAGATCTCTCACACACTTTCAATGACAAATGATCAACATGAGACAAATTTGGTGGTTATGACTCATAAAGCTTTCAGGGAAGAAAAAAAGAGTTCTTGTAGAATTTCTTATTATTTCAAATATATTGCTTCTGACATCTTCTTACAATTGCTTCTTTAAGATCTTTTCCAGTTCCATAGGCTATCGGTTGGAAGCCCAACAGATCTTCCAAAATTATTCCCTTATGTCATATTTTGTCTCTGGTCAATAGAGAATAAATGTCATCTTCCTTTCCAAACTTTCTTGAAGAATGACACTTTTATTCTTGTCACATCAGAACTGCAAGTGCATATCACAAGCTTTATCATGCAAAGGGAAGAAGGAATCTCTAAGTTAGCTTTAGAACCTCACTTCAAGATCTAGCTAATGATGGCTTTGATAAGTTCCAGCTTGTGTAACAGAACATGGTCTGGTCATGAAACAACTCCTAGGTTTTGACTAGAAACAAAAACAAAGAATGTGATCCAGAGAAGAGAAAGTGTGACATAAAAGGTCCTACAGCCTGTTTTGACTGATGATAAGAACTCAGGCTATTTATGTGCAACAAATAATCTGCATTTACTGGCTGCAAAAAGGAAAGAAGAATTTCTATATAGATCAGTGTATAATCAATGAAAATTTTATAAAGGAATATTATATAATTTAATAATATTAAGATGTTATAATAATGAAATAAGCAAGAGAGTTAGGCACAGCAAGACAAAGAGAATAAATAGGAGGCTTACCCATGTCGTGGGCTCACTCAGGAAACTCCAGTGGAGTGGATCTTCCAAAGAGAGAGAGATCCTTCCTCCCTGGTAGTCAGCTCTTAAACAGGTCTAGGAGAGGTGGAGCCAGGCTCCACCCCTTCCTGCAGCACAGGTGAATTGCTTTCACCTGTGCTCCCAGGGCTGACTCATTGCTTGCCTCAGGTGACTAATCAGAGGTTCAGGCCGTGACTCAACAGTTCCCATACAATCAGTTAGAGTTATGGAAACTTCTGCAAAGTGTGCATGTGACTTAATTCCACCACATTTCTAGTTTTCAACAGAGGCAGTCTAGACAAATTCCATAGATTCCACTGAAAATTCAAATAAAGTTCTTATGATGTATAATAGTCTCTAGGAAATACCTAGGCATGTGGAAGTCTCAGTCCCAGTGATTTTAATTATAGCAGAATGATTAATATATTCTCAGACTTTTGAGCTACAAATTTGCTATTTATCTTCATTTCCTAATAGTCACCACAGTCTAACAAGATTTCAAAGCTTAGCAACAATTGGTTCTTTGTAAAATGAGTCAGTTAATGTATTTCCAGAGTTCATACTTCTAATATGAAAGAGCAGTTTGAGGAAAAAAAAAAACAAACAAACATTTTCAGTAATTATATAATATAAAGCTGAATTGAAGTGGTTGTGAACCTAGCTGTGGGGAGATACCTCTTGTCGATTGTTTTCTTTGTGTTCAGGACCTTTATCTTATTTCTCTGAAAGTGAACCTTAGGCAAAGGTAGATACACTTTGAAGTTAATGGCCAAAGCTCCCCCTGTAAGTAGCACTAAATTTCCCCTTTGGGTCATATATATATATACATAGCAGTGACAGATTACTCCTTTATGTTATATCATGTGACAGTAACTATGACGGAATGTCACATAATGTCACTGTACCAGTAAGAAGTGCCATGGCTTTTCTCTATGCCATAGGAAGTGAGTTAAAATATCATAAGATAATCAAAATGGGTGTGTTCCCAGCATTTCACTAGCTAAATTGTTCCTGTTATGTTCACTTTCATATCATCTCTCAATCAAGTGCAGAAATGCTGCCCAAGTTGTCTCCACTTTCATTCAGAACTAGTTTTATTATGCTAATGTGCCAGGAGCAATATTTTCTGCCAAAATAGTGCTCTCAGTTAAATCTATACTTGAACTACAATTGCCCTGAAATTAAAACTGGAAAACAAAAACAACCCTCTAATTAATATGTCATGTCTTATTAGATCTCAAAAACTGGCTGTTCTTCATTTCAAGGCTGGCAAAAATGATGAGAATTACCTGCGTGTAGCTAAATACCCATGACACTTTTGTTTCTCATATAGTTTCAGTATAATGAAACATTTGACTTTTTGCCAAGGATATAAGCAGGACAACTAATCAGATTTGGCATCAGTCTTTAAGTCAGTCTTGTACACATTTTTTTAACAGAACTCTCCATTCCATTTAAATCATTGCAGCATATATGGCTTTTCTTCTATTTAGAAGATATGAGCTCAGCATTTTCTTTATACACTAATTCTGCAGCTTCTTTAATACAAGTAAAAATGATAGAGCAAGCTACCAACTGCAGGTATTAGTTCTACCAATAGCAGTCAACCTATCATTGACTACTACTTAAAATTTCCAGAAATTATCAGCTGCCTTTATTTGTCATCAAATGGACAACTGGATCATGATCCGGATACCAGTTTAGTCTATTGGTTCTACCTTCTCTTTAAAAGCATGCTATCACTTTTTCAATTTAATTCCAAGGGTTCACTTTCCATGGCACATCAGTTTTAAATATGCCTTCGTCAGAATGTGAAGAAAGCTTCTGCACTTGCGTCACTCTTCCATGCTGAGAGTCTGAGGAACAACAGTGCACCTTCTCAGCATCTCTGAATAACCCTGTGCCTCTGGTTTTCAACTCAAGGATCCTTCAGTTATATTTATTTTCAGTTTATTTTTTTTCTTTGCTATTTATTTTTTTTAGCCAACCTATATTGGTTCAAATAAACTTAGGGAATTCCATGGACTTTCAAGAAATTCTAAAAATCATGGAGTCATTGGGGCAGCATCTTCTAGTTCTCCATACAAGACAAAAAGATGTATGTGGTTTTTGTTTTGTTTTATTTTGCATTTAGTATGAGTGTATTACAATCCCTTTGCCTATACAGAAACTTTTCATCTTTTCCCATTGAATGAGACCTCAAATAATACCAATAAAGATAGTAAAATCTGTGTAACCTTTAAGCCATTTTCTTTTCTATTTTGAGAACACTTAGTCTACTAAGAATCATCCTACTGTAATTCTTCTACAGCAATACTACCATGACTGAGAGGCTATAGATTCTTTCAAGAAACTCAGCTATTTCTCAGCAAATTATATTTGAAACTGGAAAGAGAGCTGATTTTTGAAAGAGACAGCTGGAAGACCTATCCAATATTAGCTTATTTCTAATGAAGGCTTCCAGTCTTACAGTATCAGTGCAGTCCATTGCTATATATTGCTATACTTAGTCATCTTTCTGCTGGACAAATAAAAACATCACAAAATCATTTATTCACCTATTGTTAATTTGGAGACTGCTCCTTGCTCTATTAAATATGAACAATAATACCATAAAGACTTCCAAACAAAACTATTCCAATAGGCTGCAATCAGATAAATACACCTTTGAAAGAATATAGTGCATTCCTTTGCCCAGAACTAAGCAGCCTGTTTCCTTATGCAAACCACAAATAAAATAAAAAAATCAATTTCTAATATTTTAATCTGCCAAAATATTTGTTTTGCTAATCTTTTAAGTGCTTTTTTATGTGATCCTTCAGGATTACTTTGTCCCTGTCTAGCTTGTGCCCTAGACATTTTGTGCCATAAGAGAGAGATCTAGATTATGTTTGAAATTTGGTATTTACCATCTTCCAAAACCTTATAAATCATCAGTTTGTTCATTTTACTTACTAAAATTGAAAATTTAGTTACTGAAATGAGTCGGGGGGGTAAATGTATCACAAGAAGGGGGAAATGGGGGAAATCCTTCTAATCTTGGAAAGGACAATCAAGAACCAAGCTTACTTGTAGTAAACATTAGTAAACATAGCCCACTTCAAAATGTTTGAAATTATACTTCTGAACAAGAACTCTTGTAACATCCCTTAGTATCAGGAAAATTGAAGCTATTATGAAATTACATTCATCTAGGACAATTTCTATTAGGAAATATTTAGGGTCTCAAAATTCAAAGGCCAGAAGTTTTGTGAAGTCATACTTTCCCTCAACAGGATGTCAGTTTCCAAAAACAGCTGTGTCACTTGAGACATGTAAGTTGTAAGCAGTGATGTGAAAGGCTCACCTCATCTGGAAATGATATTTCACTCCCAGAAAGTCATGATGTGATATGAGGTGACAAGGCATAGCCTTCACTTCCCTGACATGCATACCATATGGCACAAAATGCCACAACCTGTTCAGGTTTAGGATATATAACTCTCATGAAGCCACATAGCCATATTTTCCCTGTGTAAGCATGAACTTGAAACAGTTACGCAGGGAAGAAATAGGTCTCAGGTCAATTAGGAAAATGTTTCAATGACACTTGCGTTCTCTCATGACTCATTTCTACCTGTAAACATACAACAAGACTAAAACCAAAATACTTATCCCTACTGAAAAGCCTGCAGTATTGTAAAAGGAAAGATGCTTTGTACTAAAGAGGAAAATATCTCTGCAAGCACTTTTCTGATGATAAAAATGAGTTTGAATTAGCTAAAAATAAAGTATCTTCTATCCACAAATTGGAGATGGTATATGTCTGTCTGTTATGTATCTACATTCTTTTTCAAGCAATATCTACTGGACAATCTGTGCCTTCTATAGCTTTTTGAGCAGCAAAATATGACGGTCAGGAGTGGTAGGCAGCACTATGTGTTTACTGCATTTAAAGGACAGCTTTATGACAGAGAGGATTGCGTATAGTAAATCAAAATAAAAGTTAGTTGAACTTTGCACAGACAAAAATTTATGTTTAGATAAACAGAATGATCATCTGACTAAATATATTTCAAACTGTTGCAAATTTTCACTGAATATGCAGTGTAAATTTTCAGTGTTTTAAAAGTAATTAAAACAGATGTATTTGCTATTTTAGTGATAAAGTTTGAGGATTCTGCAGGATTTAAAATTCTTTATTGATTTGTCTAAGTATCTTCTTACATTACAGTTCTCTAAATTGCCACATATAGAAATCCAACAGGAAAAAATATAAAAGAAAAACAACAAACAAGAGTGAAGTATATAATGCATAACTTTCATCATTTAAATTTGTGGAAAAAAATGTAACAGCTATACATGAATTGAATGATAGATGACAAGTTTAAAAATTAAAGATTTAGCTATCCTAGTTATTTCAACTCATTCACCTCTTAAAAGTTACCAAGGCATGCAAGAAAAAGAGTTCTTCTTAACAGACCACTTATTTCTGCATCTTGATTACAGAAGTATTACGACATAAATTCTACAAATCCTAGTGTCTAACAACTTATTAACTTCACTGGAAACTATGCAACTATCCTCAACTATCCCTTGAGGATATCAGTCATAGCACTGTTTAATACCTCTGGTTGTAGCTGAAATGCTGGCTGCTGTAACACAGGTAAAGAAAACTGGCCCATACATGGTTTTAAGCCTTTTCATTCCAATCATGCTTAAAAGAGAAAATCAAAGGCTCATTTTTTGTTTTTAATCAAATTTTTGCATTTACCTGTAGTAAAAAAGTTGGTCATTTTTCCATGAATTAGAAGAAAGCCATGAATGTTTTCCCCTATTTTCGTTTATTTGGACTTTCTTAAGAACAGAATTGCTTTCTCTGAGAGCAGGCAAGAACAATGATTTACTCCATAGAATCAACTAGAAGCAAATCAACTACAGTTTGACTGTAACATTGAAGCTCTGTTATAGTCAGAGTTGCAGTATTGTTCCACTATCCATGGTCCATAACAATGAGTTCTCCTCCATTCCTAACGAAGGTTCATCAGAACAACTGGCCTTACAGTAAACCTATAAAGCATGAATTACACATTTGTTTTTCCACACGGACATAATCTTTCTGTATTATACCTTTTCAAAACAGAAGGAATATATTTATAACAAATACGTACCTCCTTGCAGTGGTCTCATGAAAGGAGAAGAAAAGAGAGGAGGTTTCAGTAATGGTACTTAAGACAAGGGTAAATCTATCAATTATTGAAATTCATTAATTAAGCAAAATATTTACTGAAAGTTGCTGCACACCTATCTCAGTTTGAAGATTTTTCTATCAAAACGCATCTCATTAAAATTTTACATGCTAATCAGTATGTTTACAATTTCATTTTATGAGACTATAATTTTGCACTGTGGTTTTGAATTCTTTTCATTATAATTTTATGCCAATTAACTCAGAGAGGAAAAATGTAATTTACAGGTTTGCATAATTGCCCAGATGTTAAGATGTAGCACAAGTTGAGAACAAAACCAAAGACTTTTTAAGCTTATGATTTTGAACAAAGAAAAGCAAACTTTACTTTCTTCTTGGCTGCTAATTTTGCAGCTCCATGTTTGGAGATAATGCACAGCATTCTGACTTTGATGAAAATCCAGAAACTGTTTTTAATATTCTAGTTTTCAGCACAACAGCTTTAAAAGGAAGACTTTATGCGAGAGTGGATATCTAGGCTTTAAAAAAAAAACAGAGAATATTGATCTATCTTCCAAAAGCAAGTAAAAATTATTATGTTCTGTAGAGAATCTTGATGGGTAAGAAATTTCTCTATTCAAGGCTTGTTACTTCTATATTCTGATTACTGTTTCTACATCTCTTATAGTCTCTTTGTAGATCTGTTTATCATATAATTTTTCATCCTTTTTCCTGATATCATTTGATTTCTTATTTTTTTTGTCAGAGTCTCTAGAATTTTGATTTGCTGTATTCATATGCAGGTTTTGGGCTTCATGTAAAAGATTAGTGATGAAGGATAGAATATATTGCGTATATTGTATGAACATGACTCAGAAATCCATTAATTTAGCTCAGACACTGATACATAGCGATAAAGGCATCTGTTTAGATCATTCAACACTTAATAATTTTCCAGACATAATATCAACATTGTATATTATTTCTCTATTTGTCTAGTACAAATGGATGTGGCAGAAATTTAAAGTAATGTGGATTTTTTTCTCTCAAGGTAGGTGGATAGGTGGACAAGTCATTATTATGGTATGTAGGTTAAGTATTGAGTGCTCTGGGACATACATGCAATCTAGAGAAAATGAATTAAAGGATGGTTTAAAAGCCTCATGTTTTAGGATTTCAAAAATTGT
Organism: Phasianus colchicus; assembly: GCF_987193195.1. NCBI lineage: Eukaryota > Metazoa > Chordata > Aves > Galliformes > Phasianidae > Phasianus > Phasianus colchicus. The sequence continues at coordinate 51,873,957 of NC_143439.1, read as the reverse complement.
GAGAAATGCATGAGGAACTGGGTGAATATATTCCCTTTTTTGAGCAGAGGCAATAGATCACTTAAAAGCTTGTTTTTATCAAAAACCAAGTGCTCATCGTTCTTGAGAACAATATGTTGGAATACATGGACTACCATAAAAGAGTCTCACTAGTAAGGGGCAGAGGAATAAGTAAAATTACTTTATAGTTTAGATAAGATTGGAGAGACAGGACTGACAAAAACTCTTTCCAAAGCTAACAGCTCCTTACATACCACTCATATAAAAAGATGTTCGATTTATAACAGAAAAAACAAATTTGGTAGATATCTGCAAATCAGTCCTCAGATAAGTGCATTTTCTCCTAAAATATATATTTTGCTCTTACTTGACTTACTGTAGGGCAACAAAAGTTTCTGTGTAATTTTCCATTTTATGTATCTTCTGGATCATTCACAGGAAAAAAAAAAAAAAAAAAAATTAAGAAAAAAAGTGTTTCCACAATCAGTTTGTCTATCTTCCTTTACTTTAGCTACTATATACATTTGACATGGAGGTGCATGTGAAGCAAATGTGTGCCACTAAATTCCTCCATGGGGAATAAAATGGCACTCTGACACTTACTGATGCTTGCTGAAATGTTACGGAGATCAAGGAGTGTATGTTAACACGGTGAAAACAGGACTGCATGGGCAACGTTTTTCTAGCAATGGTGCTGTGATAGCAGTTGTGAAACGGTGGGTTGCTTCCGCTTGTACAGATTTTTCCAAGTGTGGCATGCTTGCTCTTGTTCATCAGTGGTAAAAATGCATACTAATAGAGGTGGCTATGCTGAAAAAACTGTTCTGTTGCTGAGAATTTTCTCTATCAAATAGTGTTATTGTGTTCTTTGTACTTGTTATTTCCACAGAAATAAATGGGCATTATTTTCAGAACAACCTATGTAACAGATAAACTATATGTATAATTAGTATATTATATATATATGTATATGGATATGGATGTTATAATTAAGAAATATACAAGAAAGTTAGGCTAAACAGGTTATCATGCTAAAGAAGAATGGATGGAAATTTGTCCTGGGCTTGTTGAGAAGACTCCAAAGGGAGTAATCTCCAAAAGAGATCCTTCCCCAGAGGTTGTCAGCTCTTAATTGTCTTCACCCATGCTCCCAGAGCTGATTCATTGCTTGCCTCAGGTGGTAAATCAGAGGTTCAGACAGTGGTTCAACAGTTCCCATACGCTATATATATATATGGACATGCATGTAACTTTGGAAAGGGACAGTCTGCAGTTGTAATTGGAAGCATTGCTACTTGTTCTGTATCACTGAAGTATCAGCACTGTCATGGAGTTTTTGAAAATCCATGTACATTCAATGCAGATTTTATTAATGTAATAAAAAAGAAATTAAATAGATTCTCTGATGATCTTTGTAAAGTGCAATAGGAACACGAAAAAATACTAATGGATTTATCCCAATATTTATACAAGTTATGTTTCATGTAATAGCTTTAACTAAAGGCAAGGGAGCATGTCCAAAGATTGGCAGTGAAGCTGGTTAGGGGTCTGGAGCACAAATCTTATGAGGAGCAGCTGAGGGAACTGGGTTTGTTTATTTTAGAGAAAAGAGGCTCAGGGGAGACACTGTCACATTCATCGCCTGAAAGGAAGTTGTGCTGAAGTAGCGGTCAATCTCTTCTTCCAGGTAACTAGTGATGGAACTAGAGGGAATGGACTCGAGTTTTGCCAGGGGAGGTTCAGGTTGGGTATTGGGAAAAATTTCTTCTTAGAATGAGTGGTAAGCCATTGAAACACACTGCTGAGGGAGGTGGTGGAGTCCTTGGAGGTGTTCAAGAAAAAGGTAGATATTGTAGCGAACATATTTTAGTGCGCATAGTGGAGATGAGTTAACAGTTGGACAGTTGAGGACCTCAAAGATCTTTTTCAACCTTAATGATTCTGATTCTTACTACAGTTAAACTGGCTTATGTCTTCATAACGAGACTATCACAAACTATGCTGTGTACAATGGGTAAATAATCCTCAGCTGCAGAAATATTGGGGTCTAAAGTTTGACAATGTGATTGAATATTTCAAGGGAAAAAATATAACTAAGATATGGAAAAGTGTATTTTAAATATCATGACGTACTATCTGTATATTATAGCAGCAGAAATACAAGAGTTCTAATTCTTCATTCTTGAGCTTGGTATGTGTGGGGAAGGGTGAGAGAAACAGGGTTTTCTTGTATGAAAAGAATTTGCATATCAGCTTTAAGGAATCCCTTTTGAATGCTTGAAAACAAAAACTGCAATGTCATAATATTGGAAATTTTTTATCAATTTTTCCAACATGCTCAATAATGTTATAAGTTTAATGCTAAAGTAATTTTACACAGACTGCTTCTTTAAAAGAACAAGATAAATACACTCACTGAGGGATAGTTTTGCATTGCAGCAGTTAGAAGTCATTTAAAGTACTTCAAGAGAGACAAGAAGAAGATTTTAGTTTGGATCTGGATTTTTATCTTCAAGTTTGGAACTGAAAAAAAATAGCTATTGTAAATATAGTTGCTCAAGTAAAAGGAAATATGTAGTAAAAATCAGGATACAAATATCAATAGTAACGCTCAATTTAAATGAAAATAATAATAAAAATAGAAGTTATATGCATGGAGTCCTAGTCCTCAGAATGTAATTAATTTTGTTATAAAAGCATGTCTACCCATTGTTCAAGTCATATGGTTTACACTAAAAACAAATACCTTCTGCTTGTAAATCATATCTGCTTCTATTTTTTTACCTAGCATTCTCACAGAAAAAAAGCACAGATTACTACAAATATGAAACAGCTTTTGTGTTTTTTTAGCTTTTTTTATCCATCTGACAGCACCCTGCTGGACATTGTTCCTTTGGTTTCTCTTGCACAGTCAAATCACCTCTCCCTACTGTTTATGTAATTCTTTCAAACACAAAAAGGAAAAAAAAAAAAACACAAGGAAGAATGTCATAAACTAAATCAATAGTACACTTGTTATAATTTCACAGAAAGCATTCAGTTGATTGATTTACCAGGATACCTATTTAATCAGATACATTATTATCCTGGAATCCTTAAGTATGCAATAAAAGAGAATGGGGGGAGTGATAGATTTGCAGTGAGAGTATGAAATGAGGGAATGCTGTAGAGATGTAATGTTCATGGAGGCTAGATTTGAACAGAACTAATGAAATGATGACAGCAAAAATAAGAGGAGATCAGGAATACAATGGAGAATGTAGCATTACTACAGAAACAGTAGAAGCAAGGAACTAGGGCAGGAAAGAAAGGACCTGGTTGGTAAAGGCATAAGGAAAAAAGAAAAAAAAAGGAGAGGTAACAGAAAATGAAGCTCAACTGAACTGAACTGATTTTGTACTGTAGATTCATCCAGACAGGCAGCAGTGAAGAATAATTTTCCAATGATACTCATCAATGGATGAATACTTTGGTTTGATACATTATGGTGACTTTGTCTTGAATCTTCAATGCTAGAAACTCTCTGCAGCTGCAGATTTCTTTTCCCTTACCTTTTACTTTTCCTCATAAAATGGTAGATTATGGAAACATTTTCTTTCCCCGAGGAAATTTTTAGCATGGTTGTCAATGTGTGCTTCATTCCCAATGGCTCACAGGCCAAAATGAACTATTCCTACATATCTATCTATAGCTGGATATGTTATACAGATACGAGTAAGGTTCCTGCTGCTCAGTCTCATTGCTGTCTCACAGAAAAAGCTGGCTGAGGAATTATTTGGATTTGTGATATCAACATGAAAAAGGAAATGAGATGGAAAATATTAATAAAACAATAGCTCTAGAAGGCCAATCTAATGATGGACTGTCAACACAGACTGCTCCCACTCTGAAAGTCTGTGTGACAATTTCAGTATGATGAAACAGGGTAAGGCGGCAAAGAAACCAATGAAATAATTCTTCCAGAAATATGATTTGAAAATAATCCTCCTGGGACATCATCCAAATATAAACAAAATATATATTTTTTTCATTGTCCTTCATAGTCGCAGTGCAGGTATCCAATTTAACTCAATGAATTTCCCTGTCTTTCAGAAAACCTGTTTTTTCTGTCTATCTACTCCCATAAATGTCTTTTAATTCATTCCATATTGGTATTTTTTTCAAATATCTTAACAGTAAGTTACATTTGGGACCTTACCACAGATTCTAAGAAAATTCAGGCCATTTTATATTGGAAACTTATTCAGGTAAAAGTAATCTCTAACAGAGCTGGGGGTAGTCTTTTGAGATGGGGACTGGAAATTTCAAAGTAAATTCTTCAAACACTTAATTATGTTTCTTTTGCGTGATTTTTAGGTTACTCTCCTTCTAGAGGAGAATATTTTGACAACCTTCTTACAGAACTGTTCGAGTGACTAAGTTTTGCAGTTCAAATATGAAATTACATGCTCATATTTAATTTCTAAAAAATCAAAATAACAAATTAAAAACCCAATTCTTAAGTATTTTTGGTTTCACTAAAAATAATTGCATTTTATTGAAAAGACTTTAAAAAATGTTTTGTTTCTTAATATTGAGCTGATTTCCAAAAGCCATTCCTCAAACATTCACAAGTAAAATCAAAAACAGTACCTTTAAATAGATGCATGCTGATGTGTTTAGAGATCACTCATTTCTCCCTGCCTAAGAGCAAGTATGGTGCATAGACTATGCTCAATAGCAAGTGGGTGAATAAAATGTAATGTAAACTATAAGTTTTAAAGCTGGATTCTTATATTTTATCAAGATTTTACTTCCATTAATTTCAGTCACCTCTGAACGAGATGATCAAGTCAAAGGCATCTTCAAAGAATTATATCAGGAATTACTCTCTTTCCAATAAAAGGATATTTCTTTACATTAAAAAAAAAAAAAAATAGGAGTTGCATCAAAATAGAAATATGTTGTACATAGCTTTTGTATGTGCGTATCAAAATTATTCAGATGTCTCTTTTTTAACTTGAAATTTATACTTTTGTAATTAAAAACTTGTAATTTTTATTTCTGAAGTTGCGTTGTCTGCAGACATTCTGAACTAACAAAAAAATGATCCTACTTTTGCTGAATTGACAGTTATTTTTTCTTTTTTATCCCTTTAGAAAGTAACCAACTGGAGTGGCATAAAGTGAGTCAGAATACATGAAATGAATTGATATTAATTCCAAGATATAAACAACTTGATTGAATTTCTGGCATTTTCATTTCCAAATTGTATTGAAGGAGTCTATGTAATTAGATTATGTTTCAGATAAATCTCCCATTTGGACTCTGACTTAGAAGCAAGCACAATTATTGATTAACTGCAGTGAAGGAAAACTAGAGTTTTATAAGAAAAATTTGTACTTCCAGGTCAATCTTACTTCATGTTTATTCTAAAACAATGGACAGCTACTTTGGCCAACATGATGTTTACTGCACGCATATGTTGCAAAAATGATGTTTAATTGCACAGAAATATATGGGTCAAATTTATTAGCAGTAGCCATTAAAGCACTGAAGAGATGAGTGAGACTCAGTTAATTTGCTTTTATAATGAACAATTCATTAAATTTAGATTTTTTAAATAGAAGGGTCAAATTAGATTCTCAAAATCTTTTATTTGCAAGTTAACTAAAACAACAACAAAGTGCTTTTTTTGAAATCTGAATATTTCTGTTGGATCTATTCAAACTTTGGAAAACATACACTTTAATAATATAGCAGATATGTCTACAGACAAATGAGTCAGACAAATGCAACTAAATCACAATCTGGATCCATTTTAACAGTCCAAGCAGTCAAAACTGAACAACTGAAGAACATTTATGACTAGTAGAAAAATGGTGAATTCGGCTCATTTTTGTAAATGACAGACTGAATCTTGAAATTACTAACAAAACAAGGACTGAATTATGAAATGTACAACAGAGATAGCTCTGGAAGCTCTGGAAATATTTCTCCTAATAGACATAAAGCAGTTGTACTCCTACTACCTCTTTCAATCTATTCCATCACCAAGAGTGCATTTTATTACAAGCTTCTCAGTATTGACTGTTAGGAAGCTGATAGTGCAACTCTTTTACTATTAGGAACCAGCAATTCAACCCAGTCTTCTTCTCTCTCATAGTCTTTCTCCTTTCCTGTAACACCACAATACTGTTTATATAATGTCTTGATGACAGTGTCATCCTCACATTACTACATCCCACTAGATTCCTAAAACATTGACATTCTAGAAGCAGTGTCCTCCTTCCACCAGATCTCTCAGATGTCCGTTATTACTAGATGGTCTTTTGGTGCCTGTCCTGTGTGTAGGTAGCAGAAGGAGTGCTGCAGGGGCACCAGTGAGAAGAAGAGGAGAATCTCTAGACTGACACAGCTTAAGTAATCAGCCAGTAGCCAGAGCAGTCAAGAAAAGACTAATAACAACCAAAATGCTTTATCATTATTTACAAGCCATAGGCATACTGAGATAAGCATGAACGCAAAAAACAGCAGGTGAAAACTTTCATTAGACAGACCTTGGTGGTTCTTGTCCCAATGAAGAGTTTTTACTCTAACTCCTATCTTGGACATATTATGCTTACTACTATAGAGGAGCAAAAACTTTGCAAAGAAAATCAAAACTTGGGGAAAGTTTTGGAAGAAATAATTTGAGGTAGATGAAAGACTGACCAGATTAAAAGACACTTTTGCTCATTTTCAGTGGAAATTTAAGTTTTTCTTTTCATAGAAGTCAAATACTACTAGGGTGCATAAACAAAACAAAATCGAATAACTAACAACAAATTTTATAGTTAATGTAAAATAAAAGTAGAAGAGTTTGTGTTGAGGTGGGGGTTGGCATCTTCTTACATGTAACTAGCAATAGGACTAGAGCGAATGGCCTCAAGTTGCACCAGAGGAGATTCAGATTGGATGTTAAATACTTCTCTGAGAAAGCGGTCAGGTGCTGGAATGGGCTGCTCAGAGAGGTGGTGGAATTGCCATCCCTGGAGATGTTCAAGAAATGTTTAGATATTGTACTGAGGGAAATGGTTTAGTGGGAAATATTGGTGGTATTTGGATAGTTGGACTGGATGATCTTGGAGGTCTTTTCCAACCGTGGTGATTTTCTATGATTTTATATGTTATGGAAGTGGAAAGAACATAAAGGGTTTTGTAAGTGGTATTGAATGCTCCAAAACTGATATCTGAAAAAGTACATTTTTAAAAGTCGAGACCAATACTGTCCTTCTCTTGATGCCAACTTTATTACTCTTTTCCACTTTATAACTTCTATTTATACTGAGTCCTTTGAGTCTTAAACTGCTTTTTCTGCATGTCTAGCTTCTTGTTATAAAACCTTCCTCCCTCAGTACTTTGACAGCACATCAACCAACAAATCTCACTTGTGACAAACTCTAATGATTGAAGCACATATCTCGATTCCTCTCAGTACCTCAATACATTTCTGATTCAATACAGACTTTACTGTTATTAGCTCATCTTGCCTTTTACTGTCTCTTTTCATCCATCAAGCATAAAATACATGTCACTCCTACAGTCATCAGATTTGAAAGGCCAAAAGGAGACTAGAATAGCAATATTAACTGTAGTTTCTAGACTACTTTTTAACTATTCTGGCTTAGGAAATACTAATTTATTTCAAATTGGCCAGAAAATTGCACCAGAAAATCTTCAGACTAGTTTTAGTAACGTACTTGAGAAAAAAGTGAGGCAACTATTTGCTTAGAAATTTACCCATCAGGAGTTAGAGCTATCCCTTAGTCATGTATTGGAACAATTAGCATAACATTTGTTACAGATATGCTCAAAAACACTTTTGTGGTAGTTGTTAGAACTCATTGGGGTCAACACTGCAGTATAATCATGTCAAACATGGCCATTATCATAACTCCAACTTAAAGAAGGCCAGATTTAGAATATTTTTGGTGCAAGTAATTTAACTGGGCATGTAAACACTATATTCTTGGTGGTTGGGGTGTTTTTTCTGTTTTAGTATTATATTGACACAAAAGCATGTGTAGGAAGGTTAGTCCTGTACCATGCTTCTTTGTAAGCACTGAGGAAATTCTAACAGTGAATGGGTTTTGGACAGAAAGAAAATTTCCATATGATTGATTTTTTTTTTTTTTTTTTTAAAGGAAATAATAGATGCTGAAGGATGGTTGATAATTTATGCTTGTAATAGATATTTATAATATCTATTTGATTTGAATATTTGAACTGGACAAAAAAAGAGTGCTAGTAGATCTACCAGGTGAAATCTAGTAAATTATAAATATTCTTATCAGAAACTGAATGTAAGAGAGGAAAAAAAATGTAAGAAACACATGAAACTGAGGTTTTTGCTTACAAAGGAAGTGAGAACTGGAAAGATATGTTGAATCCGTGATCCATGTCTCTAAATTATATGAAGATATTAATGAATTTTTATAAACTCATTATCTATATGTCCAGTCTGAGAAATATGAATTTTATTATTAGAGACAGAATTATTTAAAGAGAAACTTTGTCTTGTTCTATTTGTTTTTGAGCCATGGTTAAAAGAAGTGTCTTTATTCACAGTTGTAGATCATGTTAACTGTAGTGGCATTTCGCTTAAAATGCACCCTTGAGTCAAAGCAGATGACAGCTTGCTTTAGGAGCAGCACTGACAACGGGTCGAGGAATGTAACCTCTCCCCTCAGCACAAATAAGACACCTCTGGCTGTGTCCAGGTCTGGACTCCCCTGTACAAGAGAACCACAGGTGTAAATATAGTAACAAGAGCAACAAATGGATAGAGAGATGATTAGAGGATTGGGACATCTTTCATGCAGGAAAAAGCTGAGAAAAATGTGACTGTGTAATCTGGAGAAGAGAAGGATAAGGGGAGCCTCCTCAGTGTATATAAATACCTGAGCAGCCTATCCTACCAAGCTGACAACTCTTCAGGCATGGAGGTTGGACTAGGTGATCTCCAGAGGGCCCTTTCAAACTCAGCCACTCCGCAATTCTGTGATTCCAGACATCATCTTCCAAATACAGTTGTGAGTTAAAAATAATATGGATTTGAAATAAGTTTTTCTACGTACAGTGAGTTGATAATTATTTAGGTCTACCACAGAATCTTTGAAAATAATTACCTCCCAGATTATATTAAATATATAAAAGTGGATGAATGGAAAACAAAAATATATGTTAATCTATTTTTGTCACCAGAGCTCCTTTGTACAAAACACATGGGCAGTCAGATAGTGTTAGGGACAAAATGCTTCACATTCAAAGGAAAAGCAAATTGAATAACATAGTTTGTAGTGCTGAGCAGGTCATTTAAACACCACAGATGAATTTTAGCTTTTGCTTGCAAAGTTCAAGATCAACACTATCATTTATTTGTCTGACATTCTAATAGAACTTTGTTTGGGGGAATTCTTCAAGCTAATGCATCATGTGCACTCTAACACATTAAGTTTGCAATACAGTTTTCTAGGACAGACCTCTGCATACCGGAAAATAGTAGCAATCCATTAACATCAGTTGTGTATTGCACACATGCAGGATTCTGCACTGAAGAAAAAATAAATACTGGGCCAGTGCCATAAGATTTTTTATTCTACAACTTTTAGAAGAAATGCTTTTCACATATTTTAAATGTGGCTTATGTTTAATTTGCTCTTACATCTTTTACATTTCTTCTATCCAAACCCTTAAAGCTGTTTATGCAGAAATAATAATGTATATAAAGAGAAGCAGAAAGAGTTTACACACCTAGACTTTATACTTTATATACTTTATATGTTAAAGAAAGGAAGCATTCTGTCTGTAGTGATCTGACTGTCTGCAATAGAATAATTTTTCCATTCTGTTTCAACAAACAAAAAGGTATTGATCTGTCAGGAAATAAGCCACTGTCTTTCCAGCAATTTCTCTCAGCTAGAATTGTTCAGTCTTCAAGATGTCATTTATTTAGTTAAATTTTTTAAGGATGAGGCTGAAAATGGTTATGAGAAAGCATCCTCTTATATATACACTGGTTTGTATCTACACTACAGAATTACACTTACATTACATTTGCCTCAGTGTGTAAGTTACAGGCTGTCAACAGCAAGCTCACAGCCTAGCACACTGTAGAAGATGGAAGTGTGGCTTCTTTGAAGTTGCTCATAGTTTCCATCAAGATCAGCAAAGTTTCAAGCTTATGACAAGATAGAAGCATTCCCTCAGAGAAAGTAACGGATATCTGCAAAAAGCAGATGAAGCTTACTCATGAGGAAGGATACCAAGAAAGGCATGTTTTGCTATTTTCGCTGAGTAGCAATACTAAAAGCACCAGTTTGCATAGCCAAACTTCAACAAGGTAACAGGCCAGGAAGAAGAATCTATTATTAACTCTATTAACTCAAAAACACAGGACAGATGATAATTAATTCTAAATAAACTGACTACTCTAGACCACTGTGAAAAGAACTTTCAGAGAGAATCTCTAAAGAAAAATGCAGACAGGTATAAAAACAAGAATGTGATCTGCAGTAATTGTATCATGAACATTATCTCAAATTGTAACAGAATGTGAGACTTGGTTCTTTTTATCTGCTGTCCTAAATGCATTTGTCCCTGAGGTAAAACAGAAAGGCATTCATGCCAAATGCTGAAACAAAGTATGCTTGTGCATAAAACATGAGCCAAAAAATTCCATGGGAGGACAACCTTTTTGCAAGGATTTTCAAGTCATGTTGGCAGGGTCAAGATCTGCAGAATGTAAGTTACTACTACTTTTTATTTTGAGTCATTAAGCTGTGGGTAGATTTAACGTATATATTGAACACTTTCTCAAATGTTTCATAGTAAATTTTTAATATTGAAAAAAGCAAGAGAGACTATTTAATTTGTGATATCACTATCAACATCTTTACCTTATTTTCTTCTCAATATAAACTATAAAAAGAAGTATTTTAAAAAATATTTATGTATCAGCTGATTCCATTTTAAAGTACTTATCTACATCTTTGGTCCAAGAGTTCTCAAATCATCAAAGCAGTTGGATGCATCATTTAAACAAAATTAATAAAGAAGTAATTTCAGAAAGGTGTTTGATTTATTTTCATTCTTTGAGATAATTTACTTGTTTTCATGGCAAGGAGCTCTGATTCTCTTCGATTTCATCTGAACACTGACAACTAGATAGCATACATACATTTAAAAATATCTTTGGTTCTATCAGATGTTTGTGCATGTACTTGTAAACATCATATTTCTCTTAGTAAAGTATGTGGAAATACTCTTTGTGATCAGCATGTCCCACATTCAGACAGAAAGCTTAATGGTCTTGAAGCGTGCATCTTTATTAGATAAGAGGGAAATAAGGATCAGAATACTGTTGCTATTTCTATGGTTGTTTCAAAGGATGGCCTTGAACTCATTTGTTAATGACTATGCAAGCATTCAACATATTTGTAATGATTTAAATTATTTTTTTTCTCATGAATATTTATGTATGCATATGTATTTTGGAATTCATTAAAGCAGATCATAAAAGATTCTATAACAAGCTCCACTTTCCATCATTGCCCTGGAATTACATTTTACTAAGGGCAAAATTTGTGAAAGGTACTTAACATTCTTAGCTTTAATCATATGAACAACAACTTTTACTTCTTCCTTCCTGGACTAACATGATTTAAATCAGACTTGGATTTGGGTGTTTTTCTGGATTTTTGCACACTCTCCCACTTTGTAAAATTGAAGATGAAGGTTCATATTGCAAAAAATGTAGACAAGGTGCTGTGGGTTGATTCACATAATTTCTCACTCACACTTTGCCACCTCAGCAGGATGGAAGAGAAAACAAGAAGAAAAACTGAAGAGAAAAAGAAAGAAAGAGAAATTATATATAAGAATTGTAGGGAAATCTAATATATAATGAGTAGACCTATTGAAGACTGTGCTACTAACTCCATTATAGAGTGCTACACAGCATGACCAGGAGGTAGTGATAAATTACACATAAAAGACAGAACTGAAAAATGTAGTGCATTTCAACAGTTAGCTTTCAGCACTATTCTCTATAAAAGCCCTGCTAAATTATAGAAGCAGCAGTTCTTAGAAGGAGTGCACATTTTTTCTTCATGAAATATTTGAGCACCAGAAATCTCTACTAAACATGGGTATGTAGCATTTGTTATTTTGACTCAGATGTTCCACAATGACACCAATACTGTCGATTAATCTCAACTTCCTATTCAAAGCATTTAATGACATCGACAGTGTGATTGAGCATACCCTCAGTAAGTCTGCAGACAACACCAAGCTGTGTGATGACATTGACACACTTGAGGGATGGGATGCCATTCAGAGAGACTCATTCAGGCTTGAGCAGTGGGCACTGGTAAATAAACCTCATGAGGTTCAGTAATTCTAAGTCTTGCACCTGGGACAGGGCAATCAAGATCAGGCAGCAACAGGCTCTGAGCAACGTGACCTCTGAAGATGCAGATGTCCCTGTTCATTGCAGGTTTGTTTGACAAGCAAGATGACCTTTAACAGTCCCTTCCAACTCCAATGAGTCTATGATTATAAAAATCATAAACTTTTAAAGTTAATAGTCTTATGAGTCTATGAATGGATATCTTATCGCTTCATGGATATATTGTCTTACCTTAAAAAAAAAGTCCCATGAAATCTAACCAGCTATTTTTGCAACAATATTAATTGAAATCATCTTGAAAAACCTATGAATTGGAATTGCTTCCAGGGGACTGGAGCACCTCCCCTATGAGGACAGGCTGAGGGAGCTGGGCTTGTCCAGCCTGGAGAAAAGGAGGCTGCGGGGTGACCGCATTGCAGCCTTTCAGTACCTAAAGGGAGCCTACAAACAGGAGGGGAATCAACTCTTTGAAAGGGTAGATAACTGCAGGACAAGGGGAAATGGTTTTAAGTTGAGGGAGAGGAGATGTAGGTTGGATGTCAGGGGGAAATTCTTTATAGAGAGAGTGGTGAGGTACTGGAACAGGCTGCCCAGGGAGGCTGTGGATGCCCTGTCCCTGGAGGTATTCAAGGCCAGATTGGATGGGGCCCTGGGCAGCCTGGTCTAGTATTAAATGTGGAGGTTGGTGGCTCTGCATGTGGCAGGGGGCTTGGAGATTCGTGGTCCTTGAGGTCCCTTCCAACCCTGGTCATTTTGTGATTCTGTGCTTCAATGATGAATTACAGTGGTGTCTATCACCTGCTGATCAAGATATTTTCTTTCTAAATCAGCCCTTGATTTAGAGCAAACATTTATGATTATTTCTAAATGTAATATGTTTTGTTTGTCCTAGTATTATTTTATTATGCTCCTTCCTATGTTATATACTGTGTTATATACTTTCAGTCCTCCTTTGCTAAAATGCCAGTGTTGCATCATGAACATTTCTACTTTTAAAACTAATGTGACAGTACAGGATAGATTCCCCTTGTCTTTAATAAGCTCGTTCTTCAATAGTAGCACTTCATGCTACTGTTTGTTCCTCATTACCACTGTTCATCTGCTCAAAGATAGCATTTATCTTTTGAAAAATGTCATCATCTAAAAAAGCATATGCAGACAGGACACTTTTTAGTTAAGTTATGCTTTGTTTATCAGTTTAAATGATTTTTAAGAAGTATTTTTGTTACATTGCTCTTTGGACTATCATGCAACACTTGCAAATTCAGTTTGAAGCTTCAAATCACATTTTACTTTGTTTTTAAAACAGAATTAGGATGATAAAAATGCTTCTATTTCATCCTTAAGTATCCTAAACTGTACTTTTCTAATAAATTAATGTTAAAATATAAATAAGAAAAAGTTTTCACGAAGATAGCTATGCTTTCCTATATTCATAATGCATTCAAAAGGAGTAGACACACATTTCTAATTGTTATTCAAAAACTATTTAAGCAGAAAGCTAAATTATGGTACAGCTAGTCTCAAAGGAGCAGCCTAGTTTACTCACACTATTTCAATTCCTTTAGAAAAACAAATGGAGCAGCCTTTTTTGTTAACTTAGACAACTTCTTCCACCAATATATTTAAATAAAATGCAGAAAGAGAGAGATAACTAAGATAAAACACCCTGAAGATCACAACACCAACTGGCTGTTTAAATCTTTGGATTACATTTGAAACAGATAATGTAACTGATCTGATCCTTTAGAACCCTTCTAATTAAAGGCTCTCCCTGTATGTATTGTATTTCCAATAATACACTTACAATAGCAAAGGGATCTAGTAAGTACGATGATGGCCCCTTAGTTGGCTTTTTTTGTTTGTTTGTTTGTTTTTGGAGCATCTTGTTAATTTTCAACTCAGATACATGATCTAAAAAGTATTACAAAATAAAACTATTGATTTTGTATAGGAACAACAGATATTACAGAAGTGCCAAAATCAGAAATATACCTTCCCCCCCCCCCCCCCCCCGTCAAAATTCTTGTATTCAGTGGCATTGAGATTGATAGTGTTTTATCTGACTGAAAGAAAGGCAGCTCAGATCTCAGGTAAGTATCATATTCCAAACATCCCATGCTGAGCCTCTCCTTGTTCTGAACAAGCACTTTTTCCTTAGATGAATCCCATTCCTCTTGCTTACTTACTGTTTCAGTTTATGCCTGTTGTTTTTCACTCTCCCAGCAAACACCACTGTAAAGAGCTTTGCTTTGTGTCGACAACCAAGCCTGATTGCTAAGGGGCTGCAGTTATGTTCCCCTGAAGCCATCTCTTCTCCAGGCTGAACAAGTTCAAGTTCCCTCAGTCTCTCCTCGCAAGACAAATATTCCAAACCCCAATAGCCTGGAGACTCTTCCCTGTACTTGCTGCAATTTATCTGTATCTTTCCATTAGGAAGTGATCCAAAACTGTTTTCAAGATGCTAGATGGAGCCTCACAAGTGCTGAGGAGAGGGGAATAATTATTTCCCTGGATTTATTGTGATTCTGTTTTTAAAGACACTATTGGTCTTTGCTGCCAGGGTGCACTTCCAGTACCCCCAGGTTACTCTTAGCAGACCTATTTCCCTGTCAGACAAACCTCAGTTTCTATCATTATTTCAGAGATTTTGCAGGGCTGTAACCACAGACACAGCTCTAGTTTCTCCTGATTCAGGCTGCATGAATTTGAGCACATATTCTAGAGGTAGGCATCTTTTCACCCTCTGTTAACATTCTTGAGGCCCTGAACCCATCATCATGAAACATTAATGTTTTCTCCAAGAGAATCATGTGGATGAACAGCAGAAGGCAATGGTCCAAAGACTAGACAAGTTTTGGCAGTTTCCATAAAAATTCTTGAATCTGTGTGCCTGGCAAGCACATAACTTCCTAAACAACATGTCAGCTGGGACCGTGGGATACCAATCCTCCTGAAAATCACTCTCTACTATTACTTCTTGGTGCTGAAATGTCCTAGGCTTAGCTAACTGTGGTGCCCCTCCAGAGCTTTCTCCCCAGCGCAGTGAACTTCAGTGGTGGCTGATCTGCAGATGGAGAAAGAACCTGCCTCACACTGCAAGAATTCACAAGCTTCCAGTCTTCCCCAACCTGAGACTGCCAATTTACCACTGAATTAAGGACAGCCTCTAGCTGTTCCTCCATCCTCTGCCTTTTGCCTCTTCAGAGTCTCAGTGGCTGTTAATTGTGAAAGTCTTTTGTCATTTTCCTCAAAACTATGCAGCCTGCTGACCTCTTCCTACACCACCTTTACTGAGCCATACAAATTTGCAACCAGTTCATAACATCCACAAGCAAAGATCCCATCTCCCTGACCCTAGCAAGATTCAATTCTACAGCCCGAGACATAGAAAGCTGCATAATCCCTCCTCTGCTCTGAGACAAGTTCCATGCTGCACCATGGGCCTTTTTTATGTGAAATTTTTCTCTTGCCTAGGTTTTAGGGTCTGAATATAGATTCTCTGATTTTAACTTTCTTCTATTTGAAAAGGAAAGCTACTGGGTCACAAAAACATCCTCTATAAAATGTAGAGTACTGTGCATTTGTGGTTAACAAATCCAGCAGGACTTTCATGACCACATATTTATCCCCACTGAGTATTCTTTTGATGTGGCTTTCACTGCAACCTGATGTTTTCTGGAAGAAGAAATGTGTTTCTAAAATTGGATTAAAAGGCAAAGCCTACAGTGTTTGTCACCATCCCTTCTAGATCCATTGTATCAGCTTATTATGAGGTCAGATGAAACAGATTCTTACTACAATGCACTTTTTCCATTGGATAAGTGTTAAATTTAAATCACAACTGGGAAGAAAATGTCTCCTGTCATATACTATGATGTAACTTGTTCAGTTACTGATACTTTCATCATTTTCTCTCTTGCATATTCCTGTACAGTTGTTGCTATCCAGGCATACAAACTGCATTTGTCAGACTGCACAGCACATTTCCTAGTAACTGGCTAGTAGCAACAAAGAGGAACAAATTCTATCAGCCAGGGAGTCATAGAATGGTTTGAGTTGGAAAAGATGCTTAGAGGCTATCAATTTCAAAGTCCTGTAATTGGCATGAGTATCTGTTACCAGATTAGGCTGCCCAAAATTCCATCCAACATAGCCTCAAGCATTTCTAGGGATGGGGCATCTACAACTTCTCTGGGCAACACATTCCACCTTCATTATAAAAAATATCTTCCTTATATCCAACCTAATTTCACCCTCTTTCAGCTTAAAATCATTATGCTTTGTTCTGTCACCGCAGGCCCTAGTAAAATGCCTTTCGCCTTCTTTCATATAAGCGTTTATGCATTGAAATGTCAATGTTTCTCTGGAACTTGATCTTTCCAGGCTAAATAAATCTTGATACTTAATATTACAGTAGCAGTTCAGTGTTAATTCTTATGTTCTATTGGTTTTTAACAGCTGATCTATTTCTAACTATGTATCTATAAATACAGAAGATATATTTTAAAGCATATAATGCAAATGAAGACCTAAACTTTCATACAGCAATTTTCTAATAAACTTAATTATTGAAGTTTTTTTGTGAAAACATCCACATTCCTAACACAGATTTGGCCATTCCATAACTTTACTCAGCATACTTGGCAGCCGCTCCAAGCCCCCTTGTGCTGAAAAGTACTTTGATATTTGACAGTACAGAATACATAGGTAGATACCAGTTCTTGTCTTTTCTTACCTAATAATGGACACAGACAGCTAGAAGAACACACATTTAAACAGAGAAAGCAGTAAACTGATGGGACATTTCAGAGAATAAGATGCTTTTCTATTTATTTGAAACAAAAAAAGTGGAAAAAAAATAAAAAATAAAAAAATGTAATTCATAGGTCCATATTTGTTAATATTAGCTAATGTATACAACATAGTTAAACTTTGTGCATGTATTAATAATCAGAAAGATAATCCAAATTAATGTAATGTATGCTGTATGTGTTTTCATCATAACCTTCAGAACACATTTCTATTTTCAAAAATTTGCTTTTGAAATTCATTTTTACACTGGAACATACTTCACATTTAGATAAAATACTAATTTCTAGGCATTTTAAATATCTGCACACTATTCAACACAGAAATTTTTCAGCTAATTCCACCCTCAAAGTTCTAACTTTCAGTTCAGTTTGAAAATATCTTTCACAGAAACATCAAAAGGGACTTTTCTCCCTCACCAAAGCTAACAGAAGCTTCGGAAGCTGCCCCCAAGGAACAAAAAATACTCTTCCTCCCTGTTGGTATAGTCTAACTGTATTAAATAAATTTTCTGATGCTGGCTTACTTTTATTCATGCTAGAATAAATCTAGTGTCATTCCAATTAAGTCGAACTAAAACAGACTAAATCTGCAAAGGCATGAAAAATAGTGTCTCTTACTTTTAACATATCTTAAATAGCAGTAGAAGGCCTTATTTTCCTATCTACTGAAGGTTTGCACTGAAATTGAAACAGATCTATTTCCATGAGTTTCAACACAGTTGTCTAGAGAGAAATTAGGCTAACAGAAATCAATGTGATATTACACAATGAGTGAAAATAAAGGACATAAGTGCATGCCTTACAGGAAGAAATTCTAATGGGAAACAGTTAAGAACCCACATTATTGAACAATGATTTATTCAAACTGAACAGGAAAATGAAGTATCAATATTTCTATCTGCATAGAGTTATCTAACCAAAAGGAAGTTTTCAATTCCAATCTTATAGTAAGGTCACTTTCCCATTGACGTTGAAACAGAGTCAGAGCCATTTTTTCATGTTCATGCACTAAAACACTGGATTGTACAGCAGTATCACTGTTATACTTAAAATGAATTTACCCAATAGATTTTATGGATGCTAAGAGTGGTATGTCTCAGAATCTGTAGCATTATCATTAAAAATATATATTTAACCCCCATATATATTAAAAAGCCAAATTTATTTTGTGGAAAAAAAAAAAAAAAAAAAAAGAGAATTAGATCAATATCATCATGATTTTTTCATACAGCAGATAGCTAAGCAAGATTGTTTTTAACATTGGACAGCAGATGTATATTGTTCCTTCTTTGTGACGAGAGACAAAAGAGTCTTGGAAATAAAATTCTGAAATATACCACAGATCTATGCCATTTTATCAATTAGAGGAGAATTAATTATTCAGTTAAATTTGCTAAAATTATTACCAAACACAATCTGTGCTTTAATCATGGCCCAGTTCTTTCAATTATATGAGAACCAACAGGAACCTGAGCAGCCTCCTTAGTCTATTACTCTAATGTCATTCCTTTTATGTCAATAAATAACAGGTCGGTTGTTCTTGTAACTGATCTCCTTAACGTGATTTGTAATGTACAGCTCAAAGTGTCTTGCAACCTTAGAGATGCTTCTTTTCTCAAAGGTCTTAAGAAAAGTTAACCCTAGCCTTAACCCGAAACTCCTATTAAAGAGACCACTTTAGATTCAGTCTTTCAGTATATTTTATTAATCTTTCACACTAGGTTACTGTTCCACTCATTTAGAGAATTAGAATGAAAACTTTATTTTAGCGTCATTTTCTTTAAAGGATTATCTATTGTTCAACTATAGCAAGTTATTCCATGGGCAAATTAGCTCATGTTATCCCTTGGACTGCTGCTGGTACTTCAACTAAAATACTTTAAGTCTAGTTAGGATATTTCTACACCGTAGCTGTAGTCACTTCAGATGTACTTCAGATGTTCCAAAATTATCATAAAACAAATACATACAAATGTATTCCCACATTCCCAAATAAAATCTATTTGTTTATAAAATTTTAAACTATAAAACTTAGTATCTTCATAGATAAAAAAAGTTTTCATTCTATTTGCAATGAAATTTGCCAAAATTAGAATCATCATCAACAATAATCAGAAGGAAGCTAGCAATCAAATCTTTTTAGAACTTTATTTTAAGCTGCTTCAAATATTCCTGATCCTGCAGTGAATCTTTTTCATGGCTGATATTGGCTTACAGTGTGCGTTTTCAGAAAGCTTCAGTTAAAATTGTTCATCTATCTCTGAAATTTGAGTAAAGGGAAAATGTATTGTTTGGTTAATATGATAAAATTGACTTTTTAAAACTATATATAACTTCAATGCCCTTCAGATTTGGAGCACAACATGGAGTTCTGGTGTGGTGGCCTCCATATTTGACATCTTTTTCCATACATCTTCATGAACATGTCCAAAAGATAGTGAAATTGTAAGAACTTGAAATGTTGAAGACTGCACATGCTCAAGAATTATTTCATTGACATTACTAACTGATGTGTCTGCAAAATATTTTAGCATGTCTAATCCTATAAATCATAGAAACTCCTAAACTGGACCTGCCCTTTCTTCAAGTGGAGCATAATCCAGCCCTCAACTGAAAGTGCCAGGAACCTGATTTATTTTTAAGATCTACCCAACTCTACGATCCCTGCATCAGAACTGAATATTTGATGTATAACTAACCTTTCTTTTTAATGGTTCAGATGAAATTTTGTAATGATTTGAAGGAAACAGACAAATAGAAAACCACATTTTGGGTATGAATCAGCTAAGACAATGTGAGAATGAAAACAAGAAAATAGGATTACAAGAGCACATTCTTGGAAAGAAAACTGAAGTATGAGCTGATGAAAAGTAGAACATGAGCTACGCAAAGCACAAAGTTCAGTTATGGACAGGTTTTAGGAATTCCTGAATGGCAGAAAATTATCTGTAAGTACAGACATGCACTCATTGTATTACCTAAACTTTACACTAAGATCTGTAAATCCATTGCAGCAATAGGGACCCATAAACCTGAGTTTAAAGTTTATTTAAACTGCTATTTTCCATTCTATTTCCTTTCCCCCCCCCCCCACTCAGACACATAGAGGTGACTCCTTTAGTAGTAGGTTATTGAATAAATTCCCAATTTTAAATCGTAACAGCTGAGAAGAAGTTAACACAAAATGGCTTGAGAGTTGAATCCTCTACTTTCCAGATCACAAAGATATCCTTTAGCTAATTACAGAATCTCTTTGACGATATGCGCTTTCCTATATTTGTTACTCACCAGGCGTCCAGTTCATTTTAGCAAATTACTTTGTAGTCCTGAGATCATGATACATAACCCAGTATTTTTTGTTTTATTTTTATTCTCTTCAATACTCGGGATCTCTAGCAGAAGCTTATTACAGTTTCTTGTATATCTTAACTATTATTCTGCCTGTATGTGAAATAATTTGCTGACATTTCACACATCTGGAATTCTGAAGAATGATGACTAAAAAAATACCAGGATGAGGTAACTGGGAAAAAGCAGCCATTAGCATCTGCACAACAAGTTTGAACTAGAAAAGACACACCAATTGTCCCAGAGAGAAAAAATACAATTTTCCTCAGTTTAGAATGTGTCACTGGCATACATTTCCCAACAGATATTTTCTTTTTATTGCTAAAAACCAGTCTATTTTTGAAATTTATTTTGAACCCAATTCTTCTATATTTATTCTTATCAACTACTAAGTGGCAGTTGCACTCCCACAGCAAGTATTAAGCTGTAAGAATATATCAGTAAAACTATGTACCTGCTGCTCAGTAAATGAAAAGGTTTCACAAGTAATTCTCTTGAATATACCAAAACCCATATGCAGTTTGAAAAACTATAATGATAGGACAAAACTTTCCCTCTTGGGTCATCTTTAGTCATTAGAAACTAGGTATACTTTATCTGACCTCCTGTGTAATTGTATTAATAACAATTTTATTGACAAACTCAGTAAGTAATGTGATGCTTCATTCTCTCACTGCTCAATGCAGCAGCATTCCTAGGAGGGACCTCAGTCTGCAATGGAACCTATAACTGAAAAGGAACCAAGTACAAGAGTATCATCCGTTGAAAGACCTGTTCAAACAAAAAGAGCATTCTTCCTCCCCTTTATTCTGATTCCCAATAAGCAGAAACATTCTGCACCCTGCCTGGAAAGTATAAGTCGTATTAACTATTATGATCCAAATGAAAAATGTGATCCTCATTTCAGAATGTCTCAGACATTTCATAATACATAAAAAAATGCAATGTATTCTTTACACAGCTGGGTAGGTATGCTGGACAGAAGACTGGAGGTCAGGTTATAGGTTAATCTCTTTTTTTCCTTAACCTCTCAGAACTGCTGCATTTCTACAAAGGAGAAAGAGAAATACTCCTGCTAAATCATTGGTCACTTTCTGGCTTGTCTTTAGAAACAACCTAGATACAGTATCTAAAATATGAATAATCCTTAGGCCATCATGCTGATGCATCTGCAAACTGACAGGCTATTTGCACCATGACTAGCTCTTCCATATCTGACCATATTTGTGTAATATTTTAGAAAGAATCCTATATTATACTTTCAAGAAAAGAGTATTTAGGCCATACAAAGCTGCCCCCGAAAGAATATGCATGAATTGGCAGAATGATCAGCAATGTAAGGCCTGACTACTTCTGGCAGCAGAACTTAGTTTATGCAACTTTCTCTGTATAGCAATAAGCCTTGCCAGTTCATATAGAGAAATACCAGTTGTTCTCATGCTCACTGTTAATGCATGCCTTTAAAAATCACACGATATTCATTGACTCTCTAGTACAGAGTACAGGTTTGAGAACAGGCTTTGGTTTCTCAATCGCAAATGGGTGATTTATCTCAAATAACTAGATATTCAGAAGTTAAGCATTTGACTTAGTCAAAATCATTGAAGAAGGAACATGGTTAACTCACAGGGAAACAACCCTATTAATGAATCTTTTTCAGGATAAATGAATATGTAGCTGCTTAATTCTCTTGACTCACTATAGAATCACTGTTTTCAGTAGTCATTGATGATTCAAGTACCTGAGATTAGGTTAAATGCATCACCCCAGCCCTAAATCCAGCTGAAAATCTAAAGGTTAGCACAAAAACTCTGTACACACTAAGAAATGGTTAAGCATGAGGATTTCTATATTTGTATACATTTATAGATCTTCTGTAAAATTTTAAAAGAATACTTTTGAAAAAAAAAAAGTATCTTCTTTACTCTCCTAGGAAAATCTATGCAAAGAAACTACAGTAAATACCGATTTTGATGAACAAGCTTTTCCACTACAAAGACAAAGAAAAAAAAAAAAAAGTAAGAGCATATTTCACTCCTTGAAAAGGTTAGCAAGCTATTTTGTAAAGTGGTTTCCTTGGGGCTCTCCAAAACAACAGGGCCGTTCTATACAGAAACAATGCACTGAAGATATAAGGGGACCACAGTCTTTTGAACCAGCAGCTGTGCTACCTGCGGCTCTCCATAACAAGCAGACCAATTCCATGTGGAAACAGAATGAGCACAAGATATAAAAAGATCAAAATTGTTTGAACCAGCAGCTGTGCTACCTGCAGCAGTTAATCTTTCCTGGCAATCTGTTAGAGACATGCATTCCTCAGGCTAAGAGGACTAAGAAGCTTTTGCTGACTGTTGTTCCTCTGAGGGAAGCCAAGTCCAATTCTCCGTTCATATTACTGGAACACTTACATTGTAGGCTAATATATATTCTGGGGAAAAAAAAGTAACCTTCATTCAGCCTTGTTGGAAAGGACATTTCTGATCAGTTGCCTTGATAAGAGTACATTGGTAGTTTATTTCTAACCAGATGATAGCTTAACTACTTCCTAAAATCTTTCACTATGAAGAACTGGATACAACATCAGTTAAGATGTATTATATAAATAAAAATATTACATAGGGAAAAAAAAGAATTATTCTCAGATAGATTTAATGTCTACAAAGAAGATAGATTTTTAATACTGAAGGTTATTTTCCCTTAAAAATATTGTTTTTCATTTTTTTTTTCTCTATAAGGAATGATTTCTCTGTAACTCTTAATGACAAGAAATCTTAATAGAACAGAATTTTATGCTTCAAAACCTGCTCTCTCCCTTTGAAAGATTTTTATTTCTTAGCATGCCCCTTCTCACACTATGTAGCATCCTTTACACATGGACAATGACATAATAGCCCGAACATTTTCAATTTATAGTTTTATTCTTTTCCACAGTTCCACTTTTTTTTTTTTTTTAAATCATTTTTTTTCTTTGGAAAAGAATATGAAATGTTTTATCTGTATTCAGGAAGTTATTTTTCAGTGAAATTTTGAACATATTTAAGTGATATTTCTTTCAACAGTTTTTGAGAAGCGGAATAGATCTTTTTCATCAGTGTTAAAAAATGACAAATTTGCATATGCAAATGTCAAACAGGGCATAAACATGAAAATGTGAGGGCTTTGGCTATTGTATGGGCAAGTTCTCAGAATTTATAAGGTAGAAAACCGAGCTTTGTTCAAGGAAGGAACTCGATTGAGAGATGGCTTTCAATCCTTTCAACCTTGAAAGAATTCACTTTCATTTTATGTCTTAATGTTCTATGCAATTCTAGCCTAAATTAAGATTATTACACATCCTGAATTTACTAGAGCATGAGGTTCAGATGTGCTCTATATACTGGAAAGAGCCAGAAGATACAGTAGAATTGTGTGCCATGTGGAAGTATACCAAAAGGCTGTTTCATGACATTTTCATTCCTCTCTGCTGAAAATAGAGATGTGTTTGGTATTTAGAAATAACATTAGAACTGAAATGCCTTGGGATATTTTTCATTGGGTTGGATTAAGCATAAGAATTGGATTAAATTATTCATAGGACGTGAAGAAAACCATTTTTCAGAACCTCAATCAGTGCACATGAATTCAGGTAAATTCTCACACTGTGAGACCTCTCTTTCTTCTTATTCATTGTATTGAATAACTCAGATTCATCATCTTTTTTTCAGAATGTCTTTTCACATTACTCAGTGTATATTGCCAATGTTTATATTCCAATCCCACAGTAATTACCGTTTTGGAAAACAGAATCCTTCTCAAAATTAACAAACTAACACCTTATAAAAGGATTCTGAAAAGAGATCAAAGATGAAGCCAGATGCTTCTCAGTGGTGCTTATCCAAAAAAGAAAAGGGCAAAAACTGAAATATAGAAAATTGCATCTGGACATAAGAAAACCACTGGAGCACAGTTTATCTCTGTTTGTAAGAATTTCATATAAATCCATAATATTATGATAAAAAATAATATTTTTAATTATTTTTT
Organism: Phasianus colchicus; assembly: GCF_987193195.1. Lineage (NCBI taxonomy): Eukaryota > Metazoa > Chordata > Aves > Galliformes > Phasianidae > Phasianus > Phasianus colchicus. The sequence goes on along the minus strand of NC_143439.1, from coordinate 51,849,345 downwards.
ATAAATTTTTTTTTAATAAAAAGATAAATATTTATTTAGCATGTTGTAATGACAGCTAAGCATTCTCGAGATCTAGACAAAATCCTAATTTCTGATACAACCATAGGCCTAGCCACAGAAAGCAAAAGGACTCTTCTTACGCTGTTAGCTTTTTTCCAGTCATATAATTTTTTACATTCCCCAAATGCCAAGAATGTTTAATATGCTCAGCACATGATATTTTGTGAATTTACAGAGCTCTAACCCTTATGTTTTTGGATCAGACAATAAAGCAGCATTTAGATGAAATGAACATTTTCTTCGCAAAACATAAGCTTTTATTGTGCATACTCACTGTCCTGGGAATGGAGACTGGCCTGTTTTGCAATCAATTTCTGTTTTACATCCTTAGTAAACATATGTTATCAATGTAGCTTTGCAAGTTTACTACACTAAAAGAAAATGTATGATTTCTTTACAACAAAGTAAAGACACCAATGCTCCAGAGGAACCCCAAACCCAGAGTATTTTCTGAGCTCAATGTTTTATTTTATCCCATCACAGATGTAAGAAGGCGTGCCTGACATGCTACAGTCCAATTACTCCCTTGATAAATTAGGGTCACCTATCTATACCAGGTTGCTCAGGATGTCAGTGCTGGCAAAGATAGAGATTTCACAGTGTCTCTGGGTAACCTCTGATGATGCTCAACCACCCTTATAGTTACATGTACATAAATGGATATAATTTACTGTAATTTCTTTCCCACTTAAAAAAATATAAACTACATCAATTACTTTATAAAAAGTTAATAAGATTCCTTCGTGTATTCTCCAGGCTAAAAAAGTCAAGCTCTCATACATATATGTATATTTGTGCATATATATCCCCATAAAGTAATTACTTGCCACCTTCCAACTGATGCCCAGGCAGCAATAGAACTGTTGACAAACAGATTCCCCACTAACAATGCAACATTTGACCTTACATCACCAAACGATCCCAGAGCAGTAGCCAGCTCCAGCTTCATAACCTTCCACATGGTGTCACATAGTACAGAATAACCCCACATCACATTCAGACCACATATCCTGGCTCCATCTCATTCCCTGTGAAAAAGACAGTTGCTCTTCCCTACTGAGCAGCTTGGCCTCTTCTTGCCTCAGCTGTGCTCCCATCACTCAACAACAACCAAAGCATCAGTGCATTATCAATACCATCTCAGACAAAAAATCAGAACACATGTGAACATTCGTGATATTTATATTTATAAAATTGTATGTTGGACTAAAACAACATTAACAAGTTAAATAATATACTATCTCCTAGAATTATTGACTAAGGAAATATATTTGATTTTTATTTGGGAAGAATAAAATTGATTTTTGTTTAGAATCCATATTTGATGTTTACACTGAAAAAATGTGATATTCGACAAGTTGATTATCAATTGTGAATAATCACACACATTAGGGATGAGTTTATTAATGTGCTTGCAAAAGGCAGTCATTTCACTATGCAAAACACATTAAGTTCAAACTAACAATCTTTCCTTAGTATGAGAATAAAGTCTTCATCCTGACAGGCACAGAGATACAAAAGATACATATATTTACTTCAGCATTTTATTTGATAAAAGTATGCTTCCTCTGCTGTAGATTCTCTTAAAACTTTCAAAACAGTCCTTTATCTTCCAGTCACTTTTATGTTTTTATTAGCTTTGCATGCTCTTTATTTCGGGGTGGAGAATGGAAAGTGAAATACAGTTATGGGATAAGAACCAACGATCAGCTAAGTAGGGTCTAATGTTCTTTCAGATAATCTCTTTATCTCTCACATACAGCAGCAACACTAGTCTCTGCTGCAGTTTTTACCTTGTGCTGAACAAGACATGTCAAGTTTTCAGATTCAGTGCAACTTGCTGTGCAAGAATTCTGACAGGCTTAAAAGGTATAAAATGAACAAATATTTGAATGCATAGCTGAACCATCCACACTTATTAAAAATTAATCAAAATCTTTGTTCAAAAATTGAATAACTTTATTTTCCCATTGTTACTTCTTCCTGGGATTAGAGGTGAGAAAGCGGACTCATGCATGACAATGAGCTTTCAGTATGCTCTTTGAAATACTGTTAAAAATAACAATGTACAAAAATACTATGAAACTAAACTTAACATTGTAAATAATTAAGACTGAATTCCAGAGAAATGATATCTAAATTAATTTTGAAAACATAAAAAAACAGTGCATTGAGCAATAGATTTATAATCCATATCTTTATGAAACTATTATTGTACTAATAACTTTTCTGAAACTATTATTGTAATAACTTTTCTGAATATGTATTTGCAAAAAGCAAAATCAAAACAATATGTGCTTGGTCCTTCAAGGAAATTAATTTACTAAAAATAAATTGTGTGGAAGGAAAAATAAATAACAGACAAAGCACACTACATGTTGTTGTTTTTTTTTTTTTTTCCACCTCCACAGGATCATTGTTGCTGGAACAAACTATGAGTTCAAACTGTGAAGATCTTTCCGAAAGATTTGTCTCAGTCAGACTATAAGTTAATGTGTTCAGTAAAGGGAAATGTGAGTAAAATGAGTGTGAAAAGTAAGGAAAAAAAGAAGTTTAATAAGTTTAATAGTTATTTTTGGCCTTCTATGTTACACTGTAGGGTTTTAAACAATAAAGCAATATATTAAAAAAAATGAAAAAGAAATTACATTAAGAAAAAAAAAAAAAAAGACATCCAAAGGCTTTCAAAGCTTAATTTCTATTTTAAACAGAAGTAAAATCATAAATTATTAAAAACCAACCAACCAAAAACAACAACTACACCAAAACAACAACAAAAGACCAAGAACCACATAACTGATAAATACTCCAAGAAAAAAAAAAGATTTTTTTGGATCTGTATCTTAAGATCAATTTAGGCAAAATCTTATTTTAATAATGCATGAATTAGTATGTATGCCAGATGTCCAATCATTTCTCACTATGAAATAATAATGATGTATTTCATTTGAATAAACTGTGACAACAGTTTGCCATTTCCTTATTTATAAAGTCCTTGAGACCATTGGCAGAATGAAAACTAAATCGGTTGATATCCATATCTGTAATAGTAGAATATTGATATCAATAGAAACAACATTTTCTCATGAGACTGAACCCTGTCATGGCCTCTCAAAAACAGCACATGCAGAAGTCTTAAAGTGCTTTAGAGAGATCTGCACAAAAAGCCTTAACTGTCTATGATAGAAAAAGATGGGTGTCAGTCAGGAGTGCAGTAGTTCTGTATTCTTCCAAGCAATAAAATTTAAGTCTGTTTAGTCTAATACACAAATAGAATAGAAAAAAAAAGTTATGACAAAGTATTATGTTTAGAAGGGATATTCATTATGACAATTTTGACCTTCAGCAAGGTAGTCTTGACTTATTCTCATCTAGATAGTCCAAATCCACCAAACCAAATTAATAAAGTCTTTAGTATCTTGGTTTATTTATCTCACTCTTCCTCATCCTCAATAGCAGAAATTCTCTTGTATGTGATGCAGTAGCACAACCCTTTAGGAAAACATTGACAATTTAGTAGAATAGAGGAGTCAAGCAGAATTTAAATTGAACTCAGAATCCATGGAGAAGAAACCGTCTGAGTGCAAAAGATAGTGAAAAGCTGAGGTATTATTTTGAGTAGTTTAATTTCTGATGAGTACTGCTGTGCTTTTAGGAAATCCTTCTAAAGGGGATTTAATAATTACTTTCTTATTTACTTTCAGTAACACTCATTATTTCTTTAATTACTACCATTAAATTACTAGCATTTGTATAGAAGTAAAGAAGGTATTAGCATATTATACTTTATTATAATAAAATCATAGTACACGCTATTTCAAGAAACTTTGGTGTTTTAACTCAGTCACTTTAAAAGTAACTCATGCCGATTAAAAAGTGATTTTAACTTAACAAGTAACTTCACAAACAAAAGAGAAAAATGACTTTCCTGCTACAGATATTTTACCCAAAATATTTTTAATTCCACAGTTCTATAAAATGCAGTTTCATAAAAATGTGCCAGATTCTTCTAAAAATTTTAAGATATGCATATATACATATACCTATTTTATGTATATATACATGAATTATTTAAATCAGCTGCATTTTAGTCTGTCTGTTGCTAATAAACCATTATTCTTGTGTATTTGTCTTTTTTCTTCCTGAGCTGTTTAATGTCAGTAAGAGGTTTCTTAATGTAGTTAAAACTACTCTCATACACTTGTGAACAAATACACAAGTGCTGTCTCAGGTGCCATATGTCCTGTTCTATAAGGTGAGACACACACAGGAGTTGAGCACATTATTGACCTTAGGAATGAGAAAAAGAAGAATAAATCAGAGGACAATGGTGGGACACACATCCAAGGAAACAAAAATAAGGTATCTGTGAGTAGTAAAGACAACATAACCTATGAATGAGAAGATTATCATGGAAGATAATTGTCTAACAAAATGTCCACAGCTGATCAAGAGCATTAAATATGCATTATGAGATTGACATTCTATTACGCATGATGCAACGTGTAAAGTATTTAATGTAAGTTAAAGAAGCATCCATACAGTAAAACAGTTTAAATGAGTCATTACCTCTCTCCCCAAATGAAAACACTGCAAAGATTTTATAGCCACTTTTACCACTGGTAATTTTTCCTATGATTGAAGATACGTTCCCTATGTTTTCTGTTGCAATTACTAGCCCAGAGTACTGCAAAGGTAGGTAAAGCAGTAACCTTGATGTGCATTGTGACAATGATAAACCTATAGGACTAGCTCCACTCCTATTGATATAGTATCTATTTCACCATTAACTGCAGTAGAAGTAGGGAACAATGCTTGAAATTTAGAAAAAAACAGACGGCATATATAAATTTTGCCATGCCTAGAAGAACTTTAAGACATGAGCAACAGGAATCCATTATGCAGCTATTATATGCTGTTCACGTTATCCCTGGATCAACAGCACTGGTGATTCCTTTTCTTTTTGGAACAATTCCCACATTTATCTAAATCACTATCAGCCACTTTACTGCAAGCACATTAGTAATAATAATCATATCTAGTCTGGTTCTCAGCACAGTGATTTAAGCATGTTAACTTTATTGTGCAAACTATTGTACTCCTGAATCATTTCTTGCAGATAGTGATGACTGATTTGTAAGGAATTATTTAAAGAGGAGTGATATTCTCCTGTCACACTCTGAAATAGTTATTAATAAATTTATAAAGCATACAGTAGCTTTGCATTGATATCTTTCTCTTTTGTAGGAAACTGTGTTGTTAAATAACCCTACAGTGGAAAATTTATTGGATCTGTTTATAATCTGTGCCAGTTTACCAATACTCAAAATAGATATATATCAGTATAGATAAACAAAAGCCAGGTTTGAGCTACCCATTATGGAACAGCTTCCTAAAAACTCGACGTGTAAATAGCTTATCTACATAAGTCTTTTTATACATTAATACATATGTACAGAATAGCCTGCATAATGTGGTTTAAGTGGTGAGTAGATTATTTCAGTCCACGAGACAAGCCAGGCAAAATGTATGACAGTAATCTTACCGTTAAACTGATTTTTTTCATGCTGACACTCATCCTGTTTGAAGGACAAATATTAGTGCTTTTGTTCTAGATTATACACAACTGACTTAAAATTATTCTGATGTCTACTTTTGTTTCCTGAAATTATCTTACAAAATTAAAATTAATCAGATCTGGGAACTTCACTGAACAGCATATAGTTTTAGGTTCTTTTGAGTTGCATACTTTGGTATTTACCCATGTTTCTTTAACTGCTGATATATCTAAATAATCCAACGGTTGCCAGCACTATTGTTGCAGCTGCTGCACAAAGATAATAAGTTGCTGCTTTTTTTTCCAAATGTCTGACAGAGAAGAAAGCCACTTGAGGAAGTGAAAATGCATACCAGGGCTCAGAACAAGAATTCAGAAGCAACATACATAAAAAGCTAGACCAGTACTTGAAATGAGTATAGGTTGTTTACAAATTCACATTAGATCAGCTTGATTAGTTGAACCTGGAACTGTTATCAAAACAAGAGATATTTAGTTGACTACAGAAACTAAATATTCTCTTACTGAATATAACTGAATTGAAATTATTGTAATAAAACGTTTTGATTACATTAGATATGAAGAATTTGAAGATAATTTTTTCACCCCCAATTATTCAGTACTAATTATGTGCTTGTGAGTTATGTTCCATTTTCTACATGTACAAAAGAAGAATAGTATTTTGATAAGTTACTTGAAGCAGAAAAAGGCCATCACAAAAGGCTAAAACATAAATGTTAAAGAAACCTGGTATAACATTTAGGTGAGCAACATTTGGTAGAGAGGCTCCAAGAAACGTACTTTCTCTGTGATCAAATGGATAGGGTACAGATTAAATACATATGCACTTGAAAGTAAATAGAAAAAGCCAAGGAACTGATGTGTTGAATGTAAATTTTCCTATTTATCATCATGTAAATAGGCACACAGTTCATCGTTCCAGAGAAAAGATTCTCCTAATATGTCATTTTTAACTCAATATTTTTATACAATGCAAATAGCTTTACATAAAACAAAAGAAAAAAAAGTGTACTGTTATAACTGCTTTTGTGTTGTGAAGCCATTGTGTTAGCTCTTAAGAACAGCTGAAAATTAAAGAATTAGAGATCAACTCAGGTCCTAAATTTTTACTTGTTCATATTTTTAAAAAAATCATTAGTAGAACATATATTGAAAGCTATGTAGTACTTAGAAAGTTCACCCCCCAGCTTTCAGGGGGTTATACGATTTAAAAGATAACGGGATAAGTTCAACCCTGTACTGAAGGATTGTATAAGTTTCCAAGTAAAAATATTTAAGTGGAAGGAGAGAGAAAACATGAAAAAGCTTTTAGTAAACTTACTGTTCATTATCCACAGAATATATGAGCATACAGAGTATTTCTACTGTTTCTACTTAACTGACAACAGCTTTTGTAATGTTACACATTTGTTAATATAGTTATTGAAGATAACTTACACATCAAGCCAATGATGAATTGTCTTGTAAAACATAATGAATACTAATCTACCTTGATGTTTAAGGACTGAATGTTTAAAATAAAGTTTTTTAAATGTTAGAATTAATGCCAGTTAATTGTGTGAGTAATTAAGAGTTTTATTTAATCACTTGTACAAAAAAAGACATGAACATCTGAGGAACAACCTTGATTATTGTCATGGTGATGTTTCAGCTCCAAATGGAATTTTTTCATAATGAGATCTGTCCTCCTGAGAATATAAAATCACTACCTGAATTCCATTTGCTGAGTATTCAGAAATTCTCAGGCTTTCATTATTTCCTTTGATGGTGTATACACAAGCAAAATAAAGCTCAAACAAACAAAAACCAACCTGCAATAAGATTAAAAGCCAAACATGCTTATTAGGCAGATAAACTTTTGTTGGTTTGGTTTTGGATTTTGCTTTTAATCTTAGCAAGTCTGATGGTTTCAAAACAAAATAAACAAAAATTTAAAAATTATAGCTAGAAAAGTTAGAAAGATTCCAGTCCTCATTCTCCCAGGCTTGTGTCTGCACATCTTTTCTGACTTTTCTGACACTTGTCACACTGACCAAAGTTTGACTTGGTGCCTACCAGGATACCCCAAGTCTGGTGTCTTCCATGAAAAAGTTGCATTGTATTTGACATAAGAAGTTTAATTTTTTATTTTTTTATTTTTTAAATGATGGACCTCATATATGATTATCCATACTTCTCATCAGCCATAGATAGGATACTTTTCAAAGAGACTGCATCAGGAACAGTGAGCATGGAGTTACTAAAGGCAAATTGTTCCTACTGGGCCCAATTGCTTTTTGTGAACCAGCAATTAGTAGCATGGATAAAGAAAGAGCAATGAATGTTCTATACCTCGGCTTTAACAAAGCCTTTGACATGGTTCTCCATGGATTCCTAACAGCCAAATTATTGTGATATGGAGCAAATAAGTGGAAGTTAAAGAGGAATTAAAAATTGTTTTCATCAGAATCAAAAGCTGGTGATTAGTAGGATAAAGTTCAGCAGGTAACTGGTTAAACTATATATATGTATTTCTTATGAGGTGAATGATAAGAAATAATGAATTCTCAGTTAGTGGATGGCAGTAACAGTCTCCACCTTGCCCCTTTAGCAAGGAATCCATTCACATACTGAGCTGTGCTATACAACCAGCTGGTTAGAGAAAGTAATTCTTATCTCCTCTTAGGCATTTGTGAAACTTCATATCACAAATAGCCCAAAACTGAGCACTACCTAGTGCAAAAAAGATACTGACATACCTGAGTAAGTCTGGCAGGTGTTACCAAGATAAATAGAAAGCTGGAAGAAAAGCCTGAAAAACTGAATTTGTTTAGCCTAAAGAGAACAGAACTTTGAGAGGAGATCTTATTGCTGTTTATAAGTACCCTATGGGAAAGCATAGAGAATATGTAGTAAAGTGCAGGGAGGATCTTCCCAGAGATATGCAGAGAAATGATAAGAGGAAGTGGACAGGAACTATGAAATATCCAAATCTGAATAAGATCTACTTTTTAACTGGACTGTAGTCAAATACTGAAACAGGTTGATGATGTAGCTTATGGAATACCCACCTATGGAAATATTCAAAGTTTGGACAGTGCCCCAAGCAATTGGTTTTAACTGGAGCGGCTCTGAGCAAGAGACTGAACTTTCTGTCCTCCGAAGGACCCTTCTCATCTGTGGACTCTATCATTCCCTCTAGATACAGAGCAGCTTGAATAGTATTGTTTGACTCCTTATTAGTTACAATATAGGTAGATTGTCCATGAAGTCATAAAACTGTATCTACCTCATAAGCAGGGAATAAAAGATGATGTGTCTCTATTTTACACAACTTGAAAAGGATGGGTATATCTTCCCATTACTAGAATCTCTGACCTAACAAAATAGTACAAATTGGAATTAATAGTGCATGCCATCATCCAACAACTTTTCTAACACTTGAATAATGAAAATTCCAGAGGTTTAAGAAAAGGCACTTAGTGAAGTCCTGATAATTTATCACTGTTTCCCTATATTCTAAATAAATGAAAGGTTCATATGATCACTGAAGGCGATATCAGGGAAGATAATGATCTCAGGCATTCAAGAACTTGGTAGAATAGAACTGAATGAAGTTGGACTACTGAGAGTGTTCAATTGGCAAAGGAAGGTATGAAAGGCTGGCAGAGTTAAGGTCTTAATCTGTCATACTTTGGAAGCCACAATTGTCATATAAGCTGTTGGTTTTGAACAATTCAGAGTTTAAAAGAGAATCCATCACATTCTTATTTCCAAGACTAATATATAAATGGAATATTGTGTAAAAATTCAAACACATTGTCAGTGTCCAAAACACCAGTCCACTGGTTACACTATAAGGGAATTTCCAAAAGTCATTCTAGTCCAAAAACAATAAGATATTTCAGATAGACAAAACGTGTTTATACATAGCTCTTCAGAAAAGGACAATAACATCTGAAACCTGAAGATATTCTGATAAATCAGTGTCTCTACTAGCTGATATTAACTTAGATTTGTACGTATCCATTTATTAATGCTTTTGACTGACTGGACTTTCTTGTCTGACCACCGTTAACTATCCCTTCAGCCATCAATAAATAAAACTAATACAAAACCCCCCCACTAAACTAGCAAACAAAATAAATATCAGCCAACCAATCATTCTAGAGACTGACATAACGTCATTGAAATTTGTATTAAATTCTACTGTCTTCAACATTTAAGACTGAGTAGAGAACATGGAGGAGAATAAATGAAAGCAATGCCTTGCTAGCACAAATAATCACAGAATAGAGTTTGGTCTATACATTCATCAACCTTCAAACTTCATACTAAGTTAAGTATCTTCTCTTCTACAGTCTGTTTCGGAAGTTGACATCTCTGATTTGGAATGAAATTGTTCATCTGAATTATGAGAAACTTTTAAAATTCAATATTAGTATTCACATCCAACTTATATCTATTTCTTCACATCTCAGAATTGCTCTTTGAGTCATCCGTACTAACGTAAGCTAGAATGATAATGATACATGAATATTCTCTTTTTATTACTACTGGGCATTTTGTAGCAGAATTGATCTAACCTTATTCTTAATACCAAAAGATCTCCCAGAAGTTCGAATTCAGCAATCTGTGATACTACCAAACTAACCTTCCCTTACTAAAACATATTTTTCCCCTGACTGTATGATCAAAAACCCTTAAGGTGCACCTTGCATATCATCTTTCCTTCAGAGTCTCGTTCCTCACATGAAATCCAGAACTCTTAGTTTCATCTGTGGTGCATTTCTTTCATAAATTATGTAACATAACTTTGTATTTCCCCCCCCCCCCCCAAACAATCGATCAATAATGAACTCATTTTTAGCTAATCCATTTTAGCAAAGACTCCACAACGTTCAAATAAAATTTATTTCTTTGTAATGGTAAGTAATTAGTGGCATGAAGGTAAGAAAGCTATGAAAGACTTCTTTGTTCAGTGCCCTCATAGTAGATACATCAGGTAACAATATTTATCCATCTGTGTTGCTGTATGCAGTCAGAATTCTGAGGGAAATAGAGCAACTGAATGAAGTGTGAAACATTTAAAACTTTTTCCAATTGTTAACTTCTTACTTATAAAAATAACTTGTTTTCTATATGATGAATATATGAGATAGATAGTCAGAACATAAAGAATATAAAAATAAGTGCTCGACATTCTCAAATTCAAATTACAAATTATGCTGCATTATTAATTTTAAACCACTGAATTACAACGAAGTTTGTAGCATAGAAGGTTGTTTAGAATCACGCAAAGTAGAACGCTTTAAATATATACTTAATGATACATATCATACATTAGAAATTCAAAATTCACCTAAGAGGATATTGAAGTTAAAGATCTTTTATATACTTCAGCATTTTTACATGAGACCAAAACTTTTTTTGCGAGGGTTAGGCTTGTGTATGTTATTCCTTTGTGACATGAATTTCAGAAAGAAAAATCTTGACAAAGAAAGAAATTGATGTTGCTTTGAAGTGATTCCTTTATGTCAAATCTATAATAAACTCTAAACCTTAAATTAATTGAAGTTCAACCCACTGATGTAATTTAAAATGTAGACCATAGCCCTGCATGCTTTCTATATGCTTACTAATAACTATAATTAACTAACTAATAAAAGTAATAGGAGTCAAATGAAAAGGTACTAAAATTATCTTGCGGTTAAAAAAAAAAAAGTGTATTTTTCAATCTTTACCCTTAATAAATTATTTATTGTTGCTTTTAGCTTCAATCACAAAGTAGACTTCGTACTTATGTGCTTTATAATTATAAAAACAGAAGAAAAGACACTTTGTTAAAAGGAAATATTGATAAAGAATGCCATATTCATGAAAAATTACTCAGAAATTCTTTTCTACTTAATAAACTATTAATAAATATTCTGTTATATTAAAAGTCTTTTCACAATGGCAATAAAAAGCATTTTCTTTAAAGTACACTATTGAAAACATTCCTTGAAATCTTAGAACTTGATAATTCCTCATGAATTTTTCTGATTGACACAATATTTTTTAAATATTATTTCAAAGAAATAAAGCAAGTTCATTGCTAAAGAACAAACAATGTTATAACAGATTATCTTCTATAAAAACAGAAAAATAATCCTTCTTAAAAACTGAAATACAAATAGCTTGACCTTTCACTATGGGAAACAAAAACTGTCATGTGTAAGTTACTTTAGAGACAAAATAAAAATGTTTTTGAAAGATATATATAATCTTAAATATAGAATATTTTTAAATGTTCTAATAATATTAATGATAATATAATAATAAGTATGATATTTTTGCCATCAAAAAGTGAAATTTCCAGATATCTCCCTTTTTATCATTAATTTAGTAAAAATACAGGCAATAAATTTGTATCATTTTGACTATTCTATTTTAAATCACTGCTCAATTCAATGCTTTATTACAGAAATTCTCAGGATTAACTTCTGTCTTTGTATTTCACTTTTCTTCCCCCCATGCACTGGCTGTCTCCTTTAGTTCATATCACTTTTTTTTTTTTTTTTTTTTTTTTTTGACACTTAAAGCTTACATTGTATAAGTTAAAGAGCATGGAAACCAGAGAAACAGGTTTGAAATCTAAACTGTTACCTTGCTACTTGCTTTCAAGGATCCCCATAGGTGCAAACACAGAAACCTTTTTTTTTTTTTTTTAAGAGAAAAATCACCTCCACCTATCTTTTTTCTACCAGCAAAAATAAACTCCAGTGATATTTTTTCTCTTCTTAAAGTTACAGAGGAAAGTAAAACTATTTCAAGGGATGGAAAGAGAAGTATTAAAAAGGTTTTGTTAGAGAAAATATTTAGAAATTGTTGACTTTTGTCTAAGTCTGTGTGATAAAATAAAGCCACATTTATAAACATGAATGTTCAGAAAAATTATGTCTTTACATATGTCATCCTTCTGACAAAGATAAATGTTAGAATGTACTATTCAAGTTAAATTCTTATTCAAACATTTGGAGAAAAGTTAAATCTAACTAAAAGCATCTCTTTTTGTTCAAATGAACAATACAAATAAATGAAAATGCAGCTGAAACTGTGAGTGAATCTATGATGGAAGGAGAGTTGATATGTAATTTTTGTTTATGTTTGCTGTGCAAACATATTGAGCTAGTCTGAAAAGAAATCACAAGGCAGAATAAGCATAAAAGAAAAGAGCAATACGAGGTAGACTGCTTTTCCTAGAACATTTATTTCTTAAATGACCACTGATCTTATTTGTGTTGTCTTTGAAGCTCCTATAGCGTACATGGTCAATCTTGGAGGGGGTGCCTGTGCTAAGATCATACAAAACTGAAGAATAAAAGCATCAACCATCTTAGAAAGAGCATACAAGCAACACAAAACATAGTGATACATAATATTGTGTTAGAAATAGTGCAATTTCATTGATTGTTTCAGAACAATAAAGATGAGCACAGAATGATGACAGTTGTACATTAGGTTAAAGCACTGGACTAGATGAAAACCTTTAGTCCCTTTCATTGTGTGAGTATATGATTGATCAAAACCAGGAGATACCTTCTTGATACAGAATGAAATTCAACAATTAGAAGTGTAATAAAGTGCAGGTAAGGATTGGGTGGATATTTTTAGTAAATAAGACAGTTTAAAGGTCAGGTGTTACATTGGTTGAAGGAGAGATTAGGAATGCTACAAGATACTGGGAAGAAGACTTGTGATACTCTTAGAAGAACACAAGGAAGGTGTATTTTCCAAACTGAGGAAGAAAACATTTCTGCAGCGCTTTAAGGGAATAATCTGCACAGTTTTGCACTGTGCATGGATCTACAGCAAATAGAGATTGAGAGATAAAGAGAACTTGAAGAAAGAATAAAAAAGTGGAGCTATAAATGCATCAACTGGGATTGCAATACAGAAGTCGCATATATGCTTATCACTAAATTATAGAATTACAGCGCTTCTTTGCTTTCTCTCTGGTTTAGTGACTCCAGTGATACATTTTCACTAATCTGGAAAAGAGTTGAATCTCACCACAATGGGCCATAGAAGGAGAGCTTGTTCTATAACGTACAACTGCTACCATGCACGCTTTTAAGCTCTATTTGTCCTCTAAAGAGAAATCTCACACAAATTAAGAAATAAAACTCAGGAATGAATTCTAAAATAAACAGGCACTTTACTCCAACGTTCTAGTGCAAGAAAGGACTGTGACTTCAGACTTTCTGCCCTCTTCCACTGAACTTTAAAAATGATGACTCTTTACTCAGTATTATGGATTCTGTACAGGGTGACAGCTATTGAGACACTAAGCATGGCAGTGTCAAGTGTTCGGATGTCACGGTGCCTCTGCAAATTTTATGTGGTGCCACAGCATGAAAATTAGAGGGAGGAGCCCTTTTTTTACATTGCTAATACATGTTGAAAGGGAGAAGTTATAAAATCAATATCCACACCTTCAAAAAAAACAAAAAACAAAAAACAAAAAACAGCAATGACCAACAGAAAAAGACAGAGAAAAATGATGAAAGAAATGTCAAGAGATCTTCCATTTATGAGTTTTCATATAATTAGTCTTGTCTTGAAAAGGAAGAGAAATTAAAACTTCATCTAGAAATCGGTTAAGATCTAGGTAGCATTATATAATTATAGAGAAGGTTTTTTTTCCTCATTCATGAAAATATGATTTATTTTTTGTTATTCTGGAGAAGGTATCTGAATACACTATTTAACGAAGCACATTGTACACCAATCTGGAAACATGTGTCCAAATGTTCAATTTCTACAAATTCTACATAAATTTAAGTGAAATATACTTGCATATGACATTACCTAAGTGAAAGTATGGGTAAGGGATTTTTCTCCATATCAGATTTTGATGAATACTTATCAAACATTTTCTAAAATAATTGAATACTCTATACGCATAGACACCATACACAAAAAACCATATGTTTTGTGATAATACCCACATAATTCCATGATTAATGATCTTGACATTAGAATTTTGCTTAACGTATCTGGAAAGAAATGAAACAAAAATACGCTCTCTCATCCTAATCATATACAGTGTATCTCACGTGCACCTGATAGTTCTCTGTCAGAGACCACAAAGGGAGTTAGTAGATGTTCATTCTTATTATGAATTCTGAAGCCAACTTAAAGAGCACTTTTCCACTGCCTGGAACATATCCAAGTCCAAGGCTTGAATCATCAAGATGTATACAACTCCGAGATCTACGATTAACTCTTATTCTAGCACTAGTATTTTGAACTCAAAGTTTATTATTGTGTATGTAGAAGAAGAGTAAGGATTTATAAAAGACAGAGTAAATATTCTATAGTGCTTTTATGGTATAAGCATTTATCTCCTAGCTTTCTACCAAAAAAAAAAAAAAAAAAAAAAAGGCTGAAAGTGACATTGTTAAACTATAGAGTCATAGAATGTCTGTAGTTGGAAGGGACTTCAAAGATCAATAAGTTCCATGTCCTTGCCATAGACAAAGCTGCCACCCATCAGAGCAGGCGGCCCAGGGCCCCATCCAACCAGGTCTTGAACACTTCCAGTGATGGGGTATCCACAGCTTCTCTAAGCAACCTGTTACAGCACCTCACCAGCCTCTTAGTAAAAAATATCTCCTCAACATCTAATCTAGAACTCCCTTGTTTTAATCTAAAATCATTCCTCCTTCTCCTATCACTATCTACCTGTGTAACAAGTTGATTCTCCTCCTTCTTATAACCTCCATTTAAATACTGTAAACAAGTCAATACTTCTCTACAATACTTGTCTGGGATTTTTAATGACCACAGTATTCTAAATCCATATTTGAAGCTTTGTCCCATATATAGAACTAGATATTCAAAAATCATGCTCAGTTATAATTAACACACTGTAAAAGCAGTGTCCCAAATTAAGTCTATCATAATGTATTTAGCTTTCTATACTCTGAATACTAATGAAAGGTACAAATGTTGAATTGAAATTCTGCATGTTGAACAGTTAGACCAAGTTGATGGAAATTCAATGAAAAAAAATATTCATTCCTAACACTTACTGAGTTCCAAAGTCAAGCACAGTTTTACAGCTTGGTTATAAACCCTTTTAAGATAGGGATTTAAATTGGAAATGCTGACAGTCTTCAGGATGGCAGGGCCAGCTGGACCTGCTATACTGTATTTTTGAACTAAAATGACGTTACTAGAGATGTGTCAATGAAACACATGGACACAAAGGCATATTCAGGACATTAGACAGTGCCTTAGTTTCATCTGGGATATAATTGTTTCCTTCAGAGCGCCTGGTATGATACTATGTTTTGGTTCAAGGAGAAAAATAACACTGATGTTTATAGTTGACTACTATTTATTTATTTATTTTGCAGCAAAGGGCCTAAGAATCTGGAAGGAAACAGAATTAGGACAGCTGACTTAAACTAACCAAAGTACCTTCCTTGCCATATGACATCATGCAGAAGGAGTTTTGAAGGGGGTAAGAATTCATCTTGTTCTTCCACTGCTTGGGGGCTACACAATATTCTTCTGATTTACAAATGTTACACCATGTTTTTTTGTTTTGTTTTGAAGACCCACCACCACCATTACAAATCTCTTGCTCATGCACCACTTGTTATATATGTGTGTGTGTATACACATGTGTATCTATCTATATATATACACACACGTATACACACACAGTATAGTCATAACTTAAATTTTTCTCCTTTTCTCTTAGTAAATAGTTTTATCTCAACACACAAGTTCTAATTCATTCTTTTTTTTCCCCCCTGTTCCTCTCCCCATTCCTACTGGGAGTGTGGGGAGTGAGTGAATGACTGTGTAGTTCTGAGCCACCTGCTGAGTCAAACCACAGCAGTTAGAAATACAGTAAATGACCATATTTATTGAGCTCTGAATTACAAGAAATAGGGACACTGCCTTTTCCTTGAAACTCCAGCTGCAATTTATATAGTCATTATTAAGAAATTAACGTCACTTAATATAAAGTGCTGCTGCAGAGATATAGCACAATAACCCTTTTTTCATTAATATTTCTCGTTGCATGTTTTGAAAGTCACTTCTGTGAGAAATTCTGGCTGCTAAATTAAGTAAATCAATTAAGAGGTTATAAAATATAACCTTCTAAAACTTAAAAAAAAAAAATAATTATTGAATTAGAATCCTTTTATAAACCAAATGAAATAAATTTGTGTTATTATTATATATATAGAGAGAGAGAGGGCACTAAGGAACTTGCATGAAATCTAACTATTAATTTGAATAGTATTTTTAACTCATTGAAATGGATTCAGTGAGGTATATTAGTAAAGTAGATTTTAAAGGATTAAATTCAGTTTGCAGCATTCTGAAAATGCATTTGCTACTGTTTGCAATGATTACACAATATTCTTCTGATTTACAAATGTAACACCATGGTTTTTTTTGTTTTGTTTTAAAGACCCACCACCAACATTACAGATCTCAAATCCTAGACCAAACCTAAGGATACTTTACTAAAAGCATTTGTTACAGCGATCAGTGAAACTGACCGCATTCAGATTCTAGAGTTTTTCATAGTTTGTGAGTCTGTAACCAGACAAAACAGTCTTAGCATACTTAACAGTAAAAGTACATTTAGAGGTACAGATTTTAAAGCTATTAAGTTCATATATCCCTGTCTTAACCTTACTATCTGCTGATAATTACACAGATACAGCAGGCATCTCAGTCTAAAACACACTCAACTTCAGACACTGTTCTTTTACCTTCTATTTTTACATTGACTTTTAATAATTTTTTTCCATGGGTAACTCATCCTAAACCACTTTTTTTTCCTGTCAACTTCCTATTAAACTTATTTATTCTTACTGTAACACCACCTCATCACCAAACTAGCACATTGTAATCTTAAATTAGAGAAGACTTACAAATCTATTTACAGGTTATTTGATATACCAGACATTTAAGCATTGGTATTAAAATAAATGAAAAGCATACTGTGCTAGTACTGCAGTGGTATTGAGTTATATATAATCAGTTTTGCCACTCAGACAATAAATTCTGTGTTTTGGAATAAAAAAAAAAAAAATAAGGACAAAGAACATCAGTAAAACAGAGATGATCTGGTTTTCTGGATGTTTAGTCTTCTTTATACCACCCATTGCCTTCTTATTCAGATACAGCCTCACGTAAGCTACTACATTTGGTGCTAAGTGAGTTTTTTCTCTTAATAAATTGGTGAGCTGATCACATTATCTCTTTTGTGATGATCATTACCAAAATTATATGCCATAACGGAAAAAACTTGAAAATAATACATTGACTTCAATGTCAATGAAGCAGTCCTCACTAAGTCATAGTTTAATACTGACAACATTTTATTATCACACTTATTCTCCAAGAAGTTCTGGCTACATGGATATATGTTGGCAGAGCACAGGACTGAAATTTAGCATACAGAAAATTACATACCACTTAACATAGAAGGAGGAAGTCGTTCCCCCCAGACCATTGCTCCACTAGGCAGACTGAGCCTGCAGGCAGACAGCACTGCTGGCCCATTTTCAGCTACCAGCACTCCCAGCTCCTTCTCAGAAGAGCAGCTCCCCAGCCAGCCAGCATTACTTTAGTAGGCCCTTCCTTTCCAGGTGCAGGAGTTAATACTTGCTAAATTTTAGGAGGTTCCTGACAGCCCATTTCTCCAGCCTTCTACATCCTTATGAATGGAAACAACTCTTGAGATTATCAAGTTGTACTCCCACTTATTTATCACCTACAAACATGAAGGTAGTGTATTCCATCACCTTCTCTCACTTAGCTGCCTGCAGTCTAAACTGAGATGCTTATTCCGTGTTCTGACCAAACCCTAGAAACTTAGATGGTATAACAAAGTTAGGTACTCATAGTTTATTTGTTGCTTACAGCAGCTTTTGGAAGATGTTGTCTTATGTTTTTTTCTACCTCTTGAAAAGAAATTCTGAGAGTGACATTTCAGTCAAGTACAAAAGCTCAGTTTCTAACTACACTTTTCCTAGTTTCTACTGGCAGCATACTCCTACTGTCATTTGAAATACCAAAGAAGCCATCTGCTCTCACAGTACACGCAAACACAGTAACTGCTTTTTAAAAGTATAAATGAAACAACAGAGATAATAATTGTTCTGCACATTTATAATAATGAGCATAATCTGTCAGATTTTAGGATACTAAGCTAAGACAGAAAAACGCATTACAGTGGAGGGACTGTTCTTGTGTTACATTCCTATTAATGTTAAATGTCATCCTAGTAGGTTTTATTCATTAAATTTAAATTTTCAAAAGTTCATAATTACATTGCACTCTACTCCTTTATAACAAAAACAGTAAGTATTTTAAAAATATACTAATGAACTGATATTTTGAGAAATACACTGGTGGAACAGATAATTTCAACATTTTTTTAGTGAAAGTATCTTGTACTAACAGACAAAGAAGGAAATATTAAGGTCGAGGGCAGCCTGGGCTGCAGTTACCATGAGATTGAGGAGTTCAGGACCTTGCATGGAGGAAGTAGGGCAAAAAGTAGGATTGAAAAACCTATGCTTCAGGAGCTAAAATTTTGGCCTTACTTGGAAAAATCCCGTAAGATCAGAACCTTAAAGGTAGCAGAGTCCAAGAGAACTGGTTAATATTCAAGCATTACTTCATCCAGGATCTGTGGAATTCATTTAACTTCCCAAAAATTTTTTTAGATTCCTCACACTCTAGAATTCAGCTGCATCCTTTATCTACTTTTAAGCATTTATGATTTTTCTGGAGTAGAGCTACTGTGCCAATTTACAGGAACAAACGATCCTTCTATTTCCCTGTGAGATTTTTGTATCTCAAAGTAATATGTCCTCTGACTTATTTTGAACTCTCATACTTTTCTACTATGTTGTCACTGATTTTTCTTTTTTTCAAGTTTCATGAAGAACTATTTACTTTTCCTTGTAGAAACTTAGTTCTTTAAACTCCTTTGTAGCTTTGTTCTCCTGCTAGGTGTTTTAAAGTTTTTTCTTCTCAAAAAAAAAAAAAAAAAAAAAAAAAAAAAAGGAAGAAAGTTTTGGTTTCTAGTTGATAAGCTTTGGTCTATCATCACACAAATTCTAACTTCTTTTTACCTTCTAGCTGTGTACTAATGGCATCCTGCTAAGCTAGTTTTCTGCTGTATTTATTTCAGAAATTGAAGCCATGCTGTCTCTTTTGCTTAGATTGTTATTAGAGTATGTTTTCAGAAATACATTTTGTAATTCTGGCTTACAACAAAATCCCGATTGTGATTCCTTAGCAGACAACCAGCCAGCCTTCAGAAGCTAGCCAGAAGATGAGTAACAGGGGGAAGTAGACAGGCAGCTCTGAGAATGGGAACAGAAGAGGGGGATCCTGAATTGCCTCATTTATTGGCCAGAACAAAATTATATTAAATGCTTATTCAAGGTGCAGCTTTTCCAGCTTGAAAATACCACCCATTGCCAGCCACTTGCAGGTTCCACGAGCCTTTTCAAACTGGAACAGATTGAAGATAGACACTGATACAAGATACTGATAACTTCATCATGATAGTTTAAAATTCTTAGAAAGGAGTCCTGAAACCTATAATCCAGAGTCATGATAGAGAGAGAAGGGGAGAGGAGGAGGGAGGGAGAATCTCAAGCTTGGAAGAAATCATAACTTGCAAGTGTAATGTGCTGTAAAGGTAAAGTTAGTGACAACATCACTGTCTAGAGAAAATTTAATGGGGTGAAGTTTCAAAAGGTGATGAACGGACTGCTGACTCAAAAGAAAATAAGACAAAGATTAATTTTAAATGATATTTGTGCACAAACTAAAGTAATATTAAATGTAGTGATGTTATTACCAAACAATATAAAATAATACACATTTCTGGAGTCAGAAAGTCAACAAATATAATGTGGATACTGAAGCCATGAATCTTTGTCCAAAGATGGTCAATGTCTGTATTAATTTAACCTGAAGATGAGCCCTCCACTGAGACTTACATCAGATATTCAACTGCCCAAAATATTATCTGCAATTGTTGAAAAGATAGAAATATGTAACAGTAGCATTTCTATTCAGTTCACTTTGCCACCATTGTCCCATTGTTGTGGAGAAAGCTAATAGTAACCAGGACTGCAATTAAGCAAAGTAATGCTGGCAGGTCAGCTGGGCTTACCATTACAAGAGATACAGGGAGGTACTGGAGAGAGTCCAGAAAAGGACTACTAAAATGAAGAGGCAGAAACATCTCATCTTCGAGGAAAGACTGAGATAGCTGGGACTGTTTAGCCTAGAGAGGGGAACATAGTGTGGGACTGAGTTGGAGAAAGGCTCTTTCTAGTGGCATCTCCCAGGAGGACACTCCACAACCTCTAGGCAGCTAGCGCCTTTCCACAGTCATCCTCACACTGGAGAAGTATTTATGTTTGGAGGAAAAACATGGAAACATCTTGTGCCCATTATCACTTGAACAGAGCACAATGATGACTGCATTCATTGTTGTTTCCAGAAGTCTATCCAGGGTGGAACTATAGGCAATAATTAGCAGAAATATATCTCAGGAAAAGACAAATTAGTCCATTAATAGTATTAGTAAGAAGGGAAATAGGCAAATTAGTTGAGGCTGTTAGTAGAGTCGTGGAACTATTCCCAGGTGCTATTTCTGACTCAATAAAAGTGTTGTTACCAAACCAAGTCATATTTAAAATCAATGAGAGGGTGATAAAGACTCACAGAAACGTATTTTGAAGGTAATTTCTAATTCATGAAATGAAAATAAAAATAACAGATCAAAGTTTTAAATTCTTATCCATAGTGAGCAGTAACAGTTTGGAAGCTGCAACATAGTTTATTGCATATGTCAGAAATGCAGATCAAATCAAGCATATAAAACACCCATGGAAGAGAGAACACTGTACCTTAGAGAATATACCTTAGAGACAGAGCATTGTTCGCCTAGATGGAAAAAAAAGCAATTGATTAAGCCTACACTATAACTCTCACTTCCCTGAACCAGCTTTTCTAAGATTGACAGCTTTGATTTTCTGTAAAATTCATTTTCAACAGGCATGGCATAACCATCATGGTAACATCTGACAATGAACTATAAGTTCCTGAACATTCATTGCAATGTTTCATGATGTTTGAAACACAGCATAATGACAGACCAATGCTAATCCCCCTAACCAATGCACGGAGGAAAACAATATCAAAAAGAAGAGAAGATGTGAAAAGTAACAAAGCTAAATTCTGATGTGTTTGATGCTGCAACACTATATAGTAGCTCTGATGAAGGATGAGTTGCTACTTTCTGACAATGTGTTCACTGTAAAATAAAGTATACTAGCCCTTTAGAAATGATGCATAGAGATACTGAGCCTTGCTGCACTAATTGGAGTGTGTGGAAATTACCACTACTTCCTGATTTTTTTTTTTTTTTTTTAAAAAAAAGGAAAGTCATACATTTTGCTTTCAAGTATGACACTGCATATGTAAAACATGTTTGAAAAACAAAATAGAAACATATTAAAACTAGAAGGAACTGTATTGATAGATTTATATTTCAGGTATTTCTCTGTATTATTAACTTGAGTTTTACCAGGATGTTATATTCTGTGACAGTGCAATAGTTTTCCATTAGTAGAAAATTAAAGTCTTGCACTACCTAGGCACAGAAGAAATTCAATAAAAAGTTGCTATAACGAAATTCCAATTGTTGAATGGGTGATCTTTTCTGACAGCTTCAGAAGTGCTCTAAAAGTTTATTTATTCCATATGATTGCTAGTGTTGAGTGACAAGTCTTCTGTTTTTGTGCTTTATCAATGCTTGGCTGAACTTTAAAGTTTCAGGATGTTCAGCTCAAGTCTACCTTTGATGCAGTTTTGGATCAGAAACTTTGATGCCTCACTGTTAGCAGACAGCTGTTTCAAAGTGTGTCACTACAGTAAAATTTCACTAGAAAAGCTTATATATTATATATACATATATATTATATATACATATATAAAGCTTATATATTATATATACATATATATATACACATACACACACGTGTATAAGATTTAATATATGTGAATGACTGGCACCAAGAAACTTAACATAGGAATATAAAAAAATATATATGTATACATATGAATCAGAATTTGGAACCTGAGAGATCTCATGGCTTTTCTTTCATAGACTGACTGCCCAGTGATATGAAAAGGTTCAAATAAATAAAGCTCTAATCAGCCTCTGGGGTTGGTTTTATTTTTTCTTTTCCTCTTTTCCTCTTTTTAAAAATTATTTAGTTTCTGAAAACACTGTTCTAAGTAACACGAAGTGTGTAACAGAGATTATCCTGGATACTGTCTCATGAACATAGTGATGCTTAAATGACAGGACCAGACAGCATTTCTGCCAAATTAAAATGTGTACTCACAGAATATACAAAGATGGAAGTTATAATCCAAAATATAGATTGAGAAACAAAGAATTTCCTAAATTAATTGCTATAGTTAATGGTTAAGTAGCTTTTCATTTCCTAGCCAATATCCTCTTATCTATCTTACAGCCACTGCACTCCATCATAAACTAAAAGGAGTTTAATAAATTATGTCTGGACATTTTTAAAGTAGATCTGGAATGGAGCAGATGAATGTACATGTACAGCAGATGTTTTGGAGCAGAAATACTCCATTAAACAAAAAATGGATTCTTCAGAGAGCTGTAATTACTGTAACAGCATAGAGTACAGAATAAAGTATAACAACACAAAGAAATTATTCCTGGCAAAAAACATTATATTAACACTTTTCATACTAGTTAAGATCTTATAAAAACAATTGTTCAGACTAAATGGATAACAGAAATAAAGAAATGTTGTTTTGCAAATAATACAGTATTTAAGATGCAATTATCACATACAACAAAAATGAATGCACATAGTGAATAAGTATTTGGTACAGGTCATGTATTTCAAGTCCAATAAAATAGATCAAATACCAATCATTACAGTTACTACAAAAATAGAGATTCTAAAATAATATACAGTTGTTATTTTAAAATTCACTAATATTTGCAAATGCATACTTCCACAATTCCTTTATTTCCTTTTTTCTCACCCTGAAGAAATTAGTTATGTCATTCTATTTTGTGAGGGAGGGTTATTTAACTTTATGGTCACCTGAAGATTTCCAAAGACCGTCATTCAGACAAGTCTTTATGGACAAAGAGGTTTCTTTGTGTACTTGCTTCACAAGTTGCAAGGTTTAATCTTCACACCATGGTGATCTCCCTGCAGTTGTCTTAAGGTAAATATGCTCCTGATACAATGAATATGAAAAGTTCTTCCTCTGTCACTGTTACCCTCAACCATCTTTTTTAGTATCCACCAAAGGACTAAGTCTTCCCACACACCTTCTGTCTCTCTTACACAAGTATTCAGAAGTCTCACTGCCAATGCTTTCCTGAAACAAAGATTATGCTTCTCTCCTCATTTACAAAAACAGGCTCCATATTGCACTGCTCCATTGCTCTTGGCCATTCTAGTTAACAGAAACTTGTCTCATTGCTTGCAATGCATCTATACAATCATAATGCTTACAAATATTTAATAACATTGTATGACTTGTTTGCTCATCAAAAGTTTCAAAGGAGGATTTAAAATAGCTAGTGAAATGCATTTTTTATTATTTTCCACTGATAAGACTAAATTATCATATTAAAGACTGAATTTTTGTAGAATTTCTTTTACACAAGCATCAGCCTTATAAAATGAGAGATTTTCACTGCTGGTGGCTGGTTAATATGCTCTTTGTCTGAGATAAGACAGAAGAATTTCTAATCCAGCAAACTACAGGTTTAACTTCCATATAAGCAATCCACCTCTCGCTGTTGCTGAAACATACATTAGTTTTATGCTGTGCCAGAACAGCAGTGGGAATTGTTTTTCTGACAGTTTCTAAGAAAAACCTGGCAGTTGATTCTTTACTTGAGCCAGAAAAACAAAAACACATTAAAAATCCTGGAACATATATATCTTTTAGTTATAGCTGGATTTGCTTTTTACATTTCAGAGAATATTTAAGCCAAAGAACAAAACATTAAAAATTTTGTTCGAGTCTGAAGAAAATACATGGTGTGGGAAACATACTATCACAACCTATCTTTGAGGAACATGGCTGTATATTTCCAAACACTTCATAGAATCACAGAATGGCTTGGCTTGGAAGGGACCACAAGGATCGTCAAGATCCAACAGCCCGCCATAGGCAGGGCTCTACATTTAATACTAGACCAAGCTGCCCAGGGCCCCATCCAACCTGGTCTTGAACACCTCCAGGGACGGGCATCCACAACGTCTCTGGGCAGCCTGTTCCAGCACCTCACCACTCTCTTGGTAAAGAACTTCTCCCTGATATCCAACCTAAACCTTCCCTCCTTTAACTTAAAATCTTTTCCCCTTGTCCTGCTGTTATCTACCCTTTCTAAAGAGTTAACTCCCTTCCTGTCTATAGGCTTATTTTATGTACTGAAAGGCTGCAATTAGGTCACCCCACAGCCTTCTCTTCTCCAGGCTGGACAAGCCCATCTCCCTCAGCCTGTCTTCATAGGGGAGGTGCTCCAGCCCTCAACTTCTAATACTTTTGTTTATGTAAAGCCTGTATGTAATTTCTAATGCTGTTTTTAATGTTATTATCTGACTAAGAAAAGTGCAAGAAGTAGATTATGTGTATTTTGGATTAAGGACTAAAGCTAATGAAGGACCACATATTTTATGTAGGCCTAGGACACATAAGCAAGTTTGCTACTAAAAGCAATTTTTCTTATTCAATTTTGAGAAGAGTTTAGTTATCAGAATGTCCAAGTTATTTAAATAGTATCTCATAGAAACCTGAAAGTAATTTTTATTGTTATGATGTATGATATTACTGGCAATGTTAGCATGTTTATAATATGCTAAAGACAGCTAAAGTATCTAATATACTGATAATATTAAAATGCTATTTTTCATGCTTTCTCTGGAGAATTATATTAGCCTTTTTAAATGGTTTGGTTTAGTATGGATTGTCAGTTTTGGATAGCTGACAGCTCTGAAATAAGAGAGCAAACAAGTATTAATATTAAAACAAGCTGGGAAGATAGAAAGGAAAATAAGTGCTTTGAATACACTGAACTGAAATGAAAAGAACTTGTTGAGACCCAACTCCATGTCTACTTAGGAAACAGAACTATATCCTATACTTACATATCTAAGTCTCTTTGCATAGAACTGGGACTTTTTTGGAGTTAAGGATGTGCTAAAGCACTTTGCTGAACTGAGGCCTAGAGAAGCAAACACTTATTTCCCGAGCAACTCTATGCAATTAAATGGAGATGACACCTGCTGGGTGGAATGAATGATAGTAAGCCTGATCCCATTTGTCCTTCACCTTCCTTCTTTTATCCACAGTTTACTGTTCTGGGAACAGATGTCACCTCAGGTAGACTATTATATGATTTAACAAATTCATTTTACAGTCTTACAATCCAGTCTGTTCCACTTCCGTTCCCTGATGGCTTCTTCCAGACAGTCATTCTTTCACGTTGCCAATAACCTTGATCTACTCATGTCTACCACTGTCCCCATAAATCAATATATCAGCCAATTTCTCAAGACCACGTAAAAAATGGGAAGTAGTTTTTTTCCTCTTCACTCAATAGCTATTCCTCCTCCAGTTGTTAGTATTGCCTTCCAGTGCTGTGCCAGACTGGAAAGACCCTGGAGCCATATATGTCAAGACTTAGCAGGGCTGTGACAAAAAAAAAAACCCAGGCTAAGTTCTTCAGTTCAACAGCTATACCGGAAAGAGGATAGTGAAGACAACATCCTTGAATCAGAAAAAACAAAAAAACAAACAAAAAAAAAAAAACACAAACCTGAGGGAACAGAGACGTACAATGAGAAAAGTTGTTAAACTAACCAAGAAGCAGCCCAGGATGAGCCAGAATAAAGAAAATGTCATGGAAAGCACTAGAAGACATTTCCAGCCACCTGAGGCTGAAAGGAACAACAAACAGCAAAAGCAGATATGGTTAAAAGAGAAGGAGTTCTGAAAGGAAAAAAAGAAATGAAGACAGGAACCCAAAAAGGAAATTGTATTTTCAAAGGGTGTTAGGGTTGTTTGTTTGTTGTTGTTGCTTTGTTTTCCTTCTGAAGGATAATTGAAATACTTCCAGTAAATACAGGTGGATTACAGATTTTTCTATGCCATCTACTTGATTCTTATAAATAAGATTCATCAGAGCACGTATGTAAGCCCTTTACAAAAGCAGCAGAGGAAAAGGTAGCTTCTGCTGAACTACACATGCTGAGAGGCGTACATGCCTTGTTCTAACTTGTAATCTAACTCATACCTCAACAAGAACTGAAGAAAACCTCTTCTCAAGGTTGAGAAGGTTCCCTGTTATTTAGGAAAATTTAACTTCCCACTCAAAGGTTAACATTACCCAAGCTCAGGCTGCTGTGGGGAGCACTTAAAGCAAATCTGCATTAAAGAGATCACATTCATGTAAAAAACATACAATAAAAGTAAGAAAACCCAGACCATTCTTAATTTAAACCTATAGAGTTAAGTTACAATTCCCTCTTTTTGTCTCTTCTATAAGGACTGCTTGTAAAAAATGCTCCAGAAGTAATGCCTCTTCTTATATGTATGTTAATTCATGATTTCAGAAATGGGTGTTGGTAGTATGGCAGTAAAGGAAGAACCACCCATCCAATATACTATTAGATTGTGCTGCCACGTGACTGCCGACAGCACAAGGGCAGTCTCACAAAATGACAAAGTTGTGGCATTGAATTCCTTCATACAGAAAAAAATTTCATGCCCTGATGCTGGCTGAGTGTTTATAGAGCCAAACCAGTAAATGTGAGCACAGTGAGGCAGTGGGTGCATTTCAGCGTGACAACAGTGGTGTAAAATACCACTGAATGTTCCAAATTATGCATACAGAAAGTGTGTCACATTTTCTGCGGCATTTTTTTTTTTATGAGCATTTCATGCAGGTTTTTGTTCATCATCTGCAAAAATGCACATCTTGCAGTGCTAACTACATTGAAAAATTGTTTTGTATTTGAGAAATTGCTCTATCAGTGAAATTGTATTCTTTACATGTTGTAATTTCCATGAAAATAAATAAGAGGCATTACTTTTGGAGCAAATCACACAAATGTAAATCTTGTCAGGGCAATCACAATACTGTTGTTGCATACCTGATTTGTCTGCGTTTCACAGTGCAATCATAATAGACTATAAATGTCAGCAAAGAGTTGCTGCAAATCCTTATCACATATATGGAGTTAAATCCAGTTGATGTCCAGTCATGAGTGGTGTCCCTCAGGGCTCTGTACTGGGGCTGCTTTTACTTAACATCTTTATTAATGATCTTGATGAGGGGATGGATTGCACTCTCAGTAAGTGTGCAGATGACACCAAATCAGGAGGGAGCGTTGATCTACCAGAGGGAAGAAAGACTCTACAGATGGACCTGGATAGACTGGATCGATGGGCTGAGATTAACTCTATGAGTTTCAATAGGCGAAGTGTTAGGTCCTTCATTTTGGTCACAACAAAGGCAACCCCCAGGCATCCCTACATACTTGGGGAGAAGTGGCTGAAAAGTTGCCTGTTGGAAAGGGACCTTGGTGTACTGATGTGATGGACAGTCAGCAGAGTATGAGCCAGCAGTGTGCCCAGGCGGCCAAAACGACCAATGGCACCCTGGCTTGTATCAGGAATGTTGTGGTGAGCAGGACAAAGAAGTCATCCTGCTCCTGTGCTTGGCACTGGTGAGGCCTCATCTTGAGTACTATGTTCAGTTTTGGGCACCTCAATACAGAAAGGACACTGAGGTGCTGGAGCAGGTCCAAAGAAGAGCAACAGAGCTTGTGAAGGGCTTGGAGAATATGCCCTATGAGGAGCAACTAAAAGAACTGGGGACATTTAGTCTGGGGAAAAGGAGGCTGTGGGAAGACCTTCCAAAATCTGAAACATGCTTACAGCAAGAGCGGGGTTGATCTCTTCTCACTGATGACAGGATGAGGGGAAAAGGCTCCCAGTTGCACCAGGGTAAATTTAGGCTGGTATCAGGAAGCATTTCTTTACTGAAAGGATTGTTAAGCGCAGGCTCCCCCGGGAGGTGATTGAGCCACCATCCCTAGATGTGTTTAAAAACCATTTGGATGTGGTTTTCAGGGACATGATTTAGCAGAGGGTTGTTAGTTAGGGTAGTATGGTTATATTGTGGTTGGACTTGATTTTTAAAGGTCTTTTCCAGCCTGGGCTATTCTATGATTATATATACATACATATACATACACATACATACACACATATATATATATACACATACATATACATATATATATACACACATACACACATATGTATACACACACATATATACATATTTTTTTCAAGTAATATATTTTGAAATATATTTTGAAAAGTTTTAAAAAGATAATTCAACTTTGAAATCTACATTTTTTCAATTTAAGCTATTTTAGGACCCATTAAACTGTTAAAAAATAAACTGTTAATTAGAACTTATTTTTGTCAGAGAACAAAGCATCAGTCAGATTTACTGCAGATAGTAATTAATAGTGACTGTGCTGCATAATACCCAGTTAATAAATTCTATGCCCTATACACCAGTTTGGAATTTAATTTATCATGTTCCAAGGTTAAAAAAAGACAGTGGAAACATGCAAACCTAGAATAATTTACTACACCATTTGTCTGAAGTGTCATAGGCAAGACTTCTGGCTTTATGTTTTCATTTATAAATATTAATTGCACATAATTTGCATTCTTAACTCTTGCAAGAATGCTACAGAACAAGCACTGCTGGAAAACCTTAGCAATGGCTCATATGAATGGCTACAAGCAGTTAACAGTTGCTACCTGCTGGATCATATCAGTACTTCTGAGGACAGCCACTGCAATGGATAACCATTTAAAAGACTAATACTGGAACTTTAGAACAAGTCACTTAGCCACAGAAAGCGTATGTTGACATTGTCACTTCACTGCTTAAAAATGAAAAAAATAAAATAAAAAAGACGTAAATTCTGGAACACCCTAACACTGTTCTGAACTTGCCCCAACACATTTATAAAATACACTTTATTTTTCCTTTTAAAATTATGTTTTAGAAGTAGAACTCTTTAGAAAATATGGAACTGGAATTGCAAAGAATCTTTAGTCCTGTAATAAAAAGCGTCATCTCTTTCATGATTCATTTAAGATTTTGAAGCTTTTGTGGTTCAACTGTTATAGAGCAGATAGAGTGATATAAATATCTGATTACTGCATGTCAAGTGGTGAGACATAAATAGTTGAAAAACAAGTGCATATTCTCTTAAAAATTTGATAAAATTGGTAAAGATTAAGAAAATTCCTTCAGCAATTCCTTGCTGCTGCATTTTTAAAAGAAGTCCAGAAATAGTATCAAAGTTCCATTTGCAAAAAAATAAAAATAAAAATAAAAAAAAATTAATCCACTTGAAGTTCAACTATTCCATTCAGTTAAAACTCATTCTTTTAAGAATTCAGAATAAGTTAATACAGAATAAAGCATTTCCGATATTAAATGCCTATTCCCATCAATCTTGATAGCAAATTACTCTTAAAGCTGCCCTGTTTATAATCTGATCTTTCAGTTTTCCATTCACAGGTTTATGAAAAGCAGCCAACACGTTCACATAACAAATTCACTGCAGTCTTGTACTTGCCCATTTTGTAAGTATCTAAAGATTCAAGTATGGTAGTGATTAAAGCTGTACATTGGAGAACAACACAGTTTACTAAAGATACAAATAAAATGAAAGAGTTTGCACCCCTTTGCACAATTCTAATCTTCTATTACAAGACACTACTGATTAACATTTAGAAAAATAAAATGACTTAAAGTAAAAAAAAAAGTAGTAGTGTATAACTTACTGAAAACATCTCTTAAAGGAAACTCCACTCTGGTAACTGGTAAGTTTGATTATTCATTCCCTCCCTCCTTTCTCTCCCCTATTTTTTCCTTTGAAGAAACGTTTCTCTGATTAATTCTATCAGAGAGGAACAGATGAGTAAAATGTTAGTAGCTGTTATATAAAAGAAAATATAGCTTTGAAAGCACAAGTAAGTGTTCTGCTGATATATCTGAATACTGTTAATTGACAAGCTAAATTAATCCTCAAAATACATAATATTTGATGCAGCTCATAATTTTATGCTTATCTTAGTATTTCAAAGTTCACTAACAGGAATAAAAAAAACTGAAACTGTTTCTTAGTCATGTACAATACCCTTTAAGGAAGTTAACAGCCTTTGAACATTAGATTCAGAAGACCAACTCCAAAGTTTGTGCAACGTTTGCAGCAGGATCAATAGCAACAAAGATGACTCAACCATTTTTATACAGAGATATGAAAGTTAACATCCTGGATTTTCCCTCTTGTTGATATTGGATAAGCATTAAGGAGTAATAATAAAACATTTTGCTTTATTTTTGCTTATCTGAACTAATATTAAGGTTGTCAAAAGGGAGAAAATCCTCAAAATTGAGATATTCTGAAAAAAAGAAAATTGCAGAAGATGAACTAGTGGATATTTTCTCCGACAGAGAGAAAAATACTACTAATTATGGAAAAATATTTAGTATCAAAATCCATTTATCACTAACTTATTTCTAGTCCACCTGCAGTTAGATGGCATTTTTCTGCTACCTGGACTTCTGCCTCTGTACTTATGTGGAACCATTTAATTACTGATAGAACAGAACACTGATAAACTGAACTCAAGTTATCCTCTTGTTGAAACCTGAGAGAAGCAACCTAGCAAATGCTCTCAATGTCTTGCCTACCTGTTCTGGATGCCTTTAAGAACAAACTTCTTAAAGCAAGATAGACTGTTATTTTCTCTGAAAGCAGTCTTTTTGCTATAAACGGAGCTATGTTCCTTCTTCCGGGGTCCTATGCTTTGTAGGATCATGTAAATTGTGGGAGATTCAGACCAAATTCCTTTCACAAGGAAGAACAAAATGTAAACCTCACTTAACGTGCCCTAGCAAAATAGCGGTAGGCTATTTCTGCAAAGGAAGAAAATTAAAAAATAGTCTCACTTCCTTAACTTACACCCCCCAAAAATTATTCAGAATTCATTGACAAGGAAGAGACTGAGAAGAAGCATAACTGACTGTCTTGAATTGTTTCTTGTCAGTCAAACCAAAGGACTTCTTCCTTTGAAATGCACAGATTCTAGAATCTCAATTCTGTTTCTTCCCAGGTAAACAAAGCTGAGTTTCAGCAACAAATTCAGAAGACTATATCTTGCCTGGGTTTTGGCATTTCATTTGCTTGGTAACGAAAGTCCAGGGAATCAGGCCTGCCTTTACGAAATGACATCATACTGAAGAGGACAGACCCAACTATCCACTCAGCACTTTCAGCTGGCCACAATTGGACAATCCACTTAGTTTTTTCCATTTCTTATGAAGACTGCTTGGTTTGATCCTAATCTTAACTTCTATTCACACATTCTAGAGCAGACTCAATTTTTGAGATTCTGCCTAAAATGACACCATTGAAATTTAGGTCTCTTTCTGAGTCCCATCACATTTTCCATCACCTTACTTTTTGTCTTCTTATTTCTAAGTGTTTCAGAATAGCACAGTAAACATCTTCCAACTCCACAGGCTGCTCAGGTTAAAAAGACTGCTGACAGTTCAATACCAGGACCCATAAAATCATATATGTCCAATTTACCTAAGTATTTCCTGATCTGATCCTGTTGCACCAAGGTTACATCTTCCTTGCTACACCCTTTCTCCATGGTCTCCAAGACCTAGAATTCCTGAAGGCTAGTTTTCCCAGTAAAGACTGGGGTAAAAAAGACATGCAATATTTCAGATTTTTCTATGTGCCATGTAAAAAAGTGCACAATATGCAATCCATAATGCATAGGAAACGGCCTGTTTCCCACCCACAGGTTCTCTATATCTCCCAAACTTCGGGAGGATAGGATTTTTTATTCTGTTGTAAACCAGTTTCCATCCTGTATTTTTAAAACCACCTCTAAATCTAAAATACATCTAACATTCTTGCCTGACTTTCTGGAAACGGGGACCTGGTCACTATTGACTGTAAGTGATTCAACTTTTGTACAGATACTTTCTAGACATATATTTTATGTCCAGATATTGCTAATGTTTGCAGGCACGAAATCTAAATACATCAGGAAGTATCTTTCAAACTATCTCCCTACATTTGTATTTCATTGTTCAAGAAATATCCTTATCACAACAAAGGAATTCAGTGTAATTGCATGTCCTCACCACTAACAGAATACCCTTCAATGCATTCTGTTTAAAACAAGCCTCATAAGATCAATCCCCACCACGCACGTGGTAACCTTCTTCCTAGATAGTTACGCATCTGTTTGTGATCTGAAACACATCCAAAATGACAAAAGTGCACTGTAAGATGTTAAACAAATCAACTATCTTATTTTTGTCATGTCACAAATGTTTTGGAAAGGGATAGGAAAAAATTGTATGGGCATATATATCCCATAAGGAAGATGATAAATCCCGTGAGAAAAACACAAAAAGAAGAAATCATACTTTTTCAGGCTATAAGACAAATATAATTCTTTCAAACTGTGGAATTTATATATCATGTTTCACATTCTTATTAGACAGAAGCAGAAAAAACCTGCTTCTGCAAAACCACATCTTTTTCTGCCTTCTGTAATCAAAGTATCTCTTCCTAGCTTCATCAATAATGACAATACCAGTTCCTATCTAATAGCTTCTAAAATGGAAAATCAGGATTCTTAGGATTCTTAGTTACAGGTTCCTCAAGTCTCAAAAAAAAATTCTTTTTAGATTACATATTTTAATTATGTGGTTTTATCCTCACTCTGGAGCTGCATTCACCAACTAGGATGCACAACCAAGACAACACCAACACTATTTATCAGTGAAAGCTCGCCAGAGTCTACTGCTGTAACTATATGATGCAAGAAAGCACAGCAAGACAGCAGAACAGGAGGTTCCAAACCACAGTGAGCAAGCATTCACTCAGACACAGTAGTATGGTTGTAGAAATAAGACTAAAACAAAGAACCACTTATCTTTAGAAGGCCTGGAAGGTCCTCAGAGGAGCAGGAATCATCAGAAAAAAAATCTGTTCCCACCATTGCCAATCTTTAAATGAGATGGATCCTGGTTCCACCCTTTCTGGTCACACATATGCACCTGAGCTAACATGGGTTGGCCCTGCCTTCCCACCAGGTGCTCAATCACTGCTTCAAGCTGTGACTTAGCATTTCCACTACAAACTACAATCCACTACCTGTAGTGGATTGCTTGTGTCTTTCTTTTTAACTAATACTGGAGACCTCTGCCATTGAAGAATGCACTTAACTAAAAAAAGTAATCTTTCAGCAGTGTTTAGAGGTGACTGCCTTGATCTGTTGATGCTTTTAGTTCTGCCAAGTTAGAGCTGAAGACCAGTAAGCCAATGCAAATAAAACTGCCTTTGACTTTAACGGAGCCTCACTTTGTTAATTCTTGGGGGGGAAGACCCATACAATTTGATTAAGGTATTAGGACTGTTACATTCATCCCCAGTTGCGGCTTTAATTTAATATTGCATTTAATAAAATATAAGGTTTTGTATTCTTATTGTTGACATAAAGAGTTTCAAATGAATCCCATTCCCTTTAAATTTCCTCCCATATACATATCACTCAATTCTATATATTATTCAAATATTTCATTTATTTTTGTGCAGCCTGTATATAGTTTGTTTCTATAGATGATACAAGTGCATCAACTACTCTGGCTTTTTACAGTAGCATGTTTTTAAACCCCATCTTTTTCTTTTTATACCATTACATGCTCTCACTGAAGTTACTGATTTCATTCAGATTAAGGAGGCAGATTTTTTTGGCTTACCATCCCATTGCAGCAGTGAAGTAGCAGTTCTGAAGAGGTACAAAATATAGCAAACGTTGCAGTTATCCTCATAGCTACATCTGCATGTAAATGAGGCATTTGCTGAAACTGAACTCAAATTCAGTGCTATTTGTTCTAACTTCCATGCCTAGCAACTGGCAAAGTGTGCAAGAGGTTACTGCTTTTAAGCCAGATCACTAAAGAGAGCCTTAGAGGCTCCTGCATAATTTCTGCATTTGACCTCAGTCTGCTGTTTCATAAGATCACTGCCAAAATTTGAGCAAAATGAGCAGAAAAATTTGTTAACAACAGGAAAATGAATTTAGGTTTCTTGAGGTAAACAAAATAAGGTGAAATAGCAAGGACTGAAAACTTGCTGCTGTGGTAGCCATTTACAACTTAGCACTGATATTTCTTTACAAACACTTCTGTTTGAAAAAAAAAAGGTGAAATATAAAAACACCTGGAAATCAACAAATTATTGGCAAGGTACTAAACAGAACAGCCTCCAGGAATTTAAATAAGAGGTGATAAGGACATCAGCTGTTCCTATTCTGAGTTTCTCAAACATGGTTATGGGGTTGGGGTTTTTTTTGTTGTTTTTTGGGGTTTTTTTTGTTTGTTTTGTTTTTTTTGTTTTTTGTTTTTTTTTTTTCATTTTTCTAAAGCCTTTCAAGCACATAACATAGTGAGTTTCAATGAGATGGAACCTACTGTTGTTCCAGGTTGTGCTTCTTTTTTTCTCTAGCACATGGTCAGTATTTTCTTGTTTTTACAAAATGTACAGTGCCCACTCATTTTCTATGAAAAAGGTAACATTTATCTTGCTTTGCTGTTGTGCCAAAAAGCCCCTGGTGAAAAAGAAATTAGTGTATATACAGGTGCAGCATTAGAGGAAAAAAAACAACTCAAGCAATGTGCAAGTGTATTTTGAATGTTAATGAACTGATTTGTTTGTTTTTGTCAAGACTTCTATATGACTACTGTTGTAATTCTAACAAGCAACTACAGAGAAAAAACTTTGTTTCCTTTTGTTTTGCAAAACATGTGGGTCCAGATGAAAACCAGTGACTTTTTGGTTTAACAGCAAAGCAAGGGAAACATTACCCTCATAGTTGAAAAAATTAATGGACACTGTTCATGTGTCAGATCATGTGACAGATTACAATGTAAGACGCAGCTGATGTACATAAGATGCTATTTGTTTCTACTTTTTTTCTGTTTAGGCAACACTAATTTGGGTTTTCTAACTCTCCTATCTCAGTTTTCTTGTTTTTTATGGTAGGAAAGAATGTGCTACTGCTTGCTACAAGGATGCTTTAGCGTAAGAAGAAACTAGGTGCTGATAAAGCATAGAATCATAGAAACATTTGAGTTGGAACAGACCCTTGAAGTTCATCTGCCAACTCTCTTGTGACGAACAGGGACCCCTACGGTTCAGTTAGGATGCTCAGAGCCCTGTCCAGCCTGACTTGAATGTCACCAAGGTCAAGGCATTCACCACCTCTCTGGTCAGCCTGTTCCAGTGTTTCACTATACTTACTGTAATTTCTTTTTCCCCTTATATCCAACCTAAATCTCCCCTTTTAATATATGAATCCATTTTTCCCTGTCCTATCATAACAGGCCCTGTGAAAGAGTGATCCCTTCTCTTTAGTATGACTTAGAGGGGACTGCAACAAAGAATATTCACAGTTACAAAGGACTAGCTTTGGAGGGTAGAATCACAGAGTTTGGCTTCCTATAAACTATTTTCCAAGTTACTTGCAGTAAATTTGCAGCCTGCCTTGCATTTTTATGCAAGACTAAAGAATACTCTTCACTTCAGTCTAATATTGTGGTCTTATAAATAGCCTTGGCCTATACTAAATGATCTGTTTAAGTACAGTCTTTAGTATGAGAACGTTTGAGGACCTTATCTTTAAATATAAGAACATTATTTTGAGACTCAAAAATTTTTCCAAAACAGTTTGTTATAATGATGGGATTTATCTCATGTAATCCTAGAAATCTATGTTCTGAACTCGTTACACTAGTTTTTCTTTTGTCAATTATAAGAATAGGGACACTGAAGGCATAAAATATCTGATTTGTATTAGTCAAGAGAAATGTACTTTAGCATGTCTATAGAAGTCTTCAGTACAAAAAAAGTTTCAAAAACTGTATCTAATCCAGACAATTTGATTTTCATCAGATGAAACCGTGCATTGAACTAAACATGGTATCAGAGGAAGTAGATGCTGGAAAACAGCAGACTGGCCAGCATCCTGCACAGCCTCAGATTCCTCTGTTTTCCAGTCCCAGTTACCAGCATTGCAGCCTTACTCCTACTCCATAATTGTGATAGTATAAAACCTATAGAAAGCCTTCCCAACAGCTGGAAGTAGAAGAGGAAGGGGAAACAGGGAAAAAGTGACCAGCTACTTTCACTCAAGGTGTGGAGCCATTTCTAAGAAAAAAAGAAAGGTCAAGAGAATAGAAAAGGGAAAAGGGAAGAGAAGATGAAAGTTGCTTTCTTAAACCATCCTTTATTACTTGTCTTTTCAATCTCCCTCAGGTTCTTGAGCTCCACTATTTTATAGTCACTCTGGCTAAAGCTACCACTGATTATTACATCCTCACCCTGTCTGTAAACAGCATATTCACTGTAATTAATCCCTTAATTGTCCCATCCAAAATTTCTGTCTAGTTATCTTTGACATCCTCCAAAAATCATCTAGTTTGCTTGTGTTTCCCCTCCAAAGGACACCTGGGAGAACACTGCACCCTATTAGAACCAGGACTTCCCTGAGTTGTATAAAAAACACTTCATCTGATATTTTAATCCTGATCGAGTGACCAGAAAAAACTTGCAACACAGTGTCAACATTCATATCTTGCCTCAGAAATTAAGTAGATTTTATTCAGTAAAAGGTACAGCACTAATAATTCCAAGCTAATGATCTCAGAATTACCAAAGGTTTGATGTGATCTAGATGACATACAAGACTGCATAGCAGGAAACCTGGATTCTGTGGCCAGTTCTCCAATCTGCTTGCTGTTCGACCTTGAGAAGTTTTTTATGTACCTTATAATTCATAATGAGAGAAAAATAAACATCCTCTCTTTGCTCTCAATATAAAAGCAAAGAGATGAATGCCAATACTGGCATTCAGTAAATCTCACTTACTCCATTTGTTTGAGTATCATGTTGGAGCAGTAGTCTTATTGAAAATTTAAAGGACTTGTGTTCAGATAATATTTTAAAAGTTTGATTTCTAAGAATACATTCTGTTCCTACTAAGCTTAAAGTGAGTACAAATTGTTTTCAAATTTGTGTTCCTGAATTCTCTCTAGTAAATATGCTTGCAACTTTACAGACCATAAAACTCCTTGCTGATAAATTAGCAGGATAATGGAATGGTACAGGAAAAATATTTTCTTTTAAAACAGTCCCGTAGACAAGCAAATATAGGTTTTATTCCTCTATAGGTGACAAACTTAACAAATGTCAGCTCATTAAAGAGTGGAATAATACCTATGGAAATTATATTTTTCATTGTGCTATTTTCACATGAAAATATGCATTTGAAAATGAATGCAGGGATTTTCTATATATCATCTTGTTTATATAACATGATTTTCATTATGAATCCATATAAACAACAAGGGCTACACAATGCATTAACAAAGCAAGTAGTAGTCGCATTTCAGCAGTGTAGCAACAAGAAATGCCATAATTCCACTTAGTCTGTGAAAAAGAATTTGAAAAAAAAAACACTTAGTCTATGGCAAACAGTTGAAAGATATTGTGATGACTAAAGTCCAAAAGAAAAACAATATACTATTCCATGTTATTTTACTGAAAACCAATATTTGAAGGAGTTTCTGGCAGCCAAGTATTAGTACTTCAGAACATTGACACTTCATTTTGTTTTATCGAGTTTTTACACTTTTGTACACCCACCAGGTTTTTCTTACTTCTGATGGGTTTAAAGTGAATGACAGATCAGAAACAAAATAATATAATATAATAATATAATAATAATAGCAGTTTGCTTTCTCAATCCAAAATTCTATCTGAACTTAATCCAGTAACTCTTGTAACTGGTAACTTGTAACAAATTTACTTCATACACAGAACATGTAAGAAAAGTCTGCAAACATTAGATGACTGAATAGCTTGTTATTTGCACAAGATTGTGAAAATATTTTGAAGGATTCCTCTTTAATTTATACAGTAGTAGCAGTCATTGTCATGAGGGCATAATTAGTTTATTGTCAAGAAAGGTTTCCCCTGAAACATTGCCAGATTTATAATGTCTTAACTTTCTCAACAAAGTAAATTACAAAAAAAGTATGTTTGTATCAAGATGCCAGCTATAATGTTAACTTTTTGTGAAAATCTGAAGGTAGAATTTAGTGTTTTACTACATTCTGTTTTAGCTTTGAAAGTCTTCTTATTGAGAGCATTTAGAAACACTACACAATGTCTGCAAATTTTCCTCTAGGTCTGTAGTGATTTAGCTCTGTAAGGAATATTTTTATCATCTGGATAAATGTTATAAAAAAAAAGTTATCTCCCTAGGATATTGAGAATTTGTCTCTTCTGATTCCTTTATAGCTTTTTATTTTGGTTTCTTGATGATCTGAATTACATTAAGCAGATGATTTTTTAATACTCTATGAATTGTGGGCTGTAGGTTTGTGCTCAGCCATATCCCTTAGTTTAATTAGGTTTATTTGTACATGCTACAAGGACTTTGCAAAATTCTGGAAAAAGAATGGGTAAAATCAGAGGACATTCACTCAGCTGTTAAGCTGTCAGTCCATCATAACTTGAATATTGATTTTGGGGGGGGGTTGGTGACATTCCCTAGGTGTACATGTCAAGTTTGTTGACAGCAAATTCTATACTTAATTGAATGTGATGTCTGTATGTGAAGTGATGAAGTATGTCAGTGATGTATATGCTCTTCCTCTTCTTCCCTCTAGCACTTTCCAATATATTCAATGGCTTGTTATAATATTCCAGACTGTTTTGACAAAGCTGCCTTCATTTTATTTCTTTTTTCATAAATCGAAAAGCTGGGTCTTATCTCATGACATTTTAGCACAGGTACATCTTAACTGGATTGTGAGACAACAAACAAGTTTTACCCTTCTAAGCACTCATTTACTCCTCCTGAGTGTTTATGTCAGGGATAAAGGTGAACTAATAGGTAGCAATTCATATTATAGCTTTAGGCAGTCTTAATAAAGGCTTTGCACGTTCCGCAGTTCATTCACTGTGAAATTAATAATCTTATCCCACTCTTACTCAGTGCACCAATATTAAGCTAACTAAACAAAATATGTTCAGATCTCAGGTGGCTTAAAATTTATAAGAAATACATACCTTCTTCAGTATTTCTAAACCACAGATAATTGTCTTAGTACCCATAGCACACTTATAAAACCTACAACAGATACATAGAGCACAGTAATACTATTTGGTAGAGCAAATTCTCAGCTACGAAACACTATTTTTGAACATAGTCAGGACCACTGGTTGTGCATTTTCACCAGCAGTGAACAAGAGCCTGCATACCATACTCAGAAACATCTATACCAGAGCAGATGACCCTGTCACTGTTATCACAGCTGAAATGCATTGCTCATTACCTCACTGTGCTCACATCCACTGCTTAGTCTCTGTGAACATTCAGAAAGCACTGATGAATGTCAATGGATGCAATTTTTTTCCACATGGGGGAATTAAGTTATATACCTTTACTTCATACACACTTTCATGTCAGATGCCATTTTGATAGAGTGCCCCCTCTGCTGCTACGTCACCCAGCAGCAAACTGGAACAGAACTTTGGAGAGTTGGTTCAGGCTGTACCATTGGCATCCACCTCTGACAACATGGGCCAACATAATAAATTAAGAGGCATTACTTTTGGGGCAGCCCTCATAGGCGGATCAGGGAATTCAAAGTAGGAAATCATATTTATCTGGAGATCCAGTAGGCAGGTAAAGTGCATTTGTTAGAACACTAATTCACACCATTTCATGAGCCAGGGAAATATATCTTTTCCAACAGAGAACCACATACAGTGGGAACTAACTGACCAGTAATGGAGATTAAAAATAAAAAAAAAGTTTCCAGCAGGCTGAGCATTGAAAAGACTGCTGCATTTGTACTGAATCCACAACACACTCTTGTCCACAGGTAACAGGAGTCTGCTTCCAGCATGTCAGGTACAAACAGAAGCCAGTGAGGTTAGGAAACGGAAGAGAATAAAATAACTTCTCTAATTTAACAATAGAATTATATAAGGTAATGGATACATCAGCTTAACGACATGAACTTCTGATCCATGAAAAAGTTTATTCTCTAGCAGCAAATTAACATGTCCATGAGAGTCTTAAATTAAGATTTTGTTAATACATCCAAACAGAGAAGGATTTTTTTTCCAAAACCAGGGAAGAGTCAGCCTGTTGCTACACCTAGCCAAAATGTTCATTAACAGGAATCTGACTTTTGAACCCCTGCAAAGTTAGCTATCACCATCTTGCTCTAAGCGTCCTTTCAAATTTTGGTCTTTCAGCAAAGAAAGCTTTAGTCAGATCCTTTATGGTAATATGTTTTCCTTTCTCTGCCTCTGTCTACACTAAAGCATTAGAATTGTTAACCAAGCTCTTCATAAACATGTGAATTTACCTTTCTGTGGGAAAAAAAATAATAATAATAATAATAATGCAGTGAAAATAAAACGACATCAAGACACCACCTGATCCAAAACTGGAAAACCATAATTTATCATAGATTTGTTGGTTGAATCTGACAGACAATAACACTGGCTGTAAATTTCAGTGATAGAGACTGTGCTAACTATCTGAAGAAAAAAGGCTGTATAAAAGAAAGGAGGAGATAGTGATTTTACTAAGTTTCATATTAGGAATCCAAACAAGCTTTTGAAAATCTTACTGCCTTAAAGACAGTTTGACATTTAAAAATTGAAGTCCTTTACAAAGTCACATCTTTTCTGATGTGTTTAAGTACTTTATGTGTTCAGTAAATGTCATAATGCCATTAATTCTCTTCGCAGAGACAAGCAATTTTATTCTGTTATCGAGGTGTACTGCAACTAGTGGAGTGTCGGTCTGAAAATACAGGTACTGAAAATTGGTCACTGGGAGTTGGGATTCAGTGAATTTTGGTACCTCAAGCACTTGAGCAGATAAAAACAAAATTTTCATGTTAGTCAAACCAAAGTTTTCTTTTTTACTAAGTCAGTGCCATTTAGAAACATGTATTTTGTAGTTGGAAAGTACCCTTTTTCTCCTAATAATTATATGTGAACATTTTTATGTCATCACACTGCTTTTCCACGACTCAACCCAGGAGGTTGCTAAGCAACCTTCTCCAATCCAGGGAAAGCACAGGCAGCCTTAGCAGAAGATACATGTGGGTCACCCTAATACTAAGAAAAAATTATCTGAGTATTCTAAGAGCTTCCATTGTTTTTACAATCCTTTTAACCAAACATCAGTAATTTACTCTTGCTAAACCAAGAGGCATTTGAGAAATTGCTGCAGGCACATTTTTTCAACTTCAGGGAAAGTAAATGAGTAAATACTACTTCATACCTTTTTATTGCACTACTGTAGTCTTGTAGTATTTATGTTGTGGGTTGTTAAGGTATTTTGAGAGGTTTTGCACATTAAGTAATGGCTAAGCGAGGGTGTAACTAAATGCTGCCTCTTGCATGATAAGTGAAAATATGTGAGCAGACAAGGGGACGGTCAGTGCTGACTAGGGGACAGCTAGCACTTGGATACCTCTGTGCTTGGCCCTGCTTGGTGTCATCAGTGCTGCCTGGACAAGGAGAGGTTGTCCACAGGCAACGTATCTCCCAGAGCACAAGGCAACTTGGCACAGGTTTTCTGCTTACAGATATCCTCCAAAAGGAGTTTCTCTTTTGCAGTGCTAGCATCAGTGCAATGAGATTTGGTATAGGACAAGGTTAGTCTAAGGCCCCATTTTAACATCTGTTCTGGTCTGTTTTCAAGTCCTGTCACAAATATGGCTAACGCATCTTCACATCTTGAGCCATGTGCATGGCTCATGCTCTGAGAACCAGAGAAATATGATTGGAGGCTGAAGGCATAAAATGAATACACACACTAGTATCTCACCCATTCCCAGATCTGGAGGTGGGTTTTATCCAGGTTCTGTGCTTTAAAGTAGAGCAACCTACAAACAGAAGATATGATAATACCTCAAGATCCCTTTGTGAGCTCTTTGTAATGTATGGTGCACCAGTAGGCCACTGTGAGGACAACCTGTCTAGATGGTATGCCAGTTTGGATGGTGGGTTTCCTAGCTCAATTAACACTTAAGTAGTTAGACACTAAAAAGGAGAACCTTGGTGGGTAATGGATTGGTTTGCAGTTATACAATAGCGTGAAAGTAAAAAACAGTGGAAACACAATGCAGCTGACATGAATGAATGACAGATAAATCAGATTTTGAAGAAGTGTCCATACTACAGAAGAGATATTTGAAATTTCAAATGAAAGCATTTCTGCTGTTTTTTGATCCTAACATGTACATGTATTGTGTGTATACAGGATTACATCGTGAACTTATCCTCTTTAAGGAAGAAAGCAACACACCCAAAATTCTGACAATAGGAACAAAACCATAATTACATGGTGTAAATATTAGCATCCTAGACAATCTTTGAGATCTATTGCTCATATATTTCTATTACTTCTTTGAATTTTCATTGCTTTTCTCACCAGTCCTTTGCTCTCCACTGGCAAAAAGGCTTTTATTTCACATTATCATTTTTAAAATATCTAAATCTATGTGCAAACTTC
Organism: Phasianus colchicus; assembly: GCF_987193195.1. NCBI lineage: Eukaryota > Metazoa > Chordata > Aves > Galliformes > Phasianidae > Phasianus > Phasianus colchicus. The sequence continues at coordinate 51,805,862 of NC_143439.1, read as the reverse complement.
CTGTATCAGCCAGACCTCTATGTAACTTGATAGTATTTAAAAAAAACCAAACACATTTATTCAGTAGACAAACAGTTCTGGAAATCAGAATACAACAAGAACAGGTGACACATTGTTCTACATTAGCTGCAATTAGTGACAAAGACGAGAACTGCCACTTATAAGTGTCCTCTGTTACCTCTCTCTCCAAGAACTATCACTTCTCCTGTATACCTCAGTGCTTTGGCCACGACATCCTCAGTCACTTCTCTGCCTGAGAAAACCTAAGAACTGGTGATTCTTCTTAAGAAGATTTATTCCCTTTCTTCTAATTAGATAAATTATTGAGGTGAAATGATTTGCCAAAGTTCACAAAGGGGATCAGTGACGGAAAAAAAAAAACAACCTTCTCCCTCCCTCCTGTGCTCAGATCCAATACCCCAGCCTCCCCTCACAAAGCATAACTTGTTCTAATGGTATGGGCACAAGGAGAAATCACCTGGAGGCATACAAAGAGGCTTGTTTATAATAACAGGGGACCAGGAGACAGGCAGCTAAACCAGCTCTATACACAGAAACTTTAAAGATAAGAGTGAACACAAATTTCATATCTGTTCTCAAGACCACTTGACTCTTTAGAGGTTTAATTTTGCAGATTATCAATCTGGGGTCACATCGGCTTAGCTCCCAGCAGCATAGAAATCAGATCCTGGCATGTAACTGCAATATAAGCGCTCATTTGGAAGAAAAATCTATGCTTTGGAATCTGTCACAGTGAAGAAAACATTGCAAAAGGAAACTCACAGAGTGGTGCCTGTGAGAACTGACAGTTCAGCTGCAACAAAAGTAGATCTAGGAGTGAAGTACACAAGTCCTCCATTCATCTCCCTGAGTGATAACTCTAAAACCTATTTTGCCACTGGTATGTGTTATTCCACTGCTGAGTAGAGAATGAAAGAAGAAAGGATGATAACACCTTAATAATCAGCAACTTGTTTCTCCCCATAAGAGGCAGAGACTGAATTTCATGCAGAGTTTTAAAAAATGCTTTCATTTTGCTGAGTGAAACCCTGACTTCACTGAAATCAATAGTATTTTTGTCACTGCACTTGGAGAAGCCAAGATTCCATCCAGAACCTTCCCAGTTTAATCTCTGCTAAGAGCACCAGGATATGTATTTTCAAGAGCTTAACTCTCAATGTGTTTGCTCCAGAAATATATAGCACTTTATTACAGTTTTTAAGTTTTTAATTAATACCTTTAGAAAACCTAGCAAAAATAGATTTAGTTTAATTTAATATTAATTAGATAATAGTTTAATTTAATAACAGTCTTTTGGCATTTGGATCTTTAATGCATTGGATTAGATGCAAAACTACTGGGATATAAAGCTAAAACCATCAGGGTAAATTCAGTAACAAAAATCTTGTACCCAGGATTTTGACTTTTAAATCATAGAATCATGGACTCTAAATAATTTTATACAGAATACTAAATATTAGAATTTCTTACTTGACAAAGCTGTACATCTACAGGCCACTGTCAGGTTGCTAGTCTGTGGAATTAATTGCAGGAAAACTGATCTTCACTGGTCATCAAATTAAGTAAATAAACATCAGAGTTTCTGGCATGCAAGGCAGAGGCTACAATTAAAGAAAGCAGTAACATCAACATATAATCATAAGTAATGCTCATAAACCTTTTAGGAAAGTTCTGCTATGCAAAGAATAACTGGTATTAGAAACAGACCCCTTATCTCTAGAAAACACATTTGTTAGGCTTATAAACAAGATATAAATTATGTATACTCTTGCTGCTGTGACAAAATACAACAAATACATAAAAAACACATTTCATTAAATTTTAAATAAATTGCCTTTTTAACTCATGAGGAGATGTTTATTTCAAGAGTTTATTTTTTCTAACTTTCTTTTATCTTTATACGGAAAAGTTATTGTCAACCTTCAGAAAAAGAATTTAACCACTAATGCTGTGAAAAAGAGAAAATAATGACTCAGCCAACAGAAAGAATATTTTGTTTTCAATATAGAAGATTAATTTCCCTGTCCCCTGGCCATTCTTTGTGTTAGAGCAGCAAATTACAATGGCAGTCACCAAAAAATGCACTCACAAATTTGGAAAGATAGAAGTCCTTCTTAATGGTTCTCAGAAATGTTTCATTCTTCATGATTTCACTAGATGGCTGAAAGCTGTATTCCTTCAAAACATTTGTGTTTTCCTCATTGCTGCAGTGGCCTCTGTCTTCATCAACATCTTTCTGTGTCTGTCCAAGTTTCTATGACAGTAATAGCCAGGTAACATCATATTTTATGTTTGTTTTTCTTTTTTATTTTGGTTGGTCTTTCTGTGTTTTCTCCATTCATCACTCCCTCCCACATCAGACAAAATTCTCCCCTCTGCTCACACCCAATAACCTCGGTTTTTAGGTGAAGAAGGATTTATGAAGAAGAAGACAAGAGGTGATACTAGCAGGCTATGCCTTCTAAAGCCAGAGCTTCTTCACCTCAGACAGAAAACACCCTGGAAAACATTACTGCTAATATGTCTTACCTATAAATCTGTCTAATTTAGGAGAAAAGCAAGCAATAAGGTTTTTTTTTTTTTTTTCATATTTGGTCAATTAAGAAACTAATTTAGGCATCTGTGGGGGAAGATGTAACTGTGAGCAAGTCACCAAAGAGTTTATCAGACTCCTTGATAGACCCTGTCACTGTGAAACCTTGGGAGTCTGGAGTGTAAGACAGAGAGCAAACTGTATTTTTTCGTGTCTAAGGGTAAACAGGAGGTACTGTTTGTATGCATTGTTAATCTTATCACACTTAAGAAACCTTTCACCCTTTATCACTGTTGTTTGGGAGAACAACAATTAACTGATTAGAGGGACAGGAATTTCTTGTTTGTTAGTGAATGGTATATAAGATGTACGTTGAACACAATAAGGGAGAACAATTCTTGATGCTACAAGAAACTGTGAGAGCTCTCTAACTCGACTGAGTGCCAACAGTGATCAGCTGGGTAAATTACCTTGAATAAGTTACTCTGTGAAAGGCCAGAGTTTTGGGGGGTTTAGTGGACTATCAGTTTATAGAAAAGTATAGTTGTCAGTTTCAGGAAGCTTTTGAAATCTTTTCATAGATTCATCGAATAGCTTATGTTGGAAGAGACCTTAAAGGTCATCGAGTTCCACACCCCAGGGCCCCATCCAACCTGGCCTTGAACACCTCAGAGAATAGGGCATCCACAACCTCCCTGGGCAAGTTGTTTCAGTCCCTCACCGCCCCCTGCGTAAAGAATTTCTTCCTAACATCTAACTTAAATCTTCCCCCTTCAATTTAAAGTTATTTTGCAATATATTCATTATGGTTAAAAAAATAAAAACTAACAGAATATGCAAAGTTTTAAGTCTATGACATACTTAAATAGCAAGTTTTTATTTTTGTAATTCACAAGGACCAATAAAATATCCATACAAATTTAATTTCTTATATAGTAATTAAATTTTGAGTACTGGTATGTATTAAGAAGAAACATGCTGAAAAAAAAAATAGTTTTGAGTGATTTATTGTTTATAACAAAGCAGATGAGAGCAAAATGTGTACTTTTTTGGGGAACAGATTTTTGACAGCACATCAGGACAGCTGCAATGGTACAGGCATTTGTACCTCTTGTTCCCAAACAAAAGATTCATACTGTGCGTTCAACAGGAGCACAGAGTCCTATCTGATCTCTTTTCCACTCGGAAAAGAAAATACAGAAAATTTTCTAGCCTGGTTAGTAATCTGACAATAATTTTAAGTTTTAACTTACATAAATATTGAGCAGTGCTCCACCACAACTGAAGAACTCTGGATTTACCTTTTCTGAACTTTGTGCCACTTACGTTTGCCCTATTAATCTAGATGCATCTGCCAAGTCTCACCTCCCTCAGCAGCACCTCCCAGTTCGGTAACATCAGCAGACTTGCTAGGGATGTTTTCAACTCCTGCATCAAGATAATTGAAAAAATGTTGAACAGAACTGGTCCTGGAACCGAGCCCTGGGGAACATTGCTGGTGCCCAGCTGCCAGCCAAGTGTAGCGCTATGTAGCTGCCCTTTGATCCAGTTCTTCACCCAGCAGAGCTCAAATCTAGCACTTGGAAGATTTGCTTAGATAGTGCTACTGTGAGGGACAGTAAAAAAGGAACCATATTTCTAGCTACTTGCTAGAATTAACCAATATTAACAGGTTATTTTAATTCTCAGACCTAAGATAAGGATCATGATCCACAAAGTCTAATATATGTCTTGCAAGTAGGATTTTCTCTGATTTCAGAGAATACCTAGGGGTTTTACATTTTATCCTAAATCTTATGTGTCTTAATAACCAGTGACAATATTTCTGCTACCCTGATATTTTCAATAATATATGAATTACTGCTCTAAGTTACCTTTCTTCAAAGAACAACTGGAATAATTGAATTCCATGAGCAAAGAGCAAGACAATGATTCTTGATAATTTGCTCAATAAAAGAATCTGGCATGAAAACTCAGATTTGACTTTTGTAATTACTTCTAGAAAGTAAGTTAACTTTCCTTTAGCAATATTTCCAAAGTCTACGGTGAGCTTAATCTGCATTTTATCTTCATCCAAGCAGTACTGGAGTGCAAATAAGTTACTATATTCTGTAGAAAAATAATACTTTTTGTGTTGTATTTTCAGCTTTGTAAAAATTCTGCAACATACAACTAGAAGTTAAAATTATGCTTTAATGGTTGTAGGTTGTATTATTTCAGCCTTTTTCTGTGATGAAAATTCATTTCTATGTTCCCAGCTTAGCTTCAGGGTTTTTTCTTTTTCATATCCTTACCTCTTTGAACTCTCACACAAGTAAATTGGTCTTCTCTTGAAACATTTATAAACAAATACACTGCTTGAAAAATATTTTTTTATTTGCTTATTTTGTTGATTACCGGTAGCTCTGATATTAAACAGTGTATTCTTCAAAGTGTGAATATTTGATTTGTCTAAATAGAAGAAACTACAGACCTAACACTAAGTCCTTTTGACACTTCACAGCTACCCACACATTTTTCAGAATATGTTAAAGACACAAAAAGGAACAATGAAAACAAAACTAATTATGGATCTCCAGCAAAACACTGAAGGTAATTCACAAAATGAAATAAAAATTTCACTACATCATAGTTACAGTTTAGGAATTCCACTTGGATATTCTTTCCCAATAAAATACAGATATCCCAAGTGCTTCCCACTGAGAAAACGCGACATTTGTATGGTTGTGTCACTTATTTGAAAAACAGCCCCAAGGTTGAAAAAAAAGACACAGGAGAAGGTTAACACATAAAAGTGAGCTATTAGGTTTAACAATAGTAGTTTTATTATTATTTCTTTTCAACAGAAAGTACACTGTGAGACAAAGGTAGGCATTCATGAACTAGCTTGATGTGTTGTTAAAAGAAATAGCACGTACATATAATTTTATATATATATAACTTGTCTGTGGAAAGAGTCAATATATACAGGTTTTTGAAATTTATTCATTAACTTTCCCAAAGCATTTAATAGTTCTCTCATTTAAAAAATAGACCTCTTTATGTATGGCTTTAATGCCTTTTTGGTCTGATCAAGCTAGCAGATAATTAGTTGCAAAAAAGCTAAGCATATTACCTGCTTGAGCTGTTCCGAGATGTCAAATTTCCTGAATCTTTATAGTCTTGGTTTGTTGACCTTCTTAACATGCAGCTTTTTCTACTTACCATCAATTCTGGGCTTATTTGGAAAAGACTGTGTTATGCCTTGTTGATGACTTTAAATAGAAACATCTAAATAAACTGAATGCCACTGAATATTCAGTTGTTTGCTGTGTGATCTTTAATATATTTATGACGTTTGTGTTCTGTAGCAGACCTTGAAATTCAGCCTTCCAATTTCCAGTATGCTGTAATATAAGAATCATTAACATTTTACACTATCTTGAGGACACAAATGGAAAACTTCAACTTGGAAAAAAGAAGTGATATTTGAAAAAGGAAAATTTCCCAGAATTCTGACCAAGGAGGAAATGTCAAACTCACCAAGAAAGGTCAAAATAGGAAAGACATCTGACATCTTCCATGGAAGTAATCTCATGTCATTCATTCTGTTATTTCTTTTATTTTCAGTCTTAACAACAGTACATAAGTATGCATTCTGTCCAAAAATTGTGTACAACAGGAGAAAAGGAAGAATATGTTCCTCCATTTTTACATGTTATTACACATTCAGACTTCTTTCAAATATGGGCACCTTCACCTTCTCAGCATCCTCTGTTGTCTGTAAAGTCCACAGGCTAAACAGCATCAGAAAATGTTTTGGTAAAGTCAGTCCATGTGTTTGCAATACCACAGATTGGAACATCTCTGCAAATGATGTTATCCTAAGGTATTATATATAAAAATATCCTTTGGCTTTGACTCTACTAGATTTTAAATTTACCAGACCACCATCCATGTAATCTGTACACAATAAAAAGCAGGTTTAAAACTGAGTTCCAGTTTTCCATTTCTGTATATGTTTTCAACACACAAAGCACCTAATGACCAAGATTTGACACTCAGTTTCATTTTTTCCATTCCCCTATGTCTTCAGTGAGGTTAACAGCAAAGGTGGGGAAGAGAAGCAGTTTTCACCAGAGAAAGAAAAAAAAAAAAAAACAAAAAGGAAAGGAAAAAAAGCCTTTCTCCATAATCAGACATTCTCCTTTTCTTTCTTCTCTGTAGGGATGCTCAAACAGTTAAGAGGGCACCCGCTGTTCAGCTGACTAGAAACATTTGTACTGCCAAAGAAAGTATTTTGTATAAAACTGAATGGATCGAGAGCGACACCCAATGGCCACTGCTTTTGCCATAGTGCTGAGTTTATGAAAGCTGCATTTTCCTACCCTTGCAGCTAATAAGGATTCTGCATGAAACAAGTAACTCTTAAGCCATTCTGGGTTAATAGGATTATGCCAAATTATATATTTTTTTAATTTCTCTTACTAATTTATTTCAGTATTATGAGCAGCATGTAGTGCATGATGTTGGCAAATATCAGTTTCATATAGGTTTAAGACACACTTTAATTAGATAATGCTGAAATTAACATACACAGCCATAGGAATGGAAAATGAAGGCAATTAATAAAATCAAAATGGCATCTTGGTACTACATTGTGAAAGCCTTTAAGGAGGGTTTAAGTATAACATAATTATTATTATGTGAACTTTAATTAATGTCATAGTAATATTATAGTAATTGATTAGCTAAACATTTATACACACATTTCTTTTACTAAGTAAATTATCTGTATGGTTGCCCATTCTTCTTAAGCCCAAATGTTGCCCATGAATCAACACAAATGGATTGCAAAACTTTCAAGACAGAGGCTATGTCTCTAGGTTTGAGGACAGGATTACTGAAGTAAAAGGATCTATATTTATATTTTGCACTTTATATTTCATTCAAAATATTCATAGATGGTATATAATGGAAGGGATAATATCTAAATTACCAGTTCCCAGACTAATCCTTACTGGGATCGTTACCTGCCTGATAGTGTGGGTAACAGGAGTTTTTCTAAATATAGGAAAACACAGTCTATTTATTTTGTTAAACATGAACTTAATCCCTTCTTCACTACAGAACTAGTGATGTGAGTGTATATATATATACATATATACATACACATATAAACATATCTTACTCATCTTAGATCATTTGTTGTCTAAAGAATATAAAAAATACTCTGCTCAAACTGATGGAAAGTATTTATTGAATCACTGCAATCATATGTAATTAGTTGGCTTGGTATTGACAGTGAGGCATAAAAGTTAACTGAAAATCCAGTGCTGAAAAGCAGGACCAAAACTTTGAAATTAAAGTGAAAAAACCTTGAGTTTATATTTAGAGCTATCAAAACTATAGAACAGGTGGCCTAATCCTGAGATAAACTATGCTTTCTGAAAAACAGAGATGCATTTCATAATCTAAAAAAACTCACAAACATCATTTTCTTCTAGCTATAACTTTGTTAACAAGCTGATACAAAGCAGAATTTTCCAATAGCTTTTCTAACATTTTTCTACTAATATCCATTTTCAGTGGGATTTTCAAATTCAACCGAAGTCTATTTTTTTGCTGTTGTTGTTGTTTAGAACAACAAGAGTATTATCCCTGACTAAACGAAGCACTGCCTGCTTCAAAAGGACATTTTTGAGATATGAAAAAACTACCGTCTGCCTTATACTCAACTAAGTCAGTTTTAGAGGCACCACTGCATTCTTTCACGTACATTCTTTCATTCCTAAAAGACAGAGCTGTGTATATTTCTATTTCTTCTGCTTAAGAGAGGGACCATCAATACGGGAAGATAGACTAGGAAAATACCCACATTCTTCTGACAAAAAATAATTTTCCAGAGCTCAGGATCTATTACTGTTCGAGAGCTGGTAAAAACAGAGTTTTAAGGCACAAGCACAGAATTAAAGCTCTATATGACTTCTTAAAAAAAAACAAAACAACTTGTATCAGGTTATAAATCTTCTTTAAATATACATGTATCTATATTTCAAAGTACTTTCTATTAAAAGGCTTGCAGCCTCCTTAATTAAAATTAAACAAACAAACAAAAGTTTTGATGATGTTTCATTTTGAAGGAGATGTCATCCTCCAAGAATTCTCTCCACTGATCTTCTACCTGCCAAGGATATCCTGATTAGCACTTCCCTTTGGGAAGCATTTCTGCTAGACCAACACTCTGCTTTATCAGATCCTTTGTAGCTTAGAAAAACAGCATCCACAACCTTCTAAAGCTTCCTTGACCTTATATCACACTTTTCCATGCCTGAGAAATCTGATCATTTCTTCCAAAAGAATATTGGACAGGTATAGTCTGTCATCCCAGAAATGCTGCCGCCCCAGTTATTACTGGAAAATATAAAATTGTGTAGCTAGCTGGTACTCAATGTAAACAAAGCATTTACCCACTGCAAGTTTCTTCTACACAGTTTATATTTCAGCTCATTACCTTTGCACAATATACAAATGCATGTGGGCAACAATGAATGTGGCTCAACATGACCTCTTTGGGGAAAGAAAAATGTAAAAGCAATAACTAACAAACAAGCAAACCAACCCACTCCTGAAACAAACAAACAACAACAACAAAAAAACAACAAAACAAACACAACATCCACACTATCATTCAGGATGAGTGATTTAGATCTTCATCTCCATGTTCCAATGAATGAATATTGATGTAGAATGTTTTCAACAGCGTAAAAAATTTTGCATACATTTAGTAATAAATTTAGTAACGTCTTTAAGGAAAAAAACAAAAAATGCAAATGCATAGTCAGTTCTTCAAAACAATGAGCCACTCATTAAGGGACAATATTTAATAACAATTAGATTAAAATAAATTTTAAATGGAAATTTTACAGACAGCTTATTTTATAGCAAATCCATGAGCATTTTCATATACGTTTTTATCTGTTCCATAGCCGTTATGTATATGATACTAGGAATAGTATTCCTTTGCACAGATTCTTCCCATACCTTGGATGAGTACCTGATTAACTTACAAACTTATTGACTTATTGCAATTAATACCATTAATTAATTAATACCTCTAGCAACTTTATGTGAGGAATGCACCGAATGACTTTCCAGGCTAAGAACACAGTCCCCAAAAGGTAGATTTCACACCTTGGATAACTTGTATATCCTCATTAGAGAAGGTACTTCTTCTCCTGGCCTCTTCTTGGGGTATATTCCCTTTTTAACCAGCCCCCTGGCTCATTCGATCCACATTCTCTAGGTAAACATGAAGAAAAAATATTTTTACAGCTGTACATCTTAATTTAAACAATATTATTGACAAAGTGTTAAGAAAGCAGTTGATGTTTGGAAGTTACTGTAATTTTTATTACATAATGGCTGAGATAAAAAAGAAAATGCAGGAGTAATGACTTGCCTTCCAAATATAGCAATCCTTATACCCTGGTGACAAGACGTAACATTGAGGTGTCTGAGTATCCCACTGCCTGATCAATGACAGTGCAAAAGAAGAACCTCAGGAGATCATGGTTGCATTTTTTAGCTATATCCCGGAAAAACAGTATGCTCATCATTGTTGGGCTTTCATTAAATGTCATAATAAAATAGAAAAGGGAAATATTTCAGAATAAACTGAAAGAGAGAAATATAATACTCTTCATGAAACAATAACTTATTTAAGAATTCCAAAATTTTGTTTCTGCCTAAGACAAAACCTGGAATTATTATTTATATTTTTAATTGAGTTTCTTGAAGGCTACTTTGCATTGTCATGTTGTGATTCAGCTGATCTCAAGATCATGGTGTTGAATAAACCTTCCAAGCAAACTTAAGAATTTTTATGTCTTAGCTCCAGCTGAAAAGGTTTCTGCATTAAAACCACTGATGTGTGTGAGCTAAACCTTCCTTCAGTGTTGGTGTTAGAATAAAATACCGAAAGGCCATAAAAGCTGGCTCCAAAAACACAGAAACCTGTTCTAGCATTAAAAGTAGTATCAATACAATAAGGGCAATTACACTTTTTTCGAGTCTTATTATTACTGTATTTATATAGAAAATTCACAAAAGTATTTTATAAAAACCCTTATATTTCAGCATCTATACCAGCAAGTTAAAGGAAAAATCTTCTTGAATACTGTTAGTAACAAGGAAACATAACAAGGAAAAAAAATCAATTACAGTAGAACAAGAAAGTTAGATACACAGATTGAGATGCCAACAGATTAAGCAGAAAAAAAAAAAAAGAATTAAGATATCTTCTTTTTAGTACCGCACCAGAAAAGAATTTTACCTGGTGGACTGATACAAAAATACGCTTATAGAGTACTGAGGATATGAATTAAATATCTAATATCACAAGTGTAGATACTGCATGGTGTCATGCTGTTCCTTACTTTCAAGTAGGAACAATAATAACAATATAGGAATTCCATTGCTTTACTAGTAGCAAAGGCCATTATTCAGAAGAAAACGAAATATCTCAAAATATTTAAGCTCTCACAACAACAGTTTCAAAATCTTTATTATTTTGTGTGTTCTGTATTTTCACTTTTAAATTTTATTTTCTGGAAAAAAAAATAAAAATAGTTAAAAAAAAAAAAAAAAAAAAAGGGAAAAGAAAAAAGAAAAGCCCATCCACATTAATGATTAACAAGATAAGTGTCCTGGAACTCCAATGCAGAGTGGATTTCTGTACTTCAATTTCTTAGATTTTTATATAGTTAAGTCAAAGAAAGCATTTTATGTTTCCATTGACAATGATGAAATCTGGCCAGGACTGCCCTCCAAAACAGAACTGTTGCCGATTTCAAAGAGGGAATTTGATTCACCCCTTCGTATTGCAATTACAAGGAGCTTTCCTGTGCATATTTTCACAAAACAAAAATAAATAAATAAATAAACACAATATGTTTTAGTTTTCCAAAGGAAGCCATGCCTTCTGGCTCCTTGCAGCCACAGGAAATCTAAAAAATTAGAATGAAGATTCTGAGCAAGACAGGTAATCTTACCAACAGCGCAGTCCTTGCCATGTTGTTACCTGCAAGGTGGGAGAGCACAGATTTAAGGAAGCACAACGTGTTACTGAGAGCACCTGTTTATTCCGTATCAGTTAATCTGCTCAGGTTCATAGCTAAATAATCAGGGACATCATGTTATTCAGCTAGTGCTATAGTTTGTAGCAGTTGAACTAACAATACACTTAAGAAAATAATAAAAGAGAGAAAAAAAAAAGATGATAGAATGATTTGCATGATTACTTTGCTTGTTAAGAACATTAGGCTTCTGTCCTCTGGAACTGTAAGGAAAGTGTTAGTTTCTTTTCCTTTCAGGCATGATTGAATTTAAAATGCAAACTGAATTCCAGTCTCCATTCTCAGGTATTCTGGGCCCTGTTCTACACTGGTCCCAGAGGGATGGAGGGGAGAAGCACATCTTTGAAGTGTTTGCTTCCTAACAGCCAGGTGAGATTCACCAAGTTTGCCCACCTCCTACTACATACCATAGATGTTCATGTTTATTTTGATGTCAGTTGAGACAGTCATGACCCTAGCAGTCATTTCAGAAGGATACCAAAACGGCCAGGCTGCTCTTGCCTGCTTCAGCTTAATCTCTTTCCTTCAGGCAGGCTAGGGGTAAATTTTGGGAAAGGCATCTGGCTTTCCTTTTTCAAGCATTTCCTTTCAAAGGTTTCAAACCACTGTTTCTGCTGATATTGCAGTCTTTTTATAGTACAACAGCCACTGAAAGGAACCAAAAATAGTGGATTTTGTATTTTTCCACAATGGTGCAAACAGCTGAGCCAAAGTGAAGTACTATTATTTGCAGATAAAGTGAAACTTGTAATTTAACCAAGCTTACGCACCTTTAATATACCTCTTTTTTTTTTATTATTTTTCCAATATACTTTCAGTTAAATATTAATCTGGTGGAAAAGGTAACTTGTACCGTAAAAATGAAGCATAAAAAAGAACGCTATCATCAACTGTGAGTGAGTAAAACTAAAGTTTGTGCCAGGGAGTTTAATAGCAGTAGAGTGGTCACAGAAGCTTGGTGTTTAAAAATTAATTTCTAGTTTGAAGCTGTTACTAGCAGTGCCAAGAGCATACAAAGTACATTTTTTCATCACTAGAGCTACTTTCAGAGAAGAAAATTCAGGAGAAAGACAATGAAGTATGTCCAGTTTCTAAAATAGATCTGGGAAATATTTAAAATCTCCAGGCTGTGAAAAATAGTTTTCCACAAAAGAAGAGCTAAAGGGCAAATTAGAGAAATATCTCATCTCCACATTTTATAAGGCTATAAACTTGTCTGCATCACAAAGGATGGTCTCCTATTAATTTGATAAAAAGCTGGTCAGATGTAATTCAGGTTTCTCTAAAATAGATATTTAGGGAACATCTTCTGCTCTCTCTGTTCCTTTTTGAAAGGAAAAATATGTTTATCAGACCATTGACTTAAACCAGATATTACACCACTTTTAGTGCTGCAAATGGAAAGAGAAACATTTGCAAATTCAGTAACTGAGCTGTAAATATATTCCTGCAGCTACTCACAAGCATAGCAGAAAACTTTATTGTACCCATCAAAGATGTCACCATGTGCACCAATATCAAACAGTTTGTACTTTCATCTGTGAACTGAAAATTCCTGAACCAGTCTGAGCACTCCTGACCAGCAGTCCTAATACCTTAAGAGGTGCTGAGAATGTTTTATCTAGACAAACACTATTACCTGTTCTTATTCCAGCACTTCAGTGAATGGAAGTGATGATCTAAAGTGAGAGGAGCGCGCACTGCAAGAGCACAGAAAACAGGCAAGCTCCCAAACATGAAAGCCAAGCCTGTTCTAAAGATCTGCTTTTGATTGTTAATAACATTCCTTCAACATCAGGAGTGGACAAAGAATTTTTGTCTTTTGGAGCAAGTGAGGAGATTATTCATAGAAAATAAGTTCCGTTATGAATTCAGTTCAGTAAACAAAGATTTATTTCTGTGAAAGTGCTTGCTGTTTAGAACTACTTGATAAATAGACAAAATCCTCGGAAACATTTTGTGGACTCAGATTTTTGTCACCTTCTATTCAGGGCACATCAATGGTCATCTAATAGAGTTTGCTTTAGTTCCGTGATTGGCTGGTTGAAATGCTGCAAAATGGAAAAAATATGAAGACCGAATAATCTTTTTTATTGCAGAAATAGTTATTTGCATGCAAATACATGCCTCCTTATGTACAACAGCTATACCCCAAGCATGCTTGGAAACAATAACACATTCACATGAATATTGGTAAATAGCAAGTAAATGGGGGCAGGAATACATTCATAGAAGACAGATGTTCAGAATTTAAATTAACATTTTCCAACATCTAGACAAATGGGTTTTCATGGACCTGGTTTTCCACTGTGTGCCACTGTGTTTACTTCAGTTGGTCATTGACACTTGTGTGAAGCACAAACAAAGTAGGAGTTAGACACAGGAGACGAGGCTTTGCCAGGCTCATGCAGTTGCACTTCTTACACATCCACTTTTCTAAGTAAAAGCTGGAAAAGAGCCATGCCCCAGATGACTGCAGGAAATGTTTCACATAGCTCTATGGCATAGTTCGAGATGCTAGTAAAGAGCTTAATTGTAAAGCTGAAGCAAAAGATCAATTATATTGATAGTGATATTGATAATGGGGTTTTAGCCTGGCAGCTGGCAGCATAACAAGATCTGGCTGGCAGATGAAGTCAAACAAATTCAGTCTTTCCATTGGGTATGCCATTTTAACTGTGAGGGGAAGTAACTAGAAGAGGTATTGTTTGAGGTATATTTGTTTCTGTTGGCAATCTAAAAATCAAGGCTGCTTATTTCCTAAAGCATGTGCTTTATTGAAGGTGGAAAGTTGCAGGTGACCTATAGCCTGTGCTCTGAAAAGCAGGAACGGAAAGATCACAGTGTGAATGTAGCTGATCACTTATTCAGAATCTTGTTTAAATTAACAGCACTGTTTCTGTCAGCCACTAACTACCATGACTACTGAGGTCATAACGCCTCTGGAGTTGTGACAGGGTAGCCTCAAGAGAAAGCAAGGCTTAAAAGGAGATGTGATTTTTCTGAAAAGGTTAAATGAAAAAGGGAAATAAGAGTAAGAAGATAAGATTGGGGTCACAGTGGTGATTCTACAAGTTGAAAGGAATACAAGTTTCTAAGATCCAAGTTAGGAACAGTTATTCTGGGTTTAACTTATTATGTTATTCATTTACATAGTTTGAAAGGAAAAATGAGATCAACACCTGGAACAGAGGGGATTTTACCCAGTATCTGAAGAACAGAAAAAAGCATTAGCCCTAGGCTAGATTTCCCCTACTGTGTATGACTTTAAATGAGCACCCTAGAAAAAAACAAAATCTGTTCCTGATGGATCTCATGTTAGGTATGTCACAAATAAATAGAACAAGACTGTTTTCTATTCATTGGTTAGAAAATAGCATCTTTGTCTCAGTTTTAGCAGAATGACTTTACCAGAAAGGACAAAGCAGGACAAAGAGAAGTGCCAATTTTATTCTACTCTGACTGCATCAAGGTTTAGTACACATGCTGAGGAGAGTGCAGATACTTATTAAAGATGCTGACACTGGAATAAAAAAGTAATTACAGTATTGTGCCTCCCTTTATAACAAACAACTCTACTTTTCTATCTTAGAGGTGACTCAAAACCCCAAATTAGAATTCTCAGAGTTTCCCACATAGGCAAACACTGCAGGATTTGAACAAGTGGATATGCTTCCTGCTTATATTGCTTACTGCTAACTATAATTATAGTATTTATGAATTTAAACCTTAATGACAACAAACACAGTAGCTCTATTTTTCTTGTAATAAAGATGTCACTTTCAGTTTTTCCATAAGCATTACATTAAAAGTGGGGGATATATTTAGAGACTTTTAGAGGGAAGGATCTTTGTTCACCTTGTAACTCAGGTACAGGGGTAATTGGAAAGGCTTTCAGACAAGACATGGAAACTTCGATGCAAACTGTTAAATATTTGTTATATCTTTCTCCACTCATTAAAAAAAAAAAAAAAAAAAAAAATTCAATGAAATTGCTCGCAGATATTTTCCCTGTCTCAAGATCTGGATGAGCTTTCTGGTGATGAAAGCTTCTGGTGATCAACTTCCATCTCTGGTGTAAAGAAGAATCCATAATGATGAATGGATTGAGTGCATATAAGTAGTCAAATTTTCAGAAACATTTGAGGAGATTCCACACTAAAAGCTTTGACAAGGATAAACATTCCATACTCTGAAAGTAGAAGTCATTTTATGAGTTAAAAGCTGGCTAAAGGATAGCAAAAAAAAAGGGGGGTTGGGACATGATAGATAGAGAGAAGAGCCAGAAGTGAGGTGATGACTTCAGGTACTCTTGTTCTCTTAAATAGCATCTCTTCTGCCACAGAAGGAGGCAAGCTAAGACATTATTCTCACCTCATAGGCTGATGACCTGCACAGCTATCCTACAGATCATTACCACTACTTTGATGTCATATGTACCTTATAGAACAAAAAAAGTATTTAGTGTAAAACTTAAAAAGAAATTATATGAAATGTTGTAACAAATTAAGGACATATCAGAGTCACCAGAGAAGTTCCTGTCCAAGTGTAAGTGCAAGTTGTGAGATTACATGACCTGGCACAGGGCATAGCATGCTTGTGGTAGTTCAACTTACCTTGCTTTGCATACCTCTGATTACTGTGTGGCATCATTCATAATATCTGCTATTTTAAGTTGGTTTGGCTTTTGCTTTTCTGCTATCTGTGTGAGAGGAATACTCATTTTCTCTTTGCTTTATTTTGTTCTGGTTTTTAAGCATCATCTCTTATCCACCAGTAACAGTTCAGTAAGGCCTATTACATTCTGACAGTTTGAAACATGAAGCTGTGAAGATTAGGTGCAGCTACAGTGAAAGAGCCATTTTCTAGCAAGAGAACAGCAATATATTCAAATAGAGAAAGGGGAAATACAGTCTACTCCCTGCTAACCCACCGTCTACTCCCCCAGCTTTTCTCTCTAGCATTTGCTTCTGTGACTGTTATCTGCTGTCTAATGAATTTATTCCTTCTTTTCCCTGTCATATTTCACACTGTTGTAGGTCCTGCTCAGCATGTATGAATCTCAGGAACAGCCCCATATGCAGCACTAACCTCAATGTGGGACGATTTAATGAGGCACCACTTGAGGTGGTCCTCACAGGGTATTGGGAGGCACAGATTCCATATATTTTGGCTAGTTCTACACCTTGCTGAAAGCATCACTTGACAAGATATATTTCCAATTTGTCTGAGATTATTACTCCAAGGACAGTACAAGTTCACACATTTAACAGTATTCATAAAATATCTCACGTCTTTCTATCTTGTAAGCTTCCCTTATCTCTCATGCTGCAGGGTTATTTAGTTAGTTCTTTGAGGGAGGGAGCAGTTGTTTGGGGTTTATTATTATTATTATTATTTTTAGTAACTGTTATCATGGAATGGAATTTTAAGAAGTTCTGCAAACATCGTCATCTCTTCTTTTGGGGGAATATCTTTGCTCTTTCTTTTCTTGATTCCTTGCTCAATGTTTGGAAGCACGTCCCAGGCAGCATGGGCAGCTGTGGTCAGCCATCTGCCAGGAGAGGGGAGGGGGTGCAACCCTTGCAGCCCTCCAATGAAGTTCCCTTCTGCAGGAAACAGAGGAACTTTTGCTACCTAAGAGCAGCAACTGCATGATTACAGCTGCAGACTGCAGCCTATGGTGTGTGAAGGATGTCTGCTCAACAGTGCCATTAACCTGGTTAATACGTTCACGGGTTCTAGAAGGAATACCTCAGCTGAAACATCTTCCATTTGGAATGTCCTTTTTCAGTTAAAAGTAAAATCTGATTACTCAAGGTCTGAAATTGACATTCTATAACACTAAGTAGGAACATATTCTATTCCTAAAAGCTTCCAGAAATAAATTCTTTGCACATAGTATGTGAGAAATAAAAAAAATAGGATTATTTTAGAATGTCTTAGTTACAAGACTTTTATATAAAGTCAGAAAGAAATAAAGATATGCTGTTTATAAATATAATTTTTCTGCAATTTCTTAGTAGTTTTATAATTCCTAATCTTTACTTTGTACTTTGATAGAATACTTTGCTTTGTCATGACTATCAACGTATCAAAACTTTCTCAAAGTATTTTAATTAAAATGGGAGTATTTACTGTTGTTATATCATATTAATATTCCAGTAGGCATAAAATTTTCACTAACATTGAATAATTAAGGAGGAATACATTATTGATCAGATAGAAACAGTTTCCTACAATATAAAACACTGTTATGCTTTGTGTTTTTAATATCTGATATTGAAATCTCAAGTTGATATTGTCAAATTACCTTCAAGCATGTAGACTAAACAAATTTCAAATGGGCATCATCTACTGTTGTAGAGGACATCATCTAATGGGAGAAATATGAAAACAAACATCACAATCCTGGTTTACCTTACTGCAAAATTAAGTGTTCAAGATACCTGGAGGGAGTGAAGTAAAATTTTTTATTTCCTATAATAAGTACTAAGTATGTAGTTTTCTGTATTATCTCACAATTTCCCTCAGGGGATAATATTTTATCAGGTCATTTACTATGTATAAATGTTAATTATGATTGTTGTGATATTCTTTAAATAATATAAAGAAAAAAAAAACACAGAAATGTATATTATGGATGAAAACTGATTATGAAAAGGAGATAGTACTCTGAAATGAGAGTACACTGAGACATTTCACCTGAAAATAGTCTGTTGATGTAGAATTTCACAGTCTGAATTTTTTGTGCAGTCTCTTGGTTTCTCTTCATAAATGTTTAAAGGACAGACTTTGAATTTGCTCTTACGCAGAAACTTTTAGTCCTACTTTTCATTTTTGACCACTTTCTTAAAAAGATATCTTACAGAACATCAAGGAAATCTAATATAATGGTGACATGCAGTCTGTGTTTCAACTTTCTTTCCCCAGGAAATTAAGCTCCTGTATTATCACCTTTTCCTTTCCCTCTCCTCTTCATACATTTTTGATCTTGTTGTGCAGGTGTGACTCTCTTCAGCAGAGGAGTCCCAAAGGCTTTATCCAAGCCCACATACCTATGTGCAGCCCAGCTGCCCACAGCAGGGTGAGATCCAGATGAACAGCAGCCTTTTCCCTGAGGGGTGAAGAAAAGACATTTTCCTCTGTCCTGAAAGGGAAGAAAATTTCAAGTGAGTACTCTGCAGAAGGAGAGGCTGCATACTGACCTTAGCATTATTTGTGCTATTTGAAGAACTGACAGGTTATTCAGCACCCACGAGCTCTGGTCTGACAGGAGGGTCCCCCCTGCCCAGGTTTGTAAAGTGGAATCAAGAAAGATCTGACGAGAGGGACCAGCAATGTTGTGAGATGAGGCAACGTGAGCAGGATCCAGAAATGCTAACAGAGGAAATCAAAGGGAAGATTAAGTGTAACGTGGGCACAGAGAGAGTTGGCAATATCGTGTCAGGGATTCGTGAAGTACATTCAGACACAAAGTGGTGAGAAGTTGGAGCTTGCTGGTACTTGATTGTTAAATTGTTGGAACTTTTACCATTGAATCAATTGTTGAAATTGGTTATTGTTGAATAATGGAGTTGCTATTTATTATCTAGTTACTTGCTTAAGAGTTCCTCTTTGAAGTGTTTACATGTTAGCACTTGTATCTCTTCATTGGAGAAGAGGATTGGATGCGAATGGCTGTGCAGACCTACTTCCAGCACATAAAATACAGAGTATGAGAAACTGTGACCTTTAGGCCTAAACAATAGTAGTCATCTTACTTCTCCCACAGGACCAATCAAATCACCTCACTTGAAGGTAGTCCACAATTAAGCATTGTAAACCTAGAAAAATGATGAAAAAAAGAAAGAAACTTACTTTCTGAAGTATATTGGCTGCTTCACTTTCACAAGCCTGTTGAAGAACTGCAAGAACAGGGAATAGCAGCATTTATATTCCTACTGACAGAGCCATGCTTTATTACCCAATTATCATATGCCATAGGCCATGCTCTAGAATGTGATCCTCTCCTAAATCACCCTTTGCCAGCACAACTAACAACAAAAAGTCATCAGTTACTAATGCAAATCTACTAAGATTCAGTGTGTAGAAAAGAAGAAGATAATAGTTGGGATGTGCTGAATCAATTCATCAAGCACAGGCAGCTACAGAACAATCACTCCAGCAACAGAAAATATTCTCAAATAGGAAAAAAAGAAGTCCTGACCTTGTGAAGCTTATACAAACAGTTGTTTCTATATTTTCCCTTTACAGTTTACAGTGTTCTGCAGCACAGTTGTTTTTACAGTTTATTTAATAGTGAACAATTTTATATTTACAAACCTTAAAATGCAGATTTCCAAGTCCTTGACATATACACACACCACTTCTCAAATGCAGTGACCTCTAGTGTATTTGCAAAATATCCAGATAAATTCTTCACAATAACTACAGTAGGAAGGATTATAGAGATTTTATTATTATTATTATTATTATTGCTATTATTATTATTGTTATTATTTTTGTCAGAGAAACAAGAGAAAAACTTGAGCTTTATGCTTATAACCCTAAGACATAATGGTCCACATTATTTCACCCTAGTAGCTCTCACAAATGGAAAGTGTTTTTGCCTTCCCATTCTCCTGTTCCATTTAATACAAAGGTACTTATTTAAAATGTAAAAGAAGATACAAAATGTGTAAACCATGATGACTGTTTTTTACCTCTTATTGTATCGTTCATTATTTCAGTTTAATTAAAATGTATAGTGTTCATCAGCTTGGAAAACATTTGACTACCGCTATGCCTCCACAATTTTTGTTTGGCACATAAAGTTGTCAATTTTGATTACTATATTTTTCCATACTATGTGGGTTTTTTCATCTACAAGCCAAAATATAATGTATGACTGCTAATTTGATTTGGAAACTGGCAGGTAATAATTTCCTCTAACTATCATTAGTTTTCCTTCATAGTTTTCCTCTAACAATGTAGTTCACAGCAAGTATCTATTAAAAAAGGGGTGGTACTGAAGAGTAAATATCAGTGCAGCAAGCAAGCAGTAGGCTCAGAGATTTGTCATAGAGTAAGTATGGGCAATGGAAAGATTTATTTATTTATTTTTAAAAGTACCCAACATGTATACACAAACACATACACAATTTGTATACGTTTGTATATAGATTTGAATATAAAATAGATCTGTATTTTTGAGAGCTTCTTCTTAAAAATTCAGGTAGAAATCCTAGCTCTACTATGTACTATGTACAAGTGACAGGCAATTGTATGCAAGAGATAATGTAAATGACAAAAAAAAAAAAATAGTTACGGTAGTATATTACAGGCAGTTTTGCTCTTGGAGCAGAGATTAAAACCTTGAGATGCGCAAGGGCAATCTGCAGTGCACAGGGAGAGCCAGGATGCATCTATTCTCGTCATTCAGTGAGCACTTCAACAGCACGGGTTGTAGATCATGCAGACTATCACCTCTGCAGAGCACATTACTGCTACTGCTCCTATGGGGCTTTTTGTGCAAAAGCAAAAAAATCAAGAGGCAAAAGAGTGCCCAGGTCTCCCTCTAACAAGGAAATGTGATAAAAGTAGAAGACGGTGGCCACAGCTTGGCTGAAGAGATGGGGAATGATCCTTGCCATATTCAGCAAAGCCTTTAACACACAAAAAAGGAATTTGCAGTGACCTACACAATGAAAAAATTCTTCCCTGCTAGCCAAACTGGAAACATCTGGTCATCTAGAACACTGATGATTCTTGTATGATACAAAGGTACCCCAGTTCGGGTCAACAAACATTTACTAAAAGCACATGCACAACACCACTCAAAACCTTTAGCAGCAGCCATTCTTTTCTTAAACAGTCTGGCTCTAAGAGTGGTGATACCAATTATTTTATTTACCAGTCATTTTCAACAGGAAAGTGAAGAATCTGAACAGCTCTTCATACTGGATGGAGAAAGTCAAACCTTCCACCTAAATGTAAATGATCAACAATACTAACAAACACACAGAGGTAATTAATTATCACTAAACACAGAAATAACTATGAGTTAGAATAAAGACTTTTAGAGATCTGTCCTTTTAAAACAGTGGACTTCCTCTGCTTCGAATAGCACAAACATTTACATCTCGCCTTGCACTGAAAAAGTTAACAGCTTTCATTAAGTAAGTTGGCAGAGCTATTTCATTCTGGCAGAGCTTACTCTTTCTCTCCTTTTAACAGTAGAGTTCTATTTACAGTTTTAATCTTTGCTAAGATTACATCGTGATTTGTCAGGTACAGAGAAAATGTTTTTCTGCTGCCACAACTACATGCAATGAAACAGTTTGGGTCAGTATGTCTTGAAGTTCTATTTGTCTTTTTTTTCCAAAATTAGTTGACCAGTCATGAAGTTCTCTTTTGGACACCAAGTTCTCGGAAAAAGATGGAAATAAATCTTTATGAATCTACAAGGAAAATTTGCATTTGATTTACAATATCAATCAGTAAATCTATAGAAGTAAGTCATGTCTCTTTTCGTATTTGTCTGTATCCTTTATTACTATTAAGTACAACAAACTTCATAAGCAAGAAAGTAGGTGTAAATATAGCAACAATCAAACCACACTCAATGACTTCTATAGAAAAAAATGGTGCAATTTCTTAAACACACCTGGGAATATTAATTTCCACTATAACAAAAATATAATTTCATTCTAATCCCTATAGCTATTTCAAAACATACAGAAAGTTAAGGCTCTACTGTTACAGAAATGACAACATTTGAGATAGATTGGGTTACATAGTGTAAAATTGACTGCAGAGAAAATCCCAAAGATTTTTGCAGCAAGTGTGTCTTGGTGCAGGCGTGCGGCAGAATCATGAAAGTGTTTCTAATAAGGCATTTGCAGGTGCTGAAACACTATTACTAAGCTAGCAACTGCTTTGAGGAGTCAGATGTGAAAAATTCATTTTTGGTATCAGAGGAGCCACCGCTGAAACACTGTAAGAAGGGTTTTATATGTGAGCAGGCTTCAGTTTCTCCGGAAATCTTTTGCACATCACAAAACCTGAAAGACTCCTCATTAGGATTCATTTGTAGATAAATGAACATGCTCTGCATGAAATCTAAATGGGAACTCAGAGAAAAGCTGCTTTTAAAGTCTGAAAGTGATTTCACAGACAATGCAATGCAGCACATTCCAAATAATTTATTTAAATCTTTTATCGTAGTTCACCTTCTTTTCTAATTATGAATTGGAAACACTAATTTTGACTGAGTCCTGTGCTGAACCTGTAATCTATTCAGTATAAAATTATCATAAAACAATAGAATACCAAGTATAGCCCTGGTCCAATGAGAACAGGATAACCTTAGGTTTTGCTAAAGGACTTCTCAGCATTTCATTTCTCAAAAACTAGTCGAGACTCTGCCAGGCTGGTAGCAAGAATTTATAGCATTCAGCTAAGTTCGATTAGGGAAAAAAAATAAGTCTTCAAATAGAGAAGAAACCATAGGTGAGGAAGCACAGCAGTCCTATCAGCTTCCTCTGACATTCTACCCAACAGGTTAAGAAAAAAAAAAAAAGGTGGGAAATAATAAATGCATTCCTAAATTAAGCCTTTAAGATGCCCAATATAATGATAACTTATGATTTTTCATTTCAGAATTTAGCATTAGTCAGAAATACGCTTAATCCATCCTAGAAAGGACAATACCTAGAAAGGTAGCAATTCAGCCTAAATTGGAGAAGTCAACCTGCCAAAGTTCTTGAGTGTCAGTGCAAAGACGTTGGCAGTGGGAGGGGAGCTGCAAGAGGCTGGGGCTGTCCAGTGCTGGAAACAGCCAGCTCACAAGTGGGCTGGTGTGAGAATCCTTCTTTGATTTTGACTCAAAGCTTGCTTCCTGAGGAATTTCTTGTGATAAGACTGATTGATTTGTTGAGGAGGCAAGTGATGGGTGCTACCGTGTGAAAACTGACATCCCTCTGGGAACATTTGAAAGCCTCTTCCTCCAGAGCTGCTTACCTCCGGAAGAGAGTGCTCAGGAGTGTTTACTGGCTGAAGATCTGGCCTGTGACTAAATAGCTCCAGCCTGGTATGGGAAAGTTGGGGAATGGTACCATCGTGTCCTGTGAAAAACAGGATGCAGATGGGCATCCCTGCTCCCTCTTATCTGCTGGCACGGCCCGGAAGGTGGGAACAATGGAGTTTCTGCTGAGATCCCAGAGCCAGAAGCTGCCACTCCAAGGAGAGCTGACTCAACCACTTTGGATTTGAGCTGTCACTCCAAAGACAGCTGACTCGACCACTTTGAAAGCATTGAAAAGGAGCCATCATCACCATGGTCGTTGTCGTCGCGGTTATCGTTGTCAACAGAACAACAACACCTGATGACCCACCGCTATGGAAGATCAATGACTGAACTACGAACCTCGCTGGATCCATGGTGGTGACTATGTCCCTCTTGCTTCCTATAAAGACTCCTTGCTTCTTCTTTCTTACCTTTTCTATCGCCCTCCTTCCCTTCCCCATTACCCTAATTCATAATAGTGTCCGTCCTCCCCTTCCCCATCTCCCTAATTAACATCTGTAATAAACTGGTCGGACCAACATTTGAACCGTTGTTTCTTAATCTCACGCCGGGGATATAGATATTAAAAGAACCTCCTCTCCCTCCTGTAAATCGGAGCGAGACATTTTATTTAATGGCGTCACGGACAGGATACCCCACCGTGAGAGTGTTGTCCTTCCAGTTATAGTCTGAAACTTTGTGTGTACCTCCTGGAGTTGCATGGAGCGATATTTTTGAAAATTTAAACGTGAGTCCTTCTCCAGGAAGACCGCTCCATATTCTGAAACTTTACTTTTTATGTGTATACCTCTCGAGGACGTATGAATTAATTTTGATTACGTGTGTGCCTCCTCGAGAAGACCCTTTCTGCATTTTGTGATTTAAGTATCTTGTAACTTAAGTGTGAAATTTGAACTCTTTTGTGTGCTTCCCTCAGAGAAAGGGAAGAGTGATTAGAGCATTTGCATTTCTTTAGTAGGTGTTGTGTGCCTCCCTGGGGGGAGGTGAGGAGTTACCTGAGCTTTTGAATACGTATACCTCCCTCTCTCTAAGTGTAGATCTTTCAGCGTATTGAAAAATGAGTGACAGCATTGCCACCATGAAAAGTGAAGACGTACTATTTGATCTTTTAGAAAAACATGGTGCTCGACCCTCTTCATCTGGTGTGGATTGGGCACGACAGAACTGGTATAACTTGCAGAGTGTTTCGGATCGTATTCGTGTTTTACAAAATGAGGCTCGTACACGAGCTGGAAAAGGAAAGTCGTTTATTTGTGCCGTACTCGGGGCTGCTTTAAAAGCTGCCGTGGAGTTCCGAGAGGAAAAGCATTCGGCAGAAACCCAAACTATACAAGCACTACAGGAATCAGTTAAAGTAACACAAGAACTGGTAAAAACTTTGCAGAATCAAATAGTGAACCTTGAGGAACAATTAGAAAGAGAGAAACACAATTCGGCTTTGTTGCAAATGCCTTTTAAGGAACTGTTAACCTCTAAGCATGCCGACAATACTAGTCTGCCTCAAGAAAAAACGTTTCCTCAGGAGGAACTGCAAGGAATGAAGGAAAGGCTAGATAAATTAGAAATGCCAATAGCCCCATTGCGCCCTTTGATAAAAACTGAATATACATTCGATAACGGTGAGGATCTAGATCCTCAGATGAACGTTAAGGAAATTCCCTTCTCATCCACTGAACTAGCAAAATTGAAAAAAGATTTTAGCCGCTCTCCAAACGAATCTGAAACAGAGTATGTATGGAGGGTTAGCCTCACTGGTGGAGACCAGATTCTGCTAACAGAAAAGGAAGCAGAAGGTTACTGGGGACCAGGAGTATTTTTAACTACTGGCAACAATCGTGCACCCTGGTCCTTAACACAGAGGGCTGCCTATTGGGCAGGTGGTCTCAACCCTTTAGAAAGGGGAGATCCTCTTGCTATTACTGGAACAGTTGATCAGTTAGTAGAAAGTGTTCAAAAAGCTGCTTGTCTCCAAATGATGTATGATAGAAAGCTGCAGCCACACCATGAGTCACCTATGATGATGCCTGTCGATCCTGAAAGGATGACCACCCTAATTAGGGGGCTTCCAGAGTCGTTAAAACCTATAGGTATACAACTGCAAGGAAAAATACAGGCAATGCCTCAGGGAGAGAGAGTCCGGGCAGCGTTGGAAGGAACAGTAACCCCCAACCATCTGCAGTCAGGATTCAAAGTATGGACATGGGGGGAGGTTGCCCAAGAGTTAATTAACTATGGGAGAAAATATGGGCCAGTGGTTTCTTCCTCCAGTAAATTTGAGCCTAGGGGAATAAGACTTGCAGCGGTCAGCCTTGCCCCCAGGCCACCTACCCCAAAGCTCAGTGGGACTGGCAGGGTCTCGTTGCCAGTAAAAACTGGTAGGCGAAATATTGATCATAAACGTCATTGTCTCTGGACACTGGGCTGGCTAAAGGGTGTTCCACGAGATCTGATGAATGGATTAGCCACTGTCAAGTTAGAGAAATTAGTTAATTGGTGGCCAGAACAAAAGCTCAGGGATCTGGAGGAAAGCAAAACCCCAGGTCCTGGGGCCTCTCCCAGGGAACCTGAATGGCTATCCAAGCCATTGGAAAAATGATGTCTTCGCCCCTCCCAAGTGAGCGGGGTGGGGGCGGTGAAGGGTGGATGTATTAGAAAGCTCACAACAAAGGGAAACCTGATCCTCATTTAGCACCTTCTGTCCAAAGGCCTCACCACTCTTGCCAGTTATCCCTGTGAGTCACGATTCAATGGCTGATAAGCCAGGGAAACCCTTTTATCTCCCTGGCCAGACTGTGTCGATTGACTCAGCTAACCTGAGGCCAGTTTCCCTAACCTTAACAGAATCCCTCAACAATTATCCTTGGAAGGCACCCCGAAAAAGGAATATGAAATCAACACTTGCTGGATTGTTCCCTCATTTTTTAACCATGTTAACAAAGCCCCAAAAGGGCAAGTTGGTGTCTTGTTTTATTTTACAGAAGATCCCCGTGGGACCTTGATTGGACACAAAAAAACTTAATAGCTGATTTTAACCATTTGTGTTTTGTGACAGAAATATTGAAGATTTGATCATGCTAGAATACTGAATATACCTCTTGATTACATTTTTTTTTTTTTTTTTGGTTGCAATAGCGTTATGTTTTGTGCCATTGTAAGTGCGAGTGGTGATTTTAGTCCTTGGATCTGTTAAACTTCACAACTGGGTTCAGAGTTTTTACAGGTCATCCTGGATTACTGATACTCCCTGCACAGTGATAGCATTTCTTTTGAGCCCTTCTTTCACCCCTTTTATCAAACTGATTATGATTTGCATGTAACTCCTCCACAGTGTTTCCAAATTCATAACAAACTGGGAAATGAATCGAGGGACCCATCTAATATGTGTTAGATGTGGTCACGAAAGAAATCTATCATAAATCCTTTTGCACTGATTCTTTTCAGTGTCACACCAGTCCAGGAGTTCCATCCAAAACATGGTTGTTGGAAAGTACCTAAGTTTTGATAAGAGATGCATATGTATCTGGTATTACCCCTCTTTGATGGTTTATACTGTGGGGGTATCCTACACACACTATCCTGTGAAATGTTCTGTACACTGTAATAATACTTGAATTTGTCAAACTAGTATTTATATCTCTCAGCATTTGAATTGCTTTTGAAATGCTCACGTGGAGAGTTCTCATGACACTAAATCATCTTAGAAAACATTATGCTTTTGGTGAATTAACTGAAGTGTAATATTGTATGGCTATTCATAAAACCACAACCTCTACTGAAGAATTCCCATCTGGATCCTGGCTTACACTGGGAGTTCCTGGGTGGGGAAAGCAGCTGACACAAATAGCTCTATTTGTTTTACTTATTTATTTATTATTATTGGTTATTGTTAAATGTATAAGTTGCCAAATGAATGGTTGTCTCTTTTCACTTTCTACCTTTTATTCATTATAACATTTGTATTACCACTCCTGAAGAGTCACTGGGTGGTGTCTGTGGCAAATTGAATGACTCTTATTGTTGTCTAAAGATTGATGATAATGGTAAAGTTGTTAAGCAAATTGCCCAGGGTATTCGTAAAATAGCCCGTGTTCCCATCCAAACCTGGAAGGGCCTAGACTTTGACTTCTTATCCTGGCTTCCAGGAGGCCCGTGGGTGAAACGTATTCTATTTTATCTACTGTGTGATGTTGCAACTCTTATGTTTGTACCTTCTATGATTCCATGTTTCATTCAACTTATTCAACGAGTTGTATCCTCCATGTACTTTGTAACCACTTCAACTGATGATGAAAAGGTCCAACAGATCAGGGCAACATTTGTAACCAAGCCCAAGAAATCTTTCGTAGTAATTGTGTAACGATTAGCTTCCCCTTCTTCCCCCTCCTCCTTCCCTCCTGCTTCTTTGCTGGTTTTATTTTCTCCCTTTTCTTTTCCTCACCACCATGGAGGGCCACTTATGCTTGATTTCAAGCAAGCTTTGAGCCACGGGGTGGTGTGAGAATCCTTCTTTGATTTTGACTCAAAGCTTGCTTCCTGAGGAATTTCTTGTGATAAGACTGATTGATTTGTTGAGGAGGCAAGTGATGGGTGCTACCGTGTGAAAACTGACATCCCTCTGGGAACATTTGAAAGCCCCTTCCTCCAGAGCTGCTTACCTCCGGAAGAGAGTGCTCAGGAGTGTTTACTGGCTGAAGATCTGGCCTGTGACTAAATAGCTCCAGCCTGGTATGGGAAAGTTGGGGAATGGTACCATCGTGTCCTGTGAAAAACAGGATGCAGATGGGCATCCCTGCTCCCTCTTATCTGCTGGCACGGCCCGGAAGGTGGGAACAATGGAGTTTCTGCTGAGATCCCAGAGCCAGAAGCTGCCACTCCAAGGAGAGCTGACTCAACCACTTTGGATTTGAGCTGTCACTCCAAAGACAGCTGACTCGACCACTTTGAAAGCATTGAAAAGGAGCCATCATCACCATGGTCGTTGTCGTCGCGGTTATCGTTGTCAACAGAACAACAACACCTGATGACCCACCGCTATGGAAGATCAATGACTGAACTACGAACCTCGCTGGATCCATGGTGGTGACTATGTCCCTCTTGCTTCCTATAAAGACTCCTTGCTTCTTCTTTCTTACCTTTTCTATCGCCCTCCTTCCCTTCCCCATTACCCTAATTCATAATAGTGTCCGTCCTCCC
Source organism: Phasianus colchicus (assembly GCF_987193195.1). Taxonomy (NCBI): domain Eukaryota; kingdom Metazoa; phylum Chordata; class Aves; order Galliformes; family Phasianidae; genus Phasianus; species Phasianus colchicus. The sequence continues at coordinate 51,776,929 of NC_143439.1, read as the reverse complement.
CTTCCCCATCTCCCTAATTAACATCTGTAATAAACTGGTCGGACCAACATTTGAACCGTTGTTTCTTAATCTCACGCCGGGGATATAGATATTAAAAGAACCTCCTCTCCCTCCTGTAAATCGGAGCGAGACAGCTGGGTGAAGCCTTGGAGCCAAAATGGTGATGCCTTGGGAAAACGTATGAGGGATGCTCCAAAAGAAATGCTTCCTATTTTAGTACTTTGACCTACAAGGTCAGAGGTGGATACTGGTGTCATGACAGTAGTGACTGAGCCTTCCCACCAATATTCCATTACATTTTATTGCCATGTGACAGCACACAGCAGAGGGGCACACTGACAAAATGGCGTCTGATATGGAAGCATGTATGAGGCAAACATGTGGAACTGGATTTCCTTATGACAAAAAAAAATGTACCCAGTGACATTCATGGTTGTTTGCTGAATGTTTATGGAGACCAACCAGTGGATGTGAGCATACTGAGTGGTGAGAGCAGCAATGTGTTACCTCCAAGGTGCCAATTTGTGTGTGTGGCATGTGGGTTCGTGTTCATTGCTTACAAAAATATGTAGCTAATAGTGGTGAATCTGTTGAAAAAGTATTTGGTAGCTGAGAATTTGATTTATCAAATAACGTTATAATGTTCTTTGTACCTGTTGTAGTTTCAATGGAAATAGGAGGCATTACTTTTGGAGCAAACTATGTATTTAAGAAAGAGCAAAAAAAAAAAAAAAAAAAAAGCAAAACATGAAGGTACAGAATAGGGACAATTGAAAAAAATCTCTGTCTACACCAAGGTCACTGCAGGAGGTGAGGAGATTAGCAGGAGGTGCTCTAGACCTCTGCTGCCTAGGAAAGCCCCATGTTGAAGCAGGCATAGAGATTGGAGGACCTCAGGAGCAGCCCAGAGCTGGATCTGTTCTCATTTCATACAATGCTACTCATAATATACGGGTCCTCTACTAAAAGTTGTTACAGTTTCTCATTATAAAGCTAAGCTTAGCTTGCCTTTTTCTCCTCTCTTTTTGTCATTTTGCTGGATGACATGACAAATGAAAATAACTCTTTCCTTGCATGTAATAACAGAACTTCTAAAAACAGGTTACCACATTTTGAAATGCTGATTTAATTTCATTTAAATTCATTATAGTTTCAAGCAGTTTTGAAATAAAGCATGCAAAAAATCATGGCAAAAATAATAATTTGTTCGAGGATCATCTGTGTAAATGAGCTAATGTTTTGGTGCCTCTGATGGGTGAAAAAGAAAGAATTTATATTCTACTACTTCCTCTAACATTATATGGTCCTTACTACCACTTTACCTTGTTACTGTTGTTTTTTCTTTTTGATTTAATCATTACTATCACTGAACTCACATTTATTAGTGGCATCTTGAAAAGCATCTAATCTATCATTTCTGATGTCTGGAGCTTGGCAGATGTATTTACAATGCCCTCAGTGAATAGGAAGATAAATCTGACACGTAAATCTAGAAAAACAGACGTAAATATATCTCTGTTTAAATTATTGTATTTCACTGGAGTACTAATCCTTACAAATCATGCGGAAGGTGGTTTTTGAAAGCTATGTGCATAATTTTTATTGCGCAAGCCAAAAATCCAAATTTGAGAACTATCTCAAAGAGATAAAGTTAGGTTCTGCTAGCTTAAAGCCAGGTTCATTTGTTTCACATACAGAAAAATTTAGCTCAGAATATTCAGATGGGCTTTGTTAAGCAACTAAAGAAAGTTGAAGTTTTCTTAAGAATTTATACTGAAATAAATTGTCCTTTATTGGTAGACTTGGTCCATGCACTCATAACAGGTAGATTTATGAAGGACATTTATTTATTATTATTTAAGGACAGATAATTTTACACACACTAAAAAATTATTGTTAATGACAAATCTTGGCTTTGGCATAAATATTATGCAGAAAATATGACTCTTAAAATAAAGATCTCTAAATCAGAAGAAAATACATGACCTTTGTACCCCACCAAAGCAAGTCAGCAGCTCTGGAGTTTTAAATATTTTAAAATGCTCAAGAGAAATTGTACCTCATGAATTATTTGTAAAATTAATTCAAAGATATTTTTAAACATAAGAGAGAATTATATGCTAGTTATTAAATTACTTACTAATATAATCAATATATTTTATTTTGTATTTATTTTTTTCTGGTACTCTTCACCTAAAGCTAAACAGATCCTTTTGTAATTCTCTTTTATTTTTCCTCATTCCTTTCCAGTATTAAAAATAATACGGAAATGAGCAGAAAGTACAAGTAAATAGGCATTTTCGCTTTTGCTGTTTGCTATAGGTATACTTCCTTTTGGTTCTGAGTGCCTCTGATGCCATATGCTCAGTTTTAAACCATAACATATTATCCCAGCACCACGTGTATTTACAGCAACATCACCAAATTAGACCTGGAAAATACCTCTCCAAGGAAGGACACCTTCACCCTCCTGACAGACCATGTTTTCAGACATCTCCAGTGACACAGATCCCATAAATCCCTCAGCCAACATGCTGTAGTTTCCTACATGCCTATTACATTTACTGACCTCTAATGAGAAACACAGGTTCTTCAATTTAAGCCCAATTATTTTCGATCCATCATAAACAGAACAGTAATGTTTTTCCTTATTTACCACTTTGCAGTAGCTATTTTGGTATTTTGAGATAGTCTCCCTCAGTCCTCTCTTAAAGCTAAGCAATACTTCTGTTTTTAAATGTTTCACATTGAGATGGGAAGAGACAAGCCAAGGAGACATCCTTGGAAATCCTTGGAAAATGTTGGGGCACCAGATCATTGGCTCCGTAAGAGCCAGTGCCACTGACCATGCAGTGGCCCATGAAAGGGGGAAACACTGTGTTGAAATGTTTAGTCTCTATACAATTCACATCACTCATTGAATCATAGATTGGCTTGGAAGGGACCTCAAGGATCATCAAGCTCCAACCCCCCTGACGCATACAGGGCCATCAACCTTCATATCTAATACTAGATCAGGATGTCCAGGACCCCATCCAACCTGGCCTTGAACACATCCAGGGATGGGGCATTTCTTTCCCTTAGCCTTCTTTGTTGACTAATCATCATATAGCTAGTACGTGTACTCCAAACAATTGTCTTGTTTTCAAAAATCTGCTTTAATAAAAACAAAAATATTAATACATGATCTTATTTGGTTCAGATTAAGGCCATCCTTCTTAAACAAACCTGATGTTATAAATGACCAAATAAACAATTTAACTTTCAGTTCTTTAATGAGCATTTTTATCATGGCAACAGAACATTCAGCTTTGCTGGGCAGATATGGTTTTGACATCGTATTTTAGCACCAATATATTTTCTTTTTTTATTTTTCTTTTTTGAAAAGTGTATATACATATGGATATGTACATGTACACTTATGCATATGTACATGTATATGTAATATCTATATGAATTCACTGTGGATGTACAATTGTCTTTAATGAATTTTGGTTCAATTTTCTAGTTATCAACATTCAATAAAGCGGGGACACATTTTGCCATTCACTTCATCTGGATACAAAAACATTTCCACTGCTGGTTGCTGTCAGGTTATTCCCTGACACACACAAATACAATATATGCATAGCTGTGAAAGCACCTGAAAAACATCTGTCTTCGGGCTTTTTTCATGCCATACGTTGATGTAAATTATAGCATCCATATCATGCTGCTACACATGCCATATTCATTAACTAATCCTGAACATTAGTCCTTTCACACACATTCTGTTTGCTGCTTATTCCAGCTGCAGAGAATACTGTACACTCACTGATGGCATAGGTTAGACTGACACTACCTTTTAACTCTTCGCCTTATTCATCTGAAAACACATAAGTAGAAGTCTCCAGTTAGGTCAATGCACAAACTTCAACCAGCCTGGAGGGATCCAAGGTTTCATCCCAGAGGACCACATGCAGACTTCAGTTGCCTTTCACCTCTGAAAATTGGCAGATTTGGTTATGTGCACTAAACTATAATTTATCTGTCACTTTAGAGAAACCCAGACAACATCCATATTGGTTTTCTCAGGATGTTGTTACGACTGTAGTTGCTGCAGTGTTGGTTATACCATGCAAAGTGGCACAATGTTACACCCCATGGGGAAACAAACAAACAAACAAAATCAGCACTTAACCTTACCTCCTTCCTACAAACAACAGAACAGGTACACAGGATAGGTATGAACTCCTCAAAGTACAAATTTAAAGTACAGATTCCCACTACACACTGACATGAGGAGGACTCCATATTGACAAAGAGCAAGGCAAGACAGGAAGCTCAAATGCTATGATTTTGGAAAGAAATCCAATAAGGTATACATTTTAACTGTCTGGATGTGTAAGGAAACTAAAACAGCAAGGAACAAGACATACAAATGAGGGGAGCATGTGTGAAATCTTTTCTTGATGCTGATGACTTAGGGCTCTGAAAAGACCTTGAATTTATAGTCTGGAAGTCTGTCCTGGATCACCAGACCCCTAACAATCTTTGCACAGGAGCAAACAGATCTCAGATTTCGCTTTTAGGACAATGACAATAGACACTGAAGATTTTAGAGTCAGAAAGGGAGGGAGCAAGGGAAGAGAGAACGCAATTTTAATGAGAAGTATAAAAATATTTAACGATAAAAATGGTGCAGCCAAGAAAAAGAAGGAGGAAGAGAAACAAGAAACTCAGAAGAAAAAGAATCTGTAAGAGAAAAAAATAACCTTTCAGTGAAAAGTAATAGGGTTATAACTATTTAAATAAATTGTAACCCATCTAGAGATACTTACTACAATTCTGTGTTACCGAAGGTAAGTGTGCAAGCATGTCAGGGAAGCTGGAACAGGAATCAGTCATTTTTACGTAGGTTAACCGCAAAAGTAATGCCTCCTGTTTATGTACCCGGGAACTAAAAAATGTACAAAGAGCACAATAGCACTATTTGATGGAGCAGTTTCTAAGCTACAAAACTCTGTTTTTCAACAGATTCACCACCATTAGCTGTGCATTTTCACCAGCAATGAAGAAGAGCCATACTCTTATTTGTCATGCTCACACAAACCTGTACCAGTGGAGGTGAGCAACTGTCACTGTCACCACTGCTGAAAACATACCACCCACCACCTCACTGTGCTCACATTCAGGGTTTGGTCTGCATAAACATTCAACAAGCATCCATGAAGATCAATGGGTGCCAGTTTCTCCACATGGAGAAATTCAGTGACAGACCTTTGTTCCATACACACTTCCATCTGCACTTCGAGCACTGTTTTGTTGGACCCCCTCTGCTGCCATCTGTCACACAACAACAACTAACGTAATGGAATACTGATGGAAAGGTTCAACCTCTACTGCCATACTACCACCATCCACCACGGATGGGGCCAACGTATAAATTAGGAGACATTACAAAGCAGCCCTTGTCTGTTGATGATGCTAACTGGCCTTTTATAATAAGTAAATAAACACAAATATAACAATATCTAATTATTTTAGTTGTTACTACACCAGGCTATTTTTAGACTTGTGTTCTTAAGGACTAATAAATATGTAGTTTTCTGCAGATCTAATTTGATCCAGAGAATAAAGTTAGCAGATGAAAAATTCTGCCATACTTAATTGCTCTGTCATATCTGACCAGGTTTGCAAAGCACAAGAATATATTTTACAGCTATTAATACATTTAATAATTGATAATAATTTTATTTTTAGAGGATTCTTTTGACATTTTCTTTCAGTGAAGACTTTATGTTTTGAAAATCCTTGCTTTCTTCTTTCTGCTCGTATCCTGTATTCTATAATGCATTTTTTTCACTGCTAAGATGATCTTCCGGTGTTACCTGAAATGACCCATCAGACACTCAGCCTACCACTAAATTGGAGCAACAGTAAAGTAGGATGCTATATAAAACCCAGACTATAAACTAGACAGTGCATATTACATAAATAACAATAGTTAAGAAGTATAACACCTTATATCTGTTTTTGTGAAAAGCTCAAATTTCTTCTTTTAACAATAAAAATATGAAACCTTCAGGATTCTTACACTAATCACATTATCAACTTCTCTACCATTAAATGTGCCAAGACATAAAAAAGAATAAAATAAAAAAGGTGAATGTGTTGTATTTTGTATTCAACAGCATAGTAAGCGTTCCTGCACTCCTGCAAAGTACTACTCCCCACATATTTTACAAACTCCACTTCTTCCTGTGAGTTAAATTAATAACAGAAGAAACTTTCTTTGGGTTTACCTGTCAGACACATGATACATATTTCAGTGAGTGGAATTTTTTAACTTCATTCTACAGCAGTGACTTCAGAACGCATTACTACTTCTAATTCATCAGCCTTGTGGAGACAAGTTAGAAGAAGTAAAATGTAAATCTCTTTATAACGAAATCAATCCAGTCCTTTTTCATTTGTCATCATAGTGACAAAGCCCCATTGTCAGCTGAACAGATGTACTAAACGCTTGTCACTTATGTGTGTTAAAAGAGCAACCACTAAAAAGAGATAATTTCTTCTGACTAATTCACATCAAAGCAGAAGAGTTTTTCTTTTCTTTAGTAATTTCCTTGGGAGTTTTGTTTGCTTTATACCAGATATGAACTTTTAGTACCACTGATAGATGGAGGAAGAATTAGGAATGCATTACACCTTTTCAAATTCCACAAACCCATAGCTCCCTTTTATGCCCTCATTCTATCTTTATATCAAAATGCAATCAGTTTATGGTCTCATAATGGCAGAATACTTGCTAAAATATTCCCATTAAAATGCAAATGTTGACCTTCCGCTAAGTTTTAAGTTAGAAATTCTTACTTTTTTTTTTTTTTTTAGACATGCTTTGCAACATAAGAGTAATTTTCTTGGTAGACTGTGTTCCTTTTATTTTATTTTTCTAATGATTCTACATTCTTCGGCAGCTTCTTTGTGCTATTGTTACTCCCAGGTTTTCTTTTTTGAAAAGTGAAACATAAAACTTTCTTTGAAACGGAAAAGAAAGCATTACTTATTATTAGAAAATCAAAAATGAATTGAGTATGTAACAGTTATTACCAAAAAAAAAAAAAAGCTTTTCTTCCATGGAAGAAAAATAATGTGCCAATATACTGGCAATAAAGATCATCCTATAGAATGAGGTTTTCCACAAATTTTGCATTTACAGCTATAAATTATGTTTTAATCCACTCTACTTTAACTCATTTACCATCAATGCTGATTGCAGGCATGAGAAAGTACAATATTAGCTTTGTTCCCATTTAAATACAGTAGGAACGATAATTACATCATGCAAACAAAGATGCCTAAAATACATAGAGATATCATAGTCTTGGAAATATACTTGCACTTGAGCAAAGAAAGAATTTTGTACATTTTACATTTCAGCCTCACCTGCTCAGTTGTTACATTTGAACTGCAGCAGAAGGGTTTATAAGAAAGCAGTTCCTAGTAAAGTGTTCATTCAGTCAAGAAGTGGGTACAGTAGGATTAGATAACTGGTATTTGCAAACATTCTGAGTATCTAAAGCCAATCTCAGATTCTGTTAAATCCAAGAAAAAAATGAGCACTAATCACACATTTTCAGAGTCTTACATAGGTTGCCCTCCTTAGCTCTTGCATGCTAGCAATCCCTATTCTCTTCCAGAACAACAATGAATAAAGGTACTTGCGTATTCATCTAGATTTGTATGCAACAGCAAAGCAAATACTAGTAATATTGAAAATAATTAATGCTTGGGGCTGGTAATGAAACTGTAGCCTTTTCATTCCCAGCTTGTGCAACTAGGGCTCTTAAGTGCTTGTAGCCAGAGGAAAATTAAATTAAATTTATGATCACAATCCTATTTGCTACCTACATAGATGAAAAAGATTTTGAGCAAGAAGTTAAAGCAAATCTCTTGATAAATACTGTTTTGTTCTGTTTTTTAAAATTTGTTTGTTATAGTACTCCACAAATCTGGAGTACTGCATCCAGGCCTGCAGCCTCCAGGAAAAGACATGGAGCTGTTGGAGCTGGTCCAGAGGAGGGCCACGAAGATGATCAGAGAGCTGGTGCATCTCTCCTGTAAAAAAAAAAGCTGAGGGAGATGAGCTTGTTCAGTTTGGAAAAGAGAAGGAAGACCTCACTGTGGTCTTCCAGTACTCGAGAGAAGCTTATAAACAGGAAGGAGACCAACTTTTTACATGGTGCATTAATGATAGGACAAAGATAATGGCTTTAAACTAACACAGAGAGATTTAGGTTACATGTTAAGGGAAATTACTTACTCAGAGAGTAGTGAGACAGTGACACAGTCTGCCCAGAGCTGTGGGTGCCCCATCTCTGGGAACATCCAAAACCAGGTTGGATGAGGCCCTGGACATCCATATCTATTGCGTGGCAGCCCTGCCAGGTTGGGGGATTGGAACTGGGTGGTCTATAAGATCACTTCTAACCTCAGTCATTCTATGATATGTAATATGTTTCTATAATTTTCTCTCTCTCTCTCTCTCTCTCTCTCTATATATATATTTTTTATCAGGACCAGGAAAGCAAATCAGAAGCTATGAAAGCTGTACATGCAGTTTGACCACAAACTCGTTTCCCCACTAATCTGTACAAAGGAGTAAACCCCTGTACATGATGAACCTCATGCCAGAAGATAAAAATCACAGACTCCAGGATTCCCCTCCTCTTGCTCTGCTGCAGCGGGAAGCACTGGAGATTACCTACAACAAAAGAGATCCACTGTGCTACTGGTGGTTTTTAAGATCTCTAGGTCATTACTGATATTTCTTGCTCATTTAAAATTTGAGTCTGGAAGAAGTTCTCTCTGTCTCAGAGAAAAGGCAGAGAGGCTGGACTCGGTAAACAAGCAGCTCTTTTCAATTCTACAGTCTCATGTCAGACATATTTAAAAATTGACAGGAGTTAACCATCTCACTGCTAGTAAACTCACTGCATTTGACTCTACTAGAGAACAACGTTAGCATCTCTATAATGCCTGAATTCTACTGTCAATAAAGATTACTGATTTCCTCCCACTCTTCTGCTTATTTGCAGGTTTTAAAGTAATGACACAATGTAACTAATAAAAAAATTCCACTCCTAAAGAGAAAGATTTCTCACAGACAAAATGAAAACCCCTAAGAGTCAAACAAATGCATATTTTCAATCTTATGTGGTCACTTTAAATAGCAAAAAAACAAGATATCTCATTTTTAATTTTAATCAGATAGCAAAACACTGAAATATTTAATGCTTGTATATTCTTTTAACCAGGTATTCATAGTGAAAGCACTGGACACAGTTTCAAACATTTTTATTGGCCTTAATTTACAGGAGAAAAAGAAAAAGGATCAAAACTTAATGTTGTTGGAAGTCCATCCATAAGGTATGCTAAGCTCATCAACTCTTTGAAAAAAGTATTGGGAAATGGCCAAGTTATTTAACTTCACAAAACAGCTGCTTAAATTCACAATACTCTGTACCACTAATGCTATGAATGTCGCACATAAGCTCAAAATACTTTCATTTGGGTTAAAACGATGTCATTCACAGAAGCAGCTCAGAAAAGAATGCTGTCAAAAAGCTTTTGAGAAGCCTCAAACTCAGCTCTGAAGAATACACCTTGATTTCAGTTTTAATCTAATCCAAACCACCAGAAATGTTCCTTTAACTAGCAATTCATTTTCAGTGCTGTTTCATAAATTCAGCATAATGCTTGTGGTATATTCTGTTGTTAATATCACTCTCTTCACTATCCCAGATTCATGGAAATAATGTAAAGGAAAAACTCTTTTCCAATAACAGTTTTGTACTACAGGTATTTCTTCAATACTGTTTGTTGTTTTTTTCTTTTCTTATCCTGTTATTATTGAACAAGGTTCCAAGAAAACTCAGCGAGACAGTAGCAGCTAAGGCTTTTGGCAGACACAGAGACTCCCGGCACAGGCAGTGCAAGGAATTGGGAGCTCATTGTTGCAAGGTGTTGATAACTCGGATACACAGCAGAATAGGCTGCTTGGCTCAAAGTGATTTCTGATAAACACAACTGGAGTTTGCTTGCAATGCTATCGCCTTGATCAAGATTAGCAGAAGAGGAAAGCAAGGCAGAGCAGCGCAAAATCAAACGTGCAGTAGCAAGCAAGGAGGTAAAATTACAGCAGATCTTGAATTTCCTTTAGCAATGAGATTCCTTAGGAGGAAGGAATAAATGCAGGTAACACAGGCTTTTAGCTGAAATTTGGAGCCTGGGATACTTGCCTAATCTTACACTTTTGGCCGTGATTTTCATCATTGTCCCTTCTGACATCTCCTAATCCTACCACTAGAATCTACAATTCCCTGTAAAAAACACACAGAAGTACCTACACCGCTCTCCAAAGTAACTAAATACTCTCTATTTTGAAAACAAATCATAGAATGGACATTTTCACAGTAGCATCTGCTCCTCCTAAACTTTTAGACTGAGTTAATGATCCTTTTGGCATAGAGCTCTCCTGTCATCAAGAACTGGATACAGATTTATTTTTTAAAATCACTTAAAAAATTCTTACGCATCTCCACTGACAGAAATACTTTTCACCCATAGCACTGAAGTTTACCTTTCCTTCCCATGTGCTGACAGACCTACAAAGCAAGAACAAAGGCAGAGAGCAAAGGCTGCCACAAAAATCATCTATCACTCCAGTAGGAAACCTTAACATCTGGAGCTGTCAGCCTGCTGTGAACACGACTAATTTCTTATCACTAAAACTATGAAATATAAATCCTCATGTATCATGCCTATGGAAATTCTCACGTTGTTTCTTTACAAATGCCTTTCTTCCCCTCCTTCTTAACCAAGATAGCCCACAGCTTCTGCTTCTTACTTGTAAAAATGTCTGCACTCTTCCCTTAGATCTGCTAGCAGTGCTTTCTTTCATCAATATTAGTTAAGCAAGCACTTGGTCTGTGAAAAAGCTGTCAATCTCATTTTGTAGCTACACTTTTATTATTATTTTGATAGATACTAATATTTTCAGAATGGCTTTACATTAAACAGAAGCTCATAACGCTTATTACAAGCATTACCTGCGTGGCCTAGAAGGTGACTTGATGCAACAGCAACCATTCAGACTATTCTCTTCAGCATGAATCACCTTGCATTTACAAAAACCTATTACTTGCACCTGAATGTATCCTCAGCATTCACTAGTCAATTCTAATAGCTACCCTACCTGAAATCAGCACATTTCCTTCCCTCTCTGCATTTTCTGTCAGTAAATTCATAACTAAGCATAACTATTTTTGAGTAATCAGTGAATAAAAACATTAAGGACAAGTTACAGAGGTTTCTTTTTCTTAGCAACTGGTCCTGAAGAGTTCTGTAGTATTAAACAAAATCAAGGTAATGCATACATGGATTATTTATTTACTCTGTGACCCTAGGCAGAATAAAACATGCTCTGTATTCACAGGGTCTTACAGTTAAGGCAGCATGGAAAAATGAGACTTCAATCTGAAATAATGATATTTAGAGAAGTGATGTTATTAAGAACGGGGAAGTCGCTGTAGGCAAACTGCTTTCTACATTCTAGAAATATCTGTTTTACTGTTTTTTTCTGAAGTAGTTTATTTTAATTGTTAATAAACTAAAAAAAAAAATACTGCAGACTGCTCCAAAAAACTAAGAAGCAAACATGATGTCAAGTTCTTGTGCTGGTGCAAAGAACAGCATTCAGCAGAGCTAGTCAACATGACTGAAACATGCATTTATAAAACAACTACAAAAAGACTTCCTGCCAGTGACAGGAGGTGATTCAACTAGCTGGCTGGCAGTAAAGGTTGTTTACCAGGTTCTGGATTCCTAATTGGATGCCTAGCTTGTTAAGTACCAGCTGGTCTTTAATTAGTTGAAAAATTATCATCACTAAAAGTTGCCATAAAAAGAAAGAGAACAATATAATTAAAGCATTAAAATCCATATGGTGGAATGCATACCTTCTCTTCTAATAGCTGTTTCTCTTCTCTTTCCCACACAGCATTAATAAGGCAATGCTGTCCACTTGCCAAGAAAACTCTCCTTTTTAAGTTCATATTGAAAGGAATAAAATGGAGGTGTGCTAAGAGAATGTACATAGTGCAATGTTTCTCTTTGACTTTGAAATTATCCAGGATACTATTTGGTACAGGAGCAAGTTCAGGATTGATGACTCACCCTTGTCTGTACATCTAATCATAGTGGGACATCATTATCACACCTTCATTAAATACAAAGCAATTAAAGTAAATTTAAATGAAAAACTCTTCACATAGACTTAGTGAAATACAATTTTTTTGCCTGTGATTTATTAAATATGAACACAGCCTGAATGCACATTGCAATACTTGCATAACTGGAAATCCGCAAGCAGTTGCTCTATAATTATCTGCCACAATATTTTCCTCCATTCCTGGAGGCTTACAGACTTCCTCTGCCCCTAAGGAATATCTTCTAATGTATGTGAAATGTTGAGACTACATGTGAAGTAATTTGGCCTTAATGTGAAAGAATAAGTCTAAGCATATTTCTAAAATGTTTTAAACACCTGTGCTATCAAATGTAATATTTTAGAGATCTTTTTTGTTTGTCTATTTTTCAATTGTTTACATATGTTTCTCCAAAAGTAATACCTCCTATTTGTTTCTATGGAATCCATAACAGATAAAAAGACCACAATAACACTGTTTGTTAGAGCAATTTCTCAGGTACAGAACAGTGTTTTTCAACAGAAGGAGACATTATACCGGTGTTCCTGTACTTGAAGGGGTCCTACAGGAGAGCAGGGAAGGGACTTTTTATAAGGGCATGTCGTGGCAGGACAAGGGAAAATGGTTTTAAACTAGAAGAGAGTAGATTTAGACTAGATCTCAGGAAGAAATTCTTTACTGGGGGGGGTGGGTGAGACACTGGAAAAGGTTGTGAATGCCCCCTCCCTGAAAGCATTCAAAGCCAGACTGAATGGGGCTTTGAGTAACCCGGTCTAGAGGGAGGTGTGCCTCCCTCTAGAGGGAGCAGAGGGGTTGGAACTAGGAGATCTTAAAGGTCCCTTCCAACGAAAACCATTGTGTGATTTTACGAACATAATAATCACCATAGCCATGCCTTTTCACCTGCAACGAACAAGAGCCTACATGCTGCACTCATAAATGTTTTCATTGCTGTCTGAAACATAGCTTGTCTTTCACATCACCATTGCCACTGCTGGAACTCACCATCCATTACCTCACTGTGCTCTTATCCATTGGTTGGTCTCCATAAATGTTCAGTAAGCATCAGTGAATGTCAGTGGGTGCAATTTTTTCCTGCATGAATAAATTCAGTGACATCTTTGCTCCATATGCACTTCCATGTCAGATGTCATTTAGTCAGAGTGGCCCTCTGCAGCCATCTGTCACACAGCAACAAAATGTAATGGAATATTGGTGGGATGATTCAACTTCAACTGGATCATCTCTCTCTGATGTCGTGGGCCAACATAACACAAAAGGAGATATGACTTTCAGAGCAGCCCCCATAGTTTATTGGTTTCATCAAGAGGAAAGGAAGAAGATACAAGCTGAATCCCCTGACAGACTTTCACATTCATTAACCCTTTGTATGATCAAGGAACTTAGTAGATGAGAAATATATTTACTTATAATAGTGACATATTAAATAAAAGCTGAAAAAGAAAATACTAGTTCTGTCTAGTGCCCAAATTAGCCATGGGAAATGGAGAAACTCTGCATTGTTTGTATCAGCAGATGGCCTCCTTTACTCTGCAGTTGTTTTTGTTTATATACAGCAGAGAAATTTTAGTAACAATTCTCTTCCACTCTACATGAGTTGGTTGCCTGTGTTGAGTTTATAAAATCTTTGTTAGAATTAAAAGAAGAGGAAAGAAGCTGTTTGAAAGATTGAATTTCTAAGTGTCTCAATTATCTTCAATTCTGCAGCATAAGGTTGAAAATGTTAATTTTAAAATAACCCTTCAAAATAAAATCGATTGAATCTTGACAGCAACTATATTCAGAGGAAACAATCTTTCATAATTTTATACAACTCTTCCTTTAAGGTTTGGAAGGTGCTTACAAAGAAAGCATTCATTAGATAAGCAACATACAGTAATATATATCAGCTTCAATCCTTCACTAAAATGCCTTCCAAAGGCTAAGGTATTATTTTTTCCCTGCTAAAGTGTCATTTCCTATCAAGACTGCTCCTTGTTCAGGTCTCATTCACATTAGACCAACTACTTCAAGACACCAGAAGAGAAAAATATTCCCTAGTGCAACTATTATAGAGTAAAAAATCAAACCAACACAACTATATTATCAGCAGATCTTCAAGTTATGTTGTTAGGATGAATTAACAGAATTCCTAGATAAGATAAGCCTATTTCATTTTTCTCTTGAACTAATTTTAATAGGATGCTAATGAAATTCTTCATAGTTTACGATGAATAACAAGTTACTTAGCACTTCCACATCAATAATGAAGCTGATTTCATTTTGGTACATAGAATCAGTATTGTACTTAGGTTTAGACTCAATGTCTGATTTGTATTGATTCACCTGTTTAAAGAAAACACCTTGGAAATCCCCTTTTTTTTTTTTTTTCTTCAAATTAAGTACTTACTTAACTGAAGCTTTAATATTAAATTATAATTCAGAAAATGTTGAAATAATTCTGTGTTCAACTACTGATTAATTAACTGCTCTTTTCTAAGACTTCAGGACGATATAACATTTATATATAGAACCGAAGCCAAATTTCCACAGAACAAAATTTCATTTCCACTGTTTCACACACAGCTACTGCTCTCAGAAGGCAGGAAAATTCAAGGGGAAGGAAGAGATTTAGTGTAGCGTATTTAATCCTTCTCCTTTGCTTAACAACAAAATAACCCATTAATGATTGTTAACAACTTTTCTATCTTACAGATTCACATAAGTCAACAGAAAATTACATTCTGATCACTCTAAAAACATGAGTTCACAGTACAAAAGAGATGGACATGCTGAGAAGGGTCTAATGTAGGATAATTAAGGGACTACAGCATCTGCTGGATGAGCATGGGCAGTTCAGCTTGAGAAAAGGAGGCTGAGAGTGATCTTATCAATGCAGATAAATACCTGAAAGGGAAGGGTGAAAAAAACACAAGGTCATGCTATTCCCAGTGATGCCCAGTGCCAGGACCAGAGGCAATGGGCACAAGCCAGAACACAGAAGGTTCCCTCTGAACTCCAGGAGGCACTTTTGTGTTGTACAGGTAATGGAGCACTTGCACTGGTTACACAGAAAAGTCTCCTCTTTGGAGAGAGAGAAACAAAGAACAGAAGTGACGACAGAAACACATTGAGGGTACCTGTAACACATCCCTATACCTCTGTTTAAAGCAAATATGTTTTTTTTTTTTTAAATTCTAATGTTTGTCCCACCAGTGTTTTAGTAACTCTGCTTTCCAATTCAAATATAACAGATAGGTCCTAACTATAGTACTCTGCCTATAGAAACAAATGAGCGGAGTGGAAGGATCTCCACTTTCTGTACATCCTACAGCATGTAGAGAGGTGGAAAGAAGTGGAACTAGAGATCAGGCTGATATTCCTCAGGAACACCATCCATGTGGTTTAGACAGCAAACCTGTCGTCAGGCTAAACACAAGGTCATAACAGCAGCTTTGAAAACAATTAACAACAGCAGGAAAGGCACTACACCTTGGAGGGGTACATGAAAGGCTGAGACATAAAATGTAATTACTTAGTACTTCCATTAACAAATGTGCACATACCAGCAAACAAAAGTCTGGTAGGCATCTCTTTTGCTCATGTTTTATAATACCTATACCAACAGGCAGTCATTTAACTTAGTTTTATCATAGCCAGGACTCTACAAGTTTTGCTTGAATTAATTTGAATCCATATTTACTTGACTTCTTCCTCTATTTTAGAAATCCTTTTTATTTGAATTGGTGCGGAAAAATGTATCAAAATAAGGCATTCTAGCTGCCAGATTGCTGCATGAACCTAGATTCAACCTTTATGTAATTTCCCGTGGCAGGTGATAAATGAAGAGATTGAAAAAGCAAACTGCTACAGAATTCCGATGAGCAAGCTCTTTCTTGCTTCAGGAAGAAAAAAAAAATGAAGACTGTAGCTGATTTTCATGAAACACATTGCAGCTGGAAACCAGCTTATTAAAAATGAACCGTTAAACAAAAGAAACTCTCACAGTACTATTTTCTGTGAATGAGGGCTAAGTCATCCTGACCTGCCTCACTGGAAGTCCTTTAAACACACTAAGGCTTACAAGGGAGCAGAAATAAACACAAAGAAATAGCAACAGAATGAGGTAAGGAAATATTTTTCTTTAATCACAGTCTTCAGATATGATAGTTTTAAGCCAGCAACCTGCACCTCAGAGTAAAGATGGCTAGATGAAAAGAAGAAATGTTCTATTCACTAACATGCAAACAATATCTGGCTAGTGACCTGGTATTTCATATTTTTTTCTTCCTGGGAATTCTGCCCACATTTAAAACTGAGAGAGCTTGCTCTTTCAAGAGTTGCTCAGCAGAATTTCAACCAGATAGAAATTTTATTTTTAATCTTAAAATCTCTACTTTGTAACTTCATTAGGCACTATAAGCATGGGCAAGTTCTGCCTTGGTAAGTACCATAAATGCAACCTGGAACACATTTAGATGTTAAAAATGTAAATAGCTTTGAAAGGTATTTCTGTTGAGCAGTCATATTTGGCAGTTGAAAATTCTGCATTTTCTTATTTACCAGACTGTTTTGGTACGTGGAAATCAACAAAACCAAAAAAAAAAACAAAAAAAACAAAAACAAAAAACAAAAACAAAACAAAAAAAAAAAAACAAAAAAACACCTTTAGTTCATCTTTTTGCCCTTTAGAATTTTCCCATTGTTTCTGGGTTACATGCTTCAAGGTGAGTTGCCCAGCACCTTTGTCTCTCACATCTCCATTTTAGCACCATGTTCTGAGATCAGGAAACTACAAGGAATAAACTTCAGCAACTATAATAGCTTGCCTGCACTATTCAGCATGTGGCATATAAGCACAAAATATTTACAAGGGTCATTTTACGTGCACATTAATTATATAAAATTAGAGACACCAAGAGAGAGCCATTAAGCGTAGATTAGAAAATAAGAACAAGAATGCTAGCAGTGCTGATAATAAGAAACCCAGAGTTTACTTCCGAAGGGAAGACAGTTCATTAACATTTTAATTTGTTTCTCAACAGTTCAATTATAACATGTCTAATGTACTGGACATTAACCTTTAGGGGCATTAAACAAATTGTAGAACAGAATAAGATGGCCTTACTCTTTTCCATGCAGATGCAGGTGCAACTTGTTTTGGGAACTTTTATTGCTGTCAAACAGTTGCTCTTACCCTGAAAACACTTTTAAGAGGCACACCTTTAAACATTTAGGGCAATATCCAATAAATTGATGAGAAGTTTTTCCTTTCCCCTGAAACCTGGAGTACCACAATTGAAAATCAAGAGTACACAAGTGTCAGGGAACAAAAGAGGAAACATTTGGCATAAAAAAATAATATAAACAGAGGCAATGTCTATTTTTTCTCTACTATGAAATATACCAAACACTATTTGTGTTAGGTACATTACAAAGTAAAGCTTTATCACAGTTCATTCAGTTGTCAGTTATCTTGAGTCAACTGATTGCAAAAGAAATTGAATTATCAATTAATTTTTATGGATAAGTTATATATCAGTTAGTTCAAGAAACATATGGCAAAGTTCTGTTTTTGGTAAAGAAAACAGTTTCTGGTGTACACCTGTTATTAAATCAGAAAGGTACATCAGCCTCCAAATAAAGCTAAAACTATTGTCTGAAAATTAAAGATATAAATATAAATGTTAATGAGATTTTTTCCCCTCAGAGTAAAGCCTACATAATTTTGCTTGCAGTCAGAGCTTTTCCTCCTGTTGGCATAGTAGACATTTTATCTTTATAGTTTGAAAAAATCCAAAACAACATGTTAGGAAGAATTGATTTCTGCAATCCAGGTAGCACGTAAACTGGCCCTTCAGTAAAGATCTAATCATAAACACAGCTGCATAGGTTGTGTCTGTTTACTGAGCAATTTCTTTTCACAGTTCATTAATTGTGAAAAGATGACTCAAAGGAAAACAAAAAGAAATTTGCCATTTTATGATAATGTCCTGCATGGCCACAAGGCTGGAATACACGTTTTAGTGTTCTCCTCACTAATGATAAATTAGGAAATAGAAAGGTGGGCAGAAACATCCAAGAAGCTGACAAGATTTATAAGAATGGGCAATATGGTGTACTTTTGGAGGCAATAAGGTGCCTGCCCTGCATTTAATTTTTACTATGTATTTTTCAGCTCTAAACAGCTGATAACAGACAAAGCTAAAGAAGGTCCTCATCTTTGGTGGTAAGAAAATGGGACCATGAGTGCAAGAGAACACAGTTGGACCAGTAACTTTATCTGATAAACAATAAAAATATACCTTCAAAGGTAGTGAGTAAGCAGGCAATATTTCTATAGTCAGTTAAGTTATCTACAGCAACATTTCATTTCTACTCATGGTTTTTACTTAAAGGGCAATCAGGAAAAGATTGAGTGCTACAGTTGTCTATTAAAATGTTTACTTAAAAAGAAAAAAAAACAAAAACCACCAAAAATTTGAGAAGGAAAACCAAATGAAATAATTAGTTCATTTATTTGTAAAACATCTCTGAATTTTTTATTTTGAGATGAAAAAAACAAAGTAACAAAGTGCATTATCAATCAAAGTTAGCGATTGGTGACAAATATGGGAAACTACAGACTACATGCTTTATCTATTTTCTTTTTTTTTTACTTGTTTTGGTTACGTACCATGCTAGATTCTAACAGAGATCCAAAACGTGGCTGCATGAATTTCAAAGTTTGAAAAGTCGAGAAAACTAAACTACGTGAATCTCCAATACCTCTGAAGAGGAATAAATATTCTGCTTAAAGTAAATAGCCAAAAAAGGGCATTTACCCCAATACTTTCGTACAGTTGACTAGAGGTTGGCTATAAACTCTTTCCATTTTGTCATGGTTTTGTGATTTTTGGTTTTCGGTATTCCACATCATAACATCATGTGGGGCACTGGGAGTTTAACTGTTAATGCTCATGTTCTGTGTACCTGCCTGGAAGAGAAGAACTACATTCCCCAGGGGACTTTGCGGTCACAGAGAGGAGATATAACTCCTGGCAAAGTCACCTGATGCGCTCTTCGTTGGCTCTTCTCCTGTCTCCCTGCTGCTCAACTGGACTGCGCATCTCACCTCAGCATTGTGGTGAGGCCTATCCACCTTTCAGACATTCTCTCTCTCATTATATTTGATTTATTAGCTTCAATTCTAATTATTATTGTATCATGGTGTGTTATCTTGCATTCCAATACTATATTTAGTAAATTAGTTTGTATCTCCTCAGATCGTTGCCGCTGTTTTTTATTATTTTGGGGTCCCCTGTTTCCTTTTCCAGAGGCGTGGATTTTGCAAAATCCCTCTGCCCCGCTAGCTGTGGAACCGGGCCAAACCAGCCCATAAACTGTTGACACATTTAAAGTGTTACTTTTAAAAGAAACAGGAAACAAAATCAAAGAAACAGAAAGGTGAGATCCAATTCAGTGTTCAGATTTCATCAGTCTCCACTATTGCTCATTGTTCAGCATGAAAATAAAATAGTCACTCTAACAAAGACCATTTACAACTAAGCTAAGCATTTTATACCCCTTTGGAGTGCAAAATCTCTGGTATAGGCTAGAGGATATGCTCAAATTTGAAAACCCACTATGTTATTTATAAAGAAGGAAGTTTCACTTCTTCTCCCGGGTCTTCTACGTATACCAGACTAACTGTAGAACTCTGCAAGCCATTTTAGTCATGAACTGCTGAAAGCTATGGCAGAACAGTAAATAACAGTAAGTAACTCATGACCAGATATGCACCACTTGCAAGACCTAGGTTTGGACAATAATGCCCACTATGCATTAGGAAATTTAAATAATAACAATAATAATTTTTTGAACCAAAGGAGTTACGAGAAAGAGGAGATGGCCACAAAAGATTCAACAAGAGAAACCGGCAGGGAATTGCAGTCGTTTAAGATTCACTGTGATAACTTCTTCATTTTTGGCCATAACAAATTAAGGTTTTATTTTCAAGAGATTCATAGCTGTTGACTTTCAATAGAAATACATTGCTGAATTCTACCAGGTTGTTTTGACAAATTCTGATAGCAAAAGATGGTATCCTAAATATGTATTTTTAATGAATTCAGTCATATGTGGGAATTTTTTTTTTTCTGATTGATATTTTAAAAATGCACAACCATCATGCATTGAGAACTTAACACTGCAAAGATGTATATAATATGTAGGAAAGCAAGCCTTTAGCAAAAGGTCTTTAAAAATCTTTCACATTTCATAACTTCTCTCCATTGAGGTTTAAACTTTAGAAGATAAAATTCCTAAATGAAACTCAGTTACAAACATTGAAAATTCATAGAAAGCTCAGGCTACTAAGATTTCTTTAAAAGCTCAGAGGAGAAAAATTAAACAATTGGAATTGTATTTTGCTGTTAAGAGTAAAAAAAAAGCTTTTTAAGCAAACGGTGAGGTTTTTTCTATTTTACAGATGTCATTTTTCTGTACAGTAGTGTTAAAGATCTTAGAACAGAACTCATGCCAGCATTTTCAAAAATGATTCACCTATCCAAGCTGTCCTATATATTAGATCAAAAAGGGACAAAAAAGGAACGAATTCTGGAGGCTGTTGACTATGGATAAAGCATCCTGTTGTTTCAATCAGCAAGCTAACCAAGACTGGTATTCACCTACATGAGAGTTGTGTAATAACCTATGAAACCTGGCTTCACCTAGAAGGAAATCCTCTGAGGAATCTCATTTGAAAGCGTGTTCTACGTAGGAAGAACTTAGGTCTACTATATGCAATTTACAGAATTTATAATCTAATGAGCTTGAACAGTTCCTGTGCAGCTGAACAAGTAAACAGTTACCAAATAAATAAATGCACCCAAAAGCAAATTTAAGTGCAGGACACCAATCACAGATGTAAACAGCTAAGGCACAGTAAAGCTAAATGCTTATGGCTAATGCTTGTCTGAAGAAATTATATTTCAATCATGCTGTAATTTGAATAAACACATAAAACAAAACTAGTGAAATACAAACACATTAACTTTTAAATGGAACATATTGGAAACGTAGATAGCAGAGAAAATGACAAGTTATAAAACTCATACATACAGCAAACCTCAATTTATCCTGAGCTATTAGTTCTTAAATATTCTGCAGTACTGGACAAGCCAATGCTAATTAAGTTCTGAAAGAAAAAGCTTTCCTGTTTATGTAACCAAAGGTATAATTTGCAAGAAATTGCATTTTCTTATTACAAGGCACAATACATATTATAGGATCATTAAGTCACTGAAGTAAAATAACTTTAAAAAGCAAACAGTGTACATTCACTTCAGATTGTTTTCTGATTTGCTGTGGACTATAAATGTAAATATACAAAATTTCAGGGGCTTTTACAGAAATGGGTTACAGAAACATATGTCTGTATGGAACACTTACACGTGCAAATCTAAACCTGATCCTCTCTTGCTCAGTTCAGAGAAATTCCTGTCTCCATAAGGAAAATCTGAGATGATCTCTACCAGGACATAAGATGAATGTTAAAGCAAGCTTAATCAAGTGAGTTTGGCTGTAACAGACATCTGCAAATCATGTCAGAATCAACAGCCAAACGCACTATGAGATCTAATAGAAAACTAAAGTTTGAGTCATAAATTAAAACAGCAGATCAAAAACAGATCATTTCAATAAGCAGAATGGGAGCATGTGCTGAAGCCAACCTAAAGATCAGGATTGCCTCATAGCCTACAACACAAAATAGGATCAAAAACATGAAGCACACAAGATCAGATGGACTAAGCAAGTACTAAAGCTCCCTAAGACATCAGAACTCAAGCAAAATAAAATAAATGGACATTTGCCTCTTAAAAATGACATGAAGATCTGCAGTCCACATCCTTATTCCTCTTCAGAATACTTATTCCTCTGTCAGAAACTGCCATGATTTTCTAGTATAAACAAGTAGCAAAGCTTAACGTGAATGTTATCAAAGAAGTAATCATATACTTAGCCATACGTAATGATCATAATGTGATGGAAAGTACACCAATAATAGTGGGGTGGCTGCAGTCTGTGACTGCAGCAAATGAAGACAAGCCCAGATACAGCAGCTGTAGATGCAAAAGCAAAGGTAGAAAATTTGCTTACCTTTGGAATGCCACAGGTAGGCAGGGATTCCCATAGAGATAGCCTCATCTCCACTACCAACCCTTAAATGAGGTGTGGGAAGGGGTGGCTCCTGGCTCCATTGTGAAAATGCTCCATAGGTGCATTGCACGCACCTGAGCTCCCCTGGGTTGGCCCTACCTTCCCACCAGCTGCTCAATCACTTCTTCAAGCCTTGATTTAGCATTTCTGCTACACAACGCAATGGTAAGGACTAAAATAGCAGTATTGTTTTTATTAAATAAGTAGATGAAATCCATGTGCAGTAGAATTGCATGAAGTACATGCGAAAATCATGTGAACCATGAAGAAAACTTTGCAAAGCTTCCACTCTGCACTCTCTCTACCCCTCCCCCACATTCAGTTCTTAGAGAAGAATCTAGATTGAAGAAACACTGAATATTACAAAGGTTTTTTGACAGTACAGAGAATATTTATTTCTAATGGTTCAGAAGAAGGAGTACTGACCAAATCATATTTAAGCATTCTGATTCTCCTTATTTTTCTGCAGTAGACTTCATTTTATAAGTCAGTATATATTTTTTTTCTAAGCAATTCAACTCAGAATACATTTCATCCACCCATCTACCAAAGTAATCTGCTTCTCTCTCGGACATGCACACTGTTCAGGTTTTCCAGTGCAATTTACTGAAACCACAGATTTGCCTTAAGTAGCCTAAATCCAATGTAATTTTTAGAGCATGCTGTGATCACAGTCAGTACTTGAGTTTTTTTTAATTCAGTTTCCACTGGGACTCAAGCACAACCAAAGTTCTTCTAATTCAGATGTCAGCAACAGTTAAACTAATTCTAAACACTAAAACAGCTTGCATAGAAAAACAGGATATAAAAATCAGAAAGGTGACATGACAGTGCAGGCTTACAAGGAAGCACCTCAGCCAGTGATGTGTTTAATCCTTACCTGCAGACTCCAGTTGACACCACCACCATCCACAGCAGAACAGTGAAGTTTTTTTCCTCCCAATTCCTTAATCTGGAACTTGATACGTGGGGCTGGTGATAACTTAGCAGCACTGAAGAACACAAATTGTGTCAACCACTATATCAGGGGAATGAAGAGTCTCAGAAGTGAGGTAAAACACTGGTAACTTTTATTCTCTGAAGAACCTACATCTGCTGGGCAGCCAAAACGTTACATGCACTAGTGGAAGGGACACCAGGGGTGCTGCTGTATTGAAGACAGAAGTCCATGGAATCCCTGCAACACATTTCAGTCACAGCAGCCCAGAGCTCTTGACAATAAAGAAATAAAACAAACAAAACAACCCAAAAAACAAAAAAAAATACAGCCAATCCCTCCCTTTAACTAAAGAATTGGGATATACACAAATTTATCTTTAAATCTCAGCTAGTCAATTTGACACCATGCTAATGGGATCTCTGCTGATGCACAAAACTAACTGGAAATGCTCTTTTGAACTGTAAGCCAAAAATAGTATCTGGGAAAAACTTTTGTCTCAAAAAAAAAAAAAAATCCAAAATAGTAAGTGATTTTCAAACTAAAAACACATCTTGCTTACCTATCAACTTTTCACATATAATGTCAAAGTAATGAGGAACCTGAGAGTTACTGAGACTTTAATTCTAGCCTTCCCACTGTCACAGAATGAACAAAGTCAGTGTCTCACTTAACATTTTGCAGATCAGATAGTAAACACTCACTGGGCTATTCAGTGGGTACAGAAATTTTTTTTTTTTTTTTTTAAATAAATCCATCATTTATTTTAAGGAAACAGTATTTATTCAAATAATTAGCATTTATTCCCTGAAAATTACACTATCATTCCACAAGTCAGAAGAACAATAAAACATCAGCAGCTATGAAGGTATTGCAAGAAAACATTTATTCTTGCAGGTCTTAAAGCAGCCTGAAACGCGTAGTGCAAGAATTCTATGTCATGTAATTGGTGCAAAACTTTTTTTTGCTTTTGAAATAATCCACTGCAAATTTAATACCTACTTTCCCAAAGGAACTTTCCTCAGGTACGCACTGTCAACATTCAGTATGCCTCTGCAGATATGCACCTAACTATGCAAAAATATACTTATATAGTGGGAATGCATGTACATATACACATACAAAACAAGATATTTATAGTAGCTACTGAAACAACATTTCCACTGAGGATTTAACAGTTTAAAGATAGTATAGCTGTAACTGAAAGTAAATATTTAAATATATTTTTAATCTTGATTTTTAGGTCCCTTTAATAGTAGCCCTACAGATATTTTATTTGAGGTCTGCTTTTGAAGTAGAACAAATGTTTCTGTAGTCCTCAGTTCCAATAAAAATAAACAAAACATTCTCTTCACAGACTTCTTCACTCCAGTGCACAAAATCTTTCTATTGCTCCATTTATTCCATTAGTGTAGGGCTTAAATGATGCATGAGGCTTTCAGCAGTGAGGTGAATGTCATTTTTAAGAACTCAGTAAAAAGATAAACAATACAGAAACCATAACTCAATACTGAAAAATATTTGCAAATAAGAATACAGCTGTAAACAGTACATTCAGGTCCAGCCTCAGACAGAAAGCAAAGTAACTTTCCCCCAACAGCAGCAGGCCCTGATTCAGTTTGGCATTTAGGAATGTGCTTATTAACATTAAGCACAGGCTTTAGTCAATACAATTTAAGTTCTGGCTTATGTGCTTTCTTAAGCCAGAGCTTCAATGATTAGAAGAGGCTCAATTACAAATTAAAAGTAGCAAAACAGTCAATAGTGCACTGGGAAAATCAAAATGTACAAGCTCGTTTCAGATTTAACAACTGGTTAAATGTGATAGTGCAAAGTCTGAAAGACAAAACTTGCTTTCTCAGTGCTATGTGCCAGAAGAATAAATAAAAAACACTAACATTTGATTTTAATCTCACTTCCGCTCTACATACTAACAGATTTACCAGATACATTGAATAATTTGTCTGATTTCTTCAAACAAATTATTTTTCCAATTAAGTTCCTCAATGCAATCAAGAATAGAAGTAACTGATGTGAGAAATGTTATGGCACCTGTAATTACCAGAAAGAGGAGAAAAGATAAATTGGTCCTATATGGGATGAAATGCAGTAACAACATAAATCATTCCCAAAAATATCATAATCAGATGTACACAATATAGACACAGTTTAGAGATGCAAGCTCATTGAACTAATGCATTGCCTTATCTATTGTATCGCTCTCCATTTTAATTCATTTCATGTTGCTCTGAGGATGAATTTACGGAATAAGACTCGTGGCATTCTTAAATAAAAATAAGTTATATGCAAAAAAAAAAAAAAAATCACACTTAAGCAGATGTTACTCATTTTTATAGTGTTAAACAAATAAAATATTGTAGATTAACAGCATGAATTTCAGTGTACATCTTGTCCTCATTCTAAAATCTCCCACCACTACTTACAGGCTGGTACAGAATATAAACAGAGCAAGAGCTTTTGATAGTGCTTAGAATTCTTACATCTAACAAAATATGCAACAACAACAAAAAAATAGCAGACAAAATCCAGGTGCCACCGTATCACATAGCAAAACCTCCAGATTTCAGAATTTTTGCAAAATCAGCTTTCTCAGTTCAACCTTAAATTATACCATGGCATACTTACAAAATCAACAGTAGTATATAAACAAGTTTTCTCTGCACTGTACAAACTATAGACACTAAAAAAACCACATACTTTTGTCCAGAAAATATATTTTCTAAACTTCAGATTTAGGACATCAGCTGGATGTTTCATCATGAAGCGTTCTGTTTTTCTGCAGCACTGTATTTAATTCCTGAATCACATTTGATGGCAGTTTGTTATCTAATTCCAATGTATTCTTGTTTGTTTTGTTCTTGTTTTTTTTCAGTGGCTTATGTGATCTTTGGCACAGGTCAGCCATTCCCACACCCATCTCCTCAGCAGAGATAAAACTCTGACGTGTTTTGGCATGATTTCGCACTTTCTCCTCCTTGCGTTCTAAACACTGTGCCACAATAGATGCTTTTTCTTTCAAGTTTTTTCTTTCTTCCACTAGGTCAATTTCATTATGTTCATCAAGTTTTGGCTTCCCCAGTTTTAACTGTATATCCTGAGTGAACAAATAAAGATAAATAAGATCATTCACATTAATACTATAATCAATAATATTTATATTACAATTTTTGTTCTTTGATTTCACATAACATTTTAAAGAATAATCAATTTTACTAACGAGCTGAGATAGCATACTTAATAATTCTAAATTTCCATAATTTATGCCATTATCATTTCTAAGCATTTTTTGGTGAGCATATTTTCTCAACTAGTGATACTTCTAGAAATTACTTTAATCTTTCAATAAAATGCCCATGACAATGAATTGAAGACATGCATTTTTATGTATTTTCACGTATTTACAATTCAATTTTACACTCTATCACAGCAGATTAATTTTTTTTTCAGCAGATCCATATACTCTTAATTTATCAGAACTCTTACTGAAAATGTGGCAATTTTAATAACTTAATGTCTAAAATAAGTGAATGCACAAAATATAGTTTTGCATAAACATTTACATTACATAAACATACAAACGCACAAACATTTTCAGCAACTGTTCAGTAGTACTTGGCAAATTACTAAGACTGGTTTTTTTTTGTTTTTTTTTTTTTAAATTTTGACTAGCAATTTTAAGTAACATGTTGGTAACTCAAAAAACAAACTGATGGCAATACAGCTGTTTTATATTGGTGGGTTGTATTCAGTTCTTAAGTTGCAAGACTTGAGAGGGAAATTACGTGCCATGGCTAAATCTGCAAATACTGTGGGCATTTAAGAGCACACTTGAACAGAAAGAGTGCTCTGAACCTGATATTTACACTTCAAAGCTTCATATGAACTTTAGCTTTCTTGAACTGTCAAAAGGTCTACTTTGTACACTAAATATGCTCTTGCAGAATGCCTGCTCCAATTTTGTCTGAAAGCAGTCCAATTCCACAAGCTCCAGAATCACTCTACTATTCATTGAGTTGTAGAGTAATAGAATCATAGAATGGCTTGGGTTGGAAAGGACCTTTAAGATGACCCAGTTTCAACCCCTCACATGAGTAGAGCCCCCACTGGATTAGGCTACTAAGGCCCCCATCTAATTTGGCCTTGAATGTCCCCAGGTATGGGGCATCCAAAACTACTCTGGACAAACCATTGCAGCACCTCACTGCTTTCTGAGTAAAGAGTTTCTTCCTAACATCTAACCTACGTTTACCTTTTTTTCAGTTTAAAGCCATTCTTCGAAGAAAAGTTTGAAGCAACTCAAAGCAAAATACAGTAAATGGGAACAACAACATAGCAGGATTTGCTCCTAAAGCACACTCCTGATTCTAACTCGGATACTCATGTAGATGTATCTAAACTATCTCCCCTCTAGAACTGAATAATTTTTTCATGGCTGCTTTAGCAGATAAGGTACCAAGATTCCATAATACAGTTTGCTCACGCACAAAATGTGAACAACTCAAAAAAGATCCATCCAAACAGAATGACTGCTGTACAATAAAGACAAAGAAAAAAGTCCTTCTCAGTCTTGAGTGTCTTTTAGTAGTCAGAGATGTCATACATGAAAGAAACTGAATTCCAAAAGATCATTATCTCTACAGCTGGCAGGCTTTTCCACAAACAGAACTATCTGCCTACAATATATTCCTCTACTATTTACTCTATTTGTTTTAAAGTCATGTTTATTTCTTTATTTCTTCCGGATGACAGAGTGTTGATACAGAAAATTAGGTGAAGTGCAGGAAGGAAAATAATAAATATTAAATGCTTAGGTTAAAGAGACGTAAGCTATACAATGAAGTCTATCTCTGTGCATCAGAACTAGCATCTATTCAGTAATAAACGAAACAAATACTTGGATGATATAAAAATAGTTTCTAAAAAAGCAGGTAAAAGCTTGGGTTATTTTTTTCACATCATGTTTAGCGTTATGGAGGACAGTATTTTTTAATTGCATTCCCAAAAAATGAAAATTACCCGCTAATAACAATGTGAAATACCAGTTATGCACCACCTTTCAGAAAACAGTAACACAATCCAAGTCACCTATTGTTATTCAATAAACTAAGATATGAAGTATAAATCAGGACCAACAATCTTCTGTTTAAAGATTTTTTACATCATATTATAATTTTGCTTCTTCTAAGAAGAAGAATACTGAGTATACTTCTGGAAATATAATAAATTGCCATGGGTATGAAACTGCTCCCCCTTTGCCCCCCCCCAGTAAAACACAAGAAATAAACAAACGTACTTCCAAAAATAGCTTTGTATAATGTAATTATGAACAGATCAAATACAGCTCAAAATTAACAGATGCCTAGTTTTCTGAAATAGTCATGTATGTTGGCAGTTGTTAATTATTAATGCAGACTCGGTACTTGGTTCTTTTAAAGTACCATATATACACTACATACAAGAACCCTAATGCCCAAATATTAGTGCTGTAGAATTATTAGAATTTTTCTGATTCTAACTGTCCTTAGGAGAACTTTTAGTTACAAAAATGTTTTTAGATGTTTTGTAATATATTTTTAGCAAACAGGAAAATTACTTTCAATAAATATCAGTTTACTGATATTTGATAAATATATATAAAAAATACATTCTCTATACAGTACTTTTAGCACCAGAATGTACATTTTAATCTTGTTGGTTTGGGATAATTCATTTTTTTTCCCCCATCCATCTTTAGAGTGCAAAATTATGACTCTTTTTTAACCATCTGGAGAACTTTCAGTCTCTTTTCCTGCCTATAAGACAAATTAGATCACATTTCTACTGTAAGTTTTCACACTATTCTGTAAAGCACATCTCCATTTTTCATAAACCAGTGCCTTTCAGAAAATGCTTTATTTTGTCATAAGTCTCTAACACTTCAAAATAAGGTATTTTTGTTTATTGGAGAAGCACTACAAATCGGGGAATAATGAAGTTGTGGTCTACAAATAGATATGTATCAGCTCACAAACTACAGTGCTGTGCTGCATTAACCTATAATTACTTATATGAATTACTCATTTTCTACCAGTCTTTTACTGTTCATTCTGATTTTGACATTCCATGTAAAAAAAAAAAAAGTGTTATATTTTTATTTTCTGTTATCAAACTTGATGTTACTCTTCTTCAAATATACAAATACTGCCTGTATAAAACTTGTCAATATATAGTCATAGATAGAGACTGAGATCTTGTATTTATAAGATCAAACAGAAATGTTTTCCGAGTTGCAGCGTACAAAATAAGGCAGTCCTTGTTAACAAAGCACACCAACAATCAAAAAAAAAAAGATTTTCCGTTATTGTAAGGTATTGAGGATTTAAAATATTGAAGCTCAAAATCCAAGAAAACTAGATTCCAGCCTTTTAGGATGGAGGTTGTCTCAAAGAACAGATCATAAATCTGTAATGTATGTAGGTTGCTCCGAAAGTAATGCCTCCTATTTATTTCTGTAGAAACTATAACAAATACTAAGAGCGCAATAATACTATTTGATAGATAAAATTCTCAGCTACAAAATACCATTTTAACATAGTAATCACCATTAGCATTTTCACCAACAATGAACAAGAGCCTGCATGCCACATTCGTACGAATCTGCACCAGTGGAGGTGACCCACTGTCACTATCACCTCTGCTGAAATGCACCACCCACCACCTCACAGCATTCCTTTGTTCGCTTTTGTTCAGCAAGCATCGATGAATGTCAGTGGATGCAATTTTTCTTCAATCTCAATGGCACACCTTTGCTTCATAAGCACTTCCATGTCAGACATCATTCTGTCACACTGCCTCTCTGCCTTCATCTGTCACATGGCAACAAAACGTAACAGAATATTGGTGGGAAGGTTCAGTCTTCACTGTCATACCACAAACATCTGCTTCTGACGTTGGGGGCCAACATAATAAAATATAAAGCACTACTTTTAGAGCAGCCATCATACATCCAGAATCCAGAATACAAGAATTAAAAATATACCTAAGGGTTATAGAGTTTTTTGAATGACAAGACTTGTATTTTCCTTTCATTTACAAATTGTTTAAAAATGCAAATATTAAAAGGAACTTCAAGTCTTTCAAGAAGTACTTTCCTGAGAAAAGCTAAAACAAAAGGACAACGTAAACGAGAGAGAAAAATAACTGCATTCACACTGTATTATAATCCTTGTTAAGAAAGAGCAGAAATGAAATGCATTTTTAAAAAAGCATAACAAAAAGAGACAAAAAAAAATGAAGGTGCTTTTTAATAAAGCACCACTTTTATTTTTGCTTTTGGTTTGTTATGGAACTGAGTCAACTCCAATGATTTCTGCCTGAAACGTTGTCTCTAAAGGACAATAACATATTCCATATTATATTTCCAAATCTTCTTAGACATGCAAGAAACAATACTGCATGCAGTCTAAGGTCCAAACTGTTTTCCAGCATGTCTTCTCTTCAGCTTTCAGATTATTTACCACTATTTTCCCTAAGCAAATCGCTGACTCCACCACCACTGCATCTTTCCAGCTGAAAATAAGGCACAAAAGTCCTCCCAGAAGCACTGGTATCTCTACGTGGATGCCAGAAATTCATCTTAAGCTTGTATGATAAGGTTGAGACATATAATTAGTGCATATATTGTAGAGACACTGAAGTCAGTCTCCATAAACATCTGTAATTAAACTCTGACCTTGTTCTTTGAGACTAAAAATATTACAACTTAAAAAAAAAATCTTGTAGTTAGTTCCAGTTGAGATTTCCTGTTACATTCACTGAGCATATTACTAACCCCTAACAGATACTGTGGAGAGCAGAAAAGGTATGACAGAACACATATGCTCGAAAGTTTTCAAGGACATTATTGAAATAAACCTGTAATGTACAGTAGTCCTATTTATTTCCAGTGAACAAACCTTGCTCAACAAATAAACAAATAAAATCCATTATTGATTTATTGAACAGCCAAATTGCTGACACAAGATTAGGTCACAATAGGATAGCTTTGTTTTTACATTAAATTGTCCTAAGTAATCATTTAATGATCATACAATGAAAAGAATTTTGACAGTAAGAGCACCTACATTTTCCATTTATCCAGCTCTAAAGATGTCATTATTACTGGACTATTTAGAAGTACAGCATTGTCATTAGAACTTCCACACCAAGATTAAACCCTACTTACTTCTGTACTCCCTCTGATTTTACAAGTGTTCTTCTCCTGTTGAATGGGAATTAGTTGTAAACCTCCAATCTTTGGACTTTTAGTTATAGACTGTTTTCTTGCTTTTCCAGCAGGCGGCCATATACTGGCATGCTGAAGAACAAAAAAAATTCCTTATTTTTGGAGTACAATTTCATAAAGATACATCATTCTTTTGTATGTAAAATTGCCTTGGAAAAAGCTATCTACTATACGACACCACATTTTTCTCCTGGGAGAGGGGGAACTCAGTATGGTGCTTAAAATTACATTAATAGTTCATAAATGCCGCACAATACTGGGTGAACAGAATCAAAATGTCTCTATGCAATTTTCATGCATTTTGATCTTCTGTCCACACTGCATATCAATACAATTATCTACTAGTAATAGAAAACACCCTCATGCAAGACAAACCTATATATTTGCTCCAAAACTTTCAAATTCCACAAAAGCATGCTTTCAGAAGAGCTAATACAAGTTTCTGAAATAATACTATCCCAATCTGCAAACATGTTTAAAAATTTATATTAATAACTCAGGAGAAAAATATTGC
Organism: Phasianus colchicus; assembly: GCF_987193195.1. Classification (NCBI taxonomy): domain Eukaryota; kingdom Metazoa; phylum Chordata; class Aves; order Galliformes; family Phasianidae; genus Phasianus; species Phasianus colchicus. The sequence goes on along the minus strand of NC_143439.1, from coordinate 51,744,743 downwards.
TTATTCTACAATAACAGCATGTGTTTATCCAGAAAGAAATGGTCTGACAGTCTGAATGCCCCCAAAAAACATAACCTACACTTAAATAAATTTGGCTTTTGCTCTTCTCTTGCTCTATTGAAATAAGTCAGTTCTGGGGAGAATCCCAAAGTATGCAACTTTATTCAAGTGAAAAACATAACTGGGAAAAGAGAGAAAGAAAAAATCATTACCTGAATATTTCAAATTAAATTCAATAGAAAGACAAGCAATATAGCAGGCATGTCTAACCCACAGTCCACATGTGGCCCAGCACAGCTTGCAGTGCAGCCCACCCATGACAGCAGCAGCTCTGCCCTGTCAAGCAAGTTGGCCAGGCCCAGGGTGTGCAACTGTCACTCAGCACGAAGCAAACTTCAGTGTACTATGAAACCTATCTGGGCTGAAAACAAGACATGGGGCACAGTGCATTGTTAGCTGAAGTTACGGCAATTAAATGTATGTGTTTTGATTCACTGGCTAAACACTTTCCTGTGAGAAGTAAAAAAAAATATGTAGCTGTACTTTCTATTATGATAAAGAAATTTGAGAACAGGTTTCAATATTGCCTAAAAAATTATCACTTTTTTTTGGCATATTTGCAACTCTATTTTCAGTCAACACAAATATGTTACCTGCAGATTTTCAAATGGGATGTAGAGCTGCAATCAGACATCCAACTAAAAAAAAAGTGATCACATCTCTCTATTGGATTTTATAAGCCCAATGTTAGCAGAGAGAAATATCCCTTGCTTTACAATCAGATCTTTTTCATGTCATCACTCTTCGGTATTACGTACATAACTGTTTTCAAGGATGAAGCACAGAAAAAATAAAATTTCAACAAAAACCTCTGACTATTACCTTGAGAACTCACTAAGAATTGAAACCACTGAAATCAAAACAGCCTGATGCATTAGTTTCACAAAAATAAGGTCAAATATCCCACTAGTTTCATGGTTTTGTTACTTTCTCTTTTTATGTTTTAATAAGAAATACTAAAAATTAAAATGTTTCATTACTCCTATAAATTAGGTGTGTTAAATATTTTATAAGGGTAGCTCCAAAAGTAATGCCTCCCATTTTATTTTGTTTGACCACAACAATGGTGGATGTTGGTGGTATAGCAGTAGAGGCTGAACCTTCACACCAATATTCCATTACATTTTGTTGCCATGCAACAGACAGCAACAGAGGGACAGTCTGACAGAACGATGTCTGATATAGAAGTGCTTATGAAGTAAAAGTGCATAATTGAATTCTTCCATAAGGAAAAAATTTTGCTCATTGACATCTGCTGAAACTTTATGGAGACCAAACAGTGGATTCGAGTACAGTGATGCGGTAGGCGGTGTGTTTTTAGAGTGACAACAGCAAGAGTGAGTTACTCCACTGGTGCAGATTTGTATGAGTGCAGCATGCAGGCTCCCATCCACAACACACAAAAATGCATAGCTAATGGTGGTTAGCTAGCATCTTGTAACTGAGAATTTGCTCCATGAAGCAGTGTTATTGTACTATTGTTTTAGCTTCCATGGAAATAAATAGAAGGCATTACATTCAGAGCAATCTACGCATATGCAGCCCAAGACAATTTATCTTCACTGCAGCCCAGGCAGGCCAAAAGGGTTGCTGTGATACAGCAACCAGAACTCAATATAGAGAAATATTTGCATATTGGAGTGCAAGAGTACACACGGTGTTGGCCTGGATGATATAAAAGACTGTTCTGTTGTAAAAGCTCTCCCTTGTGAACATTAAGAACATTCATTTTTCTTCTAATAAAACATCAATAATGTTTTATTTGAAAGAAAAGATCAAAAACAATTTATTGTGGACCACAATAAGGGTAAGTGAAGCACTAAAACCAGTTGCTTAGAGAGGTGGTGGATGCCCCATCTTTGGGGACAGTTGTGCTCAGGCTGGATAGGGCTCTGAGCAACCTGATTTAGCTGCAGGTATGCTTGTTCATTTCAGCAGAGTTGGAATACATGATTGTTAGAGGTCCCTTCCAACTCAAATGATTCTATATTTCTAAGACATAAAAAGTAGAAGTGATTCCAAAAGTGGCTACAAGGCTTTAAGTGAGCATCTGAAGGAAATCGCCTCCATCAATTTTCAGCAAGCCTAAGGAATGTAAGGCCTTAGGGATACAGTTCCATTTCTCTTTTGTGCCTGTAACATTTCTTGAAGTAGAACTCTGGGAAAATGTAACAGAAATACTAGCAATGGATTAGGTTACATAATAAATTTATTTATTCATAATTTTGACTTATCCACCCAACTGTACATTATAGTAACACAGTATGCCTCTCTCCAGTCAAACAAAAGCAATACAATTGGAAGTAAACAATTGCATCCATTTTTATATCAATTAATTCTTTCCAATTGTATGTTATATATGTTAGTAGTCTTGTACAAAACTATTATAGAATTAAAGAATGAAGTTTCAGGCCATACTTTTCAGACTGCCTTTGCATAGCACTACAAGCAACAACTGATCTCCTCCAAACTCATTCAGTATTTAAATGTTAGAGTACAAAGTGAATAAACTCTGGAGTAAATTGACTATCTGTAGTAAAAGTACTCTTGTACTTATAGTGGTACCTACAACTTACTAATCTGCTAAAGGCAGTGAAGCTGGGGAAGGGTCTGGAAAACAAGTCACAAGAAGTGGCTGAGGGAACTGGGATTATTTAGTCTGGAGAAGAGGAGGCTTGTGGGAAGACCTTATTGCTCTCTACAATTACATGAATGAAGATTGTGGCAAGGTGGAGGCCAGCTTCTTCTCCCAGGTAACTGATGACAGGATGAGAAGTAGTGGCTTTGAACTGCACAGTTCAGGCTGGATATTAGGAAGAACATCTCAGAATGAGTTGTAAGGCATTGGAACAGGCTGCCCAAGGAGGTAGTAGAGTCACTGTCCCTAGAGGTTTCCAAGAAAAGGGTAGATGTGGCACTGAGGGAAAAGGTTCAGTGGACAAGCTGGTGATGTTTTGATTGTTGAAGTAGATGGTCTTACTGTTCTTTTACAACCATTATGATTTTATGATTCTAATTTTCCTATTTAGACACTATACTGTTTATACTTCAGGAATGAAGAAATATTTTTTTCTCTTCCTTTTTCTGATAGCAGTACAAAATTACTAACGTTAAGTTTTGGTCTACTTGAGCAGCTAGGAGCACATTAAGAGATTTATCTCCCTCCTAATTGCACCAGATCAGTTAATGCAAATGTACTCCAAAATCTTCTTTACACTATTTCTCAAATTGTAAACCAAATTCAGCTACTCTACTGACATAAAAGAAACATGCTGCCTGAAGCCTAATAAAGTTTTCCAATGACTGTGATAATGTAAGGTAGAAGAATGTTATCTTCTCTAAAGATGTAATTCACTTGACAATTTTAACTAGAAGTAACAACCTCAGCTGACATTTAAAGTTTTCTTGTTTAGAAAGGGGATAACGTGAAAAACAATGATCTAATGCTGTGTGATAAAAAAAAATCTATGTAAATAGCACTTTAAGCAGTACATTCTAATAAAACAATACAGCTTCACTTTAACTTTTCATATAATTTTAAGACTGTTAACTTTTATTTTTGTCCAGAACACTGGTTTAAAAAGAAAAAGAAAAAAGAAAAAAATCTCAAGGTACCGCATTAGTATCATCAATTTTTTGGCCTCAGGAGAATGAAGAATTCAAAATAAAAGTATTATTAACAACAACAACAACATAAAACAGTATTAATTCATAATCTTTATAAAATGCATGTGAATTTGTTACACTAGAAAGCATCTCTTAAACATTGTTAAGACTGTTGCTTTTTTTATCTACATTGTCAGAGTAACATTCTGCATACCACACTACCTGATCAGAATCATAACTGATTGCCTTCCTTGTGATTTCATGTCAGAAGGGTTTCAACAGTTACAAAGCTTGTGTGAGTTATTTCGAAGTAGCCAATATCAATAACCTCTGAGCCTATTTGTTGTGACACCGCTCATGTTATGCCCATGAGATGTGTGCCAGGGTTGGTGGCTGTTTCCATAGAAACTACAATAGCTATTTCAGTTAAGGGAGCTGGATAAGACAAAAATTTGTTTTACTTAGAAGCCGTGCATTATATTTCTTGCTCTACTACCTAGGAAGGTCAGAGATATAGATACTGTTTCGGAAAGTGTTTACAAAATATGCATTACAACAGCAGTTTCCAGCCCACTTAATGTAATATGTAAAGTTCACAGGTTATCATAAATCTATCACTGTTTATTCACTGCAATATCCCTCCAAGTTCCTTGAATATCATGGGTAAGACAAGAAAAAATTAGTCCAAGTACAAAATCCCTTAACGAACTTCAAATCTGCTCCAGTCTCATGTCAGATTGCATTCTTCCCATCTTCCCATCTCTCATTTTTTACCATTTAAATACTAAATTCCATTGGCAAAGGTGTTTTCCTCAGCACTAAAGATGAAAACCTCCTTGCTCACAAGCTAGTAACAAGCAGACAACTTAATTTTAGACAATATAATTAAGTGCCAGTGTTAACTAAGCTAACTTGGATACCAGGAAAAATACACCTGTGTTGGCACAGTTCTCCAACAAGGCTAGTTCCCACCACTGTGTTTAAACAAGGTACCTTTTTTTTCATGACTGCCTAGCATACAGCATCCACAGAAAGAGTGCTCAGGCTCTGTGGGACAAACATAACCTTTGTGTCATCAGCTAGAATTTCACACAAAAGAGGTTTGTTACTGCAAAGGAAATAAGTTGTCTTTCTTTAAGCAGCTTCCCTAGTACACGGGAGGAAAATAAGATCTCAGAATATACCGATGTTCTTCTCCCTAAGCCTCAAAACTCTCAGCTTTCATACGAAAATGCGACTGTAAACAGTAGTCTTCAAAGACTAAAACCATCTTTCTGCAGCATTAATGCACTGTGTACTCCAGACATCTTAATGGTATTGTAGGTTTATCCATAGTGCATCTATAACTAATACATATGTCAGTTTATTGGGATTTTCATAACAGCAGTAAAATCGGCATTTCTTGCATTTGATCAGATTAGTACCTTTGCAGTAAAAATGCTGAACATCCAGTCTATCTGTGCTTCCTGTCCATCACAACATATATGCCTAGAACACAGAATTAACAAGGAAAAAAATAAAAAAAAACATAATGCAGCTACAGATATTAAAGACTAAATTTCTAGACAAGTTCAAATAGAATTTACATACATTTATGAATGTTGCAAATATTCATTTTTTTTTAAGACTCCCATAAAAAGACATTGAATTATTATTATCCCAGTTTTATCACCTAACCCCATTTGAAGGCATTCTATCTGCTTAATTTAAAGCATGTGTATAGACTTCATGAATTTTTTATGCAAAAATTTTTAAGTTGTTTGCTGATTTATGGCCATAGAGAGGAGACAGACAACTAACCTCCCTAAGATTACCAAAATATATCAACTGCAATTGTTTAGTTAATTAGGAAAAATGTAACAAGTCATCGACATCTAAGCAAAATAATGTTTACTAGTGTTAAAACATAGCTATTTTGAAATGGAACATTTCAAGAAACATTAAACATTGAAGTTAAAATAATTATGTCTTCTATGTTTACATACCACTGATGCTTTTCAGAAATCACTACAATTCCCCAACTGAAAAAAAAAAATATCAAAATTAGTTCCAGAAACTCAAGACAGGAGCATTTTCCTGAAGCTGTAGGCAATGAAGTTTCAATGCGTATTGCAAATCTATTGAGTGTTTGATATCTTATTTCACTCATTTTCCCCCAGCTGACTCACAGGTTATAAGCATTCTCTTCTGGACAAAACTTTATAGCCAAGTCCTGGAGATCATGGCTGACTGCCTGCCTCATGTTGGCAGCTGTTCTTTCTGAAAACCGTTGGAAGCAAAACTACTACTAAGATAGTGTCCAATAAAGAAATCACAAGGAAGTCTCTGCTGTGGAAAAAAACACCCAGATATTCCTAGGGCTCTTCCTAGAAGAGACTTTGTGTAGTCTGAGTTTAAACAGGTAAGACTGAAAATAAGCCTCAAGGAAATAACCTATCTGCAAAGACTCATTTGCATAGCCTTTGCCTTTTTATTTTGGACTACTCAACTACTTATTCTGCATTAAACAGAAAGAAATACAAAAAAAAAAAAAAAAAAAAAAAAAAAGGAAACCCAAGAAACACCCCTCATGATGTCCTGTTAAAAAAAGAACATGAAAAAAACATGAAAGACCCCACAAAACCCAATCCCACCAACTTTTTCTTCAAGATAACTACTCTTTGAAATTTATAGACCTTTTTGGAGGGCATTTTGATATGCCAGCTGTAAGGGAAAAGTTCAGACAAATCTGCTTAAAGGCTACAGTCTGCTTAGAATCCCCTTGGTTTGCAATCTTATTGTCTCAGTGTCTCAAGGCTTTAAAGAAGGAAGTACTAGAAACATCTGAAAAAAAAAAAAACAGGTGTCATTTTTCACTCCACTTTTCCAGAGACATAGTCACTGATATTTGTAAAGGGCACAGTAGTATTCATCTAGAAGGAGAAATATAAAAAATAATAGAGGTCCTGAAAAATGAAATCCTCTGTGAACAACAAGGATTGTCACTAAAGGCCACAACTAATTGCTTTTTTCTTCTTTTCCCTTTTTCTTGATGCAAAGAATGTGCGTCCACCAATGAAATGCAGGGCACATACTCCAAAATTAAGTGAGCTGGCAGCAAACATATCCACAAGAGATAATACATTTAAGATTAAGAAAAGCCAATCAATAAAGCAATTTCCTAGTACAGAAGAGTTAACATGGAACACAAGAACAGAGATAACATCGGAACAAATAATATTATGGAGGGTAATTTAATACAGCATACTTCAACTGGCTTCTCAACTTTCTCCAGTTCCACAATGTTTTACGCTGCCTTTTCCGTAAGGCACTACAGTACCTTGTTACATGGTATTTAGCTTCTTTTCAATTTTATTCTTACTTTGTTGGTGGTTTCATTTTCTTTTTCACTCCAAGATAAAGCTTCAGTGAATTGACAGGCAACACTTTTTCAGGTTTGCTAGCCTGCAAATAAATTAAGATTTTAATTATTGTATCAGGAACATACAAAAGAAGAAAATGCCATACAACTCTCATGGACTGAATACTCTTCTCTAATAGATCGTTATGCTTTTTTCCTCACTTCCTTTTCCATTAACAGAGGGTGCCAGTCACTACTACTGGCAAAAGATTAATTAGCAAAAACTTCAGCTCAACATGAAATCATAAAACTATAACAATTGAAATAATAGAGATGTGGTGGCAAGAGTCACAAGAACGGAAGGCTGCACTGAACGGATGCGAACTCTTCAGGAAACACAGTCAGGGAAGATGAAGGGAGGGCTGCCTTCTGTAATAACAGAGCTCTTCCAAGGAATGTCAGGTATCATGGTATTTACTCCAGATCACACAATCAAGATGGAAAAAAAAAAAAAAAAATCAATCTTTAAACAACTGAAGGAAGTCACTGGACAATACATTCCAACTTTTACAGTGTAATGGAGGACAGGAATGTTTCTTGATACTGGCTTGGATGGGCCAACAATGGTTGATGCAAATCTGGATTTGCTAAACACAGATGGTAGTATTGATCATAACAACCGCAAAATACTTGTACTTAAGATTCTGAGAAGAATAACACTGAAAAGTTAGCAGAGAACAAACCAAGAGCAAATTTTGGCTTATTCAAGAAACTAAGAGTTCTGTCCATGGGAGGAGGGAGCTTCGAGGGGTAAAGAAACTCAGGAAATGTATTTAATGACAGCATTAGCCAAAATCAACGATTCATCTCAATACTCAGGAAAACAAGTGTCAGGTGAGTAGCCCAGGTAGTTCTGGTGAAACTCCAGCACAGAAAAAAGTAGCATAGAGGAAGTGGAAGAAGGGAAAGGTTATGAAGCAAGAAATTTAGAAATGCTGCTTAGGAAATGGAGGTACAGTGGTTGGACAGCCAAGGCTGATTTGGAGTTGAGACATGCTATTAAGAGCTCAAAAGATGACTTGGGGAATTAGCTGTCTCCCAGCCTCACTGTACTCCCTGGGGAAATCCTGGGGCGAGCTTCTTAGAGTACGTTTCTGAGCACATGGAATTGACAGTGCTGCTGAGAACAGATAGCACAACCAAGCTGATTGATTTCTACAATAAGATGACTGGATTTGTACAGGAGGGAAAGCAGTGGATAAAAATTTATCTCAACTTTATCAATGCTTCTGACACTTGTCTCCCGAAATAATCTTCTATTCAAGATGGGATATTAAGGTCTCAATGGATGCAACATCACTATCAGTAAAATGCCAGTTGCATGAACACACTCAGAGGTTAATGGTTAATCAGACATACTATAACTGCAGGCTTGTGACAAAAGGAATACTGCACTAGCCTGTTCTGTCCTTTATAACATCTACAGCAATCACATGGAGGAGTCAATCATTAAGCTTGCATTGCAACCTACATGACTAGTCACTACGCTTGGGAACATGAGGAATTTGCAGAAGCTGAAGAAATGAACCAACATGCCCTAGGAAATTCAATAAAGATAAACATCAAATCCTGTACTTGAGAAGGAAGAACACCCTGCAATGACACTAGAGAGTAGCTGGAGTTTTTCCCCCCTCTTCTTAGCTCTTGTAGTCCTGCATCTGCTTTTGGGTCCCCCAATGAAACAAAAGAATCATTCTTGAGTGACTTCAGCAGATGGCCACAAAATTCTCTGGGGGCTGGAGCACTTGATCTGTGATAAGAGCTTGACACAGGTTGGCTTGTTCAGCTGGGAGAAGATATGGCTTCAAAAACCCACCAGAAGGTCTGGGTGGGTTACACAGAGAAGGCTCTTCACAGTGGTGTATGGTGGGAAAATGAAAGTCAATTTGAAACTAGACCAAATATGAAGAGAAACTTCTTTTGCATGAGGAGAGCCAGGTACAGGAACAGGCTGTCCAAAGAGACTGTGCTGTCCTTGTCCTTGGGAGATTTCAAGACTCAACTGGATCAGTCCTTCAGCAACCTGTTCTGATCTCATTTCTGGCCCAGACATGAAAATAGCAAGCCAAACCATGGATCTCTTGAGGTTCCTTTGAAATCAAATTAACCTAAGTATCATAGAAACTTCACTTTTTTGATAATTGCTGAACAGAAGAAACACTTAACAGAATAAGTTCTGTTACCTGAATATATAATCTTAATTTGTTTTTAATGAGAATTCATAAATTACTTAGTACACACAGTCTTATTAAATACCATTTTTCCATCTGTAGTATCATCTCTTTCTACTATTCATTTCTGACTCCAACATAAAATTTAACCAAGACTATTAGTGATAGATGAACATCTCTCTCTCTCAAAAAAAAAAAAAAAAAAGAAATATACTTAAATTATTTTTCAGTGTAGTATCTCTTTTTTTTTTTTTTCTTTTAAAATATAAATCTATTTAAAAGTAATGCCAGCAAAATTTCCACCTCAATTTAGGAATTTAATGCTTTATGAATCAGAATGACTTGAAAAGGAGATCATAAAGTAGTACAATAACTGTACTGTACCACAATTTTTTTCCAAGTTACTAATTAAGTTTTGATGGGCTTATTGGTATAATCTCACATGTGTACCAATTTGAGTGTTAGCAATAAATTACAATACACTATTCCTGACATTCTGGGATCATTTTAACTAGAATAATATCCACAATCTCACAAGACTACTTTTTTTTTTTTTTCCACTACACGAACAATGACAGTGTAAGCTTACAAAAAAACTCTTATACTGTATGAAGGTGAGCAAGGCACATATGTTTCCCGGTTGGGCAAAAATAGCAATCAAAAATAAATGCTCTTTAAACTTAAAAAAAAAAACCTTTTTTTAAAACTAGAAATTATCAAAACTTATGTGAAAACATAGTTCAAAATTGTATGTTATTTAGTTCTATAGTTTAATATATTTTCTACACTCTTTGAAGAAAAATCCCTTTAATACTTAAAACTGAACCCACTTTGCTATTAAGCAAATAAAGATTCTGTAAGTAAGATTCAGTCTTACTATCAAGACTAGTTTTCACAAGCCTGAGAAGGCATCAGTATAAGAAGTTCATGCTATTCAGTAACTAAGAGGAAAGTCAATGTTATCAGGAAGAAGGGGAAGATTTTGTTGGTGTAATGAGTGATGTTGCTTCCTATAATTTCTTCACTCTGACATTTGTAGGTAAAAGAGCCCTGTTGCTTCTGATTTCTAAAACCTTTGTGTGAGATACTGGGAAAAAAATAGGGTGCAGTTCCAACTTCATATTAATTCTAACACCACTATCTACAGAAAGTTTTCATTTTACTCACAGCACAAGAGAATGTAAGCATTTGTAAACATTTTTATAGCCAATAATATAGCATAATCAAAATAGCTAAATCAACAATTGTTGCTCTTCTTACTGAAGCCTCTGAAATAAGGACCTTAAATTCTTGTACTTCACTAAAAGCTGCCATTTAGTATCAGAAACATTCATCTATTTGTCTGTCTTCTCATTTCTCCATGAAAAAAAAGTTTAAGGCAGCACTTATGATTAAACTAGTGAAGAATTAACTGTACCTTCATATCCTTGTAAAGAAGCAAATTTCCTTCCCGCAATACAAAATAACGCTCTTGAAACTTGTTTCCAGACAGCAGTTTTGAAGGTTCTTCTTTGTACTTTAGATAGCCAGCTTTCACACTACCTTTCACATTTTTCTCTATGAAGAAAGTAAAAAGCTCTTTGTTAGAATCTATTACAACATTGGAAACAACTACTTTATTTTTAAGTGCTCTCAGTATTAATGTTTCTCAAAAGACAAAAATTACACTTTATTTTAGTAATAATGGCACTCAAATATTAATACCATGTTGATTTTAATTACTGGTAGGAAATGTATTCTAATGTTTACTCTTAAGATAACACAGAAAGAATTCACCAAGTAAATTAAAAGAATCTTCTCAGAAAAGAATGTGCAGTTACATATACAAAATACACAAAGAAACAGGTATTTCGTGTAGGTATATATTAAAATCAAGACTGTAGTCTGCTCCATAAATAAACTTTGTAAAAATAAAAAGCTTTTATTAAAGTAAGAACTACTGAAGTTCATTACTAATACATATAAACTACTCCAATACCACTTCAAGGTACCTCTCTTTTTTTCAGTTCTTTCCTATACCTATGCACACACTCATACATGCTGGAAACAATGTCAGCATGAAGAAAGAGCAGCCAGCAGGAGATAAACTCTTCTCCTCCATTCTAGACAACATTTCATCTTTAAGAGGGAGCTATACTAACAAAGTAACAAATTACTTTCACCCAAAACATTACAATCCTACTACTTATTTTGGCCATCAATACTCTTTTCTTTTTCTAGATGTACATAATTCATTCATTTATTTTGGAATTATTGAATAAATTTGCTTAGAAATCTCATGATACCACCAGTTTTTACAGCATACTCCTTTCAAGTTAGTAAAGGAAACTGTGATGCAAAAAGACTATGTAGTATATGGAGAACAGCATCCTAATTCAATTAGCTAGTGGTTCCACTTAGGACCTGATAAACAGATATGAAAAATATCCATTATTGTGAAATAGTACACACTATATTCTCAAAAATAAGAATAAAATGTTCTAAATAAATCAACCATAAATAACAAAATGCATTTTCATTTGGTCAGGTAGAAGAATACAGAGATGACTTTTCTGTAGGTTAAACCTATTACCACAGATTTTTTTTTCCCATGTGAAGAACAGTATTACACAAACTACACAAATAACAATGCTTAAGAAGCCATTCTGGCTGTAGTGTACAATTATCTATTTTTCCCATCTTCATCCATACCCTTAAGTGGGCTGTCAATATTTTCAAGTAAAACATGACTTGCGCAAAGGATGTAAGAAAGGTGACAAGGCACAATTCAGAAATTGCATGAAACATCACTAACGATCATAAAAAGTAAAGTCCAAGACAAATGCATGTCATACTGTTTTAAGTTATTTATATTTAAGTATTTCTATTCTTTGTCCTTCCTTTGAAGAACATGTAGATAATTTAACACACATGATTATTTAGGAAGGACCCCAACATTTTACTAGTGAGATACGTACTAAATACAGTTTTATATACACACATGTGTATGCACAAAAAGTAAATAGGTAACATTCAGACTCAGACATCTGATTACATAAATACACTTTAAAGTGAGTATAAAAAATATCAGATTACAAAACTCAGATTCTGTTGCCATTCTTACAGCATACTGAGACTTTGGGACTAACTGAAAAGCTTTCAACCCCATCTTTCCTACCGGCTGAAAACCAGCTGTTCAAAGAGCCTGAATAAAATTATTCCTCTTACTAATTGTATTCACAAAAAGACAGTTAAAAACTGTGAATCTATTTTCCTCTTGTTTTATATCTTAGCACAAACTGGAGTTTAGAAATACTTTAAAAAATACAGTAGAAATTTTAAAAGGTATTAAACGTCTTTGATTTGTATCAACTACACTCTAATCAGCATGTTTGCCTTTAAAAGAAAATCTCAACATAAAATTTCCCACTATTTTCTTTAGCTTACAACAGAATCTAATGCAAAAAATCAAAAGCAATCTGAGCAAACATACAGTAAAAAAACCCACAAACATGAGCATATTTCTTCTCTGCCACTATGAATATTTGTTTCATGTTCAGAGTGGAATATGAGTCCTTATCCACACCAATACAGGCTTTTTTTTTTTTTCTTAAATATACCAAGTGAGAGAAGCAGAATATCAGTTGGAATATTTTATATTTCTACACACAGCTCTCAAAATAACCAACAAAACCCCCACTTTTTAGCATTCCCACCATAGCAAATCCAGGAACACTCAGTCTTGCAAAGATTTTTAAAAAGCCTGAAAGAGGAAAAAAAATATTCCTCTGATTTATGATTTTCTGTATTCCTTAGAAGTATTCCACACACAAATCTAAAATGATCAGTCTACATCCTATCTATTTTTCAGATATAAATTTTGTAAAGAATGTGAATCTTTCCAGAATTTTGCAGCTACTAAGAACTGGAGGCACTTAATCCATTCAGGGTTGATTCACATTCAGTACAGAAGTGTTTCAAAGAATCTCCCTGAATAATAGCCCCTGGTTCACAGATATCAACACTTCCCACTCAAATTATACAACTCTTTACCAGGAAAAAATCAAGTACTTTTATACACACTTTATAGAGAATCTATTCCCTCACATTTTTCTAACAAATACATCTTTAATATGGGAAAAATTCAGGTAAGGAGAGGATAAAGGGTCTTGAAATAGAACTACGCAGTACTGAGTATCTCTCATACCAAAACGCAATGCACACCCTGCCCTGCAGAACAGCACTTCAAAGACAGCGCTTCTGCAACAGGCATCAAAAGCTATAGAATAAATTGCCAGGAGAGAACTAAAGATTTGGAGGAAAGTGTAAAATTCACAACAAATATTCTGAATCATATCAGTAAGAATAAACCATTTCTTTCCCATGAAAAGAAAAATTGATCTCTAAACAAGAAAAAATATAAATCTATACCTCACTACAACGTTTGGTATTGCAGAATATGAGAAATTAGCTTAAGACTGAGAAAATGAGTGAAAGAGTTATGAAAAAGTACAAAGTATACTGCATATAGGGAACATGGTAAAAGTTTCACTGACAGGAATAAGATGCCAGAATGAAATGAGGCTAAAAGAGTTGCTTCTATAGGCTCACTATTGAAATAACATTACTTCAAATATCATTAATGCCTCTAGAAGAAGAGAAACGCTGATGATACAAAATTCTGAAATAACATTAACAGAAAAAAGGAAAGGTCAGAAGTATCATAATTTAGTAAGATTCTAATACAAATCACAGAAGAAAGTAAAATTCACCAAATTCAATTATAAAAGTAAATATGACCACAGCCCTATAAATTTTAATGAAGAGGAAGAAAACCATCAACTCAGTAGTCCATTTGTATGGGCTGAATCCACTGCTAAAATACACACTATTAATAACAGCAGTTGAACATCTGGACTCAGTCCAACTGTTCAGTTAGTGATGAAAAAATATCTACATAAAGAGGGTAAAAGAGTGACAGCAGATTTCTTGTGTACTTTGGGTTGGAGAACTCCAGCATTACCATGACTGCTGCCTCCCTCTGGAAACTGAAATTGTTTCCCCAGTGGCTTAATCCTGTTCTTTTCTCATTTTAACGGTATCTAGTGATGGAAGTTCAGTGATGATCTAAAAACATTTTTGCCTTGAAATAGATGCTTATATGTTTTCAGCATGTACAGGTACAACACTAGAAATACAGACAATAAACATGTAAATTTCTGCAACTACAAAATGAAGACAATTGATTCCGATCTTCTATGCAATTTTGTCTACACAATACATGCATTGTCTTGCTGAAGCTGTAAATTTGTGCATTATCTGCTCATTATTGTTAATATTTCAGAGCAAATTTAGGAACTAGTCTCAAAACCTTTACAAGATATAATGATTATAGAACTGTTTGTATTTTAAATGCTTTTATTTTCTCATAGCAAGAAGCATTTAAAAAAATTAAAGCTTTAGAAATTAAAATTTGTTCACCACATAAAAGCTCCCTCAAATTACGATTCCATATTCAAGAAAACATGTTTGTTGTATATGAGATTACTCTGAGATCAATACTGGAAGTTTGCAATATGGCAGAAATTTAATAAATAAGGTTTTAATTATTTTAACATGAGAAAAAGGAACCAATAAATGTAAACACTCAGTCATCAAAAGCCAGTGTGTCTGGACTAAGGTCAAACTGAAAAGAACTGATTCAAACTCAATTACTGTGATGGACTGGGCGAACAAATGGGTATAGAAAGCAGGAGGAAAAGAAGGTGGGCAAATGTCAGCTCTCCCCTTTAGATAGTACTACATTTTGTAAATTGAACTTCAGACACCAGCCTCATCCTTATGTGTTTCTCAGAACAGTGGTTCACACACATTCCTTACAACCCATTCCCTTTTTCTGATTATTCCTCAACACATAGTGAGGTGATGGGAGTTCATATATCAAGCTTTTAATGAAGTAGGCTATTTCACTCTATTCATTATCAGCTGCAACACATTTAGAGATAGTGAAACTCCAATATAAAAGCCATGAATAACACACTTGTTAAGGTTTGTTCATATCTGTGGAAAGGAGAATGATGAGAGAAGGCTATTACTTTCAGAAGAATAAGCATAACAACATAACTTTTACTTCTTGAAGACATAACAGACATACTGATGAAAAAATTAATATTTCTTTTTATGGGGAAACATTGCATGCTTTACTGACAGCATACAGATTTCAACTGCTTGAAAACAGAATAGTCATTTTTGTGCATGTTGAACTTCTGAACTGTTTCCCTCAAATTAAATGCTGTATGTTTTTAGATGGGAGATCTAACTCCAGGTATAACACACAAAAAAAATAAGGTATGACTGGAGTAGCTTATAAAGTAGAAAATTGGGATTTACATTTGAGCTGTGTTTCCTTTCAAGTGCCAGGTCTAGTTCTTCATCCTTTCAAACAGCCACATGCTGTACAAAAGTCATTTAGTTGCTTACGTCACACAAATTAGTTTGGAGGCATCAGATTACATAATAGAAAAAATTATGTTTAATATACAACACACACCACGTATATATGCATGTATCTAGTCCACCCACAGAAAGTTCAGTATTTACATGGAAGGACTGAACATGTTCACAAATTGTAAACTGAAATCATACATTCAGCTCACATGTATGTTCACATGGCATACATCATTGCAGAAATGATGTATGGTTTTGGTTCTGTGTTTTAAAAGGAAGTCAGTACAACTCTTAGTGAAGCACAAGCTTATATAAAATACTGGTGATTCACATGTTCTGGGACATTTTGCTTCAATGAAACAATTATAAAAGAATTGTCATTTCCTGTAGGGACACAAGGATATTCAATAGAAAAAAATACATACCATTGTAGAGTTTCATCATGTCTGCTGTTAAAAATCTCTTTATTATCAGATATGCAGTGCCAGGCTCTGGTAGTGAACTCCAGTGAAGAACCTGTTCTAGAACATTCTCTGTGTAATGCAGTGGACGTTCTGAAAAGTTTCCAGAAAAAAAAAAAAAAAAAGTTTAAATAAGAAAACTGTAAGCCCTTAGAATTTACAAATTCACAGTTTGCCTCATTCAGGTTAAGCTACAGGAGAACATCTGCTTTCAAAATAAGACAATTAACCACTTCATTGACTTTCTGGAGCAAGACCTTCACTGGCAGGATCTGCGTAGGTAATGAATACTAAATTGAACAAGCAGAAGTCAGATGTTCAGCAATTCTTTTGTGTTTAGTTGTTATAGTCTTTCCTTTAGTAAAGATGCTAAAATGCTGCTTTCAAACAAATGCAAAGGTTAGATACTATCACAGACCATATATAAACAAACAATAAGACAGTATCAAGAGCCATAACTATACTGGGCTTTGTTGGTCTGGGCTTTATACAGAAATGAATTGTCATAGTTCTCAATGTTCTGCAATTGAAAAAAAAGCCAGAGTATTCAGAGCACAGTGGAAAAAATAAATTAAAATACCATCATAGACTACATTGTGTGTTAACAATCAAAGCAGATTGAGACAGACAATTGATTTTGCTTCATTCCTTTAATTGGAAGGGAAGAGCAAGAGATCTTACTGAGTTTTCTCCCTTTTTGAGACACTTGAATTGCTGAGACATGCATTTGTTATACGATCCACCCAAAAAGAGTAACTTTGAGACCCTTTCATAGAAACCAGTGACACAAAAGCCCAACCAGTATTGTAACTTTTTCTCCATGCACACACCCAAGCTTGCATGCAGTAAGCAAAGAATATAATCTATGGAAAGCACGAAGACTTGACAACAGCTTTGCAAGTCACAACTTAGAGCAGTGGATGCAAGAGTCCTTTTCTCCCCTAAGGCAGATTTTTCCACAAGTTCTAAGCTCCCATCTTCTCACCATCTAATGTGGGTCAAGCTCTCAGAAGACCTGAATGTAACTCCTGGAAAAGCACACCTGTGTGACATTATTGTGTAGAGTCAAGTAGTCTAGCCCTGTATCTCCTGGTAGCCAAGGGGAAAAGTATGGTGCTATAATTTCATTTATCACTTCTGATAGGATGAAATGTCACCGCTGCTTTGGGGCTGTCCAGCACCACATTCTAGCAAAACATTTACCCAATCACCAGAGCTCTAGAATGCATCAGCCACATACAAGGCAATTTTAAACGACTTCACTATATCTGTTATATCACTTACAGCAAGATTTTATTATTCAGACTTGAAAACAAAACAGCCTAACAAAAATACTTTCTCAAAAACCATTTTATAACTCCATTTCTTCTGGCCCTTTTGTTTTAAATGGTCCAACTTTTTAATTTCATTTCAACTCTTGGGAAATTGTTGACTCTTTGATGTGCTGAAGTCAAAACAACTTGTTGCCTTTGTACAAGAGAGGAAAAATCCATTTTAAGGAGAGTAACTTTGCAAATCAAAGGCAGCGGGAAACACTGGCAAATCACCACAACTTCCTAGAACACCAGCATTCCCAGAGTAAACACCTACTGTTTTATTTATAGTTACATTTAAGACCATCTGTCATCATGGATTACACAGTACATAAATCATCATGCTGAAATGCATTAGCTACTTTACTGGCAACCTACCTCATTTACAAGCTATCCATCAAGTACAAATTACTAAAAGAAATATACACCCTATTTTATAAAAGCATATGGTACTGAACTTTCTGCATTAGGTTAGATAAAAATATCAATTATTTCACGTTTTCTATATGCAAATAATTTAGTTGATTTTTAATACTGCAATTTCAGTATTTTGAACAGCAAGCAGTCAACACATGCATCCAATTAACCTTTTACTTAGGTCATCATAAGCTAGCAAATATCCCAAACAAGTCATTTTAGTCTTAAATTGCAATAAATATCAGGAGAAAATTACTTTTTAGAAAATACAAGAATCTAATTTCCCTGAATTCTCAGGGTTCATCTCCAGGGCAGTATATCTTAAAAGACATTTCAGGAAAACTAAAGTAAAGTAACTTTCAGAAGACTTCAGGATTGAGCGAAATGAACCAAATATCACCACGTACTGGACAGGCCCAGATTATGGCAGGAATTCTCACAGAAATTCATTTTCTGCTGGTAAGACACTATGGTAATTGATGTATATTTGAGTAAAATAAGCAAATATTGTTTCTATCCTGTCATGTCAAAAATTCAAAATACTTGTAAATGCATTTGATTATGTAACTCTCAATTAAATGATCAATGTCACAAGAGAAACTTGAAGTAGGAAAGATTTATTGTTTTAGTTATTCAGTGCCACATTTGAATCAAAGATTGCAAGGAGCTATCTTTCTCTGTTAGTTCATTTATTTTTCAGCCTTTTGCAAATCTGGTAGGTTCAGCCATAGAACCCTGAATCAGTGCCTCTTACTACTGGCGTTATTTTTTCAACTTTATTTCATTTTTCCTGTCATGATACATAGATTCTGCCACAAAGGATCCATGAAGAAGATATTTCATCAACAATCCACATAGAATCTAGACTGCTGGGAGATGCTGGACTAGGACTTTATTGAGCTTGCTATATGTTTTGTTTGTTTCATTTTTAGTATTTAGTATTAGTCATTTTCTACTTTGCTTCATAAATCTCTTATTTCAGTGGGATACACTAATACCTTACCAACACTGACAGCCCTATATACCGTCTACAGAGTCTCTCTGTAAGCCAATCTTGAGAATATATTAGCTTAGAATATCTTTCTAGGCTATATGAAAACACTGATTGCTACATGCAAATACCTCAAGAATCTACCAAAAGGTTTGTCTGTTGTATTTCCTTATAGCTTCTCTTGGCCATATCTCCTTTAGTTTTCATTTGCTTATAAGTGTTATACAGCAAGTTTAAGAAAATAAAACTCCCTTTTCAATTATTTTCCATTACTCAGTTAAAATAAATAAGATTTCTAGGGGTCTCATAGGAATCACAAGGACACTTGCAAAGATAATAGATGCTAGCATTCTTTGTCAGTTGACATCCACATATACAAATAATTAAATGAACTCTGTGTTACAAGTCTACATAGCACACCACAAGACTGTAAGATGCAAGGAGGTGCCAGGATCATTCAGCTGAAAAAGAAAATGGAGAATATATTTTCATTCTCATTATTGACACTGCCAAGGTCAAGTGTGCATCGAGAATATTATAATCTCTCTAGATTTACTAGTAAGTAGATATGAAGATAAAGAACAATAAAAGTACTCAATCTATCTTAGTTTTTTCTATTTTTATAGATTTTTCTGAACTTGAAAATAGCTATCTCCAGAAAATAGCAGAAATAGATTAGTCCACAGTCCACTTCTGAAGCATGGAAATAATACTAAAAGCAACTTAGTGTAAAGTGCTAATAGAAGTTGATTTTTGCTAAAAGCATATTTCTGTCCCTCGGGTACATATACATTTTTTAAATCAGACGACATTAATGAGAATTCATTAGAATAATATGCCTTAATAATAACAGAAAATTTGTTACCTTGCTATTTGAAGATTATCTCTAATAAAATAAATAATATCTCTAATTATAAAAAAGTTAATAACTCTTTAACCTTTTGATTTTATGTTGAAAGATAATAATAATTTTATGAATATGCATCACTAACCTAGTTCTCCATTCTCAATTACTTCAAAAGTAGCCCAGATATCATCTTTGTTGGGAGTAATGTTTTTTATTCCTAAAATATCATTAGTTAATTCTTCTGCTTCTGTCAAAGGCGATACCTGTAACACAAATTAAGGCAATTTACAATGCATTAAAATCACCATTTTCTGAGTTTTTCCCTCAAATCTTTCTCAAAATTTCCCCGCCAAAAAAAACAAACCAGCTACACAGAGTTGGAAATTCATGCTATTTTCTGACTACAGAATGCCTTCTATATTTTGTATAAATATACCATGTAACTGGTATCATTTTCATCACTTTAAACTCATTTTTTCCACCCTTCAAAAATTAAAAAAAACATAACTAGGATATTTTTTTCTAGGTAAGGAAAGAATGGAAATAAAGGTTAGTAAAAAAAATTATTAAAATTATGTTAGTAATGAAGTAATTAAAAAAAAAAATCCACAAAAATGCAGTCTTTTGATGTGTATGCATACATAAATGTTGTACATATATATATCTAGTATTATATATATATATATAGTTGAGAATCATGTGCTGAACAAAATGAAAATAAAAAGTGAAAATTTAGCAGCAGTTCGAAGGGCAAGGAAAGATATTGCCCTATTTTCATTTAACCATATCTACCAGCATCCAAACAATAGAATACTACTAAATGGATACGAGTGCATTTAAAATATGCTATAAAACACCAGACTGAAAAATCTCAATTACATTAAGTAGCAAGCTTTGGTTTCTCAGCACTCTAGCAAGGCAGATAGTCACAGCAAAAACTAACAAACAAAACAGCCATACAAACAAAAAAAAACCCATCAGGATGGTAATTTAAATGGTCTTTTAGTACTGAATAAAATCAGTATTCACTGTATACTTGTTAATTTTCTTCTCACAGCTCTAAACCTGCAGCACAGAATTTATACCACTGTATGCTCCAGTAAAACCCAAGGAGAGTATGTCTGCTCTAAAACTGCTTAATAAGTCTTAAGAAAATTTAGGCAACACATTAAATAAAAAAGATTCTTAAAAGAACAGTGATAGATATAAATTCATACCTTTTTAAGCAACTATATATGCATGGATGAAAATAAATTTTGAAGGCAGCATGAGAAAGTGTTTGGTAAAAATCACTTTTATACACTCACCCTGATTATAATACTACAGTCTGGCTCCTTTTTTTCTACATAAACTTCAATCAGCAGGTCTCCAGCCTGGGAAACCTAAAATAATACATAGTGACAAAAAAGAAGTCAAAACATAAATATTCAATATTCTTTTAAATTGGGAAAGTGCATTGATTACTTAGTACATGTTCTAGCAGGTATTGAATATAATCCTTTCCCACACCCCTTATCTATAAAAGACTCCCAAAGCTGAGTCTAGTGGAAAAACCTGTACTACATTCATTAGTGAAATGAAAGAAATCATATTTCTCAGATTCAACGGAAAAATCCAAACCCCGACTAAACCCAATGTAATCATATTTAAAACAAATTTTAGCCAGGCTCACTTCATTGTCAAAACAGATAAACAGAACTTAAGACCATAGATGGGAAGCAGTCCCAAAATAAAATAAATCTGTTAAAAATGAGAAGAAAAATTACTAATACCACAATATTCCATTCCTAAATTCATTTGCACAAATTCAGATAATCAGAACTCATTACTGTGAAGTCTACAGTTATTATTATTAATTACAACGAATACATGTCATTACAAAAAAGGGGAATCAAAGTACATGCTCTTGGTATCAATCTCCATTAAAGTTCTCTCTTTAAATTTTTTGGACCAAATATCCAAACTTCTACATCAAGCAGTCTAAATGCAATAATTAGATGACAAAGCAAGTGTATGACATAACATACAATAGCTTAATATACTCAGTAGCAACAAATTTAATCAAAGAATACGTAATAACATGAATCTTACAAAGAAATAGAGATGTCAGAAAATCCAGCATTTTACAATTAAGGAGAAAAAGCTAATTTATGAAAGAAATTCAGTATTTTCTCATTACCAGGTTGCTCATCTATGGCAATAAGACTACCTTCTTGGATGAGAAATTAATTTTCTGTAGTTAAAAATGTCTAGCTCTTTGCCTGCTCATGTTCCCTTGCAATATAATCATAAGCACCCTTTCAAAAGACTGTAATTCATCCCAGTACTAAAAATACTTTCAAAAAAAAATGATGATGATCAGAGCATGGGAAGAAAAACAAAGGTAGCTAATAGAGCCTTTCAGCAAGCATATCATTTTACTAATAGTACCAATATAATGTTAATGTGATCATTAATTCTTTAAGAATACAAACTTGTGTCAATTCTGAGAAGAGTATTCATAGCAAAGTTGAAGATAAAGGCTAAGAAAAACAAAATCTGTATCATATACTGAATAAGTTATGGAGAAAATAATAAAAACAGGTGGGCTTTGGGGTATATTTTGACTAATTTAGAGAAGATACATTTCCACAGAAAAATAAATGGCATTACTCAATTTTAAAGAACATTAACATTATGGAAAATGATGACTTTAAAGTTAGTTTAGGCCCTACAAATAGAAAACTAATGGAAACATTTGCAACAAAAACATTATAAAGCTACTTGGAATAAAGCTTTTTAATTATAGTGACACAGACTCAAAAAAAGCTCATTTAGTTTTAAAATTTGCTTTTCAGATGGCATTACAGAAAAAAGGTTGAAAAAAGAATGAAGTTGACATTTGATTTCCACTGGGCTCATGTAAACAACCATATGGAGAGAAAATGTACTGTAAATTACAGCTGCAAACAGAAACAGCTGGCCTAAGTATATGGTGGACAGAAAACGAAGAGCAGCTAATGAAGTATCACCTGGAATACAGTGACATTTCAGATGTAAGAACTTTCAGGCCTTCAGCAGAAATTTGTTTCAGTCATTCTCTGAACACTCTATCACCAGCCCAGAGATAATTCTATTGTAGAAACCAATCTAATCAAATATATTAAGCATTTGCATCACTGATTTTCCCTGCAAATGTAAATACATTCAGATGTAATAATGCCAGACAATCAAATGTTAAATGGAAAGGATTCTCACACTGAATTAAGTATAATTACTTGAAGTTTGAGTTGTCAACCACCCACACTGTTAAATTATTATCTGCAATAAGACATCAGTTTTAACCAGTAGCTGGAGGCATCCACCCAGGGAAAACGTGGATGCTGATGACTAGAGTCTATAGAATATGTGGGTCTGCAGTTGAATGGAGAAGGAGAACTCATGACAGATAACATGGAAAAGGCCAGAGTACACAACAACTTTTTTGCCTCTATCGTTCCAGCCTTCAGGATTCCACACCCTTAAGTCCACAGGGAAAATCTGGAGGAAGGAAGAGTTTCTCCTAGTAAAGGAGGCCTGGGTTAAAGATGACAAATTGTGACTATCCTAGGCAATTTGTACTCAGTGACATAGATTGAGCAAGGGGGGGTTAGCCTAGATGATCTTAAGCGTTCTCTTACAACCTAGATGATACTGTGATGAGGTAGAATATTTTAGTTGAATAGGATTTGTTTCATTTTTAAGGTTGAAGTGATATAACTATATTTTGATAAAGAGTTTAAAGCTTAGCATAGTATTTATTATGAGAATCAAGACTGAGTTGTTTTTTTTTTTTTTTAACATAGTAGGTCTAGCTACCAGAAAGCTGATTGTTAACAGTAGAGACTTTTCTAGAGCAAAATAAGTACAGTTAAAATCCTGATTCCATCTTTCTATAACTTTGCCTCTCATCAATCTGAATATTTGTAGGTAAACCAAACAGGCTCATTTAGTCATGAAGATTCTAATTTGATTCTACAGTTTAAAATTAAGACAAAGTTTTCAGGTGCCTGATGTTTTTTAATAAAAACTATACCAATTTTAGAAAGCCTAGAGTTACATCTCAAAAATAAAATTGAAAAAATAGAACAAAGCAAGCCTATTTTTGCTCATCAGGAAGCCTTCCAAATGTAACACAGCTCCCTCATAAAAGTACAAAACAAAACCACTTAATATGGTTCTTCTCTATATTCCTCAGGTTTGAACAAACCATCTAACTAGAAGTTGGTAAAAAAATTACTCATGACTTCAACCTCCCTTAAGTTTCTTTTATCTCCATAACTAATTACGATGTTTTCACTGTTCCTCATGTACTCACAAAACTTCTCTCATGTCTTCTTAATGTCTCCAAATTATAACCATTTTACCACTAAAGCTTCCTAGAGCAGCTATGAGAAAACATAAATTGTGTAAAAAAAAAATCTGTAACAACAATTTCTTGGTTCTAAAGGCCTAGAAAAGAATGCATTTAAAAGTCTGTGCAAATCTTAAGCTTCAAGATTTTATTCTCAAATCTCAGTAAGGTTCTTTTCATAGGACCCAGAATTAACAAGTTTCATGAAAGATACTTCAACATCCACAGAGTGTTCTTGGCATTACCGAGGCAGATGCTTTCACTCTGCAACAGATACTGGTAACAAAATCAAAACTGTCTCCCAATGACTTAATCATTTGTCATCAGCCACCAAAGGGAGAAAGCAGACATTCTGCATTTTACACACACATTGTCAGTAGGCCATTATCAGAATGTTTAATGGCACTCTGTCCCAGACAAGAAGGAAATAAGGTAAAAATAGACTCAAGGTAGCAAAGCATCAAACATGATATTTCAGTGTGTTTTTGCAAGTGGGTTTTTGTTTTGTTTGTTTGTTTTTATTAATGGCTACAAAGTACCACAAAATTTACCAGAAAATTGAAGACAGCCTTCAGAGAAAACATTATAGATCTTTTCTCCTGCCAACTTTCCATTCATTTCTAAAGGCTGATGAGCTCCAACACCACTGAAAGATTCTCCTCCATTACTTTACATTTTAGAAAAAGCTTCTAAGTGTCCTCAGCTTGCTTCCCTTGACCTCTCTTGATTCATTTACCTTGGTCATGTTTATCTAACTTATCAGTTTTTGGTTTAATGAGGACTGCACACACAGACTACTCTGACTGCTAAGTATGCTATCACTTTGCAGTTTCTTAGCAAATCACAATTTATTCAAATCTAATTACAGGTACAAGTGAAAATGAAGATAATAGTAAGATCTCCCTGTTTGCATATCCCATTTCACAAAGTTCAGTTTGACTAAGAAACCATGTTTGAATGTGTTTCCCCAGCCATATTTGTACTCCATATATGGGCACCATATATGGATGTAAAAAAGGATATGGCAGATGATTTGAATACTCTGAGCTTACAGGAATTGTTGCTCGCTAATAGAGAGAGACTATATGTACCAAAACACTATGAAATAATAGAAGTATTAACATACAATTTAAAGTTTTTAATATGCATGTTTAAAGTTGGTCTCCATTTTCATACTTAGACATTTTAATTATTTCTATCTAATATATGAAGCGCTGAAAAGCATGTAACAACCTGCAAGTTATGTTCTGGCCTGAACACTGGGATAATTGCAAAGTATGCTTTACAAAAACCGCTCTACTTTATCAGTTCATGCCTCATTTTTATTTCCCTCAGTTCTCTAGTTAACAACGCTAGTCAGTATACAAACTTAGAAATTTACATTACATAAATTGAAGTATAAAAACCTGTAAACAACAAAATTTCTTTGTTAGAAGCATTTGCATTGCACTTTTGCCACTTACCTGAGTGTCTTTCCATCTAGTAATAAAACTGTTCTCTATATCCATTTGTTTGACCTGGTCTTCATTTACCTGTTTAAAATCGAACATTTTTATTTAATTAATAATTACAAACTACCATAAAAAATTATAACATTAACTAGAAAACACTACAATATAATAAACTGATAAATGCAAGTAGAATATAAAATTAGATACTTATTATTAATGGCTAACACTTCTAGTAATCATGTTCCTATGGAAGAACCATGTAAAATATTCTGCCCATCAGAAAGACTATTTCATTGATGGGATCATTACTATGAACTTTACTATATTAGAAGAGAGAGGACTGTATGAAAAAATTGCCAAGCAGAACGGTACAGACAGTCTAAGCCAAAATGGCTGAGATGAATTGCTGCTGAAAATCCAGCTGGATTCAATGCTCATTCAAGGCCTAAGAAATCAAAATTTACTTCCTCTAAAATCCTTATTGCAATCATAGCTCAAACACTAAAACATAATTCTTCTATGCTTCAGTTCTGACTAATACTATAAAATCTGAATGGAAGTATTACTTTTAATAGTTATCATCTCAAAGTTTTCTTAGGATTGTCAGTAATCAGCAGCAGCAAGTGTGCACCATCCTGGGAAAAAATAGCTCACACAGTAATTCTATAAATACAGTCTTTCCTTCACAGGCTAAGACATTTGGGAAATAAAATTTAAAGCAAACAGTGAACTACATCCACTGAATTAGAGTTCAATAGTACTGCAAATCTTAAGACAGTATAACCAACACCAGGATCATATCTAACATTAAGGACATTTCTATATTTTAGCATGTCTAACAGCAGAGCAATTAAGACACTTTATATAAAGATACCCACGTCAAAAAGTTGCACATAATTTTTAATTAGATCTTCAATTACATTGACTTCTTCACTAGTCTGGCCTTTAGTTTGAAATAAGCAAGAAGAAAACACCAGGGCTAGATTATGAGGGTTCATATGATTTATTTCAGAGCATTTCTGCACCCTGTTGAAGGAAAAATAAATATATTTAGATGATCCCATAATTCCTTTAACTGGTCTCTAATGAATATGGAGAACATTTCAAAAAAAAAAAAAAAAAGGAATGAAAAACCTAGTGTAATCTATTACATTTTTATTTACCTCTTTATATTCTTTATCTTGCAGCTTATTACAGAAAGGAAAACATATGCTTTGTATCTGCACCTTGAGCAGTATCAAAATCATTTGTTGAATTATGTATTTATGTATATGCTACAAACCAATCACCTTAGAGCAATAAAAACATGGAAATAAATTAGGAATCTTTAGTTTCTGTACATGTAGTGAAGTCTTCATACTGTATTTACATAATATGTTCTCTCCTTTATAAGCTAACAAATTTGCCTGTTTATAAAAATGTATACAAACTACTTTCAGAACATTTTAATCAGTACATTAACATCTGAACTGAATAAGCTTAGAAAAATCATTAACTACAATACTTAGTGTAACCCTTATCCTAGTAAATGTACCAATCAATTTAGTAATTGTATACGTAGTTTTTAAATAACATCTACTAAGTAACTGCTCTGAGTACAGAAAAAGAAAGGGTTTTCACATTTTCTACTCACAACACTTTACTAGGAATAATCTGAATATTCTCCATGATTATCACAATTGCAAAGTGAAGTAAAATTATTAAATGTTTGACAGATGGCTAAACTTGAAAATTGTCATTTCCAGTATAGACTGGGGAGGACATTTCACCCCCCCCGAAATTTTTTTTATCTCAAGAAAAATTTGCAATACTTTGCTGGAAAACAAATAGACTAGGGTAAAAAAAAAAATCAAAATTTGTTTGGACTCAAATACTGACAGTCCCCTATCACTATAAAACATTTCCATCGTGTTGATATTTATAGTTACCTATTACTAAAGATATAACCACAGACACATTATAAATTAAAGGTAATTAAATATTATTAATAAATATTATTAATAATTAGAGGATAAGCTCTTAACGCTTACTAGCTGATGAAGTGATCCACATTTTATTCGTGGTGGCATTATGCATTCCCGGAATTTTTCTGCTACAGTGCATTATTTACATTTACCTGTAAAGATGTTCAATTAAAGCAGCCAAAGTTGCCTTATTGACTGGTGGAAGTGTACGAATAAAAGCTCCATACTTCATCACACGTTCCTTTTCATTTTGCATATCTACCAGAAAATAACAATTACTGAGCCTTAATGACATGTACTAAAACTCATCAACAATTCTCATTAACTATGTCTGCATCATCTAATTATTTAAAATTGTAATTTACTCAATCCCTTCTTTGTGAAGAAATACCAACAATTTATTAAGGTCTGTTATTGTATGTTAGTTCAAGGAGAGAACATCAGCAATGAGAGACTGCATACTGGGCTCATGAAAATCTTCACCAACAGAAAAGACCCACTGTCACCATCGCCACAGCTGAAATGCGCCACCCTCTGCCTAACAGCACTCAGATCCACTGTTTAGTCTCCACAAATGTTCAGTGAGTGTTGATGAGCATCAAAGGATGCAATTTTTTCTGCATGAAGAAACTAAATGACACACCTTTGCTCCATACATACTTCCATGTCAGACACCATTTTGTCAGACTGCTCCTCTGCTGCTATCTGTCACACAGCAACAAAACATAATGGAATAGTGGTGGGAAGGAACCTCTACAGCCATACCACCAACATCCACCTCTGGCATCATGGGCCAAGATGATAAAGTAGGAAGCATTACTTCCACATCAGCCCTTGTAAAATACATGCTTCCAAGAGTATCCACAGCTGAGGAAAAAAAAATATCTTTTCATCTGCTTTTTTTGTTGTTGTTGTTTTTTAAATTTGGAGAAATGTCTTCAGGTCCAAAGTAGTTTAAAGTTTTTAAAATAAAAGACTAATAAGAGAAGAGGAAAGGAGAAAGGCAGTAAATAAGTTGTACAAAGCTGAACAATGGCAAACAGGAATTCCAGTATTGTATCCAGTATCTGAGACACAGTCTTAACCCTCTACCTTTGTGTCTGCCTCTCTGTGCTGAATATAGCACAGAGGCTATGGAGAATGGAATATGATGGTTGGTTTTTTTAAAACATTTTCTACTCTGTCCTTGTTTCTCTCATGTTTCTGAAAAGAAAATCTGCAGAATTCCTCCAATCTCTTCCAAGTGATTTCTAATACTCTACAATAACTACTGAGCTAACCGTATTTACTGAGTAACTGGGGAAAAAATACAAACAGTTTAAAGGTCATATAATCTGTTTTCCTAGAGGTTTCAATCTCCCCATAAGTACTGTCCAGGACACTTTTGTACAAAAGGACAGAATTCCCTTCTTTAAAAGATGCAACAGAATTTTTAACCCGATGCACAAATCTAGAAGTTAAATCAGTGTGACGCTGCTATGTACTTTCACAAAAAAAGAGCTAACATCTGAACTGCTACAGATATGACTTTTTCTGATATCTGATGATAATGATATTATGAGTAAATAAATTAGTATTCCTTCCATTTATTCATAATGAGTATTATTTAATATATTACCTAATGCAGAAATCCAGAATGGATAGAGTTCCTTAGTGAGAATTGCATCATCTATTTGAGAAAGAAAGCTTTTCAATACATCAGTCACATCTTCAAGTCGATGTTTTCCAGCTCTCAGTTTAACACTCCTTGCATCTTTTTTAAAACTTTCCAGCAGTTCAGCCACATTGGACGAATTGCCATTCTTGAGGTATATATGCTTGCTACCTAAACCTAGATAACAGAAATGCAGGATAGAATATACAAATAATTATCTGTAAAATTGCATGTTCTTTTAGAAATTCCAAACCTTCTTACATGAAGCTGTCAAACAGATCACATTTCCTACTAGTGTCTTTTGGACTTTTGGCATACACTAACAAGACTATATTTGTAAATATACATATCATAAAATTAATCAAGCCTTGGGCCACAACTTCAGGAATGTTTTACACGCAGTTCAACAGATCTCTTCAGTACTTCCCAAATCTATGGTCTGAAAAGACACAGTGCAGGAAAGAAGTTTCAATGGCTGATACTGATTCTGCACAGTTATTAGTTACATTATTCCTTATCAGTGCTCACACTATTTTGTTCTCCTACTGATCTCGCTATCAAAAAGCTAAAAATTACTAGAAATTATTACTTCTTTTCTGATTTTCCTCAAGTCAAGAAAGACACTATGCAGCCACTAATAAATGGCTGAAAATATCAAAGCCAACTTAAAAAATTAAATTAAAAAAATCATAATTGAAGATAGCAGTGACTATCTTCAATTACTGCATATGAAAGTAGTCATTTTTTTTTTAATACTTGTGGAAATTTTATGTGGATACTGTTCCTCTATTTCTCTTCGTACAAGATTTTACTGTATTTCTCCACATTTCTTGAAAAAGAAAATCAGTATCTACAAAACATTGCCTTCCTTATGTAGCTGTCACAAGAAGTATTCTGTCAAAACCTATGAAATTATGTTTTGTAATTCACTTGTGATGCCGACAAGCACTAGCATTAGATACTGTCTTAGTGTTGCTATTGTCAGGAACAGCTGTTGGACCTGATAGTGTCTGTCACGAGTAGGACATAACCAAATACATAGCCTTCATTACAACAACAAAAAAAAACACCCATGTATGTCTACAAGTAACATACATATAACTGTTTCAACTTCCAAGTGAATATTATAACATCCAGTAATTTTGATCCTGAAAAAAAATCTATACATAAATGAAGTCTTAATTAAAAAAAAAACATTAAGACATTGTATTTTAATTTAGAACATGTATTATCAATATTTCCAAGTTGGGAACACCTCTATCAACACTTCAGTGCATGAAACAGTGTAGATTATACTTAGAAAAATTTATATTGCTAATAATAAGAAATAATTTAGCAAAACCATTATTTCTTAGTTTAAGCCAACAACTGTAACCCAGATACAACTATTTATGATAATGAAGTGTTGCCACATTTAAAATTTAGTCAGATTTCAATCAATGAAGTATAAATTAGGCCTTCTCATACTGACAGAGGTTATAGACACATCTATCCTAAAGATAAATTTGTGCTGGGTTGATAGGTATTTAGCATTTCGCAAAAGAACTGATTAATTTGCAGCAGTGAAAAGGACACAGGCATAATCTTAATATCATCTAATGCTATAGAAAATTACACTGGCAACATTTACTCAAGCAAAGAGCAAGTCATTATACCTCCCTAGGCTGCTATGAAAAATCAGCAGCCTTAAAACTGAATTTGATTCCACGTTAACATCAATTCCTTGGATTTGCTGATCAGTTCAGGTGTTCTTGCCTCACACAGATTGTTCTTATGGTGCTGCAGAGTTCTACACTGAGGCATGGGAGACAAAGACTAATCCATATCAAGCAAATAAGTCAATTTTAAAAATACTGTGGTGGGCATGTAGGGGATTTCTGTAGTTGTACTTCCACGCACTTTTTATTCTCAGACACATGGCACTGTACTTTACCACCACATCAATGAGTGGTGGGGCTAACAAGAGGTATGATTTTACATTGAGTAATATATATAAACTCATTCAGTAATAAGTTCTCAAAGTGTAGTGATTTAGCTATTATATAAACTATCTTAGGTTGAACAAAACATACTGTACTTACCATACTGTGTAACAAATGCTATACAGCTGTTCACGATAATAGGAACATCATTTTTGCTGAGCTGCTGATCTTGCAACGCATTACCATCTGTACCCGCTGCTTTTTCAATTGCAGTATACCAGACTATGAAATCCAGCTTTGTATGGCCATGAATGTACAGTGTTCTGGAAAGTTTAAGAATATTTTGAATGCACAAAAGAAAGAAAAATATGGGGTTATTCTACTATAACAGCATAGCAGTTGTCCAAAGAAATGGCTGGAATTATTATTAATTCCTTATTACATTAAGGCACCTTCTACAACACAGGATTGTGGTGGTGGCCTGTTAACAGCACCTTTTCTTCCAAGCTCATTTGTGGTAGCAACATCACAATAAATAAACAAAGAACCACAAACCTTTGAAAGGACCTGACCAACACTATTATTCCTCCTCAGTCTTTCTCCTACACCCTGCATTCATATGCCCAAATCACAGCTAAGCAGGAAATAAAAGACTCACAGACTTCTTTTCTACTTTCCACTCTGCTTCTCTACAGTGTGGAAGTGATATACTGAACTTCCTTCTTTCACCTGGATCAAAAGGATCATCCCTGGGAAATTATACATTTAAGTAAGGAACATAGATGAAGTAACTGAAAGTTAAGGTATAGCAATACAACTGTTTAATTGCTTGTTTATGTCAAAGCATGGTCCTGTTCTGATTTTCTTATTTAAACAATTTTACTTGGGTAAGCTTGTTGGGTGTTTTTGTTTGTTTGTTTTGCTTTTGCTTTGCTTTTGTTTGTTTGTTTTTTTAAACCATTGTCAGAATAGCTTCTGGGGAAAGCTACAGAACTGAACAGTTTTAGAATGTATGCTAACCTATATGCACGCATAAAACAAACAATTGTTTTAAGTTAGCCTAGCAATCTTTTCTATATACATACTCTTCATCTATCACTAAATAAATCCACATTTTCTTTAAGATTCTCAAAGTAGAAACAAATACTATTTTTAAGTACCTGGGAAAACACTTTTTTACATAATAGTGAAAGATTCCTTTTTCTTTTTTTGTCTGAATCTTTTTATTTTGCATACTCATTTTTAGCTTTATTGTCTTGACAGGAAGTTAGGATGCAGTCAAAGTACAAACTCAGACCCAAAATCTGAAGTGTTCTCAGGATCCATCACAGCAATTTCACCATTTAGCAGCACAGGAAGATATACTGAAATATTTTGGCTTCCTGAAGACTCCTTTTAAAAAAATCTCCACTTCTTGACAGTGAAAGTCATATTAACCACACACACCTGGATAGAAGAAACTCAGACTGTTTTCCATTGGGAAAAATCAGTAATTTGCATAAAGCTCTCAGACTTTTACAGTAGAATGAGTGTGTCTGATTCAATACATTCAAACATTTTCTGAAAATCTGTCAGAACGGATATCCTACATAAGCAGTTCTCAAGCATCAGCTTCCAAAAAAAAAAAAAAATCACATCACCCTGACATATTTTAGTATTGCTATTACCATACACAGAGGAAATTAAGCATCTTAAGTAGAAACAGAGTCTGCCAATGAATTTTACAATATTTCTTCAGTACTATTATTCACAGATCAGTAGAGGCTAAGACGCTGAATAAGAGACATGTTGCTTCCCAACACAAGGCATGCATGCATATTACTTTTTCCCCACCTCTGCAGAACAGGTGGATTCACATTACAGTATTATGCAAAAAGAAAAACTGAAGCCTCAAAATAATACTTTCTGTAATGTAAAGAATTATGAAAAGGAAGCAGTGAAAATAATATTTCTTTTCAAGAAAAAGTGGGCAGCTACGCTGTAAATCAGTAAGTAGTATACTGAACTTTAATGCTAACCTAGGCATATCTATGTTTTCAAGCAGTGATATGAAAGTCTAAATCACATGCCTGTCAATCCACCTTCATGATATGTGAATTACCTAAACTACAAGAAAAAGAATATCCCGATTTCTATGCATCTTCCTATCTTCTACTCAATAAATCACAACAAAAGAAAACAAAATTATCAGAACTACCAAATGATTGTGCTCTCATTGTTTTCTAAAATTTGATAAGGTATCAACTTAAATAATGGACAAAGAGGTTTCTTAATAATTTTCAAAGAAAAGGCAATGTATTTTTAGGTAGCAGTCTTATATTCATGAACTACAGGTTCCTAGTAACAAAATATAACTTTGGATGATACTCCAGTACTGCAGAATTTAGGTTGTTGAAAGAAGGCAACATGTCAGAATGAAATCTAGAATACAGCTTGCCATTTCTAGGAAGAAATCAAGATCACTTAATTATGAAAGCAGAACACATGAGAAGGTGAATGACCATCTTATTATGCCATCAGAAAACAGCATCGTAAGAAGTCAAGTAACACACTACTTCAAATATCTTCTAAAAAAAATGCCAGTTTTGGTATTTTGAAAATGTACTAGCCTGGTTTAGCCTTTCATGATATTACTGGGCAATGTACAATGGTACAATATGATTTCCCTCTCTTATTTTTAAATTAATAGTCTTCTATCACTGAACATGACAAATATGATCTTGCCTTTTATTTTCAAAGTAAAAATCAGAGGAGAAAAGGATCAAAAGAAGGGAAAGCAATTGAATTCACACTTTAGAATTCAAAAAAATCTTGTATATTGTCTAGTACTATCCTTTCTGAACTCTTGTATTTTACGCAAGGTGGAAAGTATTATACACCTTGCCTTTCCAAATCAACCGTAAACTGCCTTTGAGTACTTATGGATCAGATAAACATTCAGTTTATGTACCCCATGAATTTAATAGAAGGATAAATTTATTAAGTATTTAGAAGTCTAGAATTAATTGGATTTATTACATTATAATTATTTCAGCAGTAGGAGCTGAAGTTTTTAATGATTCTGTAGCTGTTTATTTTTGTAAGCAATCACTCATTTATAAGAAGTCTGTTTAAAACAACTTAAATAATCCTTATACCCACAGCAACCTAAAAGAAAATTATCTAAGAAAAAAGTGTATGATACATCTAATATGCGATCTTCCCTGATTACTCAAATCCAATGACTGAATTTGGTGTCCTGGGGAATGGGAGGGTATGAGTATGTTTAATATAAGGAAAGTTAGACAGGGAAGTCAGTAACAAAACAACACAAGCATAGTATGAACTTCAGCAGGAAAATTCTCAAGGCATTTTCATAATTTCTTCTGATAAAATTTAGTAAGACATGGTAGGACATAGACAACATTTAATTCTATACATAAAAAAAAAAAAAAAAAAAAAAAAAGATGTTGCAAGGTTTCCTGAGTGGTATTTATTTTATTTTTGAGCTTTCCTTAAATCTGGAATGTCTTATTCTTCTACTTCATATTCAGTCTTGGCATAATGATTTGAGATTATATCACTTATTCTAGATAAGTGACTAATAAATCAATGTGAAAGTTGCCAGCAGCACAGTACATAGATTTATCACTTGATGAGACCCTACCTAATCAAAACAAATTAGACAAGTACTGATATAAAATAACAGACAAAAAAGGAAAACCTAGGAACTCTCATATATTATTTAGATGACACTGACTTCTCAGAGATAATAATTTCCCTAGCATTTGAAGGCGAAAAAGGAGTATTGCTGGTTTTGTTTCCATATACAAAAATTGAGTCTGAAGATAAAAGTGATTTTATATTTAGTCATTTCCCACCAACCTAAGTTAATTTCTTATCACTATAAGAACTATCATACAGCTGTGATAAACACTTGGATATTTTGGAATCACATCCTGACCAAGAATCATTGTCCCAGAGCTCATTCATCCATATGGCTTAAGATAATGCAAAAGTTATGCTTTTTTTTTTTTTTTTTTTTTTTTAATGGCAGACTTCACTGAAGAAGACTTCATCATAGTTATGATTACCATACTTCAGCTAGCACTCCTCTTAAAATTATTTTTAGATAGTTCATATTTTCCTTTTAACTACTGAAGCAGTTCTGGGAAAACCTATTCCTGTAACCTATCATTTGTTAGTGAAAAGATTATAGTAAAAGAAATAATAAAACCTGACTTGGAGCTGGAAGTTTTGCACTGATATCTATGAAATCAGGTGCATTGCCTGCATACGTCTGTTGGACTGCACCTTGGGCACCGGATACCTCTTGTTCCCTACTTGGTTTGCGTATCATAGTTAATGGTGAATCTTTCAAAACGCTTATTGGAGAGAAAAAACAACAACCAGGAAAAACTGGTTTTTATCTTTTGTCTGTTTATGATCTACATCAACTGACTAAAATCTGGAATGTAAATATTATCTTTGGAAGAGTTAAAATTTATTGAAATAAAACAAGATACAACAACATTCTCCAACAGTTTTCTGTCATTCTAAATGGATTTCAAAGGCATCTGCTGTTTATGTTTCCTCAACAGAGAGGCAAGAAATCGTTCTTTATTAACCTATTATCAGCTATTCAGAAGTCTGTGTAAGAACTGATGCAGCGTTTACACAGATGTTTGCTCAATAATCCGTCACTGGTATTTAAATGAATCTATTACAAAATAATTATTATTTTCAATAATTTTACTTTCATCTTTAAATCAGTACACACACGAGGCAGAAAAGTGGTATCTACATTTGATTACCATCTCAGCAAAACTCTAACACCATGATGGAAGCAAGAAGTAAACATGATCTGTCTAAGTATGCTTTTTTTTTCGGGGGGGGAAGAGGGGCTAATGTACTGTTGAGATCAGGCATTACAATAAGGTTAACCAGGAGACACATGTATACCCTGTTGATCTTGATCTACACAGATTTTGATACAGAATTGTGGGACATACGAGAGATAAAATAAGATGTGATGAATTGTCTAGTGTTGCTCCTCACAAGTGTTCTAGAAGTATTCTTCCATTACATACTGAAAGAAGTTAAATCCTTTTGAAGAAAGTTATTGGCAGATTAATCTGACTGGGAATCATTTTCTCAGTGGAAAAACTGCATTTAATTAAGCTATCCACTTTTAGCTAAGATTAGATAGCTTTCAGTGTATCACTAGTAATAATTGAAGCTCTTTTCTTAACTAGCCATAGTTAAATGCAGACACAGTTATCCTAAATCTCCCGTCTCTTGTAGGGTCTGCTTTTTTCCTGGCATCAGAATATAATCAATCTTTATCAAATATCACTGTATACTCACACTTTGGAATAAAGCACTCTGGCAAAACACGTTACCCACACAGATTAAACTGTCACACAAATAAGATTCTTTTCAACTTTTAGGCAAAATACATCCCAACATGTCAACTTAAAAAAATAACACACAAAAAGTTTATTTTCCAGATAATTGATATTGTAATGCATTGGTTTCATGGTAAAACTACTGATGTGTTGTGCTCCCTGACATGAACATGAAATGTAGTTAATGCACAGTCTTTCCATACTTTAAAGAGTCTTCAAATTCACTCTAGCAACCACAATTAAAGAAAGCTCCGTGGCTGATTAGCAAGAATTCTAAAATATTGATTAAAAAAAAAAAAAGTAGATCAAAGCTACTTTGGGGACCTTACCTTCCTTTTTCAACAAGCAGCAGGACATCTATTTTTTCTCCATTTTGCATCATGCTACTGATTGCTGAAAACAAATCACACATTCATATGATATACAAATAAAATATATAGACAACAACAGATGTGCTTTCAGAATGATCTTCAGTGACAAAAGGTGCATAAAATACTTAAATGCAACAAATATAAAATGCTACTTGATAACCAGAACAAAATTCCACAAAAAACCACAATACAATGAAGTTTGCAAGAAAAAGTAATATAGAAAACAGTTAAAACAGGTTAACATGGACTTTTTAAACGTGAAAACATCTATATTGAAATTAAATTTGTCAAGACAAATTTTATGGAATGTGATTCAAAAGAAAATTGGATTTTTAAACCTATTAATTTATTTGCATCTTTTTAGCGGTAGATATTTATAATAAAATATCTTAGAGGAAATTCAAGTACACTGTGAAGATCACTGCCACTCTTTTTTACATTATTTTATGCTATTTCTGTTTAAAAACAAGCAAACAACTACATCCAAGCATTGTAAAAAGAGCTACATTATCTATAATAGAAATAGCATCTCGGTAGTTTTCAATAACAGAGCTTATAAAGCTGTACCATACACTATGCTATATTACACTATACTGCCTAAACTTTTAATTTCAAATCAAAATATAAATATTCACAAATTTTAAAAGATATATAGAGTCACAAGAGTATTCTTTATTAAAAACCACCCTTGTGGCATTATTAACAGTAAATATAAGGTGGCAGTAAATAAACAATAGAAAACCCAATGACATTTAGGAAATTTCCGGTAAAAACAGTCCATAGTCTCACAGCATTTGCAAAGAGCATCATCAGTAAAAAGCTAAATTACCTCCCTTGTCTATGTTACTTCATCATAAAATC
The DNA here is from genome assembly GCF_987193195.1 of Phasianus colchicus. Taxonomy (NCBI): domain Eukaryota; kingdom Metazoa; phylum Chordata; class Aves; order Galliformes; family Phasianidae; genus Phasianus; species Phasianus colchicus. The sequence goes on along the minus strand of NC_143439.1, from coordinate 51,707,069 downwards.
TCAGTTTATTTTTAGTTTCCTTTATAATATAGCAAGTAGCATTACCTTGCTCAGTATAAAAACAAGTAGGGCAGATATGCTTAAACAAGATTCAAAACGTCACAGATACTGATACAAAAGACCATTTGTGTAAGTATTCTTATCTATTCCACATCATGATATGGAGAAAGAAATATTTTTAGTATCAGAAAAAAATCTATTAGTCCATGAAACATTTCTCCTAGAGAATTATAATTTTTTCCAGTACATTTGAGTATTTTAAACTAGGCCTGTCAATCATCTCAAGAACATGTTCTGCAGTTAGCATTTCTGCAGTGTCAAAAATATGAGACAATAATCCCAAAAGGTCATATATTATTATTCAATTCTGTACTGTTATAAGAAAGACAATGCTGCAACTGGAACAAAACTTGTCCTCATTCATTAGGAAGTTGTAGAAGTCTACACTAAGTAGGGAAAAACATAACCAAGACAGAGTATGATTTACACTAGGATGTAGACCGGAGTTCAGAGAGCATGTAGCTCATGCAAAGGGATGGTCAGTGAGATCAGCAGTGTTTGCGATTTTAAAATGTAATGGCTATATCCTTAACAGTAGAGTATTTCCTGCATTCTAGATGATAAAACCAAAATTCTTACTTAGTTCTTGTAGCCTCCTTAGATATATGGAATCTTCTTGAGCACTCTCCATTTCAAGACAAAAATGAAGGCTTGACTTTTCTATAGCAAACCAGCCTTTTCTCCATTGATCCAGGCTATGGCAATCTTTGTAGTACAGCTGGCCAATCAGGTCACAGTCCCTCTCTAATAAGCATTCAGCTACTGGGGGAACAAAATGCTAACAAACAAGACAGGGTGAGTTAGATTTAGAAAAACAACCAACCTCTTCCCCTAAAAAAAAAACAAACCCAGACATTGCAAACCTGTAAAAAGATGAAAGCTGCAAAAAAAAATAAAACTTACCAGATTTATCACTACACAATCCAAATATTTTTTGTTTTCAAACTATAACTGTTTTAACAGGTAATGTGACCGTTAGCATTTGGTGCTATATCACATAGAGTGCTGCTTTGTGAGTTGTGTTTCAGAAAATAAAAGAATTGCAACTATGAATAACTTAAATAATTTCATACAGTACCTGTCTTAATAGAAAACCATTAATATATTTTTAAGGTCAACATTAAAATGTTGTTTCAATTCTTTTTTTCATTCTATTGTACTGTTCTGTTTCAAACATTAAATCACAGAAGTATTCTTTCCTGTTTCACAGGAAACTGTTACACATGAGATAAAGCAGCATTACACAGAATTGCAGGGATTGGAAGGGGCCTCGAATAATTATCAAGGTTAACACCTCTACTAAAGCAGGTACCTTACAATAGGTTGCACAGATAGGTTTCCAGATGGGTCTTGAATATCTCCTTGGAAGGAAATTCCATATCCTATCTGGGCAACTGGTTCCAGAACTCCATCACCCTTGCTGTAAAGAAGGTCTTCCACATATTATGCTCAAGTTTAAGGCCATTACTCCTTGTCTATCTCTACCCACCATTGAGAAGATCCTGACCTCATCCTTTTTGTCTCCCATCTCCCTTCAGAGGCAATTTTATTAGTTGTGCAAAGGCTCTGGACCTAATTGAAAAGGTGATTATCGGTATTACCTTAGCTATTGCCCAAGTCCATTTTCTTTGTGAATATGCACTTTCAGCTCCAAACAAAAAAACACGTTCTGACAATAAATAGATTTCAAAGGTAAAGATGTCCCTAAAGCAAGCAGGAGGAAAAAGGCAGCAGTATTTAGTCTTCATAACAGTAGACATACACAAAGTCAATTTCTCTGCACTGTTCCATTGTTACGTATCTATGGAACAGAATCAATTTGTCCTTCAATCTTACAAATAAACCAAGATAATTAACACATTACATGTTTAAAGGCTACTCCATAACATTTTTTTCAGCAATTCTAAAATCAGTAAAAATGTTTAGATATAGCCATTAAAATTCAGAGGTAATACTTCATTTTTTTAATTGCATGCAATCTCAGCAAGTACATCATCGTAATGGTTTCAAAACATCCAAGTTTAAGCAGACCAAGGCACTGAATAGGAAGTTTTAAACAACTTGTCGCAGAATCAGAAATGTCAGTTTACATGTTCTTCTAGATATCATTTGTTCTAGTCTCCTGATCTATGTGGGACTACCACTAATTATAAAGCAAACCAGCAGTAGCTTTGTCTAGCCAAGCACTGAAAACCTTAAAGAATGGAGACTCTCCTGTTTCTTTCGGCAACCTGTTCCTCATTGCCATCAACTTCCTCATGAAAAGGCTTTTCCTATCATTCACCAAAAGTTCTAGGGATGACATACACAGCAACTGACAGTCCTTGTACCACCTGCTTCCACCAGCAGCAGAACCAGTTTGATTATGTCATGTTTATGACTAGTCCTTGAAGGTACTGTAGCTCTTAAAAAAAAAAAAAAAAAAAAAAACTATTTAAGCAGATCGACTCTGCTTTTTCAATTTCAACTGTCAAATATTTAACTTTAAAAAAAAGGCAGTCCATTTGAAGTCAGGAGGAATTTGAAAAGCAATGTTTTGTAGATCTTTATGTTGAAGACTGATCTTAGAGTTTGCCATTTTAGTGTGATTTTCTATATGACCACACCCTAGAATCCAAAAAGATTAAGTATGCTATTTCCTTTCAGTACTGGAGACTGAGAATTGCTTAAATCTGAAAAACTGATCATGGATCAGATATTTCATTCTCAATGAGTACTTCAGAAATTATAAGTAAGGACTTCATTATGACTAGTAGAATAGCCATTTTAAGGACAGAATATTTCACTACACAAAAATATCAAAATCAGGGAAGCTTCTCCTATAACACTACCCAATCTCGGATAAAGCACATAAGGAGATTAGTTATTTCCTTGAAGTATTCTGCCAATAAGTTTTTAATTTAGGTAATATTCTGAAGCAGAACCATTTGCAGATGTTGCAAGAAATACATTATATTCCATGACAAAAAAAAATCAAAATAGTATTTTTCTTTTTTTTTTTCCAGATATCATAATGCTATAGTACCATAGATTAGTGAAGACTATTTCCATCATATTTCATTGCATTTTAAGGCATCATAATTTTTCACTCTCTCTTCTTTCTGGACACACTTTGTAGTGGGTAAGTCTCTTTATTTTTTATTTCCTTTATACTTTCTAGAAACTTAATGAACAGAATTTTTCCTTTTTTTTTTCCCCAGACATTTCTGTTTTGTAGCTACAAATACCTATACAGTATTATACCATACAAAGATCTTGTTATTTTACAACAATACACACAGACACAGAAATTTCAAAAGAAGTGTTACGGATTTTTTAGACACATCCAAAGTACAGACTGAAGTGTTTGTTTCAACAAACACATTATCTGAAAGAAATCAACAATCACTGGGATGCAACTCAGATGAATCTCTATGTGAGGTTTTAATATACTGAGAGGATGTGTAAGAGTTATAAGAGAAAAGTAAGACAAAGAAAATATGTTATCTTCAAACTAACTTAGCGTTCAAACAGTTACACTGTTGTCCTCAACTGCAGAACAAGGAACAGGATTCAAAGGTTGACAGATCAAAACTAAAGATTATGGAGAACTCTAATCAAATGTGTTATCAGAAACAAGCAAAGCAAAAGTTTTGACTTGAGGTCAGTCCTAGAAATAGAAATGACTGTTAATTTTTCAGTTTATCATGACATCTTTTAAGTGCTAAGAAGATGCATTTCAGTTTTAGTAAGAAATAGACATATCTAATTTACGCTGCCTTTTTAAAATTACCCTAATATTTTCATTATATCACTTAAAAAAAAAAAAAAAAAAAAACAAACCAAACACAAATATCACTTATCACTTACTTCTTGAAGGCAATATAAAATAATTCAGAATTTTGGAAATGTTTATTTGCTGAATTATTAACTTTGGAACATACCCTCTGTTTAAAAAGCAATCCGAATTGTGCACTACAAGACAGATAACCTCGTTGATGTCAAGCATACCATGAGGAGTGGTAGCTTTGTCATTCTCATAGTAGCTGAGAAAGCCACTTTCCAAAGTGCACCATCTTTTGTTGCAATCTGTGGTTAAAGAAATAATAGATAAGTCAGTTGGTTTAATAAGAAACAAATTACCTCATTCTGCAGAAGTTGCCTTACAGGACGCATAGCTCTCTTATATCATTTGTTCATTTATGTTGAAATCTCAGTTTCATTAACTTCAGTGAGCAAGGAATTCAAGGTCTGAATCGATAAATACTATCTAACAGAGAAAATCTATCATATGGTAGTTTAAGAAAATATTTTTAAATATTATACTACAAAACTTAAAAAGTGTCATATGTGATAGTGTATGAAGGACGTAATTTCTATGAAGAAAACAAAGATGCTATGTTTTTTAACATTGTAAAAAATATTTTTAAAAGTTATGCTACCAAAATAGAGTAAGATGTCAAACTGAAGAAGAAACAAACTAACTGAACAACCTTTTCAAGATACATCTGCAGCTGAACTCAATTCTCTTCTATCACAGGCCCAAGTGTCACATAATGAAATTGTACAGAATTTATGCCTAGATACTGAGGTAGATAAATGGAAATATCATAGACAAATGCTACCTATAGCTGTTTCAGGATTGCATGTTCATATTAGAATGCGTTTGAGTTCTCTATTGTTGTTATTTTTACATGTACATGGCAAGGTTAAATTCATTTAAGCAACACTGTGGTTAACAGAATACTAATTACTCAGTGCTTTCAACATGTGATAATACACAGATGCTGAGCAAGTCTGGTATTTCACCCAATTCATTTTTTATGTTATTTTCTATGAGTCTTACATATTTTTAGAAGTAACTGGATACTATTTTATTATCTTTTACTGGATATCATGCTAGTTTCTATCTAGCTTCATCCGTATTCTATCTAAATAGGCATTTGAATACATAAGAACAAAGTACGTAAAGGCATATAGGTTTACAGGAGCTGAGCATAATACTTGAAGAGTTTGATTATTTTCCTCCATTCCCTACCCCAAAGAGTGCCTGTTCTACAAAATGGCTCACTGCTTCAACACTGACTAAACTACTACAACCTTCAAGAATAACTTTAGAATACTATGGCTTTTAACAGAACTCCATTAAAAGTTTTTCCTGAAAAAGCAAAAAAATTAAACTCAGATCAAACACCTAATCTTTATTTTATGATGTATTACATTAGAATAGCAGCAATGAGCTTTCTTCCTGCTGATCATCATCAGGTGTTAACTATCAATAACTTTCTCCCCACAAATATTCTGTATTTTCAGGGGACTGGAGCACCTCCCCTACAAAGACAGGCTGAGGGAGCTGGGCTTTTTCAGACTGGAGAAAAGAAGGCTGCGGAGTGACCTCATTACAGCCTTTCGGTACCTGAAGGGAGCCTACAAACAGGAGAGGAATCCACTCTTTGAAAGGGTAGATAACTGCAGGACAAGGTAGATAACTGCAGGACAGTGGTTTTAAGTTGAGGGAAAGAAGATTTAGGTTGGATGCCAGGGGGAAGTTCTTTACAGAGAGAGTGGTAAGGTGCTGGAACAGGCTGCCCAGAGCAGTTGTGGATGACCTGTCCCTTGAGGTATTCAAGGCCAGGTTGGATGGGGCCCTGAGCAGCCTGGTCTAGTATTAAATGTGGAAGTTAGTGGTCCTGTATATGGCGGGGGGGGGGGGGGGGGTGGAGATTCATGATCCTTGAGGTCCCTTCCAACCCTGGCCATTCTGTGATTCAGATGCTGTATCTAGCTTTTATAAAAGCTGGGTTCAATTCACAGCACTGAATGAGTTCTTGAGTTTCTTTCTGCAGTTAAGGCTCAGCACACAAGAGGATACTGCAAGTTGCCTGTGTTGACAAACAAAGCACTTAAATGTTCAGCCCTTGTCACCAAAGGCAAAGCTGTCAAACTGACTCAGAGGAAATTTTGAACTTAAAACACTAATTTAATATTTAGAGAGATCAAATTGATTCTGGCTGAAAGCCCTTTCAACAAATTACAATTAAAAGTCTACTCTTTGGTAAGGGCCCAAAAATTAGACAAGTAATCTAATCTTCAGTTAGGAGCAAGTGATCTCTCTCTGGCCCAGTTAATGTTCAGTTAGCAACAAATCACAGCTGCTTCAACTGATGGGCTTCTTTCTATAACAATGAACAGATGGAATTTATTTTTTTTTGGGGGGGGGGGGAGGGAATGGGTGGGGTGGTAATTTCTCATTTGAATATCTACCAGCCAAAGAGAGAACTCGAATTTTCTCTCTTAACACATTTTTTATCATAACCATCAATTTATTCCCTAAAGATAGAAAGTAATAAAATTTCAAGTAATAATATGTAGTTTATGTTTGTATACAAAATGTATACGAATGTATATATATAAACACACACATCTACTCCCAACAATACGGGATATGCACATCGCAGATTATTTCATATTAATCAGATTCTATAAAGGTAGAACACAGGCCTTGAATGAAAAAAATCAGGTCAATGGGGAAAAAAGATTGTATGTTTTATGCTTCCTAGCAACAATGTTTTGTAATTGAGAATTGGCTCCATCAAAAAGTGTTATTGTGCTTATTGTACCTGTTGTGGTTTCCACAAAAATAAATAGAAGGCATTACTTTCAGAGCCACCTATGTACATACATATGTACAATCACATATATATGATTATACACACACTGCAGAGAATACAAGAGGTTGGTGGTTAATTCCTTTCTTCCCTGAATAAACTCGGATCTGTTTCAGAGCAATCCACAAGAAAGTCCTGTCCAGCAGCAGCCCAGGGCTCTTGCCTGGTGTCTTTACCAATAACTGTTTGAACGCCTTGGCTGAGAATTGTTCTGATGACCAGTCAATGCTTTTGACTATTAGGACCAACAGTAACAGGTAGATACTTCAAAAGTGTATTTAAGTGGGAGTTGTGTTAGGCACTAACCTCCACTGAGGATCATAAAAACATAAAACAACCAGAATATGGATACTGACATACAGAAACATTTAATCAAGATTTTCTCAGGAATAAGTTTAAGTCAGAAACTAGCTCATATTTTAAAAACAGACAATTTGTTTATTTAGATGGAAGAAAAATACAGGAATTTTAAAAGGGGAAAAATTACCTGTCACTCTGTCTCTCTTAATAATAGTCCTATAAGAATATGATTGTTGATGATATCTACTATGTTAAAGCACAAATTTCCAAACCACAAAGCTTAATCTGTTATATTTTTTTATTATTTTTTATTTTTTTATTTTTTTAAGACTTGCTCATTTCCACTCAGGATCCTTTTTGAAATTTGCAAGCTTGAGCTATATCCCAGTTACTCATTTGAACTTACTGAAAATTCAGGAATGCTTTTAGGATTATTTCAGGAATATTATAATTTCAAATGGAAAATATTTTTGTCAGCTAGCAGCATCCTCCTAGGTATAACTGAAGTAAGAAGTATTTGTAAATACTTTTATTTATCAATAATTGTTGTTAACTGAATAATTATTCACTAGTTTAATTTCCTCCGTCAACCACTGAACAAAGACATTAAGACAATCAGGATTTTCTTTATCCAACAGAAGTCTGTGAAATCAAAAGAGAATATGCCACGTCAAAGATATTTTATCTTTTTTAAAGTAATGCAAGATTTTGAAAAGTACCAAATTAATCTAAACTGTGCATATTCATGTATTATTCAAATGCATAAAGTAAAAGTGAAATACCTTCTTTTAATTTCTTCTCTATAAGAAGCTTGGTTGAATTAGAAGAAACTTTATAAAGAAATTCACATAGAAAAGTGGAATGCGAAGAATCTTCAGAGAAGCCGCTTTCAAAACTGGTATCAAAGTTTGGGAAATCTATTAAAAGACAAAGGAGTAAACAAAATACAGAACTTCCTCTACTATCAGTTATAACTGCTTCTCCAATTACTTGCATATCTACAGATACACAGTTGCTCCATAAGCTCCTTACTGCAGAACAGATGCATATTGTAATTTTTCTATCTTTATAATTAAAGGAAAATTCTTACATATTCATCAAAAATAGTTTACTTCAGTTACCACATTGCCATTGTCTACCACTGCTTTTCAACATAACCTAAATACGGTTTTCTAGTGTACCATGCTAGATTTCACACCTTACTGTAACATACTTGAACAAAAGGGAACAGTTTCTCTTGTGGGCTTGTCTAGAAGTTCACCACAAACAGATGATGATTCAGAGAATCACTGCGATTCTGCCATGACATCCTTTCTCTGAAGAGGAGGAACAAACACCACCTCCAGCACACAGCAATACTGCCTTGGCTAAAAGATCGCAAGTAGAAAAGACAAAGCCAAAAGAAACAAAGTTTTTTCTATAGCCTTAGGGCAATTCTACAGCTTAGCTAGGGAAAAAAAAACAACAACCGCACATACAGAAAAAAAAACAAACAACCACCCAAAAACCCACCATACTTGCATGTTTGCATGGTGAATAGAGATTGAGCTCAGTGACCTAGGAAAAAAATGCCTGGCATTTCTGACAAAATTCAGGTTCAAGGCACCTCATTTGCTCTGGGAAGCTCCAAGTTCTTCCAGCATTTCTCACTGTGAAAGTATGCTCCTTCCTACCCTCAACTTCCTCCTCTAGTATGGCTTTTATGCCTAAGGTCTTGTTCAGGTCTGATAACACCGTTCTGCATAATACTATTAATAACTATCAGTCAATCATCTTAACCCATAAACAGTGAGCTGCCTGAGAGCCCCAAATAACAAGGCTGCACATGACCCCCCTAGTTCCTAATAAATATTGTGGAATGGTTTTAAACTGAGATTAGGTTGGATATTAGGAGAAAGTTTTTCACCCACACAGTGGTGATGCAGTGAAACAGGTTGCCCAAGGAGGTTGTGGATGCCCCATCCCTGGAAGCATTCAAGGCCAGGCGGGATGTGTCTCTGGGCAGCCTGGTCTAGTGGTTGGCAACCCTGCACATAACAGGAGGATTGAAACTAGATGATCATTGTGGTCCTTTTCAACCCAGACCATTCTGTGATTCTATGATCTTGTTTTCCTGGGCCAGTCCTGAGCTATCAGTTTTCCACCTTTCCATTAAAAACAAGTCATGTAGTATAAAAATGGCTTAAGAGGAGGAATTTGGGGGAAAATATCATCACAGACAAGTCAGGAAGACACTGCTGGATTCTAGGTTTCTCACTCAACAGAATGAGCCTCTCCTTCCTACTTCCTTGTAGGGATACCTACTGGGTAAGATTCTCACACTCTGTTATCCCAAGTGTTTCCCTCAGGAAACTTAGAAATCTTTATAGAGCTTTTCCATGATTTAATGCATTTGTGCCTGGCTGCATTATTTCTATTCTTGTGGTTAATCTCACATACTTTGCACACAGTAATTTTATTTATCTCTAGCAATCCAAAAGAATCTGTTGTTTTAATGAACTGCACTATTCAATAATCTAGCCATAGGAGTTCTCACTGGGCATGGTCAAACTCCTCAAGAGTGATTGTGAGAACCTGTTTAAAAGTGACAAGGCCAATTGGGCAGTGAGCTGTTTGTGAATACATAATTGTGAAAGTTCATACATTGAATGCAACCAGATACACAGCACCAAATCAGGCATAGCTCAGAATCTAAGCTCAGCTTTCCCAAGACCCTCTGATATCTGAGGAGAAGCTGGAACACAACAGTTTATTTTCTGCCAAACTTCTCTGCCTTTTTCATGCAATATCCACTAAAAAAGAATCTGAGTTCAGCCTATCAAGTGCTACTTTGCAGAGTTT